>NC_142051.1:23323245-23924489 GCF_982192425.1 Myodes glareolus
GAATTTCACATCATGTACCATGATTATACTCACTTTCCAGTCCTGCCATGTCTATCTCCCAACCATAGTGACCTCCCCGCCCCTCCGAAAAAAGTAAAAAATAAGATCCAATTTATGTTGCCTGTATACTCCCTGGAGCACGGTTAATCTCTGAGGCCTGCCCCTCATCAGCACTGAGTCCTCCCACCCCATCCCCACCCGACAGAAGCCTGCAGAAGCCGTCAGCTGTGGAGACTACAGCTCAGTCTCCCCACCACACTTTTCAAGAGTTCTGGTGATGGCTTCCCATCTAGGCTGTTGCCTCTTTTGGGGGGTACGGTGGTCACAGAAGTCTTCCATATCCCTCCTCAACTGTGCGTCTGTCATCATCGATATCACAGCAAACGTCAGTTCCTTGTTTTTCGTCAGTGTTTTCTCTCTAACTCTCAGTTCTACTTCAGCTCGAATTATTTAGATTTGAAACCCAAGGTCAGCAGGTCTTACATTTTAGCTTGCTACAGAATCCTTTGGGAGAACCTGCTGAAGACAGTTAGGTTGTCTTCACTTTCTCACGCAAATACAATGGCAATACAGAATACCATCAGCAGTGATCCCATTATTTGGATCTGCCATTCTATTCCTGACGAATTCCTACATAATGCTGATACTGTTGGTCTCTGAATACCTAGTAGAGAATTACTAATCTAGACTCATATGCTGATAAGACCTTTTAAGATACACCCTCACCTCGATCCAAGGTGGTTATCTATGGTGCCCTGCAGTGATGAGAAAGATAGTCTGACAGATCCCAAAGCAGCAGTTCGGGTATCCTTGCTGGCGGTCAGGTCTGCCGCAGCAGTTCTGGTTTCTGGTTATCACAGACATTTGCTGGAAGCCACGTGACCGAAACTGAGCAGCACCTGGTTGGGAAAACTGGCCTGCCAACTTATCTCCCTCCCCAATCTCTGCCACAAGCCCTTAAAAGCCTCCGACTAGCAGTTCAATGGCACCCACTCCCTGGAGACAGCTCCTGCCACCCAGGAGCATAGCCGCCTCTCTCTCTTAAGTTCCTGCCTAAGAATTTAATAAACTTTCTAAAACTCACTAAAGTTTCATTCTTGAGATTTTGGGGGAGAAAAGCAGCCTACAGCCACTGATCGGAGTCCTTCCTGGCAGGCGAGTTTTCCAGAAACGGCCCTGTCTTCTGCCACTAAACTCGGCAATCCTAGGAAATCCATCCATAAACCATGGAGAGAAGGAAGTAATATTTTAGATTAGAACAGGGGGCTGTCCCCCAGGATGAGGCTCTTAAGACAATGCAGGAAGCTTGAATCTTACAGGAAAGGAACGGTTATGTTGGATTGTTCAATGCTCAGTCTGCAAGAGACCTTAGTTCTAGGTTACTGCCTCGGCACCCAAGTCCTAAGTTTTCTCTCTTAGTTTAGAAAACCTTTCCTCAGATCAGGCAGGCTACATCTTGTCTCATCAAATGAATGGGATGCTGTTTAGCTCTCTATCCGGAATGAAAAGACCCTTTCTGTTCTGTCGCTCTGGCACTGACTGGATTTGTCTGGGAGTTCTTTGGGAAGGATGTGAGAGGACGGAATGCATGATGCTTTAAACGACTGCCCATGAGTCAACATTTGATATCTGCATCGCCCAATCTCCTGTTGGCGATTAACACTGCACACCTACACTATAAGCCCTTGTAACTTAAATTTTGGAACTCTGTTTCAATTCTGAAGAGACAAGTGACATTAGCATCCAGTAGGTTTCCAACTTTGGTGCCCGAACTAGCAGCATGGGCACAACCCAGGGACTTGATGCAAATGCAAAACCCCCAATCAGGGCTGGAATTGCGACTGAATAGGTTTGCTAGCAGCTTAAACTGCGCCTACTGGAAAGGAAGGGGTAAGATAAGACAACCACTTCTGCGTGAAGAAGGTGACCACTACACACACACACACACACACACACACACACACACACACACACACGGGCCAGTGCTAACGTATCTGTTGGAACTGCGTCATACACACATGGAAACATGCTAGTCCAGATTTGCAGAGCAGGAACACATGCTCTGCACATAACTGATAAAATCACACAAGAGCAGCTGAGGAAGTGGCTCAGGGGCTGAGAGTACCGGCTGTGCCAGCAGGAGGACCTGAGTTTGACTCCCCGGGCCCTGTTGGGGATTATTATTTTCAGGTGGGACTTTTGTTTACACTGCATTGTTTACCTCTGAGAAGCTGTGTTACCGTGCCTGTCTAAAACACCTGATGGTCCCAATAAAGCGATGAATGGTCAATAGCGAGGCAGGAGCAAGGATGGGCAGGGCTGGGAGGCAGACAGTATAGAGAAAGGAGGAATCTGGGAGGAGAGGGCATCAGGGGCCAGACACCCAGCTACACAGCGAGCTATGGAGTACGAAGTAAAGAATGGTAGACAGAAATAGAGAAAGATAAAAGCCCAGAGGTAAAAGGTAGTTGGGATAATTTAAGGAAAGTTGGCAAGAAACAAGCCAAGCTAAGGGCAGGCATTCATACCTAAGAATAAGTCTCTGTATGTGATTTATTTGGGAGCTGGGTGTTGCTGGTACCCCTTCCCCACAGCAAAAAGAGTAAACCATCACATAACAAGCCCCCATAGAAAAAGTTGGACATGCCTTCACACCAGCACCATAAGACAGAAACCCAGTCTCCACGCTCACACTGCAAACTTCTGGCTCAGTGATAGACTGTCTCAAAGTAGTGACAAGGGAGACAGAGGAAGACACTCACAGGATGTCCTGGCCTGGTCTCTGTATGGGCACACATCCACATTCACATGTGTGCAACACATACCAAATCCACACAAAAAAACCAATGTGAATCAGGATTATAGATCAATGCGAAAAACTAAGAACTGGCAAGCTCTTCTCTACTTGTAATAATCACGCTCTCCCATCTGTGTAGTGTTGGAGGCTGCGTCCTGGGTCTCACACATGCTGAGCACCTCTTCCCCTCTAGCTTCTCATTTCTGGCTCGGTTGCTGGGTCCACTGGATTAAGTGCTCACTAGGAGGCTCACGCTCGGGTTTCCTAGACTATTACTCTTACCAATTGGCAACCTATAACTCAACATTTTATTACAAATCAGCTTTCCAATTTTGAGTTAAAAAGTACAAATCCTTAGGGGAATGTATATTAGCTAGGCAGACTGTAGACCAGGTTTTCTGGAAGCGAGCAGGATTCTAGTGCAAGTTTAGCAGCAATGCATGTGAGTCTAGGTGTGAGCCTGCTGTCTCCTCGCGCCGTTGTCTCACCTCTGTGACTCGATCGGTCTGACTGTTTCTCAGTACTGAAGACACATGCACCTTAAGGCCATGGTGTCTGCTTTCTCGGTCTGGAAATGCTCTTCTCTCAGAAACCAGAAGGTTTTTCTTTGTTTGTTTTTTCTCCATCTTTCTTGAGACTATAATTTTAGCTGCATTCTCAATGAGGTTGTTTCCTGACTACTTGCCCCACCGATTATAAAAATCTCTTATTTTGCTGTTTATTTCCAAAGTTAACCATACTTCTAAAATGGCATATGCTTCTTGTCATTCTGCTTCCCCAGGTAGGGCTTTACTTTTGTCCACCGATGCTAGCATGTATCCTCACCATGCAGGTTAGTGCTTGGCATGTAAGTATCAACAAGAGATTACTAAATGACTGGAACAAAGTCTGCAAAAAACAGCATATGTATTTTTATTTATCCTTTGCAGCTTTGGGGCCAGTCTCTGAGGCTTTGGACAAGCTAGGCAAGCATTGTACTGTTCGGTTACACTCCCAGACCAGCAGTTTCTACCCAATAGCTTATATACATTTAACAGCATTCTTAAAAACCTAGATGCCACCGTGGAGGGTATAAGTCACTGACAAAGCATTTAATGTATGTCAAGTCCTTGATTGGCTCCCCAGAACTGGAAACACACACACTATAGATGCAAGCCAATATTTTTTCTCCCATGAAACTTATGTATCATAACCAAATTATTTAGCTTTCACTTCCCTTAAAGCATTTTTATTTGTCTTCACCATGTATGTTTGTGTTTCTTGTTTTTCTTCCAATGTGGGATCAAGGGATCCAGCTAAGCCAGCTCTACCACCTCCTTCTTAAAATGTCCACGAAGTACCTACTGTGTGTCAGGCACTATCCAAGAAGCACCTACTGTATGTCAGACACTATGCTAAATGTCGAGATTTCAGTTCAGAGAAAAGTAAACAAAACAACCTTAAAAGAGAGAGAGAGAGGTTTAAAGCATGGCACAAAGAAAAATACTAAGATATAGCCCCCCCCTCTTTCTGCTCTTGTCCCAGTAAAGCAATGATTTGGTATCAGAGGTGCAATAAAGCAGACAGTGCAGGGTAGGAATGAGGTGGGCGGGATGTAAGCATCAGACAGAGAAGAGAGCACAGGCTAGGATTCCTAGGCAGGAGGTTACTGTGGGACAGTCTGACTGGAAGACTAACAACCCAGATGACCCCAGGATATTTTCAGCAGCATATGAAACTGAAAGGCAACTAAGCCTTTTGAGAAGCCTAAATTCACACTACAAACTTATCTAAAATAGGAAATAATGGATAGCATTTTTTTTTCTTTCTCTTGAGACAGGGTCTGTGTAGTTCCAGCTGGTCTGGAAACTCACTATATAGACAAGGCTGGCCTCGAACTCACAGAGATCCACCTGCCTCTGCATCTTGGATGTTGGGACTAAAGGTGTGCACCAACATGAGTGGTTAATGATGAAATATTAGTAACACAGGAGAGCCCATACTGCCCGCTGTGCCAGTTTGCATAAAGCAGCTATAAAAGCCTGGTACTATTCCTCGTGCATCTCTGGTGATAGCAAGCAACTGGGGTCATAAGTAAACTCACAGAGGCAGCAGGTCGGTGTTCTTGGAGTTCTTTAGGACAGATGTGGCAGCACGGGCACAGGTGCACTCTTCTTTGCAATGATGTTCAAGGAAGTCCTTGAAATTCATCTTTTCTTTCTCTTACTAGTCTCAGAGCAAAGAATGAGAGGCTCATGGTATATCATTTCAAAGTTCTCTTCCAATATATTCTAGTCAGACACAGTAGCCATCAAACCCCCTCGCACTACACGATATCTGACACTGACATTTATCATGGGAAGCTGGAATCCTCACCTTGAGCTGACTGAATTTAGAGATCCATTATGTCAAAGGGATGCACGTCAGTTCCCCTTTAAGTTTTGCAAAAGTGTTGGGACAGATTTTAGTGTTCAGTCCAAATTTGACCTGCTTAAATTGCTCTATTCTTAGATTTTATAAACACAGAAGTCAAGTTGTGAAAACTTCAAATGCATGTGTGTTCATGTGTGCACTTGCCTGCGTGTGGCCAGAGGACAATCTAAGAATCCTCAAGAATGTCACACACTTCTGCAAGACGGTCTTTCTGGCCTGAAGCTCATCCATTGGCTTAGACTGGTTGGCCACGGATCTTCCTGTCCCCACCTCTCCAGCTGAGATGAGGTAAATGGTATCATGCCCGGCTTTTGACATGGGGTCTCAAGATGGAACTAAGGCCCTCATACCTGTGAGGCCAAAGCTTTAACTACTGACCCATCTTCCTGGCCCGTACGTGTAATTATTGAGAGACATTAAAATACTAACTTATACTGTGAGGCTCTCACAGTACTTGTTTCACTGTTGGACAAGGTAGTAACACACCTAAACTTTGTACTACATTGGAAAATAAATGTAACACAGTTATTAAAGAGTACAGCCCAGGCAGATCTGCCCAGGAATGCTGTCAATCTAACTATGGCAGAGCAAGCGAAGGGGTCATGTTGTTGTCCAACGCAGCCTTGTAGAAGCTGGTTCTGAGTATGATTGGAGGGAGGCACTCTTCTATGAGCTTATAGAAATGCGCTCTCTCTTTCTCTCTCTCTCGTTTTTGGAGACAAGGTTTCTCTGTGTAACAGTCCTGGCTGTCCTGGAACTTGCTTCACAGACCAGACTGACCTTGAACTCACTGCTGCCTGTCTCTGCCTCTCAAGTTAGAGCATCAGAACACATCAATTAACAACACCCCACTTTCCCAATTGGTTTATTCCTGTATTACAAAAACAAAATCTTGTGCTTCTGGACTTTGGGTTCTCTGTCTACACACACACACACACACACACACACACACACACACACACACACACACGAGTTTAGCACTTTGCAGCCTGGTTATTTTGTAGGCAAAACAAACCAACATACCATTTGTTCTTTACTCAAGAGAAAAGGAGCTGCCATTTATATAGAAATTAGACAGCGATGCTTTCCAAAGCCAAGATATGGACTTAGTACTGAAACACAGTAGATTCCATTCTAAACCTAGTATTTTTGTGTAGGGCTGTTTTTCTGCATGCTATCCTGGGTACACGTGCACTCAGAAGACACACTCACAGAGCATCACAGAAAAGACTGAGTACCAGCTATCTTTTTTGTCTTTGTACTAGAGATTTTCTCTAAGACGGGACTGGTGGATAAAAGAGCTCAAAGCCCTTGCTCTGTATTCTGTCTCAGGGCAAAGAACACCCACAAAGCTCCATGGCTTTTAGCACATTTTTCTCCTGTAACAGATCCCGTGAGTTCTGGAAGACTAAATGGCAATACAATTTATTTTCTTGTTTGCTTATTTGAGTCAGGGTCTCATGTAGCATAGGCTGGCTTCAAACCTGTTGTGTACCTAAGAAAGATCTTGAATACTTGGCTCTTCCAGCCTCCTACGTCCAATTGCTGTGATTATAGGTATATGCCACCATGCCCAGCAATGAAAATAAAACTTCAGGTAAAAGAATAAAGAAGCCTAATGGATGAGCAAAACTTCACTTTACTTCTCATAGGAATATTCCTATGCGTTTCCTCTTGGTTTTCAAGATATCTGTGTATGAAATGTTTTTCTTCTTTTAGAAAGTTGAGAGCAATACAGATAATTCCGTGAACACAAATAGGAAAGTACTGGAAATCTGGAGAATAGAACTGAGTACTGTGTTAACTACAGGCTTACTTTACGTCCCCTACTTAAAGGTTCACATGAGAAATTAAAAATACACCTCAACCACTCTTAGCTCTACTGGTAGACTGAAACTTGGACAAATCTAAGTTGGAAAATAATGTAATGGTAAAGGGAAAAATTTTAAATTCCAGTGAAATAATATCTTCGTGCATGTTCTTAAGCCTGAGTTTACGACTAAGAAAAAAGCAGAAGCTGAATTTGTAGACACTGCAAATGTTTATGGAAATGAAATCTCATGCTACAAAGAAACTATCTTGAGTCTCAGTTACCATTATTTTTAGCCATTTGCCATAAAAAACTAGTTTTCAGATTCTGCATATAGATAGCTTTATGTAAAATACATAAACATTTGTCCAAATTGGTACACAGATTGCATAAATATGGCCATTAAGATCGCATTTACAGATGAGCATGTACATTGCTGTGCAAATTATCACAATATTACAATTTCAAAAATTATTCAAACTGGTATCCAAGTAAAGCAATTAGTGAAAAAATACCCATGCAGAATTTAAATATCTCAGAACAAAATTTAAACTGTTTTCATTAAAAGTTCACACATTTAAAATAGGTTTATTCATTTTATTTGTATATGTCAAAATACATTTTTTATTTCCAAAATAGTGGGTTTTGCAACTAGTTTCATGCAGAAACAAGGTCTGCTCAATACTACCAATAAAGTCAATATAGCACAGTAGCTGTTCAATTTTAGATACAAAGAATAAATAACCTAAATACAAAACACTAAAATATTAGAAACATGTATTGAATCATTCTTCACAGGCATCCAAACTTCACAAATAAAAACCACAGCATGCCTAACTGTTGTGCACCCAGAACGCATTGCAGTCACTCAAACTGATCAATTATCTGTGTGTTTTACCTCCTCATTAGACCATGAAATAATCTGTATTCAGACCCCACCATTCATACAGTTCAAATATAACCAAAAATAAAATCCTCACACCTATCCTTGTACCTTTAAGATCAAGAATCCTGAGCTTGGTAGTAAGAGTATTAACCTTATATCTTCATAAAACCAATCAAGAGAGAGAGCTTTACAAGTCTACTTACCAAACACCCTTCCCCAGCCCAAAGTCATCTAAAATAGGCAGTAGAACACAATGACCTTTTAAAATGAAGGGGTACAAATTCACATTTAATATAGTATACAATACACTCAATAATACAGTCAGCTACTATAAGCTTTACAATGTACAATTTATTCAAATGGCTGAACTGTTCAGTGGTTAAGGAGACAGTTATGTGCCAGGAAGATGTAATATTTTTTGCATGGTTTAATGAAAATATAAAAGTTATTTGTCCAAATAAAAGTCATTTTCATCATGGACTTGGTTTTGCTTATTTTTTTTTTCCTTTAAAAAAAGGCCACTGAAATGTATAAAATGGTCTGAACAATGACGATGGTATCAAAGCGGATGCCTCTTCACATGGCGGTAACAGTGCACTTACCATTAATCACAGACTAAGTCTGCAAATGATTTCATAGCACTACTTTGGCTAGCACAACAGTTTTAGACAGCACTCAGATAAACATAGGGATGTGAAATGGGAAGCAATTACCTTATGCAACTTTAATATGTTTGAATACTACCGAATGAAAACAAAAGTCAAAGCACTTTACAGTAGAAAAACTTGTAAAGATAGGGCTCCATAAACCGTGTCACTTTTAAGATCCTGATATCCCACTGTTAGCAAGTTCTGTTTTAGACACCATTATGGAGTAGCCTACTTTGCATTAGCAGACATTTGAACTAAGAAAATAGTCAAGCATGCCATGTGGTGGTCTAAAAAAAATCAAAACAATACACTTATTTATATATACAGCATCACTCAGTACCTGCTAAAATGAATGTGAAGATTACAGAATCTAACATCTTATACTACAATAAAAAAGAAAACAAAAGTGACCAATGAAGGCAGAAGATAGGACTTTAAAGCATTCATCTAGGAAATAAATGCATATTGCACCAACAGGGAAAGCAGATGGCCCACCGAGCAATTCAGTTCCAGGTGGGAGGCAACACATCAGCCTAACGCGTGACAAGAAGCTCCAAAGAGCAAGTTTTTTTTCTGTCAAATGAAAAGGGTGTAGACACAGAGAGACTCTGCCACATGAAGAGCTAGAAGGAAAAGGTACAAACCCAAACACAGATGTAAAGCAAAAAATTAAATATTGAGAAACTAGAAACTGTGGCACATCAAAAAAAAAAAACAAAACAACGAAACTGTTCAATAACTGTCTTCTGTGAGAGCGGAAAGTTTTGTTGACACAAAAGTATTTATGTACAACTAAGGCTTACTGGTTAAATATCTGAGGCATATCTGGCCTTGAACACTTTCTTTATTTGCTGGAGCTGTAAACAAGTTTTTTCAGTCATTGGAAAAAAAGATTCTTCTCAGCAGCTGCTTTTAACATGAAACAATGGTCTTGATAACCAAGGGGGTGGGGCAGAAAATTTAACGAAACAAAACTCCTAGATAAGAGGGCATTTGGCAGGATGTGGGAAAATGACAGTCTCCAGGGGATCTTTCAGGCGTCCTGTGACTGCC
The DNA here is from genome assembly GCF_982192425.1 of Myodes glareolus. Lineage (NCBI taxonomy): Eukaryota > Metazoa > Chordata > Mammalia > Rodentia > Cricetidae > Myodes > Myodes glareolus. The sequence continues at coordinate 23,332,854 of NC_142051.1, forward strand.
AACATGGTCCACTGGGGAGGATGTGCAAGTCCCGCTGTTGCTTGGTTCTGTCCTCCAGACTACTTGGAAAGTTTGCTTATAACTCTGATCAAGGCCCCATTCTCATCCTTTAGCCTCTGGTTGTCTGCTTTTAAGTCTGGTAACATCTATGAAGAAAAGAGAAAGGAGTTCCATTTAAATAGAAAAGGCAAAGCAGCGCTCTTCACGAATGTTATGACGTCACCACAAAACAAATGGTCAAGCTTGTCAGTTCTATGTATTCCTAATGTCTACAACATATACTATGAAGGAAAAACATTGTTTGTGAATCTAATTAGTCTAACAAATGATGGAATGAAATTTTATCTCTCAAAATGATCAACTTCTACTAAACTACTTGACTTTATGACTCACAAGCACACATTAGAGCAGCCGTGAAATGAAGCCTGTTTTTTGTTAGGATACGATCTAAGAGTGAGTCCTTTACATAACTCCTATCAACACCGAAATCAAGGCCTTTTGCTCTGAAGTCAGACAATGCTACCACTCCAAAAATGACCAGCTTAACTAGGGAATTGTGAGCATTCATTCTGAACTATTAAAATTCCTTAAGCAACTCATCGATAGGACCCAAGTCTGATGACCTAAGACAGTGTCTGATCCTAGGGAGGCACTCATTAAATAGAAATAATCAAGGTAAGTAGAGTAGTTTATGCTTAAAAGTGTGCTATACAGACACACTTAAGGAGAGGGTGGGAATGTTAGAAATTACATTAACTTTCTTTTAAAAAAATTATTTATTTTATGTGCCTTGGTGTTTTTGCCTGCATGTGTGTTTGTGTGAAGGTGTTGGAAATCCTGGAGTTGCAATTACAGACAGTGGTGAGCTGTCATGTGGGTGCTAGAAATTGAACCCAGGTCCTCTGAAGAGCAGCCAGCTCCTTACATTAACTTTCTAAGGGTAACTAAACTAAAACTTTATGTACTTTGAAATGGAACAGTTTTTATTTTGGATATTAAAAAAATGTATTTTCCAAAATATTTAATTCTCTCTTCAGTTTTCAGAATGTGCCGCGACGCTGGAACATTAGAAGAACACTAGAAGAACAACTGGAACTTGTAAAGCTATTCAACAAAGGCGCCTCTGCGAAGAGTGAAGTTTACAGGGGGCCACAGCTCAGTATTCGGAAACAAAGCGGAGAGCCAGTGGCTGACACTGACTGTAACAGACAGTGGGTGAGGATAGAGGACAATGGCTCTGAGCGCAGACAATGCTATTGAGAAAGGCAGAAAAAGTAGGCTCGATGTTCAGCTTAAAATGTAGTTAGATGGTACTCTGATTATGCTTCACTATAAATATTACATATACCTAAACTACTTTTGAAGTGAAAAAAATCTGAATTAGCTTGACAAAGGACAGACAAGTCTTTTAATTTCTAAATCATTCCCTAATTTTACTGTGGCTTATCAGTTGCAATATACAATTAGTAATAATTTTAATGTTCTGAGAAAGCATGCATAATTAAACAGTTATATATGTGATAAGCTCCAGACACATGGTATTAATTTGTAGTTGTGAGCTTTTACAAAAACACGCTTACTAACATGAAAACACCTGCCTGGCTCTACCAAGGAGAAATGGTGAAACTATAGATTATAGGTTCACAGACTGCAGCTGCCTATAGAACCTGAGCGCTTGGCTACCACTCTGGTCAAGGCCCTATTCTCAGTCAGCAGCCTCTCATTTAACTCTCTCAGAGGTTCAATTTGGTTTATGTGGTGCAGGTTCTGCAGGAATCAGAACATAAAGAAATAGGAATAAAAAATAAGAAAATACTCTAGAGGACAATAAGAACATATAGAATCCCACAAAATGAACAACAAAAATGAAATCTTAAAGAAATACTCCAATGCATTTAGAAAGGCAAACAATTTACTCCTAGAATTCCACATCAAGCTAAGCAGTACATAAACAAAATCCAAGAGATTTGTTTCTACTTCTCAAAGCTACTTAAAAATAATAGTTTGATTAAAAACAAATCCAGTGAAATGTTTAGACCTAAAATTTTAATTTCATGAGCATAATTCTGATGTGATAAAGATATCTTATAAAAGACAATGTGGTAACGGTTAATCAATTAACTACACCATTTTGTCCCTTCAGAGTTCAACATTCAAAACAATTGATGCCTCTGTCTGTCACAATCTCAGGTTAATACTGAAGATGAACGTAGGACCTCTAGGACTGTCAAGCTGTGTCCCCAGCCTCAGTAACTTTTACTTTTAAACGAGATTTTATTTTTTTATCACCTTCTATAGTTTACCATCCAAAAAAATAGTGAACGACATATAGAAATGAGCAGAACTAATAAACCTCGCTTCTTATGTAACCACTTTTTTTTTTTTTAAAATACCTGAACATCAGAAGTACCATACAAACTGATTAGCAGTTCCAAACTCATGGCTGCCAGATGAAGTGGCGCATACCTTTAATCCCAGCACTTGGGAGGCAGACATAGGCGGATCTCTGTGAGCTCAAAGCCAGCCTGGTTTACAGAATGAGTTCCAGGACAGTCACTAGATAGCCAGAGGAGACCTCATCTTCTTAAAAAAAAAAAACAAAGTAAAACAAACAAAGCAACCCACGGTCACAAAGATGGCCCTGTCAGTGTCAGTGGGTCAGAGACAAAACAAGGAAACCTGAGTGTAAGAGGGAGAGAGCCTTGGTAGGGAGGACTGAAGTAAGAGAAGGGGGCAGATGAGAGTAAGCAGGATGAATTATATATAGCCATAAAACTCTCAAGAAAAAATTTCGTAGAATTTTTTTTAAAATTTATTTATTTATATATAGTATATAGTATTCTGAGCACCAGATCTCGTTACAGATGGGTGTGAGTCACCATGTGGTTGCTGGGAATTGAACTCAGGACCTCTGGAACAGCAGTCAGTTCTCTTAACCTCTGAGCCATCTCTCCAGCCCCCTCATAGAAATTATAATAAGAAAATGATCTTGGCCTTGGAAGATGGCTCAGTGGGTAAAAGTGCTTGCCTTCAAGCCTGAGTTTTCGCTTGAGTTCAACCCCCAGGATGCACATGGAGGAGGGAAAGAAAGGACTCCCAAAAGAGATCCTCTGTTGTCAGCACTCATGCATGGCACATGTATCCACACAATATAAACATAGGATAAATAAATAAATGTGAAAACTATAACAATGTTTCAGGTTTTACTTCCTCTTCTAGAATAGTAAAACCTTGACTTAGGAAGAGAAACATGATATCGAGAATTTACAAATTGGATCATCAGAATTGAGACCAGGAACAGCAGAAGAGCAAGGTTAACAAGGCTGAAATGCACAAACAGCGTACTTACTTTGAGTTCTTCTTCCATTTCAGATATTCTTCTTTCTAGTGCTCTTCGTTCCTAGATCAATTTAAGGTATCAATAATTATTTAATTATATCCCCATTATCTTATCTGTTGTGAACTAGTGATACTTGAACATTAAAGATAAAACCAAGAGCAGTGAACGCAGACGTGATGGCAGTGTCGTGTAAGCGTTCCAGAACTGGGAAACAAACCGAAGATCTTCTAAGATTACTTTCTATAAGCAATTTCTTTACAGTTCTGTCTTTCTAGTAAGATGGTACACAACATATTCAAATTACTATTGTTTTTTAGTTCAGATAAAACTTAGGGATAGAGTGAGCCAACACTCAAGACTGAGGACTATACAGAAAAGAACACACACACAAAGATGCAATTACACTATGATAGGAGCAGAGAAGCAAGAAGCAAACATGCCTAAGATATGTGCACTTTACAATGTCAAAAGGATCCCAGAGAAATTCATTTTCTCTACTCACAATGTTTACTGTGAATTAGTTATGCAATTTACTTTACAGCTTTAGCTATATAGATTTAGTCCTAGAGTTTGACATTTTGTGTAGCATTAATGCAGTGAATATAGGAGAACACCTACAGCACTTATTCTAAACTGATTTCAAAGAGTGGCAGGCAAAGCCAACATACAACATATTACTGCAGTGCACTGTTTTATTTCCCTTATCTGATAAGCATTTCTAGAGTGTTATGCGAAAAGCAAGCAGCAGTCATTGATGAACTGTAAAACTGGTTAGGTCATACCGCCCAGAAGATACTGACTCTTGCCGGTCACCTTTCAGATACAAACCATTGACATTTAGTTTAACAACACTGAAACCATTTCAATGACATTCTTTCCCAGATTAACAATTAATGTTAATATTTAGTAATGTAGTAGTACATCTATGGTAAATGTCAATGTGTTTAGAGCAGGTGCTTTTAAAATAGGGATGGAGGCCCACTTATAGACTTTTAAGTACCATGTTAGATTCATGTAATATCAACATGCTTAAAAATTATTATAGACATGTTACTTTATAATAGACCTTCCCTCTAGCAAAGAACACAACCATAACAAATTCACACAAACCAAAGCACAATTCTAGACTGATATGTAATACTCCCACGAACCTCAATTTTACTAAGTATCTTCAAAATTTTAAGTCAATACAAGAACACCACTTCCAATAGCCTGATCCTATTAGCCCCAAAACACTGTTAAGTGTCAAACTGAAAACCATTCATATAAACTCTTTAGTACAGTGTCTGCCTTATACACAGAGAATGCCAAATAAATGTTAGCACCTCTTAACAATGATCTGTAATGTTAAGTAAAGGGTAATCACGGTCTATTACATAGGAGCGCATCAGCTACTCTGCAATTTATCTGCATGTGACAAGCAGAAACAAGGTCAGGTGAGAACAGGATATAAAGGTGTGTGTATCACTAAATTAGCAATTACCTATACTTGATAACATGATAAAATAGATGATTTTACATTCTTCTTGTGCTAAGATTTGTGTAATAAGCACTGCCTTCGTAAGATATACTCTTCAAAAATGTTGTGAAACAAATTTATTCTATTTATTTTATTTCACTACATTTTCCGTATTAATAATTTATACAGGTACAAGAACTAATCTTAGTAGTTCTACATGTCTTAGGGATAAAATTCAGTATTGTATATTATAAGATATATACCAATATGAACAATATGCAGCAACATTAAAATTTAATAAGATATGTGAATCTCAACTTTTAGCAGTTACTAGATACAGCAACCTTTAAAAAGGTCTCCAATACTATTTTTTAAAAATTAGGTGAAATCATATTAGAAGAGGAATTACTGTATAGTACTACAGACATTACCAGGCTGTTGTTTATTCTATTGTATTCTGTACCCCCCTTTTTTTCGCAAAAAGTCATATTGGTAATTAAAAAACCGTTAGAAAATAAAAACGATTCCATATCAATTGTTTGATTCCTTGACTTCAATACCTTGCTAAGATGTGCTACATTCATAGGTTTTCTTCCTACATATGGACCACTGTTACATTCTCAAGTTTTCAGTCTAAACTATAGATGCAGTCCTCTGGCCAAGTCCAGATTCTTGAGCAATAATAGCAATTGGAGAGAACTACAACTAAATTACAACAATGTAAGGGTTTTCTATATCAACATTTCTTCCTGCTTGCAATATCATACTACAGTCTACAGAAACAAAACAAAGCAAAACCTATCAGTGCTTAACCAAACAATATGAAGGGGGATGATACTGATTCGGTAAGATGGAACTTACCCTTTTCTCCATCTCCAATAGTGACCTATCAGCAAACCTTTCTTGTCTCTGTAAAAAACAAATTGAAAAGCAGTTGTAAGTACAATAATGTTGAGGGAATACAATGTAACTTTCCTTGGTGGATGCTACCAAAAGTAACAATTTTCAGGTGGCATAATACAATTCAGCTGCTTTAATAAGCAAATTTCAGTAAAGGAATAAAAATAAAAACAGGGTATGTGTTAAAATGATAAACAAGAGTATTTAAGAATGGAATGGTCTTCATAGCTCTCATTTTATATAGCTTCCTTTTTTCCTTACAGTTCCAGTTTGAGGGTGAAAATGAGCAACTCTAACAGCATGAAAACCATCCTAGCCTTCCCCCAGAAGCTCCCTTCCTTTCTGGCCCATCAGTAATGGCTAGTCTAACTGACGGATTGCAGCACTCCAGATAAGGTAGGTTTATTGACAGGTTGAATGGCTTTGTATGAAGCAGGCGGATTGCAGCAGGACACTCAGAGACTTATTTCTTGGCCACAGAAGAGAATCATAAATCTGTATATTCATGGTTGTAGAAAATATCTTTCTTTTCTTTCAGACCCAGCCCTAAACACTACTACTACTGAGCTACATACACCCTTAACACACAAAGGCACTTTTTTAGAAGCTGTGCAGTGACCTGTACAAAGGCCCACGTTCAATGGGTAATGTTCCCAGGCAGATCTATACAGGACAGTAACTGACTACTGTCAATTCTCCTCTAAACAGATCTATATGGGACAGTAACTGACTGTCAATTCTCCTCTCCTACAGAGTCTGAGTAAGAGAGGATTAATCAAAACTAACCCAACAGGAAAAATTAGGTGACAAAAGAACATATAGAAAAGGAAGCATATAGAAAGGTGAGCTCAGCAGAGCACACGGCTTAGCTGATCCACCATGTAACGACGTCACACCAGGTGAACACTGAATGGTAACTACCGAGAAAATGTGACCAAATCCTTAGAGTAAACAATGCTCAGTGGACTTGCTATGGACAACAGCCTCGTCAGTCATGTGCAACCAGAAAGGCACGCCAGCTATTTCGACTCCACACTACGAAGCATGCTCTTGTCTGCCTTTCTTCTCTAGCTTCACAGTAACCCTATCAACAGACTGTATCTTTTTAAACACTCTATGGTTCACCTGACTTTGGAATTTAGCACACCATATGTTGTGTGTGGACAAGAGCTTCTAAAACAGCAGTAGTTAGAAATCAGGTAACAGAGCTCAACACGGAAAATGAGCTTTTAGAAATAAAAAGCAGGCATAAAAACTGGCTAAGAAAAAAGCATTCAGTATTATTCAGATGTGAACAATTCTTTCTACTTGGACTCTAATAGCTACTAAACAAGCTTATTTTCTTAAGAATAAGTGCAATTCTCAGAGCACTCTATAGGATTTCAATTACGAAGTCCCTTATACTCTTTGATCAATTCTTTGTTTTCATTTGTTTGAAATGATGAGGCAAAGGAGCAGGGGATTCAGCTATTTCTATTTCCCAAAAAAACAGTGCTCCACGGGGAAAGACCTTGGGAGACAATTCCAAGTTCCTAGATACAAAATTCTGAGCTTTGTCATCACTAAGATGTCCCACAGAAAGATGTTATAAAGGGGTAAATATTACCACCCTTCAGCACTATTACATCAAAGTACTTGTGCATGTAAGAGACAGAGACATGAGAGAGAGAGAGAGAGAAAGAGAGAGAGAGAGAGAGAAAAATACACAGACATGAGCACACTTAGAGGTCACAACAGATGTCAGATCTCCTAGAGCTGGAGTTACAGGCAGCCATGAGACACTTGGGCGTTGGTAACTTAAGTCCTCTAGATTAGCAGGAAGCACCCAATTGCTGAGCCAGGCCCTCAAATCACTTTTACTTGAACAACTGGAACTGTTCATAATATAAAATTACTCTTTAAATTAAAAAACCCACATCTATATAATATACATTTATAAAACACATATATAATACCATACGTATATAATATATATGGTATGTGTATGTGTGTATAAATGTGTGTGTGTACCATGTGCCCGAGGTGCCCATGGAAATCAGATGCCTCTGGACTGGAGTTATAGACCATTGTAAGTCACCATGTGGATGTTGGGAACCAAACCTGATTCCTTTGGAAGAGCAGCCAGAGCTCTTAACCACTGAGCCCTCTCTCCATCTGGGAGGCTGCAGATGTAGCTCAGTCTTGCATGTGCAAACTTTAGGGTTCGATTTTCCTTATCACAAAAAACTCTTGAATTCGTTCCATAATATTATACTTCTGTATTTTTATATTACAAAAACCAGCATTTAGTTAATTGTTATTTATATTGATGCTCTTTTATTATTAAACAAAGCATTATGATTAACCAAACATATGTTCAGAAGTAATATTACAGAAAAACGTAAGCTTTTAGACATACTTAATCATCTCTGCTATCCTGAGACTAACAAAGAGAGAAATGTACACACCTGGGTAGCCTTTTCCAATTGCAACTTTAGATCCGTTAGTTCCATATTTGTATCGTGTAGTTGTGCCTTTAGCTTTTCATTTTCAGCTAAAATTTGTTCATAAAGCTAGAAAAATTAAGGAGGAACACATTACTTTTGTGGCTTTCCTAAAGGGATCAATGACTACAAGGTTAAAGTGGAAAAGTTAATGTAGATGTATGCTATACTCTGACAATATATTTTAATTATTTAAATAGCTTTATAAGTCATTTAATAGTAAATTGCAAGTTTGAGGTCAGTCTGTGCTAAACAGTAAGGTTCTGTCTAAAGAAGAAATGAAAAGATTATAAAACAAAATGTATCTGAATATATATGCGTATTCCTTACATTCCGAATGGCCCTTTCCAGTTCACTCCAGCAACACAGACAACAAATACAAAGCCTGGGTACTTTTCTTTCTCTCTAAGACATCATTATTTACATGCTACCTACAACTAGTTGCCAGAAACTCCTAGTAAAATAAGACATTTCAAAATACTGATTTCAGCTGGAAGTGGTGGTGCTCACCTTCAATCCCAGTACTTGGGAGGCAGAGGCAGGTGGGTCTCTGTGAGTCTGAAGCCAGACTGGTCTACAGAGGAAAAACCAGGGCAGTCAGGACTACCACATGATAAAACTGTCTTGAAAAACTAACCCCACCCCTCAAAAAATGAAACAAAATCAACTCAATTTCTGTATAAGCAAGTTTTACAGACTACACACACACACACACACACACACACACACACACACACACACGTAAAACTAAATAACCTAGATACCTTTTTGAAGTCAGTTGAGTCATCCTTTTCTAGCCTGCTACTGTAAGGTTTTCTTTCTTCTGAATAACTGTAAGAGCCTGAGCGACCCAGCAAGGAGTCATACCGATCACTCGATGACGTGGAACCGCTGTCATACCTGCAAAGGATGAATTGAAATCAAAACCTTTATTACAGGCTCCACAAATTATGTTAGTACACACTGAGTCTAGAACACCTTAATAGTCCCAAACAGTAATAGTCTTTTTAACTTGTTATCTATCAGCTTTTGTGATACATAATAAACAGGAAGTTATTCTTAATTTCTATATCTAAAATCAAAGTTAATTTCATATTATACTAAATTATTTAGATTTAAACAACCTTTTCACATTTTATCATGTTATAACTTTATAACACAATTCATTACAGTCCAACTGATGGCGCCTGTCTGTTTTTTGGTGGTATATAGTAGTGTATAAAATTAGTAGCATGTTAAATTTGATGAAATTAATGAATAAATTTCTTAAATGTCAACAATGGGTTTGTCTTAAACAGGACACGTGTGTTGTCAGTAACTGAATTCCTTGGTTATTTGGTTTGAGTTCAGATGACCTCTTCTGATGAGCGCTACTGCTTTACAAGTCCACAGAGTCATCAGGACATGAAATTTATTCTAGGTCTCACAAGGATCATGGTCAGCAGTTGTTGGCAAGAAAATTAGATCAAGATTAGAATCAAGAATTGAGTGATTCTGAGCTAGATGGTGAGGAAAAAATATCTCCACTCATGCATTTTCTTTCTTCTTTTTTCCTAAGACAGGGTTTCGCTGTGTAGTCCTGGCTGTCCTGCAACAAGCTCTGTAGTTCTGGTTGTCCTCAAACTCCACAGGGATTTGCCTGCATCTGCCTCCCAGCTGTTAGAATTAAAGATACCAGCCACCAATGCCCAGCTTTATCCATTTTCTTTTAGGAGAGAAGGTATTGAATACTTAATTCAATAAATGTCTGGCTGTGTGTGGATTTTTTTTAATCACTTTCTGATACTAATAGTGAGATGGTCAATGTTCAAATAACTTAGGAAAACATGGGAAAGCCTAGGAAAACATAACACTACTGTAGAGATTTGGGGAAATTCTTCCTTCATAGTAATTTACTATAATGACCAATTAATCTAAAGTGATATTCCTAACACAGAAAACTACTAACAGTGATTATGTCATCTTAATTCATTTTTTTTTCTTTTTTAGTTCTTCCAGACCGGTTTCTCTATGTAGCCTTGGCTGACTTCAAACTTGACCTGTAGACCAGGCTGGCCTTGAACTCAGAGATTAGAATGTCTCTGCCTCCTGAGTCCTGGGATTAAAGGCATATGACATCACTGACTGAAATCTTATGTTAATCTTTAAAAAAGTATGCCTTATAAAATTTTAATTGTGTGTGTGTGTGTGTGTGTGTGTGTGTGTGTGTGTGTGTATGCCACAGCACACATGAACAAGTCAGAGGACAACTTGAGAGAGCTGGCTCTTCCATTCCCCTATATGGGTCCTGCACACTGATTCAGGTTGCTGCCAGCAAGCACTTCACTTCCTGAGTTATTCTGCCAGTCTAAGTCATCTATAATTTTAAATTATAAATTTAAATTTAAAATTAATTTATAATTTTTATTGCCCAATTAATTCTAAAAATCTACAAAATTTATTAAGTATTCAGTAGCACATTCTTTATCAATGGTAAAAATGAGAAGAAAATCAGCAAAATTCAACATACCTAGAAACAGAATCCGTCTAGAAAGTAAAAACAAAAGATAAGATGCATATTAAATTTTATTCTTTCATTAAACTACTAATTGAAATTGAGAAAGAAAATCTAATGTAACAATGATATTTACACTATTAGAGAAACTTATTATTCATGCTTTCATTTTAGTATAATAATTTTTAGGGAAAGTGTAGAATACAGAATCACTATATTTTTGCATGGACAAAACCTTACAATTTCATTTTGAAACATATTCTGTTGAATTCCTACAAAACTGAGCATACATAATTTTTTAAATAGAAGAAAAGTAAAAAGGACTGTGAAAAATATCCATTACTTATTGTCACTCAGCAGGAGAAAGTGACAAAAGAAAGTTTACTTTACGACTCCTCAAAGCAACCACTTTACTCATCCTTGTTTCTAAAGACTTGGTATGAGGCAGACAAGTGGATATCATGTTTTCTGTGAATAGCACACACACAGTCTATCTAAAACTCTAAAAACAGCTTTATATTCCTTCCAGATTTAGCAATTAACCTATAAGAACTATAGAAAAGTTGTGGCTACACTGAAGTGCCCATTAAATGGAAATGTTCACCACGAAATGGTTACGAGGACACACAGTCATCAATTGGGATGAATGTAAGTTTTTGGGAAGGATGATATTTAGTCTCCCCTTCTATCACTTCACCTATATTTTTCTGTAAAGCAACTACTCAGAACTGGTTTTTAAAACTCTTGACTCTGGATAATTATACATGTCCTAAAATAACTGTGTTTCTTCAGAACTGTTTAATCTTTCTCAGACAAAGATTGACTAATTCTAAAGTATGTTCAAATTTCCTTTGCAAAATTAATTTTGGTCTTGCTCGTGTTTAGTTGCTTATTTTATTGACTTAATTCTTCAGTTTTATAGACATTTAACAATTTCAAAAAGATTTAAAATTTAGAGATAGTAAATTCTAAAAACTATTCAGACAACTAAATATGTACACGCCACATTTGTTACCAGTTTTGCTCACCGTTCAAGTTCTATTTGTCTTTAAGAATCTTGGTGTTACCATTAATTATTTCTTAAAGCTAAATTGTGACCCCCAAACTCCATAAAATTTACTTTCTAAATAATTTTAAATCAAAATTTAAATGATTTAAATTATGTGTAATAGATAGTGTTACATATGTTCACAATGCCATGAGATCTAACACACAACCACTCAGCTCTCTCTTCCTATCCCCTCTGGTGAGCACAATCTGACTTTCTGTTTCATGAGTCTGACACTGTTAGACACCTGAATAAGGGGAACCATACAGTACCTGTCTTTCTGTGTCTTGCTTAGTTCACTTAGCATGCCCTTGCTCCCTATTTAAATATTTTACAAATTAAAAGTACCCTTTATATATTTTAAGTAATAAGTTCATGTAAATGTCTATAGTATATAAACTTCTATGCTTTCCCATCCATTCATCTAACTCCTAGATACTAACTGTTAACTATTCTGTAACATAACACCCATATACAATACAAGTAATAGGAACTTACACACATATATTTAGTTTCTCTATTTTCAACGTTTTCTTTTACAAGGAATGCTACAATGTATTTTCTATAGATTTATCTTTACATACTTCATTTACATCTTGGGAATAAATATTTAGAAACGGAAACAATAAACTTAAAAACCTTGAACATTCTCTTAAGGCTTTTGATATGTACTTTTTAACTAACATTTTAGGATGATAATGATGATGTATGTGTGTGTGTAGGGTACATACTTGAGGACAACCCTTGGGACCTGGTTCTCTCCTTCTGCCATGTGGGCTCTACGCATCTAACTTAGGTTCCCAGGCCCATGTGGCAAGCGAGTGTATCTGCTGAGCTGAGCTCGGTACTAATGCACTCACTGTGCAGGCTATCTACCTACTGACCTAAAGATCAAAGCTTCTTTTGAGTCAAAATAGGTATACTTGGACCTAGAAGCAATGTCCACAGTTACCTAGTACATGTGAATAGAACCTTTAAATATTTTATTATCCTAGCAGAGGTATAAAAACAGCCAGGGGAAGACAGAGCTGCAATTGTACTACTGATGGGGAGGTGTCTTTTCAGAAGACCCTCTATTACGTGGTGTGATTAAGGTATGAACAGAAGAAAAACTGCTTTGGAGGATCAATTCTAAAAACATGTAAAGAAAGTCAGAGGCATATTTTCTTTAGATCACAACTCTGTCATCTTCAGGAATGAAAGCTGAATCTACGGCTTCTAGATTGTTGCCACTATTGAGTACCTTCCAGGTCTTTCCCTTGGTCAATATACGTTGACACTTCTTCAGTTTTACTTTTTCATTTCTTTTTCACTTGTTCAACTCTGAAGTTTAAGATAAACTGTGCCCACTTAGCGTATGGTTTGATTAATTCTGACAGTTACAGATCCCCTCCTGCTATCACCTCTAAAATATTCTCTATGCCCTATTTAAGTCACCCAAACCTGAGCCAAGCATCACTCACACTACCCACCATGGGTACTACAGCCTGTAGTAACCATTGTGAATGAACAGACGCAGTGGAGCGTGGTTAGAAGGTGACTGAGAAGTGTACTCAGCGGGGTAAGGCCATTTACCTGGGTCTCCTTCTTGTTGGAGCCGTCTTCTGTATCCGATTGCCGGTCCTGCTCATTTTCATCACTCTAAAGCACACGATCAAATCAAGTTTTAAAAATAGACATAGATGTTGAACACTTGATATTTTTGACTTTCTGAATTTAAAATGATTCTGTGCAGAATATACCACGAAACTTTTATATATGTTCAAACTTTTCAGTATTAATTTTTTTTTGCCCCCCAAGACAGGGTTTCTCTGTGTGGCTTTGGAGCCTGTCCTGGAACTTACTCTATAGACCAGGCTGGCCTTGAATTCATAGAGATTTACCTAACAATGCCTCCTGAGGGGTAGGATTAAAGGCATGCGTCACCACCCCCAGGGTCAATATTAAAAATTTTAAAGGAAATAAAACATACTCGCTTCCCCCCATTTTTCCTTATCATTTATGCATTATGTTCCAACTTTCAAAACTAAGCTACTTTTTTAAAAATTTATTTTTAATATTTTTGACTGTACTTCAGAAGCTATAAGTTACAATTCTGTTTTAAGGTAAATTTCTTTAAATTTAATTTCCTAAATCTTTATTTTTTTGTTTTATGGGTCTTAAGTTCTGTCTGGATATTATATTTGACTTCCCTTAAAGCAAAAACCCCGGCCGCATACATCCTTGATTACTCAAGTGTACATACAAGCATTTCATTCATACCAGACAATGTAAAGACATTAAAATATTCAACATCATTTAACATGTCCCATAATCTATACTGTCCTCATGTATCACAGCCCCTTATATATTTTAAATTGTATATGCCAATATTATTTGTACTACATGTAATCACACTGTTAATATAAAATAAAATGAAGAAAACTAAGCCTCTGAAGTTAAGTTTTTAGAAAAAGTTGACAGGAGTATGTTGTTTATGGCAAAAGTAAACTGAAAATAAAAGTTCTGAAAATTTAAAAAAAATTATGAGAAGAAAGTGCCTCCACTCCACCCTTTATGTGGAAACAGGGTTTCTCTGTGTAGCTCTGGCTATCCTGGAACTCACTCTGTAGGCCAGGCTGGCCTTAAACTCATCGATCCACCTGCCTCTGCCTCCTTAGTGCTGGGATTAAAGGTGTGTGCCACCACCACCCGGCTGTAACCTTCTGTTTTTACAATGGAGAAATGTATACAATTTAGAGATTCAAATTTTTTATAACAATGAAAATAAATGTATTGCTACATATAATAACACAGATGGTGGCTGGAGAGATGGCTCAGTGGTTAAGAGCACTGGCTGCTCTTCCAGAGGTCCTGAGTTCAATTCCCAGCAACCACATTGTGGCTCACAACCATCTGTAATGAGGTCTGGTGCCCTCTTCTGGCCTGCAGGCACACACACAGATAGACTATCGTATACATAATAAATAAATAAATATTAAAAAAAAAAAACACAGATGTACTTCCAAATCAGAACCCAGCTGTACTCAAATGCACTTACTAGCTGACTTTGAAAATGAGGACAATAAAACAGAAAGAATATGGGGGCTTTGTATCACCATTTTTATCCTGTCACTAAGCTATACATTTATTAATTATGTTTCTGGACAAACATCATACTTTAATAAAAATGTTTTTGGGATTGAGGTTGTACTTCACCAACAAAGCATTTATTTACCTAGAAAGCATGGTGCCCTAATTTGACCCTTAGCTTTGTGAAGAAATTACTAAAAATGTTATTTTTTAGTAAACTTACTAAAAAATTTAGTAAAATTACTAAAAATGTTTATTCAGGTTGTATATATATATATAAACACACATATATACACACATTACATTTACTCAGGTTCTCTCTATATAAACATACACACACACACATTTGATGACGGTTTATAAAGCATTTTAAAATTTAATACGTGGACTGATGATTAAGGATGTAACAACTCTGAGCAGCACTTAAGTATACTATCAAGCATTTTTAACAGGCTCTCACATCTTGTGTCCAAAAGGAAACTCCAGTAGACCGTCTCTTTTCTCTAGGTCGCCGTCGCTCTCTGATTGATTTAGCTTGTGATTTATCTTCACCTTCTTTTTCATCTTCTTTTTTCTCTCCTTCTATTATGGATTACATAAACCACATGGTTGCAATTTATCCTGACAATGTTTTTACAAGCATATGTCAAATCAATTCTAGGACTGGCTAGATGGTTCAGTGGGTAAATACAACTGTTGCCAAGCCAGGGGACACACGCAGTGGAAGGAAAGAACAGACTCTGACAAGCTGGCTTTCAACCTGCACAGGTGCCCCATCATCCTCCTTGCCCAGGACACACAAAATAAGCAAATGTTAAAAAACAAACAAACAAACCAACCCACACCCCAATTCTAAGTTAGCCTCTTTTGTGAAGCCTACATTTCTTCAATTAAAAATCATTTCTGCCTCCATCAGTACTGGTGTATATTTGGTATAAGCATACATTTCAATCTCTCATTGAGACACATTTCTAAAGGTCATGAGAACAAATTATCTCTACTTTCTTGCTGTTCAAAATAAAGACATTTCCCAAAGACACGATATTTGCAAGCAGAAAACAAGGGAACTGATAGGAAGACCAGGACTCCAGTTAAAATGTGTGACAGCAGGTTACACTCAATGATGCTAATGCGAGAGGAAACGAACAGAAACCGACGACGGCTGGATGGCAGGATCCCTGTACCAGCTGCTGCTTGACCACTCTACCACGTCACAGCCACTCCACCTCCATTCTAAGGACAAACCTTTCCATCTGAAAAACCTATCTATCTTTCATTAAAAGCAAATCAACATAAACATGATTTCTGCTTCCTCCTTGCAAACAGCATCGATACTACAAGAATACAGGGGTCTTTGAATGTGCCAAAAACGTAGACCCATATGGAACGTGACCGATCACATTGTTTCTGTTTAGTACACCAGTTGAAGAGTTTCTTCTTTAGTTGCACTATTAACTAGGGAAACCTACCCAAAGGATTACTTGAAAAAAACATGGCTTCTTACCTCTTTCATTCTCTTTCGTTAATCCCCGAGAGTAGGCAGAGGTTATCCCTACAAGACTGTTTGGCCTGTTTAGCTGACTTGAAGCATAGAGTGAACTGCTTACAGTAGAAAGAGAGGATGATGATGGAGTGGTTGAACTGGAAGTTGATACTGGTCTGTAACGTGTATAAGTCTGTGAAACATTAAAGTAAAAACCCATTGAAAATATTAAGTACACAACATGATTTCAAGGGACAAGTACTATCCTCACCATACCAAAGTCATTCAGATTCCAGTCAAAGCTGCCCACGTACTTCATACACTGTTTATTAGGCCATCCATACATCTCGGCACACTAGAGCCATAAGAACCACCCATGACACTTGACCCAGCTGTGCTGCCCACAGCATTACCTCATCGTACGTTCTGGAATATTTTTGTTTATATTCATCTTCTCTAGATGTTTCTGACTCCTTCTTTTCTTCTTGTTTCTCTTTATCCTGTTTTTCTTTTTCCTCTTTTTCTTTCTCTTCATTTTCTTGTTCTCTAGTTCTTGTAGAACGACTTCTTCCTATTGTTTTTTCAGCTTCCTGAAGATCAGTCAGCGTTACTCCCTGCACATCAAAAAGCATAAATGGTGAGACACATGAAAGGCCATTTACAAAGAATACTTTGCAAGCCGATAAATCAAATATGAATGTAATTTTAATATATAAAATCACATTCATTTTATGAAGAGCAACAATGATAGTAACCGGGAAAGTCATAACTAAAAATAAGAAACTGTGTACATTCATAAAGTAACAAAATACTAAGATAGACTGAAAAATCTGATTATATGTTCCTAATTTCAGAAGAAGAGCCAATACATATAATCCGTTTATATAAAACACTATATATTATATATATACTATATATTATATATACACTATATATTATATATACACTATATATATATACTATATATATAGTATATATATATAGTGTATATATAGTATATAGTGTATATATAGTATATATAGTATATATAGTATATATAGTATATATAATACTATATATTATATATACACTATATATTATATATACACTATATATTATATATACACTATATATTATATATATATTATATATATTAATTTTCACACATTAACTTGAGGTTAATAATAATATTGAATTGCTTACTTCAATAAGTAAGCAATGTTTTTGGGTTAGACTATTGAAAACAAGCTAAATGGAAAAAGTAGCTTAAGACCCAGCCAACGTAATGCTTTGAAAGACAAGTAATAATAAGGTTCAAACAGTTGAATCCAGACTATTGAGTTCCTCAACTTCAAAAAAGATCTACCATAATCAGACTGATGAGGAGGAAGTAAGACAGTAACTAGCCTGAGAGATACTGTTTGTAGATTTGTTCATTAGGTGTTTTCAATATGGAGCACCAGGCCTATTATCCATTCCTCCACCTCTACATATTCGTGAGACTTTAACAATTATAAGGCATTATATGGCCAGGTGGTGGTGTGTTTGCTTTTAATCTCAGTACTCAAGAGGTAGAGGCAGGAGGATCTGAGTTCGAGGCTAGCCTGGTCTACGGAGTGAGTTCCAGGACAGCCAGGGCTACCCAGAGAAACTCTTGTCTTGAAAAATCAAAAAGCATTATATGATTAATTCATTTTAACACCTATGAATACACTGTACCAGAAACCAAATTAGGAACTAAGGATTGAAACAATACTCAAAGAGAAAAAAGACAATGTGATATCAAAGTGTAACCTTATATACAAAAGCTATGGAAGGTTAACTACAGTAACCTTTATCTTTTCCGGTTATTCACACAGCAAAATGAAAATGAAAAGGTTGTGTACTAATTATCTCTAAGTTCTTTATATCATACGCATAAATATACCTGTGTTGACCTTCTAGACTGTCTTGCTTGTCTAGATCTTGCTTTTCTTTGGGATTCAGACTCTTCGTCCCTAACGGGAGTGAGGTATGACCTATAGTAACAAATAAAAATGGTCAGTTGGAGATTCAATATTTATAAACAGAAATAGTCACCAATGTTTGTGTTTAAAACAAGCAAGCATAGTGTTTAATGAGTTAAAAAAAAGAATCCTCAGAAAATGTCTCTATACCTACTTTGAAATTCATTAATTCAGTATGACCATTCTTATTTTTTTATTTTATGTGTATGGGTGTTTTGCCTTCATGTATGTCTGTACTAATTGCCTGCCTGATGCCCACAGAGGTCACTGGATCTCCCTAGGAGTAGAGTTACACGTGACTACCAACAGCCATGTGGTGCTGGGAACCGAGTCTGGGCCCTCTGGAAGAACAAGTGCTCTCAACCACTGAGTAAGCTCTATTTCTCTCTAGACAGGAAGCTAGTTATATTTAATACAGCATGCCAATTCCTTTCTCGCTTTATTTAATGACATAACTTAAAAAATAATGTAACTTAGTTTTCAAAAAGAAACCAGGGAACTGAAGATTATGTCTTGCTCTATTGAAAGAGACATAAGTATTTCACTAGCAAAGTGCCAACTCACAGATACGGAGAGGGTGGATCTAAGCTCTACTGAGAGACAACTCATTCCATGTCACTTCTCTAGAGCCCCACAAATCCTATTTATTAGCACTGTCCACTTAATGGACCACGTTCTATCATTTTTTTTATTATATAAAAACGGAGGGGGCTATCTTTTCTACATCTACAATATTTTTAGGTACATCTTTCTTTCCAAACCTGGTGTGGGAGGTCCTTCTGTCTCTGTGTTGCTTTTCTTGGTTAATAAATAAAGAAACTGCCTTGGCCTGTTGATAGGGCAGAACTTAGGTAGGCGGGGAAGACAGAACTGAATGCTGGGAGAAGGAAAGAGTCAGGGAGAAACCATGGAGCTGCCAGAGACAGACGCTGGGAATTTTACCAGGTAAGCCACAGACTCATGGCAATACACAGATTAATAGAAATGGGTTAAATTAAGATGTAAGAGTTAGCCAGTAAGAAGCTAGAGCTAATGGGCCAAGCAGTGATTTAATTAATACACTTTTTGTGTGATTATTCTGGATCTGGGTGGCTGGGACAAACAAGAGGCCTCTTCCTACACAAACCTGACTTCAAATTCCTTAAACCCTCCCTGTAGGCCTGCTTGTGTTTGTTTTAGCATTCTTAGATGATGTGTGAGATGTCTGCCTTAAAGTCTCTATTGTAAATGTCAGAACGATTGTATTTAGATGGGGACACTCCTGTTATTTATTTAAACTCTGAGTACAAATCATATTCTTTGGTTTTGTTTTGGAGACTGTTTCTCTGTGTAGCCCTCCCTGGCTGTCCTGGAACTCACTCTGTACCAGGCTAACCTAGAACTCCTGGAGATTACTTGTCTTTGCCTCCCAATGCTGGGATTAAAGGCATGAGCCACCACTGCCCAGCTACAATTGTTACATTTTGATCAAGGACTGAATAATCTACAAAGGGGAAGAAGACTTGCCTCTTGGGGAAGCAGCATTGCTAGGGCCAGTTCTGTCATGATCACTTTTTGTCACAGAACCCTCATCTGTCTGGAACCATCAGGAGTTCTATGGTGGGCTTAGATTATCCCTCCTGGTCTGCCCTCCAAAGTCGATCTTATTTATTCAAATGAACTTTCAAGGGGGCTCCCTGTCAGCTTTACTACTCTCAATTTGTGATTCAGTCTATCCTGTAACCGGACATTGTTCACTAAAGCACATTAAACTCCGGTGCTGACTACACTTTCATGCCACCTGTAAAACTCCAACCTCAGAGAATCTAGCAGCACATCTCATACTCAAACTCCTTAAAATCATCCACAGTCCCCCTTTCACCCCACCCAAAATTCTTTAGAGACTTTAATTCCTTTCAAACACAAAGGAACTTACTATTACTGTCCATACTTTATTTCTGACGTCTAACTAAGACTAGAATATATGACTCATTGTTCTTAGCATTCATTTTCTTAGATAAGTAACTGTCAGATGACAAGCTTATTTCTAATTATTGACTTTGATCTAAGCAGTTAGGTAAAGTTCAATGGTCTGACTACGCATGAGAGGACCGCCTTTCTTTGCTGCCTCTACTCTGACTACAGCAATGAGGAGCAACTCAGAAAAGTTAAAAAAAAATGGCAAGTTTACAGAAAACCAAAATTACATACCAGCAATTATTCTGAATTAAGCTGTTTTTATGGCCTCGGTGCTAGCTGGTTTTATGTCAACTTAACACAAGTCCTAGTCACTTGGAGAGGGAACCTCAACTGAGAAAATGCTCCTACCTGACTGGGTTGTGGGCAAGCCTGTGGTACATTTCCTCCATTGATGACTAGTGTGAAATGGCCAAGCTCACTATGGGTGGTGGTGCTGGGTGCTATGAGGAAGCAGGCTGAGCAAACCATGGACAGGAGGCCAATCAGCAGAGTTCCTCAATGGCTTCCGCATCAGCTCCTGCTCCAGGTTTCCAGGTTGCTGCCCTGAGGTCCTGACTGAACTTCCCTGGACAGTGGCCCACAAGTCATTAGCTGAAATAAACTCTTCCCTTCTTAAGTTGTGTTTAGTCATGATGATTGTTGTAGGAACTGAAGCTCTAACTACGACAGCCTGTTCAGGATACACTGTATAGGTTCATCTGGCTGAGTATCACATCTTGGTCAGGAAAATGTAATTCATGAGAGCTAAGTCCCAGAAGACGTCTTTCTGCTGTCAAGAAGCACTATGTCTATTGTAAGGAGGGTTTCTCCTGTAACCGAGGCATCCCACAAAAGAATTCCTTCTTACTGAATGAATCTCACAAAAATACTCGTTATGACCTAAATTCATAATCCCAAATTTTAATTTTTTAAAAATCTTGTTTTCTGCAACTTTAGTGTATTCTTCTAAAAGTGGAGGAAAAAACCAATACAAAACATTTTGTCTATCAACTCTTCCTTAGTTTGAATTTTTCTTACAATCTTAACTGAGATCCTGTTATACATGCTTTCATCAGCGACGCTACAAAGTGAATGATGTGTAAGTGAGTGCATCTGCGACCTGACACCCTTTCACCTGCTCTGCCACACTAAGCTTGGTATACTCATTCTACCATTGTTTTATAATGCTCATTCTATTTTCCTGGTTTTTACTTACATGTAACAGATACTGCCAATTTTTCCATTAACAATTACATAGAATTTTCTATGTCACAAGATTTGAAAAGAGGAAGAGAAAACTCAGTAATCTTGAATTAAAATTTAAGAAACGTTCTAGTGTATCATAAGGGTTTAATTTTATAGCCTTCTCTAGGACAATCACATGTAAAGAATTACAATGTGGTAAACGAAGTAACATGTATTTACTAAAATTTAAATAAAGGACATTTCCCCCTTGTTTCTCCTTTTTCTTTTTGTGTGGCACTCTACTAATGTTGCTGCTCCTCAGTCTGGGAAATAGAGCTATTTGTTTTAATCATTTAGCACATATGAGCTTTTTGTGAATTTTACCAGATAAAAAGAAAAGATGAAATCTAAAGTGAGAGCTTGTCCAGTTAAAATAAGAGTAAGACTCCAGATAGCTACATCCATCACTTCAGTCTTCATGAGCTGCTTTGTAAGTAAAGTAGGAACGTGGACTACTGAGTTTTGAATTCAGCTCTGTATGAAATATCCACTTCATTCTTTTTTTGTCTCATGTGTACATGTGTGCTCTGGTTGTATGTGGGGGGAATGACATGTTTATGCATGTATGTATGTATGTGTGCATAAGTGTGTACTGCATGTGAAGGCCTGAGGTTGACATCAGCAGTCTTTCTTGTTTGTGTTCCAACTTACTCATCGAAGAAGAGTCTCTTAATAAACCCAGGGCTAGCTCCCTCGCCACAACCACCTGGCATCTATACGGACGATGGGGGTCTGAATTCCAATCCTTACACCTACACAGCAACTACTTTGTCCACTGAGCTATCTCTCCAGTCCCACTTCACTATTTATTTTACCCTTATGGGAAAGAGCACTAACCTGTCATCCTACCTTTTACTCCAGTAAGCCTGGATTCTTTTTAAATTCACTTCCAAATTCCCACAAACATTAGTTCTTCATAACCGTTGACCATATACAGGTTAAGGAGCTAAGTTACTCATTGAAAGGGGTTGTAAAATCTGTGCACTTTAAATTTCTGTGCAGTATCTGTCTCCAATTAGCATAAAACTCTGGTCTATCAACCAATACAAAGTTTTTTTTTTTATCAAAGATTTTTTTCTAATGATTTATCTTATAAAATTTTATTTTACTGATATTTATTAGCTGAAATGCTATATTTACTTGTAATGGTATTTTAATTGGTCAAACAAATTGTATATTTAAAAAACCGAGTAACATACTTCTTATTTCACACTTAAGCTTCTTTCTTTCCAGAGTAAATATATTCCCCCCAAAATATCTATCTATCTATCTATCTATCTATCTATCTATCTATCTATCTATCTATCTATCTATCTATCTATCTATCTATCTATGATCGATCTATCTATCTATGATCGATCTATCTATCTATCTATCTATCTATCTATCTATCTATCTATCTATCTATCTATCTAATGTATGCTGCTGTTTTACTTTTGTATACTCTGTGTGAGTATGTTGAATCCCCTAAAACTTAAGTTACAGACAGTTGTGAGCTGCCATATGGGTGCTGGGAATTGAACCTGAGTCCCCTCGAAAGAGCAGCCAGTGCTCTTAATCACTGAGTCATTTCTCCAGTCCTGAGTAAATATATTTTTGTTTTGTTTTGGAGACAGGTTTCTCTATAGCTTTTTTTTTCTTTTCTTGAGCCTGTCCTGAAACTCATTCTGTAGACTAGGCTAGCCTTGAACGGACAGAAATCCACCTTCCTTTCCCCAGAGAGCTGGGATTAAAGGCATGGACACACCACCGCCCAGCGTGTTTGTTTTGTTTTGTTTTAAAATAGGGCTTTACTATACAGTCAAGACTGTCTTGTCTTGGAAATTATTATGTAAGCCCAAATTGGCTTCTATCCTGGTTGCTGAGATTACAGGCATGAGCCATTATGTCCATGTCTACCTCAGGTGTGCGTGTGCGTGTGTGCGCATGTGTGCGTGTGTGTGTGTGTGTGTGTTTCGAGACAGGGTTTCTCTGTAGTTTTAGGGCCTGGCCTGGAACTAGCTCTTGTAACCAGGCTGGTCTCAAACTCACAGAGATCCACCTGCCTCTACTTCCTGAATGATGGGATTAAAGGCGTGTCTTTTTATATTTAAAAGACAAATGGGAGAGCTATGGGAAAATGGTGAAAGAGAGTAACTATACTAAAGCAATAGTTATGTGCAAATATGGAATCATTTGTAAGACACTCCTATGCATTTAAAATTATGGTAAATTACAAACACTAAACACTGAAATATTTTCTACCATATTCTACCTGTTTGATGTAAGTGTTTCTACTTTTAAATAACAACAACAACAAAAATAATTGTCGGGGGTTCCAAAGATGACTTGTGGGTAAGCATACTTGCTGTCTAAGCATAAGGGCCTCAGCTAAAATCCTTGGTTCTCATATAAAAAATCTACATTCGGGGATCTGCAGACACATCAGGTCAGAGAGAAGGGAAACTAGGAAGGTAGGATGAAGCAGTGTGCAACGTGGTGTTGATCTGCACACTTTCCCAAATTCACCTCTCCCATGGAAACAGATGATGTCAGCAGGTCTTCATCTGTCACCCTATTTCTACAGCCAAAGGGTAACTACTGCCAACATCCAGAGACAAAGAGGGAAAGAAATCCAGAAAGGGATTGGCTGAGGTCTTGAAGGCAGACAGTACTGCCAGACAGACAGGCAGAAAGCATGGGAAACTAAGACGAAGGGTCTGAAAACCAAATGAAAACCTGGAAAACCCGGGAGTGGCAGTCTTTGCAAATTCTCTGTGAAGGGCCCTGGTTTTACTTCTACGTCTTTAACTGACAATCCTTCCCAAGTAAAGATAGCATTATATTGAAATCACTCTTTTTAACACCCTTCATTAAAATTAATACTAATTTTGAAAGCCACATGTCAATTGTCTCCTGAAAGGCCATCAATAAACCTGATGTAAGAATTAGTCTGAAAGCTGAGTGCTGGAGAACTCCCCTGGAATGCACAAGGCACTGGTTTTGAGCCCTGGCATGGAGGGGAATGGGAAGGTGGGAGACACATTCATACTGAGTTCTGAAACAATGGATGATTCTTGGGGCGGGGGATTTTCATTACTGGGAATTTTATTTAAAACATGGAATGTTGAGGCAGAAAAGATTCTGGAAGTTAAAAAAGTATGTATAGTAACGACCTTTTCATATAAGAAAAAATTCTGACCTAGAAATCATGATTAAGACCCGAGTGTCTATTCACAGTGTAACTCGGTGCATTTGACTCCTAGTGGAGAATAAAAGAGGAAGAAGGAAGCAGAAGGAAGGAAGAACCTGGAAAGAAGGAGGAAAAGCAAGACTAGGAAGGCAGTAGGAGGAGGAGTAAAGAGTGGGCCCAGGACTGGCGAGCGAAGCGTTGGCTTCATCATTAAGCTACATTGCCAGTCCAATAATGTTAAGGTGAAAATTAAAAAAATTTCAAATACATTTTATTTCCTTTGCAAAGAGAACTATAAATTTTGATGTGTTCTCCTAAGTAACTTTAGGTCTTCATAACACACACATGTGTGTGCACCAACACACAAAGAAGGCAACTGTCTGGCTTTGCCTTAGATTATCCCAAACATCAGTTCTTTCAGAGATGGGTCAACAAGCGTAACGGTTAAAGCTGCTAGCTCTGTCAATTTTCCTGGCTGGAGCTGATGCATACTTTCTCATTTGTTAGCCTAGTAGAGACACAGTCTTGTGTTGGATTGAATGACAATGTCCCCCTTAGGATCATGTACTGGAATAATTGGCCCTCAGCTGGTTGGAGCTATTTGAGGCAGCTTTGGAAGTGTGGCCTTGTTGGAGGAAGTATGTCATTAGGGGTGGGCTCTGAGATTTCAATGTGGCCTAATGCTCCTGGTGCTACCCTCAGCACCCTGTCATCATGGAATCTCACTCTCTGGAACCCTCTTCTATAGTGGCCTTGGCCACAGTGTTTTATCATAGCGACAGAAAGGAGCTAATACACTTACCACATCTCTGGGAATAACAAAACAAAACAAACAAGCAAAGAACACAAATACCAAAAACTCGGCAAGCATATCAGCAGAACTAGTACTGTCAGGACCTTTACACACCTGCGTCTCTCCCTGACCTCTGATGTGGAGGAAACAGTGCCAGCAGTAGTTGTAGTCAGGGTTGTGGTAGAAGCTGCGGCATTTACAACAGTTGGAGCAACAGGAATGGTCACTGCGGTAGGAGCACTGTCCTTTTCTTTCTCAGTACTATCCTCAGCCCACAAACGATCTGAGGCACTATAGCATCATAAGCAGCAACACAAAAAGAGAAAAGGAAAACAGCTAAACAACGAAAGCAATTTCTAGAAGCTGAAACATGTGACAACAGGGATGGATTTTTTAAAAACACAAGGTAAGACTTCTTGCAATTAGCAATCAAAAAGCTCAACCAGAGCTGTCGAAGAAATTTTTATTTTAAGCAATATAATTCAAGACCTTAGGTTTATTTTTTCCCCAGACATGCATAATTGCTGGTTTTGGAACCAATTTTTGCTTAAGAATAATTTTAATAAGGTAAATAAAAAAATCCAGAGCCCACATTCTTCTACACAACAATGCATGCACGTACATAAGCACACAGTAGACCTGAACACAGACTGTCTCCGGGACTCACCTGCTCTGTGTGCCTGCGGAGGACCCCGTGGGAATCTTTGCAGCAGTGCTTGTGCTGGAGAGCAGGCTTTTCTGAAGCCCAGCTGCAGAGGTAACTGTTGGTGTTGATGTGGTGCTTGGAACACTAGAACTAATCAAATCATCTTGTCTTCTACCAAAGGAGTAACTAAAGGAGAGAGTCATTTCTATATAGGATGTGTCTGTATGTGTATTCTATATTCACTATTGTATACATCACACAATTTCACACTCTAGGAAACCAACTGTGTTCCTAATCATCACCACCAGCTCCAGCACCAAGAGTTGCACCTACAACTTGCTAGAGTATAGATTAAATTCACTAATTTGATAGTGTAGAACTTTATGCCTTCTCCAAATGCCTTCAATAACAGTCAATACTGCACATTTTTAGAATATGCTAGACCATATATGATCACGCAGGCTGGCTCTAACAAATACATGGAATGGATTCATTTAAGCAAAATAAAGCATTTGGCATTTGTGAAGAAAAGTTTTTAGCCATGGGATAGATCTTTAGGAGTGACCCATGTCTACATTACATGTGCTCACATCTTCTCCTTTCTCAGTTGAGAATGAAGTTCTTTTTTAGTTTAGTTCTCTCTCTCACTCTAACACCAAGATTTTAAATGGAAATACTTTCATAGCTCTTAGTCCAAATAGCAATGTTCCAGATCATAGACAATGGCTAAATCAATTATGACAATGATCTATTTCTTAGTCAATCATAAGAAGTTCTTTAGAAGTGTTAGACTGTAAAGGATACTTCATAATATACCAAATTTAATTAAATATATACACAGAGCAAGTTCACACCATCTTTACATATATACTGTGTCTCTAAATTATAATTTAACACACAAAAAAAGATATGGTAGTTAAAAAAATGTGTATAACTGATATTAAATTGAGGGCTGTTTTTATAAGAACATAGAGAAGCTACTAACAAATGACATTATTACCTTCTATGGTAAGTGGATCCTTCATTGATTGAACT
Source organism: Myodes glareolus (assembly GCF_982192425.1). Lineage (NCBI taxonomy): Eukaryota > Metazoa > Chordata > Mammalia > Rodentia > Cricetidae > Myodes > Myodes glareolus. Next base: position 23,359,947 of record NC_142051.1, read on the forward strand.
ATTCTTTTTAAGATCATCTTCCCATTTTCTTCTTGTGTAAGAACTACTTGTTCGCAAACTTGAAGAGTCTCTGTGAAAAGAACACCCTTCAGATTCTGGTAGATGCTGCATTAGTGTTGCCTCTTATTTGGCAACTTTCCTTTCTCTGGTCCAGCAACAATGCCTGGCTATCATTTACGAACACACCAAGCCTGTACACCCTTGTCACTCAGGGACTGTGGAGCCAGTGTTCTGTGAGGACCACATAGTTCCAGTCCTCACCTGCTAGCACCACTGGAAGCTAATAAAGATTCTGCAGGGAACACATAATATAAGCCCTACTGCACATACCTGTTCTCTTTCTCTTCAATGTCAGATGTACTGGCTAGTCTCCTTGGGATTGTAGGTGCGACATACGCAAGTCTTGTTCCTTTACTATCTTTCTCCTGACAACAGGAAAAGTCACGCATGAAAAAAAACTGTGTTGAAAACCTTAAGAAAAGGTTTTTAATGAGGTATACTTATACTGCCACACAATTTCCTGTTCAGTATTTTCACAGTTTAGTTCCTGAACTTTAAAACTGATACAGTCAATCAGACACTACAAAAGCAATGAAGAATAGCTGGCTCAACCAGTTTTCTTTTCATTTTCCTTAGGTTAAAATTAAAAAATGCATAGCAAATAAAGTAAGTAAATCTAAAACAATTATTGAAAAGAATTTTCAAAAACTTAGTATTCTCCCCAAATTTAAAGTTTTAAGTAAATGCAACTGACCTTCCTGGAACTCACAAAACAGGTGCATTCTACAATATAAAGTTTGTGAATTAAGTTGATACCTAGGGTCTAATGATGCTTCATAAAAAATGCATCTGATTTGCAGATGTTATGCTCCTGAAAAAGCAGTTCCAGTTTATTGAAATAGATTACCTTTTCTTTATTGTCCAAAGACGATGAGAGTCTCGGACTTGAAGCTGAACGTATTACACCTGCAGTGTCTTTTTCCTTCTGGGCCTCTTTAGCTGCAGTGATTTCCGCCAGTGCACCATAACTGCCTGTCTTTCTAAGTCCTAACCTCCAGGACGCAGGGGACTCATCTTTTCTTTCTTCTTCTTTGGGAGAAATTTTTGTAGCTGACGTTGGAAACTGTTTTCATTTCATGAAGGACAAAAACAACAAGTTATCACAGCGGCCCTCAGTTGGAAACGATCAGCTTACAGACAATGTCTAGGATTTTAAGTGGCAATTTCAGGAGAAAACATTTACTAAGGTTAATGTCTTAAGGCAAAAATACAAAGATCTAAACCTTAAAAGAGTAAACAGACCACCTTTCCAGAGGTTAGCATTACAAAAACACACTACACACTTCATATCACACGGAGAATTATGATGCAGATACAGAAAAAAAAAATGAGCACACCGTAAGGACTTAAACCATGCATCTTTCGAATCAACACTCATACGAAGCTTGTTATGCTGTAACCCAATATACATTCTTGCACATAGAAATGCCTCACCATGGATTTTTCGCCCTTACTGGGCACCAGCACAATGCCAGTTTTGCGCAAGCCCTGCCTCCATGATGCAGGATCTACTGACTCCACAGGCATGAGAGAAGCAATGAAATCAAACTAAAGCCAATTAAAATAAGACAGGTCAAGAGATATAGATTGAAAGTATGAAAAGAGAAAAGGGATGTTCAAAGAAAAAAAAACACAACACTTTTTTCCTACATTTCATCTTTATAATGAACTGATGCACAATAACTGTGTGGCGGCCTAACCTCTGAAAGACACTGAAACAAACTCCAGCTTCAGCAAGAGGTAATGAGGAAGAATCTAATAAAGGAAACTCCAAACCACTTAATGTCATACAGAGTCATACAGCATGAGTGAACAAGTTACTGCATATGAATTTTGTTTTCAGCGAAGTACACACCCTATATTATTTCAAATATAACTTCAAGTTTACTGTTGAATTTTCCTAATGAACATTAACTTCAACATTTTAGTTAAAAACTATTTTTAGGCATAAAACTCTACTTTCAGGGGTTTTCAGCGGTAGTAAAAATATATTAGTTATCCTTAAATAGTTCACTGTACCAACTTCACCTTATCTATTTGCAAATTATAATGTTCAATGTACAGAGCGAAGAGTATAACAACTAAATGTAACAAGGTCTTGCCTTTTTATTCATGGTCCAAATTTGCTAAAATCTCTAGGTTAACAATGTTCAGTTATACTGACAGATGCTAGTGGACCTTTAACATTCTTCTGGTGTATTTTGTGATTAATTTCCATCAACAGTCTAGTTAGTTCACACTTCTCCAAATGCACACTGAATTATTTCAGGATATGAAACAAAGAAACAAGAACTCTAAGGACAAGTACAGTAACATCTCCTGGACACAACACAAGCTGTCATGATCTTATTTGTACCTAAATACCTAATAAACAAAAAAAAAGAGCAGTCCCTATACCCCTTTTGGACACAGCATTCCAGGATGCAATTCAGGCTGGCTTTGATGTGACAATCCTTCTGTCTCAGTCTCTCTAGTGCTGGGATTCTAGGAGTATGCCCACATGCTTGGCTACAAATAGCTATGTAATTCAGTAGTACACAGATATGCATGCACGCACACGCGTGCACACACACACACACCAGGTCTGAGACTATGGTGATATTCTATGCAGTGTGTTAGGCACTGAGTGAAATGTTTTTTGATTTCTGTGTTAAAAGTCTACACTTTAAGCTTTGCAGAACGCTGATCATAAATGAAAGAATGACCTATGCTCCAACAAGTTTATTCAAGGGCGATGAAATTGTGTTGTGTCACAAGTGGTGTATTAGATATTTTCTCCAAGTATTTAAAACTGTTAAAGCTATTCTTTGCTTGTTTGCTATGTAAAAATAGGCAGTGAACTGGCATTGGCTTACCAGACATATTTTATCAACCCCTGCTCCAACTACATCTTCTGCAAAATGAATTTTTTCCCACATGAGAAAGCAGACAGACAGAAGATAACATTTACGTGTACAGCAGAGGCCAACATGTAACAAATGTCTGCTCCTGTCTAGCTCTAAGCAAAGTTCTGTGCATGAGTTACTGTAACACTTCATGCACACAATGAAATTATTACTATTACTCATTTAGACTAGACACAAAGAGAGCAAGAATACCAATTCTGAAAATGACATCACTATATTTTAACAGCTGATAAACCTCCATATTAAAGATCAAGGATTTAGAATCAGATGGTCCAGATGTTTAAAAGTACCTTTCATTTTGAGCTGGTACATGAAGAAACCTACTGAAATATTTAACTGTAACTACCTTCTGGAAATTTCCTTCTCTTGTTTTATAACAGGACACCATGTCTCCATTCTTACTCCTTAGACCACTTTGTTTCTCTCTGGTTGACAACCTGATTGTGTTTATTCTTTCAACAGAAGATCTCTAAGAGTTAGCTTCTAGATATTCTTTCTTTTCTTCTTCTGCCAAGGGTTGAAAAATAGCTTTCTATTTCAAGGCAAATATTGAATTTACTAAGCGTATTCTAAAATTTGTGCTTTTCTAATTCAGTTCAACCTTTAAATTCCTAGTCTTTTCTTTTTATTAAAAGATTTTAGTTATTATGTATACAGTATTCCGTCTGCATGTATACCTGTGAGCCAGAAGAGGGCACCAGATCTTATTAAGGATGGTTTGTAAGCCACCATATGGTTGCTGGGAATTAAACTGTGGACTTCTGGAAGAACAGCCAGTTCTTTTAACCACTGAGCCATCTCTTCAGCCCTAAATTCCTAGTTTTAAATTAATTAATTTCTTTCCTTCCTTTTTTTTAAATTTTTTTTGAGACAGGGTTTTTCTGTGTAGCCCTGGCTGTCCCAGAACTCAACTTTGTAGACAAGGCTGGCCTTAAATTCACAGAGATCTTCCTGCTTCTGTTTCTAGAGTGTTGAGATTAAAGGCATGTGCCAACATGCCCAGATTCCTAGTCTTAAATTTCTTAATTTAAAAAGTCCCTCTTTTTCTCCCTCCCTACTTATCTACCTAGTTACCTACCTACCTGCCATGTGTGTACATGTGTACCATGGCATGTGAGGAACTCAGAGAACAATTTATGGGGTTTAGTTTTTTCCTTCTAATGCATGAGCTTCAGAGACTGAACCTAAGTTTCCAGGTTTAATGGCAAACGTCTTTACCCACTAAGTTATCTTGCTAGCCCTCGACTTAAATCCTATTTACCTATAGAATGGACCTCTTAAATTGCATTTGGAACTTAAAACCTAACATGTATCAACCAAATGCTTTTCCTTCCAAAATATCCGTTTTCTATTTCTAGTAAAGGCTCCAATGTTATCTCTTCAATGTCCCCTGTTTAAAACTTTGCAATCATGTTATTTTTCTGTCATTCTCTTCAATCTACAAATCAGGGACCATGTTTCAAAATTCCCTTCTGTCTTTTAAAAGTCCACGGCTATGTCCCTATTTATATACTTTATCACCGTGGGCAATCTTTCCTCCTTCTCTCATCATCATTAAATATATAGGGAATGAACTCTCACAGCACTGCTCACATATTTCCTGTGATCCTTACTATTAAACAAATTATTACCCCAGAAATCAAGGCATTCCATAACTTACCCTCATTTCCTGTTTTACTCTGTATATAAGTGGATGAAGCTAAAGCGATCAATTCAGTTCCCTATTATATATCATGCCTGGCTGTTCACTGTTTCTTGTCAGTCAAGTTATGCAAGCTTTTTCTCAATGCAAGTGCTGCTTATCCATCTCTCTCAAATGCTCTGGTTACATCCTCACACCGAATGGACTTTCCTCACCTTTACACTTTCATCTACACCAGTACACTAACATTGACGTACTGTACGTACCCATAGCACAAATGTCTTCATAAAATTATTGTTTTGCTTGACAAACTCTAAATTTTCACTATCTAGTAAACAAATATAGTTCACACTTCCTTGGTTCTATGAATTGCTGGAATTCCAATAGCTATTTTGACTAGAAAAAGTTCCGTAAGCTTATTTATTTAATTAATTATATTATTAACTACCAATTTAAAGTCTGAAATTAAAATGATGGTTTATGTATTTTCTAATTTCAGTTCTTTGTGGGTGTTTTTGGGTGGTGACGGGGTAAGGGCTGAGGGTGAAAACCTAAGCATCACACATGCTAGGAAGAGCTCGCTGCTAAACTGCACCCCTAGACCAAGCTGAGTTTCAAACATGAGACTCCCACAGATTATCATGTGGCATTATTCATATGCTTTTGCTCTTTTAGTTTAAGGATCAAAACTTAAGTCAATAAAAATGAACACATCTAATCGTTAGCTAATGGTCTTCTATACTAAAGGACTATAAAGTGACATTTAATAACACGCTGCTTGCTTCCACGTGTGAGTATTCCTTGGAGTGAGTGCACACATACAAATCCATAGTCTAGGCTCTGATAGACAAGGTTGAACAGTCGAAAAAAACTTTGTGTCAATACTAATGCACTTTCAAATTAATTTATAAGTAAATTTGCATTTGTTAAGTCTCTAATTGTTTATAGGCAAAACCTTTAAAAAATACTTAAAAACACTAAATGCTAAAGTAGATAAAAGTCTAAATACTATATATAAATTATGCCATACTGTAAGATTCTTCTATCATCAAAAATGTTCAGATTTTGAGTAAATTATGTCTTTATGTTTTGTCCAAATTGTTTATAAAATCTTAAGAATAAAAACTCAAACAATATGATCTTCAAGTTAAGTTACATGAGATTTTTCAAATATATAAATTATAGATGTGCAATGTTTAATTCAGTTTAATTACAGAATCAAGACTAAGATCTGAATTAAGCTTTTTTTTTTTCCTTACAGGAACGATATTTTTCCACTAAGGTTACACAGATACAAAGTACTTTTCATTAGTGTATTAGGTGTCAGCTAAAAAGTAAGCTGTGTTTGAGAAGGAAAACTGAACACAGGAAGTCTACTGTAACTTTTTCTACATCTTTATGAAAAGAACTGCTTAGTTAAATTATCAAAAAAGACATAGCTGATCTTGCCTAGCTATTAGCAGTGGCATATGGGAACTTGAAATAATCCTACGGTCTTAGTAAACAATAAATCAAAATACCTAAATGAAAGAAACACAAATTTAGTATTCTTGGAAGAAGCACATGACAGATGTAGAAGTGAAATAGAATATAGCTCAGTCAAACTCTGCTAATGCTAGTTAATTAGCAATCTGACAGCAATGTTCAAAATGGAACCAAAGTTTAAGAGCATTTCATGTCATGCATATGTAGTTATAGTCCTAAGAACTCGAGTTCTAGGAGAATCCAAGAAGCACTCAGTCCTAGAGCGGTAAGGAAACAATTCACCCCACCAGTGTCCTGATGCGCTAACTATGCACCAGTGACACCCATATATTTCCAGCACTGAGAACTGATGTTCTTTTTTCTCTTAGGCTTTTCTTAGGTTGAGTTTTGTTTATTTTTCCCCACTATCCAGACAAAGACTCTACTACAAAGTTATAGCCCCATCAGTCAGGATTTCAGAAGAGTTATACTGACTAAGGAGGTTAAGAAAATTCTTATATATACTATTAGTGAGGATTTAAAATCAGTCCTCAAGTCCCCTCAACCCAAACACTGCCAGATACACAACAGAACACATCTCAAGACTGAGATACAATAACCAAACACAACATCCAAGTTGTCCAATTTCTACCCAGACAAATCAATAAAAGGTATTACTGAAGCACAATCTGGAAAACCTGCACACACACATTAATTAGCACAGATTATATTATTATAAACTGTGTATTGCATCAAAGTTAACTCTCCTATGCATGATTATTTTTACTGTGGGAATGAAGGATAACAGGTCCTAAGAACTGACATAATCAGGGTAAAAGTTAATGGTGACTGCAATAGGTACATTTTTAAATGTTCTGGAGAAGGCACAAACAAGTGAGCTCACTACAGGTAAGTAAGGGCTGCTGAGGACAAGCATGTATGAAGAATCCCGAAGGTTAAGAAAAGCACATGGGAAGCTCTTCCCATTACTCTGCTTAAGAGCGAGCAGCACACCACTAGGAAAGAGCTTTGAGCTTTGGTGTGGAAGGGAGGGGGCAACAGAAGAAACGAAGTTTTGGGATTATCCTTCATCGCTGGTCACGCTATTATCTCTCAATTAATTTTTACATTATTAATTTTATTTATCTTGGTTTTGTTTGGTAAGAAAAACAGTAATTTACCCAAAATAAAAACAAGTAACAAGTCTGGTTTTTCTAATATGCATTTACTGGCATATGACAGTGGCATGCCAGGTCATAAATTGGAAAAAAAATTAGATTATTGTTTTTTCCCCTGACTTTTGGGCCTTATTTGACTTCTCATGCTGTGCTTTCCAAGGTGAGTAATTATCATTATATGACTCTAGTTAAAAGAGACAAAAAAATAAAAACCTGAGTTTCTCGAAAGAAAAGCTTATTGAAAATAAAAACTACCATTCCTGCCAATTTATATATTATAAAAGGTTTTGATTTCCTGCTATACTTTATTAACTTTATATACTTTATTATCAATATAGTATCAATCAACTTACTATCAATTACAAAAGGCAAAAACACCCCTCTATGCCACAGTTCAGAGGAAATTACATATTAAGAGCAGAAAAATATGGTATGTTTTGAAACAACTATAAACATTGCAAACGATTTAAACCAGGTCCTGCAAATGGTACATAAACTGAATACATGTATGTTTCAAAACTGAGTCTTGGCTTACCTTTTTAATAGGTGACGTAGGGGTACCCTGACTGGAAGACAGTGTAGGCGTCGTTGCAGCTGCAGGAGCTGCTTGTGTGCTGGAAGTGTGAGCATTAGTTACAGAAGCCATTGCTTTTGTCTTATCTATGAAAAACAAACAAAAAAATTAAGAGTTGAGAGTTTACAGGAACGAGGCTTCTGTAGCTCTTCCCCTATTGCTATCACTGTGTGTGTGTGTGCGTGTATTTAATGGTTCTGTGAATGTATGTTCACATGCATGCAGAGACCCAGTCAACATCATGCAGTTTTTCAGTGAACCTGAAGCCTACTAACTCCAGATAGTCTAGGATCTCCTGTCTGTGCCTCCTGAAGGTTGGCATCCCAAGTAGCCAGCATGTCTGCCTAGCTTTCCTATGTGCTCTGGAGTTAGGAATTCTGGTGCTTACACTTTATCTGTTGAGCTGCCTCTCCAGCCCAGCAGTAGGTTTGAGAGGAGTTTCTAGAAATCGGTCTTTATGGATGCGGAACTTTAAATAACATTAACAAACAAACGAGGGCACAAATAGGACCTAACTTCAGTAACTTAAAACTAGAGCATGGTTTTCACTCTGTGGGTCACAACCATTGGAAACCATGTTATTTCCAACGGCCTTAGGAACTGAAATACCGTTCAGCGGCAAAATTAGTTCTGAAGGAACAACGGAAATAAAAGTATGGTTTGGGTTACTAAGACCATTGAAAATATGTGTTTCCTGATGACTGTGATCCACAGGTTGAGAACTGCTGAACTAGAGGGAAAATCTTAAGTAAACTTAAAATTTGAATGCTTAGAAATATTAGTAAAAAACCTATAACAGTCATTAATTTTCTAACGAAGTTACTAATATTCAACATCATTATTCCAGTAAATCTTAAAAAAATACTTTTGACAACAGTTTATAGTCATATCAATATGGTTAAATGTCCCAGAGATTATGACTTTCTTGCTTGCAAGAAATCTGAAGTTAAATATACACAATTTCATTTTTTCTTGAAATAATGTACTTAACTTATAGAGTGTCATTCAAAAAATACCCACTACTTCTATATTTCAACTGTTGTAGGCACAGGAGATAAACCAACCAAAGAAAGTTTCAAATATTGCATGACGTTTTCATTCTATGAAAAATAATGAACTCATGTACAACCATTCAGCTTATTAAGTAAATTATCAATATTAAGACCCTGGTATTATAGTATAGTTGTCATATATTACTTGCGTGTACTATAAGAGTGTAGACACAGTGCCAGGAGGTGGTGGTGCACATCCTTAATCCCAGCACTTGGGAGGCAGAGGCAGGTGGATCTTTCTGAGTTTGAGGCCAGCCTGATCTACAAAAGCTACAGAGAAGCCTTGTCTTGAGAAACTAGAAGACTAAAGATACGAACTAAAAGATTATTGAAAAAATAACTCATGGCTGCCTTTTGAGAGGAAGAAAAAGAAAGCTAAGGAAGATTTTAAAGGCAGCTGCATATAATATCTGCATTTTACTAAAAAGAAAATTTGAAGTATGATTGAGCTTCAAGAGTTATTACTTCTGAAATCTTAGTAGCTAGAATATGAATGTTTATTATATTATACTTTGCCATATCTTCAAATTTCTCAAAACAAACCAATTCCTCCACAGCCCCTCCGCTCTTTGGGAGAACCTGGGAAGCTGACAGAGTCAGCCTTCTAGATTACTGAATCACAGTGAATCCCTGTATTCTTGAATGCTGGGAAGCCGCTCAAACTTTATCCATACGATCCTCTAGGCCCAAGGACACTCTGAGAAGCCTCTGTACCACCTTCGGCTGGGAAGCCGCTCAAACTCTATCCGTACCATCCTCTATCTAGGTCCTAGGACACTGTGAGAAGCCTCTGTACCTTCTTCAAATCTAAAGACACATCAGCAGTGTGGAGGGGAGCTACCACCTCCTGACAAGCAGAAAACAATAAACTAACAGGTTATCAAGATAGACACAACAGGTAGCAAGCCTGTACAAAAAAGCAAAAACTGAAGCCTTTCTTACATAAGAACAGTAAAATTAAAATGAATGGATACTCCCAAGCTTACCGGCCTCCCCTTCGGACTCTGAGTCATCTTCCTCATCTTCCTCGCTGGAGCAGCTCGACTCATCCTTCTTTCCTTCCTCCTCCTCATCAGCCTTTTCTTGTTCCAGAGACTCAATGCGAGATGCATTTTTCTCTGGCTCAATAATCAGTGTTTCTTTGCTGTGAAAGGAAAACAAACTTCAATTGATTGTAAACATCAAAGGTCCAAATACATTATCAGTTTCCCTCAGACACACACCAGTAGCTTCAGTGGCCATAGCATTATTCCATTCCTAGCAGAAATAAACCCCTCCTTCATCAATTACTCACTTCTTAAATGTCTTCTGGGGCTGATTATTTTCCATATTTGCTGTTGACTCGATTAGTGGAGATTTCTTATCCCGTTTTTCACTATGAAGCTTTATCCACAGTTATGCAAGGAAAGAAGCATAATATCAATCAGCACAGTACAGAGTATAAAGAGATGAAGCTATTAAAAATGTCACTTTAAAAAGATATCAATTTTAACTACAAAGAAAAGCTTGAAAACCAGTTGGTAGTTTTAAACACAACAAACCCCAGGAATTCTAATCAGCAATAAAAAGAAAAATGTCAATCCTTCTGTCTTCAGCTCACGGAAGTCAGGGTCCACTGTCTACTTATGATGGTGACTGACAGTAACGTATGTAGACTCTATCCCCTAGTTATGGCATTCCCTGCTTGTTTGGGGCCTTCTATTATAAATGCAGGGTTTATGATCATACCTTTTAAGCATATTGTCTTAGGAAATTAGAAAAACATGTTTTAAGTACTCATTTTGTAAAAGGCAAGACACAGAAATAGGTAACCAACAATATGGGTGACCCAACCCCACCACCCCTATACTCTAGATCATTGTCATTTGTGATTATTAAGAGTAACTATAAAACAATATAAAATAGTACCACAACATCTCAACTGTTCAAAGCTATGGCAAATTCATTAATATAAGCAATTTTTAGCTATCAAACATACCAGATTTTGTTTCTTTTGCAACTCTTCTAGATATCCTAAAATGTCTTCATCTGCTACATCAAAGGCTGTCTGGCCCTAGATAGGAAATGAGAAGCAGTAAAAATTCAATAAATCACAAATTTTGATAAATATAAATAAATCACAATTTTGAATAACCACTTAGAAATGTGAGCACACACACATTTCATGTTCATGTTGGTATATATGCACGTGTGCGAGTACCGATATGGAGGTTAGAGGGCACTGTTGGATCTGTCCTCCAGAGTCTGTTTCTTACAGGCCTGAAACTCAAAAGTAAGCTACACTGGGCCAGTGAGCACCAAGGACATAAAAGTTCAAGCTACCCCACCCAGCCTTTTATAGCGTTCTGGGGATTGAACTCAGGTCATAAGACTTGCAAAGGAAGCACTCCAGTGACTAAGCTAACTCTCCATTTCCTGGAAACAGGTATACAAAGAACTCCAATGCTACATGAGAAATTCATGTGTGAGAACAGTGGAACACAATACTTTCCTTACATTTTAGTACCAGAATGAGCCAATGTTATTTTGAGTATATTTATAGCAGTAACTTCACACTACAATTTTAGAAACTTTCACCACCCTCAAAAGAATAAGCATATCCTAAAGTGTCTTCCTACCTTCTTCCCATGTCTCCTAACTAAGGCAATCACTAACCTACCTTGTATATATATTTGCTTACGCTAAACATTTTACATGAATCGAACTATACAAAACTCCTTTAGATAGGTTTGTTTCACTTTATATGCTGCCAAGATTAATTTATGTTATAACATGTATTACTAGTTCATTCCCATTCACTGAAAAATGAACACATGAAAAATGTACACATTGTTCTCTGCCTATAATAAGAAGCACTACTTGGATGAAGAGCAGGACTGCTCCTGCGGAGGACCCAAGTTCAGTTCCTTGCATTTACACTGGTGTCTGCCTGTAACTCCAGTTCTGGGGGATCTGATACCTGTGGCCTCCATTCAAGTGCACCTGCATTTAAAGTGCATATACTCACAGATACATACACATACAAATAATTAAAATAATAAAAATAAGTCTTTAAAAAGACACTGCTATGAAGACTGTCGCACAGTTTGTGCGTGTGTGTACGGGGGGGGCAATTTCCATGTTAAAAGTGAAATTAATGAGTCATGTGGTTACTCTAGGTTTTGAAGCCTTTTAATTCGATTATGTCCTAAAACTTAAACATGTTTGTGTGTGCACGCACACACACGTGTATGCTTATGCAGCAGCTTCAAGCATTGCTTACTTTTAAAAATGAGTTCAAAGGAACACTTGTTATTTGTATTCCCTGTGGAATAACATTCAAGGTTTTAAAGTCACCTTTCTCAACCAAACCAAGGGGTGAAGGTCTAACATCTCTCCTGACCAATTTCAGCCTGAAGCAGTAAAAGCTAAGAATTAAACTGACTTCAAAAAACAAAACAAACCCCAAACCAAGATCTGTAATAAAATAACTGGTTCAGAATTTTAAGACAGAAATTCAGTTTTGATACAATGTACTCTTTGTATTCTAAAATGTTTGAAGCTCTATATTTTAATGCAATTTGTGTTTTTAAATATGTCCTTATGTTCAAATAACTCACTGATTTCTTAAACACTTATCAAATCCTATGAAGAAAATCCCATTAAGAATTTTATGAATTGTAATTATATTTGAAATATAATATATTATATATTATATAGTTGAAATTTCTCTTTTTAATAGCTAGAAACCAGTAACTTTACTAACTAATAACCCTTCTTCTCATTTTCTCCCGTGATTAATGACTCTGCTTTGCAAATAGCAGCAGATAGAGAATGAAAACTAAAGTAAAATGTGGGCTATAAAGAGAGAAAACATTTCAATGTAAAAAGCACCCCCACCACCTATCAACATGTATCAGGAACACAAGCACGGGCTGCACGCAATCTGCAAGACACGGAGTCTGGGCATTATGAGACTTGCAGCTATCCTCACACGCCACTGGCGTTACCAATAGAATGCAAGCACAGGAGCACACAGCTTAGTCAGGTGAAGCAACTGTGCACGTCTAAGGACACAGAGATGAGATATTGAAAAGTAGGAACTTGTCAAATCAAGGGAACAAAACAAGCTGCTTGACAAATCAGTGCAATACACCTCCTCACAGCGGAGCCACAGATCTGCCAAGGCCATGGTTTGACTCTAACTTCATCATCTCTTCATTTTTTTCTTTCTCATTCACTTTAAATGAACTGCTTTTGCAGACAAGATCTCTTTAAATCTTTAGAACTAGCAGTGAAGTGGGTTCTAGAAACTGTTGATGACTTTCAGTGTTCAGACAAGAAAGCCTGAGTGCTAACAGCAGGGTCACGGAGGTGAGAGAAGCAGACGTGGGGACAGAATCCAGGCCTGCATGCATATGATGTGACTGCACAGTATGCAAAAATGAGGTCAGGCAGGATTAGGATGGGAAGAATACCCGTGCCACTAGCAGCAGAAATACTGAAACCTGTATGACATCAAGATAATAATATGCTCTAACTGTTGTGCAGGAACAGAAATTCCAATAAGAAAACTATCATCAATGATATTAAAGAAGAGACAATAGGTACATTCTAGTAATTATTTTAATAAAAAGCAAAATAAAAACTTTTATATTTAAAATCAATATTAAGAGTTAAAATGTTTTACAGTTTGTAGACAAAAAGTTGAGAAAAGTTTCTATCATTTCTAACATAGACTTTTATAGACTTTAAAGGATTTGTATATTTTCTATACTAATATTGTTTTCCACATGTTATATTTTTATTTTTTAAAAAATCTTTCAAGTGTACGGTGTGAACATGTGTATACATGTTGGTATGTGTTTGGGCCCTAAATCATGTATTTTACTGTCAAGACATGTAAACGCTCACAGTACCGTAAGAGCCTTTACTTGACGTTTTAAAGAAAACAAGTACTCATAAAAGGGCCCGAAGACATGGCGCAGAGGTTAAGACCTCTGACTTCTCTAACAGGGGAAAGAAGTTTAATTCCCAGAGCCCACATGGTGACTCACAACCATCTACAGAGCTCTAGTTCTAGAAGATTCAACTTCTGGCCTTTGTGGGCACTTTACATACACGGTGGAGAGATATATGCAGGCAAAACACCCAGACACATAAAATAAAAACAAATTTTTAAAAAGTACTAATGAAAGAAGGAAATAATATGATAAAAGTCACATAGCAGGTTTACACAATTGGTACAAAAGGATTTGCTCTAATAAAGCATAAGATACGCCAAGTGCAGAGGCTCTATAATTCTGGCACTACAAAGTCTATGGTAGAAGAATCAAGAGTTTGAGGTCAGCCTGGACTACACAGTGAGTTGTGGATAACCTTGAACTATTATAGAAAGTACTTTTACAAAAATAAAAAGGACCCCTGATTGGTGCCACACACCTGTAATCCTAGCTGGGAAAACATAGGCAGGCGGATCTCTGTGAGTTTAAGGCCAGCCTGGTTTACACAGTGAGTTCCAGGATAGCCAGGGCTATAAAAGGAACCCTGATTCAATACCCCCCTCCCCCGAAAAAAATTCTTGCTGCCTGGGTTCTGGGGTTCTGTCCCAGCATCCACATGCTGGCTTACAGCCATTTGTAACTCAGCCAGTCCCAGCGAAGCCAACAGCCTTTTCTGACCTGTTCAGGTATCAGGCATGTAGGCGGTGCACATTGCAGGTAAAATACTTACACATATTTTAAAAAATTAAGAAAAATATAACAAAAAACAGAGAACACAGCTTGACCCACATAAGAAAGTCATGTAACTATTGAATTTTTAAATAAACCTAAAAAATTATGACTAAATATGGTATAAAAGCATTTAGAATTCTGTCTATGTGATGCCTATTAAAATGTTTTTAAAGTCTTGCATTTTAAAAGAAATTTTAGTAGAAATAAGAAAAACACATTGTAGTGAAACAATGGAAAAAAGAAACCTAAAGAAAGAGAAAAAAAAAAGAGAAAACCTTAAAGTGAGGCTTTAGGAAAGTATTCAGCTTCTCTGGGCACATCCCTAAACCTGCAAACACAACTCCTGAGGTTGGTGAAAGGGTAATGTTAGATAATGCATATGAAAAGGCAGGGCATTAGAGACTATAAGAAAAAAGTCACTAACATAACAGAATAAAGAAAAATTAGAACAAATCTATAGAAACAAAAGAAGTTGCTGTAATAGTGATAAGAAAATTCAATGTTAGAAAATAAAATGATTTTATTTTCATGTGTAAATATGTATTATATCTAAGAAGAAGATAATTATAGGCCAAATGCAAAATTAAATTCTTCTCATATAGATTATGTATTACATATGTCTCAGAGAATACCAACCCAGCCAGGGAAACATAGCACGTTATACTCAGAAGTTACATTATCTTTTTGGAAAACTGTTTCAATTAAAAAAAAATCTTCTGGGGCTGGAGAGATAGCTCAGCGGTTAAGAGCATTGCCTGCTCTTCCAAAGGTCCTGAGTTCAATTCCCGGCAACCACATGGTGGCTCACAACCATCTGTAATGAGGTCTGGTGCCGTCTTCTGGCTTGCAGACATACACACAGACAGAATATTGTATACATAATAAATAAATAAATAAATATTAAAAAAATCTTCCTTTCTAGTCTTTTTTGGAAGTCACCTTTACTAAATAAATCAATTATTGATACTACTCATGTGAGCAGTAAGTGGCCTGTAATCATACTGGAAGAAAGCTGGAACGCAGGCAGACCAGAGCTCATATAACAGAACACACACTTTAAGCTTTCAACTGTGAGTACGTGAAACCTGTCTATCAACATGGAGTAGGAGACTAACTAGCAAGAATATTGTGTTCACTGACAAAATGACAGTATTTGAATGGGAAAAGTGATCCAAGAAACCTGGTAGCTTTATCTCCATGATTTTGTAAAAACATGATGCACAGCATTTATTTTTTTCCCCATTTCCTATATCCAATTATGGATCATGAAGTAATTCATTACCCACTGAACAGTTTTCTTGTCAGGGCTCTATCTCAGCAATCTCATTTCAGAATCCAATGTCACTAACTACTGTGACAGGCTAGTAAGATTATCATCAGCCAGCTGAGGCAGTGTAAGCCTGCAATCTCAGTACATGTGAGGTGGAAGCAGGAGATCAGTCTCAATATAAACCTCAGTGACATAAAGAACCAGTCTTATATCAGACACTGTCTCCGAACAAACAAGCCCTAGCCTTAAAGATGATCAGTCAAAAAGAATGAGAAACACCCTAGTACACTGTTCTGACTTATACTGACAGCAGTAAACGTTTAAACACATAATTTCTGAATATATGAGTATCTAAAAATATAGTAGCTATGCAAGTCTTCAAATGTTCTGTACATGTGTGATAAAATAATTACTCAAGGAGTCCTACTCCCTTTTCCACAGAACAGAGCACAAATACCTCATTTGGAAGCAATGACAAAAACAACTTAAACGTTAATAAATAGATTAATAATGGACAGCAGATAAAGGTCACATAATTAATAATCTTGGATTATGTTGTGGTTAGAACTTTGTTTCTAGTGTTAAAATATGTTTAAAAGGCCTACCACTTTGTTGACCATCTCCATATCACACAGATTGTCCACTAAAATTCGACATGCTTCTTCTTTACCCCAATGAGCTGCAGCATGAAGAGGTGTCCAGCCATCATAATCTTTAATATTAACATCATAGCCTGCCTGTATTAAAAGTCTAAAGAAATTACAGTCAATTAGATAATCATTAAAATCTAGAAATTAACAAACATGATCAACAGCCTTCTATCATGCAATTTAAGCACAATTAGCAATTTAATTCTTTTCAGACTTCCAAGTCCTCCTCCTCTTAATGAATTAACTAGGTCAAATGGAAAGTAACTTAAAGAAGACACTTGAGTCATTGCCACAATGAGCTTTTAATTAACGCTAATGATCTTAACTCTTACAGTCTGATATGACACTGATTAATTCTTGTTAGTATCACTTGTAAGTGAAAATTTTCACCAAGAAGCCCAGTTTTAAAAGTAAGATTAAGCACAATGGATCAATCTGTGCATAAAGCTTATTTGCTGCTGCAAGAGCTATCTTTAGATGTCCAGATGATACATCATCTCAGGCCAAATGTGGCCTAAAAATATATTAGAATCCAAGAAGCTTATTTTGTAACGCTTAGCTGCTTTGTATTTGAGGAAATGGTTTATGAAAGCTTTTTGAACCTTTATGATCTACTACAAAAATTTTCAAAAGAAACTGATAATCTGTTAGGAACAAACAAAGCGAAACATGAATTTCAAGGTACTGAGTCTTCTATTTTGCATCAGTAGAAAGCAGATATTCCAATCACTAACAAGCTATAAAATAGAAATACATTTTTAAAACAATGCAAAGAGTAATATAAATTAGCATGCCCTTCTAACTGCACAGTGACACCGACCTTCGTTTTATTCAGAAATTATGTTCACATAATAAACCTATAAGTTGCATATAGCACAGCCCAACACACAAGCAAACAATGCTTTACATCAGAAATCTAGTATACTTTTACCTGACTCTCCAAGAAGGTGAGCTTGAGAAGGGCTTCTTTTTACCTATAGGAGGTGGTAGTGACAGCTAATGTATAATCACCTATTTGTTTACTGTTAGAAGTGGTGGTTATGTGTAAATGTTCACATCTGTAGTCACTGCACTTAGGTGGCTGAGGCAGGTGACTGCTGCTAGTCTGGGTTAAAGAGTGAGATTGTGTAAAATAAGCTAAAACATAAGAAATATAAACCGGCCTATTAATTATAATATCTAGCTATAGCAGCTATTTCCAAACTTAGCTCATTACCAAAGCCATCCTAAAATCTTGGTTTAATAAAAATTATTCTCCAGGTCAACTATAGCACTATTGAATCAGCACATCAGGGCTGTAATTATTAGGGCTTTGTCCATCCAAATATATTTTGTTGGTTTTGAGACTATCTTACTACACAAGACAAGCCAATGGTGAACCTGCCTCAGTCTCCTAAGTAGAGGGACTGCAGCACGTGCCACCATGTCTGCTGGCCTGGCTGTTCGTCTATCTCCATTCATCCCTAATTTTACATACAGGACATTTGTACAAAAATAATGCTTATTATAATACTCCTATACGGTTCTTATAATACTGCCTGGTTTTTGTCTGCAGACCGGTATTTAAAAGCAATGATCTAAAGAACAGGCTAACAGATGTAAACAGATCTCCTTTATTGTACATATGACCAGAATTTGTATTAATAGAGGGAAAAATAACACTAGACTATTAGATAATAAAAACATATTCTCATTAGGCAATATGAACTTTAACAACATGAAATTATAAATACTTGGGAGTGGGTGTAGAGGGAAGACTTTAGCAGGAAAATACATCTTCAACATAGTTCTCTAAATGTGCCAGGTTCTATGAGGACGCTTAGAAGAAAAAAAAAAAACAAAACAAAAATTAAAAGAAGATAAAGAAGAATAAAGAATAAAGAAGAAGAAAAGCACCCACACTCAGAGAGCTTCTGACGGGCAGCAAATGAGAAGACAAAACCCAGCCCCACAGACAGATTCTATGGGGATGCAATGGCGGCAGAGAAGGAAAACCATCAAAATCACACTGAAAGGAGCTGTGTATGATCACAGGGAGAGAAAGCAGAAGGCCTCATTTGGAATAGGTTTCTTCTTTTCATTATTTATCTTATTTACCTATTTACGTAAGTACTAAACACACCTCCAAACACACTACAGACCATACCACATACAGAACATGCACACACATACAACACACACACACACATACACACCCACAAACCACATACACAAATATGCACATGCAAAAATACAATGGAAGGATATTATCCCAAGTTGTACATTGCTAATTAGTTTACAATACTACAGATTTTGACAACTCCATGAGAAGGTACATCTACAAATCTAATTTTTAATTTAATACTTATTTCTTCACTTGATTTTGATATTTCATAACACTAATATTCTTTCTATAATACAAAGGAAATTTTCTCATTTATGTTTTAACTGCTAGAGTCTTCCATGGAAACTATGTACCATCATTTATTAAGCAATTCTTCTATTCTTATTACAAATTATATTGCCAACACATAACTTTCTTCTTAAGTGAGATCTGTAAAAAGCTCCTAGAAGTAGAACTGCTGAGATAAAGAATAATTATTATTGCTTGGTAGCTCACTACATTCACATTACTTATAATGGAGTTGAAAAATACAGAAAAGCTTTAGATTAGAAAGAAACAGGGAAAAACAAGAAAACAAATTAACCACGTTACTATTCTAAGAGAGACCTACATTATTGAAGGTGTAATTAAAATGGTCAAGAAATCTGGAAAGGGCTCCTTTATTGTTTTTATTAAGAAGTCACACACACACACACACACACACACACACACACACACGAACATTGCTGCAAGGAAATTAGCTGATCAGCACACAGTCTTATAGTCACTGATGTTTATGGACTAATACTTAATATTATAATATCAGCAAACTGAATTCTAGCGTTTCTATAGAAAAAAGAAAATTATTTACATATTGTTTTTATTCTCAACCTCTATCAATATGGAACTCTCCAATGACTCTAGCAACTGATCAGCCTGACAGACAAGATATAATGCTTGGCTTTTATTTTATGAGAAAACTGCAACTGAAACAAAAAACATAAATACTCAGAGAACAGAAATATTAAAAATTTGAGAAAAGAATTTTAGAAACAATCTGTTTTCCTCTGAGAACAAATATTTCTACAGTCTGCTTCAAAATAACATTTGCACATGTTTTAAGAAAATGAAACTCTGTGAAAAGTAATACATACTTTAAAACTTCTGTATAGCCTTTGGCAGCTGCCACGTGGAGCGCAGTACCTCCAGATTTTGCATGCCGAACATCACTGATGTGGCCACTATTTAACCACTGCCTTGCATCTCTGAGCATTATCCGTTCTTCTTCTTTTCGAGCTGCTTCTATATCAACACCTTTTGGGGGAAAAAAGTATACTCACATTATTTTCATTTTTCTTACTCAAGAATACACTTCCCATTTCTACACAGTGTAACAAGATTACAAAAATTAATGTTTAAGTGAAAACTAATAGTTACGCAATGGTTTTGAAAAATGGCTGCTGATTATAAAGGACAGTGAAATACAGTAGATATTTCATTAGCCTTCACAGACAAGTATTTAGCTTTTGCCCCACAATATTATTCTGGTTATATTTTGTTTTTTGAGACAGTGCAGCATTGGGTAGTCTGTAACGAGCTTTGTAGACCAGACAGGCATTGAACTCCTAAGTGCTGGGACAAAGGTGTGCACCACCACATCTAATTTGGTAATCTTTTTATCTTTTCTGGCTACTTCTGTTTTTTTAAATTCAAGCATCCTTTGTACAAAATAAAATAATTTTGAACAATTATATATAGTTAATTCTTATGTACATAGATGTATATTTCTATTCATAGATGTACATCTCCAAAACAATACACAAATGAAGTGGACCTCGTTCTGTCACATGGAGAAGTGTGAATGCATCAAGCCCTACCTGCTTTCTTTTTTCTCTCTAAACACCCTTTCTTTTCCAGCATAGCATATTCTCCATATGATAAGGACTATCTAGTTACAGAGAAAGTCTTTCATTTAAAAGTATTATAAGCACTGTCTTGGCTAAAGTGATAAGAGCAGAACAAATATAAAAATGAGTAATATTTTCTCGTTCCAATCTTCAAGGAGCTCTATACCATGAGAGAAAGTATTTTTAAATTAGTAAAGATAATGGGGAAATTTCTAAATGATCTTATCTTTTCTTATAGGTTCAATTAATGGTTACTTAATGACATATGACTATTTATAAATTATAAATAAGTACTGTACTTCAGAAGAATGAGCTTATCAAAAGTAAAGATATTCCCTTATTTTATAACTTAATCATTTGACAGAATATAGGTAAACTTAGTGGTAAAGAAATATAGTTTCTGAGGGAGTAAATAAATGATTAAAAATATATATAACAATATATAATACAACCCTTTTAATCTCTTTTAGCTAATATATTTTCATAATCTATATGTATATATACAACTGTCTGGCTAGGCTCTTTCCATCCGCTCACCCTCCTCTCCGCCAGGCAGATAATGAGTGTCTACATATGAGACGTGAAGCTGCTTTTATTTATAAGGCAGAAAGTGTTATACCTGAGAAAAAAAATAAAACAGGACAAAAATGACAGATTAATGAGGAGAAGCTATTCTATAGGTTGGCAGAAAATAGTCTCTAATTAAAATGATGCCATCACTGTTTAGAAAAGAGGGAATGAAGTACCAGTTGGCTCCTGGGTGGGAATCTACACAGAATGTTCTCTTTATACAGGGCGTCAAGCTTTCTATAGAGGACAGTGAACTGCGTGACTCAGTCATCTTAATTTAGAAGCATCACTTCTGCTGAAACGTGAGACATGGAATAGCCGTCTCAGTATGGAGGCTACTACAGTGACTCAACCAGGAGACAGAGGTCACCTTAACTAGAGTGGTACTAGGAAAGGCAGAGAGGTGGTCCATTCTGGATGCTTCACGGTAGAGCAATCTCTGCTAGTTTGAACACAGATATTAATTTAGATACAGAAGAGAAAACGTCACAGACACAAAATAGTAAAGCATATTTAAAAAAGAGATGATTTTATTTTGAATTTATTTATTTGACAGGGCCAAATAAAGTAAGGCAGGTTTTCCTTTTAAACTTAGGGATTTGTTGGTGTTGACCTTGGAGAAGTTTTACTTTGTAGAAACTAGTTCTGCTCTTACGCTTTCCAATTTCCATCCATCGTTTTGTAAGTAGTTTCATATGCACAACTGTCCTTCCTCATCCAAACCTAGTTAGAGATTAAGTAACAGCTTGAGAAGCAGAAACACACACACACACACACACACACACACACACACACACAAACCCCACACACAACCAATGCAGTAGAACACCGCCACGTGTATCTCAAACTCAGTAGTAGAAGTTTAGCAACTTCCCTGTTGCTGCAGCTCCCAAGTATCTGTGGTCATCCAGAACCCTGGCAGCCACTGTCCCTTAACCATACACATACTCTCTGATTAGCTATAGATTCTGAGGCCATCTCCTAGACTGTCCTCTGATAGTTCCTGTCACTAGTTCACGTCACACTGGACTCTGATCGTAAACTGAACTTATCCAATCCTTCCAGTTCAAAACCCCTACCACTGCCAGATGGGAATAGCCCAAATTTGGTCATTGCGTCTCTCTAGAATTTGTCAATGGCTGAACATCTCTTATGAGACAAAGCTAGACGTCTTTTAAGTAGCAGATGGTCTTAGATGACTTGCACTTTTAACTTCATCTCTCGTCTTCCTCTTCCACCTTCAATAGGTGTGAACATCTAGGGTCCCAAATGTGCCGTGCTGTTTAATTATCTCCTACACAGATCATATCTTCATTTTGCCTGCTTGGCAAATTACCACTTCCCAGGACACAGCACTTTTTAGAAGTTTTTCAACTTTCACCACCTTAAAGTATTCAGACTCTGACTTTGGTGTTTATCTATCTTTATCCAATTACAAAGCAATCAGTCCCAGCAGTCTTGGGATTGAGGCATTCTTCTGGAAGGCTCAGGAGACCCAGGAGGTAAACAAAATGTCACATAGCTGAAACTTGTAAGATTCTCAAAAGTCCCTCCTCAGAGAAACCCTCTCTCGAAAAATAAAAAAAAAAACAAAAATCCCTCCCCAGCCGTATAGAAGGAGACTGACCAAGTGGGAAAGGGTAAATTATACAGAGAGCCCCAAGGACACAGCTTAAGTTCATTGTCACTCTTGTTCAGACAGGCTTCTCAGTGAGACAGCTGCACTGGAGTCATCCCTGCTCCTGGAAGCGACCCCTCACCCATACACCTGTTGGAAACGCCAAGAAAAGCTCACTGGCGCTGTTCTGACTTCAGTTTGTCAGGGGCTCCCTCTCTGAAGTAGAAAGGTGTGTTTCATTACCCTGGGAAAAAAAGGCGCTTTCTCTCTCTCTCTCTCTCTCTCTCTCTCTCTCTCTCTCTCTCTCTGTGTGTGTGTGTGTGTGTGTGTGACTCTTGTAGACCAGGCTGGCCTCTAACTCAGAGATCCGTCTGCCTCTGCCTCCCGAGTGCTGGTGTGCACCACCATGACCCTACCTCCAAATCTTGCCAAAACAATTCAGGTATGCTGTAAAGGAAACCTTATAGAAAATCAGAAAAGAAAATCCCTCTCATGTTTTAGGTGCATAGGAGTTCTGCCTGCACAAATATACATGTACCACCTCTGTGATGCCCAGGGAGGTCAGAAAAAGGTATTGAGTCCCTTAGAACTGTAGTTAGAGATGACTGTGACATCATGTGGGCATTGGGAATAAACCCAGAACCCTGGGAAGGGTAGCTAGTACTTTTAGCAACTGAATCATCTGTCCAGACCTCTCTTCCTTTATTCTTAAAACAATTTAACGCAACTAATATTTAGTTCATAAAAAATCTAAAATGAAATAAAACTGTCAATAAATCATGTAATTTATGTTAGTAGACCTGTTTTAAAATTTCAGAGCTTTGACAAACTGACTTGTGGAGCTGAGAAATCCCTAATTTATTTGGCTATTAGTATGACTGATTAAGAAATAGAACTGAACCCAGTCTGGCTGACACTGAACCTCTGACTTGGTACTCACTAGCTGTATTACCAAGGGAAGATAATGAATACATGTTAGGCTTCAGATTATTCATTTGTGACTGCACAGAGTTATTTTGAAGATTAATATATATAAAGTTTTAGAACAGGAATAAATAAAAGATGTTAGCAATTAGCAACACCTCTAAAACTCTGGTTCTGCTTTTCTTTTTTTTTTAAATTTATTTATTTTATTATTATGTATACAACATTCTGTCTGTATGTATGTCTGCAGGCCAGAAGAGGGCACCAGACCTCATTACAGATGGTTGTGAGCCACCATGTGGTTGCTGGGAATTGAACTCAGTACCTTTGGAAGAGCAGGCAATGCTCTTAACCACTGAGCCATCTCTCCAGCCCCTGGTTCTGCTTTTCTTTTATTACCTTATTGTCTAAGAGGAAAAAAAACCCCTTACTATCTACCTAACAGGTCCTTCAGTCATCTGCTATAGTTCTAACACCTTTAAACAATGCACATAGAAGATAATTGAATAGGATATATTCAAGTGATTAGACTAACAACTGTCATAGTAAGTTACACAAAAAAAAATGTAGCAAATCTCTCAGTCATAGTAAGACAGCAATTTGGTTAACTAAAATTAAAAGAAAACCCTTATCTGTGCCTGGCAGTGGTGATGCACACCTTTAATCCTGGCGCTTGGGAGACAGAGGCAGGTCTGAGTTCAAGGCCGGCCCGATCTATGGAGTCCCAGGACAGTCAGGGCCACAAAAAGAAAGTCTGCCTCAAACAAACAAAGACACATGTAAAAAACCAAAAATCTGTAACCTAAGCTTAAGCGTGGGCACATGTACTAGCGCGCATACACACACACACACACACACAC
The DNA here is from genome assembly GCF_982192425.1 of Myodes glareolus. Taxonomy (NCBI): domain Eukaryota; kingdom Metazoa; phylum Chordata; class Mammalia; order Rodentia; family Cricetidae; genus Myodes; species Myodes glareolus. The sequence goes on from NC_142051.1 coordinate 23,384,419, forward strand.
ACACACACACACACACACACACAGACAATATGAAGCAAAAATTCTTTTAGCTTCTGCTTAATCATTACTAATTTCAAAGACCATTTACTTAAGCATAACTATTTACTACTCAAGTATAGAAGAATAAGAAAGTGAAAGGCCAGCACTCAGAAAGCTGAGACAGGAGCATCTAGAATTTAAGGCCAGACGGGGCTACACACCATGTGAGTTATAGGCTGGCATGAGATACAGAACAAGACTCTCTTTTTAAAAGAGAAAAAGTCAAAGGACTGTTTAACAACAACATGAGGCTGGAGAGGGGCTCAGCTGTTAAGTGGTACTTGGCATAGTGCAATCCCGGCAGGGAAGGCTAATGAGTCCCTCAGGCTCCACAGCCTAGTCAGTCTAGCTAACCTGTTTGGTGAGTTCAGGACAGCAAAAGACCCTGCATTACAATCTGAGAGTGCCTGAGATATAACACTGAGCTGTACTCTGCCTTCACCTCTGTGGACACAGGGAGAAGTGCACCTGCATACAGATATTTAAACATAAAAACTCTTATACCAAGGTAATGTGAGCAAGGTATGCTGGTATACATCTATAATTTCAGTGCTCGAAGTCTGAGGGAGAAGAATCTGAATTTAAGGTTAGCCTGCAATATAGGGCAAGAGATCAGAGGTAGTGAAGGATAATTAAAAAAATTTCTCTAGTAAAGATATATTAAAAGTGTTCCATTTGAAATGATTAAAATTTGAACTTTCCCTATAATTGTTTCTTTAGAATTAAGTTATTTTATATAAACACAATTGCCATCTTAAGAATAAAATGATACCAAAAAGTACTTTCTAGAACACATTCAATAAAACACTGTGTTACAATGACTGAATATAAGTTCAATGTATCTTTTGAGTGTTTATTTTTTTTTTTGCCTGGGCGGTGGTGACACACACCTTTAATCACAGTACTCAGGAGACAGAGGCTGGCGAATTTCTGTGAGTTTGAGGCCAGCCTGGTCTACCAGAGCTAGTCCCAGGACAGACACCAAAGGTACAGAGAAACTCTGTCTTGAAAAACCAAAAATAAAACAAAATGAAAAACAAAAACAAAAAGTTTATTTTTATGTGTATGGGGTGTGCCCCAGGAGGCAGTTCAGAGCTGCCAGACATGGGTTCTGAGAACAAAACTCCCATCTCTAGATGAGTAGCAATTGCCTTTAACCTGCTGAGCCATCTCTCAAGCCCCAAATTCAACCTGTCTTGTCACATTCTGGAGCAGAGTTATAGTATTATTACTTCTTTCTGCATGAACTTGGCGAGCAACCAAGCTTCAGTTCCTCATGTGTAAAATGGGGTTGACAGTACTATAAACACCACAGAACAGTGATGATGAAATCAAAGAGTACGCATGAAGTTCCACACCCACTGTGCAGGGCCTTTGTATACCACTATCAGTCTGTCTTTTCCTGCGGATTTCTCATCTTGACAATTCCATCAGTGCTATCTGGATGTCACAGAGCATACTACGAGCCTAGTACATTACAAAGTCAACTATAACAGTCCCAGAATCAGTTTCTGCCTCGTTCCATTTTCCCCTGTGAGCTATGTAAGCATCACTTCTTCAACTGCAAACTTCAGTGATTGCTTTAACTAACATGTCAACTCTATAGTCAGTTTCCAACTGTATCACTTTATCTCTGGTTCTTAAACAAAGTCCCACCTTTTTCTTTCTCAAATAACTAAGACTTTCATTTTCACTCAGACTACTTAAAGAATTAAACTTAAAAGAACGCCTTCTTAAGGAATACACGTTTCCTGCGTTGTACAGTTTCATTCTCCACATGATAATCTTTTTCATTATAAAAACCTAATCTAACCAAATGAATTTCCCACAGACAGAGCTTCCCATCTCTCCAATGTCTCCAAAAAAATGTCCTTTGCCATCCGGCTCCAGTCTATCTTTTCAAGACTCACTTTTAACTACTTACATCTTAATTCATTATTTAAATTCCCATAGCCATCAATGCTCTACATAAACTATGGACCCATTTCCTTTACTTGGTACATATCCCCTTTCTGCCCAGACAAACTGCCTCCAAACACTATCCCTCTGAAATGTTTCCTAGCTATGGCAGTTAGTCTTAGAACATGCTGTCCTCACAACATATTGTACACATACACACGATGTTATGATGCTCAAATGTTTGCTATTTTTTTCCTAGACTGAAATCATTGAGAAACAAGATTCTCTAATTCTTTTGTTGCTGCTATATTTAATACTTAGAACAGCTGTCAGTACATTAATCAATAGTACATGAATCATTACAACTAAAACTGGCCTTGATCACAGCTATACTAACAACTTCTTTCTTCTTTTTAATGTTTTAAATTTCAGACAAAGCAGAATCCAGGTTGGTCTGGAATTCATGTTCTAGGTTCCTTCCGCTATGGGTTCTCTTGGTCCCAGCATAATAGGCCTGCAGTACCAAGACCACTTGTACCTACTGTCCATAATAACTGCTAATGTTAAATAAATAGCAGCATGAAATTATTTACAGAATTATCAGTGTTTGGCAGAAAATTATAGCTTTCCATCTGAATACACATCATGGCAAAATACACGATAAAGTTATTTTTCTTAACTGCATACGGCAGCACACGTGTAATCCCAGTACTCAGGAGTCAGGGGTGGGACTGTGAATTTGAGGCAGCCTGGGCCACAAGGCAAGGCCCTTATCTCAAAGAAGCAAAACAACAGAAAGGTTATTTATTATGCACCCCTCCTTTCAGATTCCTCAGCTTCTAGAAAATCCACCACAGTGGAAACACTCCTAAAGCTTTCCTGTGCGTTCCCGTTCTATAACTACTTTTATACCATGGGCTACTTCTGGGCTCTGGCTGCCTTTTAGAATCCTCTAGTCCTACTTCCGCTGCTTAAATTATTTCCTTAGAAATGGTATAAGCCTACAATGCCCTTCAACAGATGAACAGAGAATGAAAATGTGGTATATATACACAGTGGACTTTTATTTAGCTGTACTGAACAGTGACATTATGAAATTTACAGGAAAATAGGCAGATCTGGAAATTATATTAAGCTTTGAGGTACCCTGGATTCCAAATAGCAAATATCACATGTTCTCTCTCACTTGTGCATCCTGGCCTAATTCTTACATGTATAATTGTACAAGTATGAGTCCTGACCACACAAGAGGGAAAAGAGGGTCTTCAGGAAGGAATATGGGGAAGGCACAGAATAAATGAGGTGAGAGTGAAAGGCAGGAATGGAAGTGTCTTAGTCGGGGAGTCACAGCAAAGTGTCTGGGGGTGCCCTAAGAAGACCCATTGCTTTATGCTCTAACTCAAAGGGATTCACTCAGTTGTGATACCTGCTCATTTTCAGCAAACCAGTAGTCACATGATCTCTCTAGCCCTAAGGATCAAGAAGATTCCATTTTCCAGAATTTTACCTAGTTTCTACACCTTTATAGTCTTTATTTTCTAACTTACTGATGAAGCATAATTTAGTATAAGACTACTCTTTAAAACAATACTGCTTATCTTTCCTCAATTATTTAACTTTAGTAGATCAGACTGTTTGCCTGTATGACCATAGCCTAAGTGTGGAAACCATACACAGTAATTTTATAAACACACATTTTAAGTTTAAAAAATTAAATGTTTAAGGCAAAATACACATAAAAGTTTCCTGATGTGGTATTCTCCTCTGTATACTGTGAATACCATTGGTTAATAAAGAAACTGGCTTGGCCTGATAGGGTAGAGTAGAGCTAGGCAGGAAAACTAAACTGAATGCTGGGAGAAGGAAGGCAAAGACAGGGGAGAAGCCATGGAGCCACCACCAGAGACAGATTTGATGAAACCTTGCCAGTAGGCCACAAACCCTATAGTAAAAATATAAAATAATGGAGACGGGTTAATTCTATATGAAAAGCTAGTTAGCAATACGCTTAAGTAATTGGCCAAGAAGTGATTCAATTAATACAGTTTCTGTGTGGTTATTTTGGGAGTCTGGGCAGCTGGGAAACGAAGAACAGGGGGCCGGCCTCCTTACTACAGTTGTCATCTTGAATATTTTGTCTTCTGTTCTGCAGCAGTGAGAACTGAGCACAGAATATTTGCCATGCTAAGTGAAAACTATCACTCACTACACTTCCATTGCCTTTTTGGTTTAGATGTATTATTTTTTAATTCAAGCATAACACAAGGCAGCAGATATTTTGTGTACAATCGGGAAAGTTTTAATAGATACACATACTTAAATAATCATTACCACAATCAAGATAAATAACAAAAGTTTATCACTCAAACTTCTCCATGTTCACCAGAATTTTCCCTCATGCCACTGCTGATATTACCCAGTACTAACCACCGCTCATTTGTAGCTTAGCTTGTACTTTAGAGAATTAGCTTTTCTCCTTCCCATAACTGATATATGGCCATGCTACAGGTACCTCTGATCTCACTTTTAAAATAAATATACTCAAATATTCTATTTAGTTATCTGAAAAAAGTTGTAATTGTCAACCTAGTCATAATTTTTGAATAATTAATAATTTCTCTATTGCAAAGCCTGGAGCCATTACAATAAAGAAATAATAGTTTATGGTATAACATGTGAATCACTACCAAAGCACATAGGCAACAGCCTTGAAGACCTGATAGTTACATGCTTTCATAATTTTTAAATGTATAAGATCAAATGTAAGTTACCTGAACATTGTAACATATGTAAGAAAGATTATAAGATATAATGTCCATACATATACAGACTGCATCTTAAAACAGTTTGGCAAGTCTTTTCAACTTAAGGAAGGCTATGAATTGGATGGAAACTCAAAAATATACTACTTTCCTGAACTAGTGATTTGTGAGCAAAATTCTATTCTCATGTAGCAACAGCGAGCTGTAGGTCCTAGCCATTACCCCACATGGGTCATCTTAGTCATTTTTAACATGTATTCCACGAGTGAAGTATATATAACAGCTATTTAATGAACCCTAAACTTCTTTTATCTCGTAAGACTGAAATTCTCTTCCCATTAAACAACTCTTGGAAGTATCCTCCTCTTAGACCTTGTTTAGCATCTTCCTCCTTTCCTCTTCCTTTCTTCTTGGGTAGTCCATGTAGGTAGTTCATGTGGGCCTGGAACTCAAAATCCTTCTGTATCTGCCTCCTAATTACTAGTTTTACAAGAATGCACCCACGCATAGCTGTACTTTCTCCACAAATCTGACTATTCCAGGTACATTGTATAGGTGTCATTATACAGTTCTTGTCCTTTTCTCTGTGGCCTCTATCACTCCACATGATCTCTTCTAGGTCGACGAGTATGTTAGAAGGTCCTTCTTCCTAAGGCTTTAGTAACAGACCACTACACTTATGCACTGCTTTTTGTTTATCAGTTTTCCCATTGGTAGACACTTGGTTTTCTCTACTTTTCAGTTATTGTGAACAAGGCTGCTACAAACATGAGTGCACAAATTTATCTTTAGGGACTTGTTGTTTTGGGACATACTTCCAGAAGCAGAACTGCAATATCATATTATATATGTGTTTAAAAAATTCCTCCAAGAGATATGGCATATTTCATTTCTAGTATATAGTTCAGCATTTTTAGAAAATCCTCTGTGTTGTGCAACTGTCGCTACAATCAATTCTGTAATCCCCATCACTACTGAAAAGAGCTCTGTCCCCATTAGCAACCATTCTCTAACACAAAGAGGTTCCTCTAACCGTCTATCTCCATCTTGTATCTCCAATTTCACATATTCAACTGCCTATCTAACGGGCAAAACAAACTCAGCATGCTTAAATGAACTTCTGATCTTCTTCTGAAACAATTCTTCTCACAATCTTTCTATTTCAAATGGAAACAATTCATTCAACCGTTCACTGAAAGACCCTGAACTCTTTTTTCCTTACATACCCTTTCTTATCACTCAATACTATTCTGGGTCAAGCTATCAAACTATACTCACAATCCTCTGATGTAGACATGATGACAAACACTTGTAATCAAAGCATTCAGGAGGCTGAAGCAGGAGGACTGACTGCTGCAAGTTTAAGGTTGGTCTAGGCTACACAGCAAAAACCTGCTTCATCCCCCCATTACTACATATATGTAGACACACACATCCCTTCTAGTCACTCATGTCTAACTCCACTGTAACTAGATTACCACAATTATTTCCTAAATATCACACTTTACCTCTTCCCTTCAATCTATTCCTGGCATAACAACCAGAAACTTCTAAACATTCCATTCCATTCATTCTTCGCCTTGATCCCTCCAACAGCTTCCTAATTTACTAAGGTTTAAAAGCCGGATTCCGGAGGACCTGTGGCCTGCTGTTACTGCCCAGCTTCACCTAGCAATCTTATCTTTGCTTTGCCACTTTGATCCTGCTGGTCTGCTTAGTGCAGTTCTGCCTACATCAGGTGCTTCTCACCCTTACATTCATCGCTTCCTGTCTAGAATGTTCTTTTCCCAGAGTTGCATGACTCACTCTCTCTCCTCATTCAGAGCTCAGATCAAATGTTCCCATCAGTAGGCATTTATGACCATCTTGTTCAAATATGCAAGGTGACACATCTATCTTGTATGTCCTTTTGCTTGTTACTACACTCTGAAGTTATTGTATATACTTTTATGTCCCAAGTCTTATGATACATATTCCAAATTTTTAAAACAATGTAGAGAGGAATTACTAATTTTTTCAAATAGAATAATTCTATACATAAAATCGTTAAAACAACTGTTAAAATTTATTCAAATATGATTGTCCTTCAATGGCAACAGATACTTTTATCAGGGAAGTCATGTATGACATTCTTTCTAAAAGAGTTCCGAACAGGTCCCCCTTTTATTGCTTTTTATATTACCTTGCCGATTAACCTCATTTTGAAGTAGCTCTTCCATTGCTTCCTCCTCTGCAATGTCTAGAGGTGTGTCTCCTTCACTGTTGACAGCGCCTACATGTGCTCCTTGACCAATCAGAAACCTGCAAAATCAAAAAAAGGCTAGCTAAAGGAATACTGCTGAAATGAGACGACGTGCATCCAATAGAAAAGTTCTCATGTCAGGACAGCAACAGGGACAAAAATAATAAATATGTACATTATTTAAACAAAAATTATCACAGAAATTTGAAATTTGTAATTCTTAAATTTTCTACAGATATACTTGCTTTACTAACAAAATTTCAAGTTTTAATAAAAATTAGAAAGCCTTTCATATCATCATTTCGGACTGCCCATACCCCACCCCCAGACATCCACTTCTTCCACCTGGACTGGTTTTCTAACTGAGCTTCATGCTCCCTATGTCAATTTTACGAGAGGTAGGCTTTATTCTGTTGAGCTTTCTCCCCCTGAGACGGTGTCTCACCATATGACTGGCCTTGAATCCTGAGTCCTGCCTTATCTTCGCAGCTACTACAATTTCAAGTATGTTCCACTATAATGAAGAAAGGTTTTGTTAAAAATTATTACTTAATAACAAGCAATAATTTATTGTCAGTAATAATCATCTGGAACAGAATTCACTAGGCTCATAAAAGTCAATTGACTTGTTAGACTGATTAAGGGAGGCTAAGAAAAGAGGACTGCTACCAAGTTCAAGGCCAGCTTGGGCTACAATGAGACCCTGTATTAAAAAAAAAGAATAGAGAGTGAGTCGTGCTGCTCGGCAGTGAGCAGATATTAATCAGAGAGGACTAGAGTTGGCTTCCTAGCACCAATGTTAGGCAGCTCAAAACCACCTCTAACTAGCTAGATTCAGAAGATCTAATGTCCTCTCCTGGTCTTGAAGGATACCAGTACTCTGCACATATTCATACATGGATACAAGTAATTAAAAATAAATCTTGACGGCTGAAGAGATGGTTCAGGGTTAAAAACACTGGCTGCTCTTCCAGAGGACCCAAGTTCGATTCCCAGTACCCACATGGTGGCTCACAACCACATGAACTCTATCTAGTTCTAGGGATCTGATGACATTTGGCCTCCAAGGACATGAGACACACATGTAGTATACCAATATAAACGTATGGAAAACACACAAATTAAAAGATTTTTAAAAGTTTTTAAAAAAATTAGGGCTGGAGAGATGGCTCAGTGGTTAAGAGCATTGCCTCGTCTTCCAAAGGTCCTGAGTTCAATTCCCAGCAACCACATGGTGGCTCACAACCATCTGTAATGAGGTCTGGTGCCCTCTTCTGGCCTATAGGCATACATGCAGACAGAATGTACACACAATAAATAAATAAGTAAATAAATATTTAAAAAAGTTTAAAAGATTATATTTAATGACTATTATTATTTTAAAATCCATAGTAGTCACCAGGATAATCACTATGAGGACACTTTACTGATCATATTAAAACAAACAGAATGGCAACTACAATACATCTTGGTTTTCTATTACTTCGGCAAATGGATTATAATGTTTACACTTGTGTATTTTATGTAGCTAAAATGTGTTTTTTAGAAAATTCTCACAGGAGTCCTAAAACCTGACAAAGGAATCTAAATGCAGAAATATTATTAATTCTTTTCACTGTATCAAATGCATACCTCACAGAATCATTTACTCATTAACACTCCTTACAACATTATCCATCTTAAACCTTTGAACAGCTCACCGAAAAAGTATGAATGCCCTTCAATGACTTACTGCTGCCTTTTTATTCAATGTCATTCTTCTTGTCACATACTTTGTTTGTTTGTGTTCCACATATAATTGGGCCTTTTTCTCTGTTAGGATAATCTTTTTGTAAGATATGTCTCTTGTCCTTCCTCACCTATCTAAGACACTTTCTGATTGGTTCAATAAGGAGTTGAATGGCCAGTAGCTAGGCAGGAAGAACACAGGCAGGACTTCTGGGCAGAGATAGGAACTCTGAGAAAGAATCTGAGGCAGGGGATTGGCTAGCCAGATGTTGTGGCAGTGGGACTTTGGTACTGAGGAGGAAGGTAACGAGTCCCGCGGTGGAAGGTAGATTAATATAAATGGGTTAACTGAAGCTTGAAGAGCTAGTTGGGGACAAGTTTTTCTGATGAAATGCTAGGGATCAAACCAGGGCCATGAGCATACTAGGCGAGTGTCCTGTCACTCAGATGCAGCCCTAGAACCATTAGACAAGTACAAGTCTATAGTGGGGAAGGGGAAAACCCCACTCATTTTCCTTTGTCTTCCTTCTTTCCCTAAAGATAAGCACCATCAACAGCACAATTTTTTTAGTATCTTAGATATGAATTTGTTACCTTTATTCAATAAAATTAATAAAACTACTCTAAGTGAACTAGAATGTAATTCTTCCAAATAACTTAAAAATACATCCACAGTACATTAAGATCATGTCTGTATTTAATATTAGCCCTTTAAAGGACATGCATGCTCTTTCTGCTTTTTCTTTTCTTTATTATTATTATTATTGTTATTATTATTATTATTTTGTTCATCTTACATAACAATCACAGTTCTCCCTCCCTCCCCTTCTCACATCTCCCCCCCCCCCACTCCAATCCACTCCTCAGAAAGGGTAAGGGGAGTTAACAAAGCCTGGCACATTAAGTTGTGGCAGGACCAGGCCTCTCCCCCCTGCATCTAGGCTGAGGAAAGCATTCTACCACAGGGAATGGGCTCCAAAAAGCCAGCTCATGCACTAGGGATAGACCCTGGTCCCACTGCCAGGGCTCCCACAAACAGACCAAACTACCTAACCGTTGCCCAGTTTGGTCCCATGTAGGCTCCCCAGATGATAGAGATGCTCTTAAATGGTCACTTGATGTTATCAATCTTTAAAAAAAAATTGCCAACATGGAGATATAATGCCTTGTTTTTTGCTTTATTTGTATTCTTAATTACACAGGAAGCGGACAGTTTCTACTAGTATTTGTACTTCCCCTTTGTGAAATGTGTTTACATATTTTGCTTGTATTTTTAAGGCAGCCAATAATTTAAAAATTATGTTGGGCTGTCTACTCTGCTACATACCAGAATTATAATAATAAACATGGACTGTTCTTCAGAGAGCTCACATTCTAGTAGGAGTCAGACTAAATAACACCTAGAAATGAAGACCTGGCTTGGCAGTGGTGGTGCACACCTTTAATCCCAGCATCAGGAGGCAGAGGCAGGTGGACTCTGTGAGTTCGAGGCTAGTCTGGTCTACAAGAGGTAGTTCCAGGACAGACTCCAAAGCTAAAGAGAAACCCTACCTTTAAATATCCGCCCCTCCATCCCGGAAAAAAAAGGAAATACAAAATTGTCTGTAATCCCAGAGGCTGAGGCAAGAAGATGGTAAATTCTGGCTAGTCTTGGCTACATAGCAAAGGAAATAAACAACATTAACAAAAAGAAAAACTGTGTTAAGTATCGGAATGAAGTGTTATTTAAAGATACGATGAATATTCCTTATCCAAAATGTTTGGGACTAGAAGAGTCCTAAATTACATATTTGGGATTATTTTTTGAATAATTGCATATACTTAATAAAGTATTAAGACAATGATCTTAAGACTAAACACAACATACAGCCAACATCAATTTATATAATACTTTTAGTATAACTGCTTTGACTTGGCTGGAATCTGAGGTCAGATGTGAACTTTGCACTTGTGTCAGGCTTTTTTTTTTTTTTTAAAAAAGAACATTTTGGATTTTAGATTTTCAGATTAGGAATGTGGTAAGAAAACTGATTGGAAATCAAGAAAAGATTATCTGATGAATGTGTAATTTCATTTCAACAAAATGAAGCGCGCGCGCACACACACACACACACACCCCAGAGGGACAATGTATCCTAGGTAAAAGGGACAGAAAGAATTTTGTCTCAGGGACAGAAGAGGTTTCCTTAGAGTAACTGAGAAGACTGATCAGACGCTACATCTCCAACACACACACACACACACACACACACGCACGCACGCACGCACGCACACACACACACACACGACACAGAAACAGAAAGTAGAGAAAGACTATGTGCCACACGGAGAGACTATGCCTAAGCGGTACATTTAGGAAAGATCTGTATCCGCTGCTTTGGGTACAGATAGGGAAAGATCCTTTTGTTATATAAGCTTTCTGTAATATGTTTAGCTTTTAAACAAAACATTAACATACCAGTCTAAACCTTAATAGTTTAAACTTATTCATGGAACTTCTATAAAGAGAAATTATACTTGAATTGTGGCATATAGCTTTAACATATGTAACAGAAAACTAAAAAATATTCTTAAATATTTTTAAATATTCCAAACAGATGAGTCTAAGGCAGAAAAGATGCAAAACTGCTCTGCTTCAAGACAGTATGTAAGTCAGCCTGGAGGACAAAACTCAGAGACTACATTGAGAATGCGTCTATTGGGGTGTTAGAAGTCACTCAAAAAACATACAGATTGAAAACAAAGTACACACCTCAGAGCAACGGCCGTGGTCGAAGGGTAAGTTTTATGAAGCGAAATTTCAAAGAAACACCCATCAAAGCCAAACAATCCAAAAGCACACAAGCATGACAGATGCCCGAGAAATGGAAGAATGCCAAGTTCTGCAACTGCTGAAAAAGCTCAAAGTCTAGGAAGTATGCATTCATGCATTCAGCATATACTTGATAAAACTATGTAGGATTCTAGAGTTATCATTTATAACTAAATATTTTATAAGGACATACAAAATTAAACAGAATCTCACAGCATCAATTTTAATCTATAACTCAAAAGTAGGCTGGGCAGAGACAAGAACTACTCTTTATGTTCTGAAGAATCTGAGCTGAGCACTCACCTCTAATATCTGGTTGACATTCATTAACTTGCTAAAGTCTCTGGTTAGTTCCAACAATAACCACAGTGACCACCCGCCATTTCCTAAGGTTTTTGTGTGCATACTCAAACACTGGTCCTAACAAAGCAAAAGGAAGTAGAAGAACAAGACCATGCAGCATTAAGCCAAACTGTAACATTTGTCGGCACAGATAACAGCACTACGAAGAAAAAAATCCTTTGAGCTAAAAATAATCCTGCATTAAAAATGTTATGTTTTAACTGGCAAAGAATACATTGAATTAGAAGGACAGAATCTTAGACTTGAAGAAACCCACGATGTATATTATAAAACTGTATTCTGGTTGCTACTGAACCTTTCCCACTGGTACCCCAAAGGAGAGTAACCAAAATGAACTTCTAAACTTAAATAAACTTGACCATATAATTCTCCCAATTATAAAGGCAAGAAAAGAGGCATAATCTTGTTTGGGTTGAAAATGCAACTTGGAAAGCTAGACTATCTTGACTCAAATACTAGCTCTGTCATTTCCTACATGTGATTTTTCTTTGACTTGTTTTCCTCATTTATTAAGACTTATTAATATATCATTCTTCATCAGAATCTAAATTTCCTATTTCAGAAAATACAGAATAAGTTACATATTCACCAATTTGAGGCAGCATTCTACAACTAAACTCATATTTCTATAAAAAGGAAATTTATAATCATATGAGATAAATAAAGACTGCAACATTTTTGACCAAGTTCTATTTCATTCTAGAACTACACCAAACCTGTGAATCACATATCACATTCTCTGGGGTTTCAGGAGTTTGGGATTATACACGAGACAACTATAGGATAGTAAAATATATTTTCATGTGATTATAAAGAGCTGAGATTATGTTAAGGACTGAGAACAGTGAAAAGGCACACAGTAAACACTGGGTGGATGTCAGTTATTACTGTCACCACTACAAGTACCTTTTACTTTTCCTGCCTACTTTAATGCCTTAGGTCAATGAGTCATTTTTTTTTCCTTATTACCACTGTGAATCTCGCTGCCACTGCTCTAGTTTCCTTGTTCCTCCTCCCTGGTCTGTCAAAGACAGTCTACCTAACAGAACAGACCAAATATGTGCCCCCACCAAAGGACAAACTCAGCACGGCACAGAAATCTCTGTATGCTATATCAGATACTCTCTCCACAATCTAGTGTCTGCATGAAAATACTAGTCCAAAGAAGCCCCTGTATCAAAACCAGCATTTGCATTGTTAACCCGTTCCCCAAACCCCAGTGGATCATAAAACACAACACATATATAAAACACATTTCCTTCAACACCAAAAAAGATAAATTATAATAATTTTCTCATCCTATATTGAAGACCAAGCATTTGGATGTTTCTAATATCTGTAAGTGTATGGCAAGCCACACCTGTAATGCTTTAGCTATGCATTCAAAGCAGATATTTCAAACTAACAAGCAAAGCAATCTCTATGCATAATCTAGTTTTTTCTTCCAATCTTTTAGTTGTCTCAACATCTACTTATGTAACAGTAGGACTTGCCTTTGAGTCTTTCCCAAGTATTCATCTTAGTTATTACAGTGAATTTCATTTTTAGCATGTTTCATCTACATGAGACTATCCAAATAAATTATATAATGTAAATATAAATAGGACCTTAGTGACTAAGAATACATAACTGATTTTTGAAAAATTAGCAATCTAACTGAGCATGGGGTCTGACCTGGAATGTGGTTGATATACAAGTAACTGATTGTTTGTGGGTGAAAACTGATTTTTCCTTTGCTGGCAGGAATCAAGTGCAAACAGCTTCTTGGTTAGGGGTGGAACCCCATGCCCATTTCCCCTCAGGGCTGAGACTCCATCTTGCTTGTACCTATATAGGTCTGAGCATATCACATGCCCAGGGGATGTTGGACAACACACACATAAAAAAATCTGAATGTTATCTTTATTAACTTTATTCTCTGGCAACATTTTTCTTATTAGCTTTTGATTGCTTGATTTTCACTTCTGTGTGGATTTTTGTTTTTGTTTTGTTTTGAGGGGGTAGGGCGGGAGGGGAAATATAAAGTTATGGAGTTGTATGGTGCCTTAGGGTTTCTATTGCTGTGAAGAGACACCATAACCATGGCAACTCTTTTAAGATAAACATGTAATTGGGGCTGGCTTACAGCATCAGAGGTTTACTCCATCATCATCATCATGGCAGGATATGACTGTGGTAATATTTTGTTGTGCTCTAATACATAAAGTTTGCCTGAAGATCAGAGGGTAGAGCTAGCCACTAGTTAATTATAGAGGTCTGGAGGTCTGTACAGACAGACAGACAGGACATGATATGGTTAGGCGAAAAGAGGACTATAAGCCAGGAGGAGACACGAGGTTGGTTCTTTTTTGGCTGAGGAGTTAGCAAGGTAAGAGTTGGCTGTGGCTTGCTCTTTTGTCTCTCCGATCTTTCAGCTTTTGTCCCAACATCTGGCTCTGAGATTTTATTATTAAGACCAATTAGAACTTGTACAATATATGGCAGCATGCAGGCAGACATGGTACTGGAGACAGAGCTGGAGCTAAGGGTTCTACATCATGAGCACAGGCAGCAGGAGAATACCACACTGAGTGTAGTTTAAGCATATATGACCTCAAAGCCTGCCTCTACAATGGCACACTTCCTCCAACAAGGCCATAATCACTTAAACACACGAGTCTATGGGGGTCATACCTATTCAAATCACTCCAGGTGGGTAGGATCTAGGATGAGTTAGAGGAGAAAAACACGATCAAATTATATTGTATAATATTTTAAAAACTAAAACTAAAAATTAAAAAAAATACCAATACTGAATTTTAAACAAAGAGACTGAGACCATAAAGAAGATGTCTAGCTAGTCTAAAGGCTCAGCAAGGAGACCATAATAGGTAGAGAAGAATCTAGAAAATGGCCAAAGAGAGTCAGAGAGTCAGAGTGGTGAATGGCAGACAAAATCCGACTCTTGGAGGTCACTGTCTTTCTACCCTGAACACAGCATAAATGCACTGGAGGCTCTGAGTAAGTCTGTGATGTAGTTTGAGGTACAGAAACAGCATCCTGTCAGCTACACCAAGGAAAAGAGGTGGAGAGGAGAGACAGTTTGGTGCAGGAACTATAACAACCCAGTGTAAAGCAACAGTGCCTAGAAGCAGAGAAAATAAAGGAGACGGTAAAAAGTAGTTAGGCAGTGGACATATTTTGCTAGTGAGTCAACAAAAGTTTTGTGGACTTTGGTAGAGCTTATGGATCAAAGTCATAAAGAGGAAAGACCAAACCATAACTAAACCACTACAAACATTTTTAAAGTTATATCCTGAAATAGCCAAGTCTCTAATGACCAAGTGACAAAGATATGAAGTCTTTTTCCATGCACTATAAATAAGACCATGGAAAATGCTATTGAATGCTACAAGCCTTTTGAGATATAAAATCTTCAATACTGCTCCATAAAAGAAGATACATTAGAGTACCAATTAATCAGGCTATATTCTATGAGACTATATATGGCTAACCTAATATAGGATTATTTTTTTAATTATATTAGAAAATTTTATGGCTGATGTGGGATTTCCCTCTGTATGCTGTGATTACCATTAATAAATAAAGCAACTGTTTTGGACCTATCGCAGGGCAGAACTTAGGTAGGTGGGGAAAACTAAGTTGAATGCTGGGAGAAAGAAAGGGGGAGTCAGAGAGAAGCCATGTAGCCCCGCCAGAGACAGATGCGGGAACTTTAGCCAGTAAGTCAGAGCCACGTGGCAATACACAGATTAATAGAAATGGGTTAAATTAATATGTAAGACTTAGCCAATAAGAAGCTAGAGCTAATTTGCCAAGCAGTGATTTAATTAATATAGTTTCTGTGTGATAATTTTGGGGCTGAGCAGGAGGGAACCAACAAGCAGCCTCCTCCAACATATGGCTACTCAAGATAAAAGCATTCCTTAAGCATTTACAATGGAAGCTTAAAAGGGGAATATAGCAATGAAAGTAAAATACAAAGAAGAACTTTCAGTAACTAAAACATTAATTAAATCACTCAAAATATTTTTGAAAATAAACAGTAATCCCTATATTTCCTAAGAATTAAAAAAAAGACAGTTGCTAAGACTAGAGGTATAATTATTTAACTAAACAATGTTCACTGATTAATTAAGTGGGACAGGTAAAACTGTGATATACACAGGCATATACATAAAACAAACACACACCTATCTCTATACCTTAATATGAGTGGCCCTCAGAACAGCATGTCAATTTTAAAATATAGAGTGGACGAATATTTTTGCTATTTGTCACTTATCTATAAAGGGAGGCTTACTTGTTTTCACTAATACTTAGATTTAAAAATTCAATTAGGATATTAGTAGAAAAATTTTTATAAATGGCTATCTATAGGGTATAGGAGGAATTATGTGATTATTTTACCACTTAATTTTTTAGGTAAAATTAAGAGGTATTTTACCTAAAAAAAATTTTAAATGGAAAAGAATCTAAAACTAAACTTAACCAATGAACGACATGGTACTGTCAACTTGGTAGCATCACTGAGAACAAAGAATTATTCCAGCTTGGTAAAGGGTGCATGCCTATAATTCTGGGCTGAGGGTGGAGAGTCATTAGTTTGAGGCCAGCCTAAGTTACATGTCAAGTACCAGGCCAACACAGGTGGTATAATAACATCGACCGCAAAGAAAAAAACAAAACAAAAAAATCATTCAACAAATTCACAAGTCAAATACCCTAAAGACAGAAAGAAAATACAAAAACAAAACACTGTCACCAGTATTGGACACTCGGGAATGTACGTGCAATACATGACAAAGCTGATAAGCAATGGTGTGTCATTTTGATTCTATAATGTCTGGCCATGAAGAGAGGACTAAAGAATAACACCTCTACTGATTATGAACGGAGAAATTACCAATCCAGTAGCAATGTACACTCTTGGAACACATTACAAAAGAGTAGGGCTTTCCAAGAATTACAGTATAATTTGTTAACCAAGTAAAGGCAACTGTCATAGGCTGAAGTACATCAAATGTAAATGTATGAACTTCAAAAGATGCTTAACTTGAAAAATAATTAGTACATTAAAATCAATACAGAAAAACAGTAAACCAAGGAGAGGAAATGATTGGGACATAAGTAGAAAATGAAGACATCAAAGCCTTCTAACCTGTAGATGACTGGTTCTAAAAATAAAGAGGGCCTAAAGACCCAACCAGAAAACTCTTAGAGCTGATAAAAGCATCAGCAGAACAGCAGGATATAAAAGTCAACACAAAAACCAACAGCTTTACTATACGCCAATAATAAACATTTGAGAAAGGGGAAAAAAGTTTCATAACTGCCTCCAAAAATATTAAATAAATATAACCAACAAACGTCTCGGTAATACCATGAACTATATCACACTAAACCTAACAAAGGAAGGGAAAAGATTCTACAATGAAAACTGTACAAAAGTCATGAAGGAAACTGAAAAAGACATCAGAAGATGGAAAGATTTGCATACTCATAGACAAGAAAAATGTATATATACCACCAAAAACAATCTACAGATTCTACACAACTCATCAAAACCCCAAAGTTATTTGTTATAAAAAAACATCTTAATACTCACAAAGAAGCATAAAAGACCTTGATAGTCAAAGCACCGTTGAACAAAAGCATAATGCTGGAGCTATCAGCATAACCTGTTGCAAATTTTATCACAGAGCCATGGCAGAGCAAGGTACCAGCACGAAACAGACACGGAGATCAGTGGAATAGTAGAGTCAAGCCAAATGTAAACACATGTAGGCACCTGACTTTAGAAAACATGTTAAAAATATACACTGAAACAGCCTCTTCAACAGACAGGGATGATGGTAAAACTGCACAGCCACACATAAAAGAATGAATCCGGATCCCTATTCCTTACCCTGTATTAAGATCAACTGCACAGGATCAAAGATCTAATCTTCTGAACTGTTAAAATGAAAATAGCAGGGGCAACACCTAAATGGGAACAGGAAAGACTTTCTGAACAAGACTCCAGTCTCACAGGAAATGATGCCAACAACTAACAAGGGAAATTTCATCAAACTGAAAAGCTTCTGTTTAGTAAAGGAAATATTCAAGTAAAGAGACAGCATATAGAGTGAGAGGAAAAATTTTATAGCTTGTATTTTTATATAAATTAATATCAAGAACATACAAGGACTTAAAAAACTAAAAAAGAAATCAAACTCAATCAATAAATGGGATAATGAAATGAGAACGTTCTCAAAAGATAAAATGACAGAAAACATTTTAAAAATGTTCATTTTCACTACAAGAAATGCACCATCAAAGAAATGCAAATCAAAACTACATTGAAATTCTATCTCATCCCAGTAAAGACAGTCATTAAAAAACAGCACCAAATGATGGCCAGGACATGGCAACAGAGAAGTCCGCCCCGATGTTAAACTAGTGCAGTCACTATGGAAGGCAGAAGAGAACTGTCTCAAAATAGATTTAAAAGTGTATCTACCATATAACCCTGCTATTCCACCAACTTCTGGGCATTTGCGCCAAGAATTCTAAGCCAATGGTGCTGGCTAGTTTTATGACAACCTGACACAAGCTAGGGTCACCTAGGAAGAGGGAACTTGAGTTGAGAAAATGCCCTCATCAGATTGGCCTGCAGGCAACCCTGTGGAGCACTTTCTTAATCAGTGATTGATTGGAGAGGGCCCAGCTCACCGCGGATCACACGGTACCACTCCTAGGCAGGTGGTCCTGGGTTGTGTAAGAAAGCAGGCTGGATAAGCCATGAGCGAGCAAACCTGTAAGCGGTATTCCTCTAAGGCTTCCGTTTTGGTTCCCGCCTTGAGTTCCTGCCCCGAAGTTCTTCCATCACAGATGTGACCTGAGAGTTGTAAGCTGAAATAAACCCTTTCCTTTCCAAGCTGCTTTTGCTCATGATGTTTTATCACAACAGAAACCCTAAGACACTGATATATCAAAGAGATAACAGCACACCGATGCTTACTGTGGTATTATTTACAATAGCCAAATTATTGACCCTACTTACATGTCAATCAGCAGAGAAGTAGACAAAAAAAGTGATAAATACATACAATGGAATTTTTTTCAGTCATAAAGGAGTTCCTATGAAATATAAAGAAAATTTCTACACCTGACCCATTTTTAATTAAGCTCTTAGATGTGAATGTATGTATAAAGCCACAGTTCTCGGACTGTGGTAATAATCTTGTGAACAAGAGGAAACACGGCTAAGACTAAATCTGTAAGTGGAACATTCAGAAGAAAAACCTGAAATGGTTCAAGTCCTTGCTGATAATATTAAATAGTTTAATAAATCTGAATGAATGAATGAATAAATGAAGCCATTCTTCAAAACTACATACTATTGGATAGGACAAATGTCCTTGCTAACAAGTTGTTTTAAATTTCAAATTCTGTTACATATAACTGAAGGCATGACAACTGACTCAGTAGGTTTATGATTCAACCGAATCTATGCAAAGAAATGATATATATAAAAAAAAGTCAGGCATGGTGACCTGTGAGTTTAATCCCAGTGCTGGGGGTGTGGAGCTGGGTAGATCTCTTGCACCTTAGGGGTCAGCTAGCTTCATCTACTCACCTAGTTCCAGACCAGTGAGATACCCTGCTTCAAAACTACGTTAGAAAGCATCTGATAAACAACACCAGAGCTGCCCCGTCCTCCAAACACATACACACGTGCATGCACATCTGTACTCACACACAAACACCTCACACATATCTACCAATACTTCTTTAGTTTATAGCAAATAGTTCAGGCCTCAGAGAGAAGAAATAAACCTCTAACAGATTAGTGACAAACATAAAATAAAGCTGAAGTAATACAAATCTTCCTGTTTCTAGGCCAGGCCATTTTTTATTACACTATATTGTTTCCCCTTGAAACATATATATTCAATTCCCATATACATGCAGAAAATAAAAACCACAGTGAGATCCACAATGAAGGCTTACTAGAAGTTAATTATAATAGTCCCTTCTTGCTGCCAACTATGGTCTGCAAACAGTAGTTGGTTCCCCCGTCTTAACTCTTTCACATGACTTTTATGAAAGTATATCAAAAGTGCTCTACTTTAGCAGTTCTTATTCATTTTACTGTGCTTAACATATTCAGTATTTAGTACTTGTTAAAATCTGATGTAAGAAAATAGATTATACAATGGTTTGCATAGTAATAAAAACTAATTTAACAGAAACATTTTAATATATCTATATTCACATACTAAATGTTTGAACAAAGTACTCATACATAAAAGGCAGTTGAGAATACACCGACTCTCACTAAATATTCTACAAGATGTACTTCCAGAAAGTGATCTTAAGAAAAGCTAATGAGGTCAACTGGAGAATTATGCATCATTCTTCGTCTAGCAATGGAACTCAGTTAAGAACTGTTCCTTTCTGACAATTTCATGATTACACAGTAGACAAGATTGCATCATTCAGTCAGACTATAGCTACACTCAAAAGAAAACAAATGGACAATGTATGCATTATTGATTTTAATACAAAATGCAAAAGGCCCTAGCAGTAAGAAACTTAGTATTTGGATGCATAAGAATTGCTAGCTGTCTTTCCTGGGAAGAATTTTTAGGAATTAAGGCAGCAGGATTAAACATTCACAAGGATTTTTATAAAAGGTTTTTGATATTAGTATAACACTAAAACACAGAACTGGCTTACTCTGCAATATCAAGATATCCACAGGAAGCGGCTGCATGGAGTGGTATCCAGCCTTCATTGTCAGGTTGATTGATATTTGCTCCATTTTCTACCAGAAACTTCACCATATCAACATTGTCATCAATGCAAGCCTGAAAACAAAATAGAAAGCATGACTAGAAAAAAATTGAATCAACAATCTGAAAAACAAGTCAACAGAATAAAACTTCTGCTTTATGCATCTTTAAATATATCCTCTGTAAATTATTCTGTAACAATCATGACTGTACAGCCATCAAACAGTACAATGACACTAGATTTTGTGAGTTCTCCCTTAAATCCACATAATAGTACAGCAGGTGACTACTCTTTATGCCAACCCAAGCAGGAAAACCAACATAACCCACTAAAATGTAACAAAACAAAAAAATCAAGCCACACGTAAGTACACATCTGTAGTCCTAGCATCAGGAAGACAGAGGTAAGTGAATGCGAACAATTTGAGGCCAGCCTGATTTACACAGTGAGTTCCATAGCAAGGGCCTGCCTCAACAAAACAAAAGCCAGATATACTTAGCAATCAACATATTATAACTAAGTAGTAACACCTTTACTGACTACAGCAGAGATTTCCAAAAGGTGGTTTATTAGGAGATTAGGGAACGGAAAGGATCCAAGATCCTTTTAGGAAATTACCAAATCATTTTCAAAATAAAATATTATTTCCCCGTACTTTGTGACAAGTACACTTGGAAAGCAAAAACAATAGTGATAAAGATGTAAACTGTATCAGATCTCAACTCCTGGGTAGTGTTCATCTAATACACTACGGCATAAAGTAGGAAGTATATATTAAAGCCCTTTTCTGGACATGACAGGTGTCTTCAGAAGCATTTATACAAGCGGCTTGTTACAACTAGCTACTTTCTAACGGGCATTACTTTCCCCTAATGACAAGCCACAGCATGTATATGTTGAATTTGATTTCTGGAAATTTGATTTCTTGAAAATGAACAAAATCAGTCTATCATTTCAAGAATAGCAATTAATACCAAAACATGCAACTTATACATCACAATATGAAACTCAAGTTCTTAAAAGAAAATAGTTTTGATTTTAAAATATTCTTTATGTAACATGAGAAAAAATTAATCAATGTATTATTACTGTATGCATGTGGGTGTGTGGAGAAAAGAGAATAGTGGAGTCAGTTCTTTTTTTCCACCTCTATGTGGGCACCAGACAGACCTCAGATCATAAGTCTTGTAGGACAAGCATTTACTTGTTTTGATATCTCATAGATCAGAAAAATTTATTTCTAAGTTACTGTAATTTTATTTGATATTTTAAATCCTCATTTCTAACATGTGACTCTGTAAATATTAATGCAATCTGTAAGAACTCATTGGATCTTCAAAACTTAAGAATAAATAAGGAAACCTGGAGAGGAGACAGGAGAGGTGGCACAAAGGTTTAGAGAGCTCCTGTTGCTTGCACTGAGCAACCAGGCTCAGTTACCAATAGTGACACATGGTGGCTCACAACTGTCTGAAACTTCAGTCCAGGAAACCCAATCCCAGAATCCCTCAATGGAGAATGGAGAGATAAGAGCACCATAAATAAAGCCAACCAATGCTACAAAGGGAGATCCTATCCTAAATAAACATAAACAAACAAATACCTAACCACCTCTCTTATACTTAGGAAAAGAAACTATCTTCTAAAACGAAAACAACAACAAAAAGATTTGAATGGCAAAACTGATCTGAAACAGAAAGATAAAACACACAGCTCCTCTTTTCTGTGCTATCTACAGTAAACTTCATTTTTGCTGACATTTTATTTAACATAATTTCATAGTTAGTTTGTGCTCAAAATAACCAGCAAAAGCATATACATCCTGTATTTCATCATGAGATTCCCCCTCAGTGTTCTGAGCAAAACCATGGGGTGTCAGTGTCCCCAATGCTGGTATCTAACATTTTATCTGTTGCTACAGAAAGTAGAGAACAGAGGTACACAAAAATCAAAACTGCATGAGGGTATCAGTATCAATAAGCTCTTAGATTGGAAACTCACGTCTAATGGGTTGTAATTTTAACAGTGCACCCTCCCTCCAAATTAAATGTCATTTTGTTGTTGTGCTGTTTAAGTAAAATGTCAAACTGCTTAACTAGGGTGCAGTTAGCAGAAGTTCAGAGAAATTTTCAGCTCATCAATCCAAGTTGAGACGTGACTACTATGGAGTCGACTCAACATACGAAGTCTAAGTTTGCAACCATCAGCAAAATTGTACCTATGACTAAAAGATAGTATATTGTTTTCCAGAGCTGTAGAATCGCATTCCCAGAATTTAAGACAAGGTCCCTCATGCAGCTGGGAAAACAACTCAAATGTTCCTGAATTGAGACGCTGTCACACCCTCAAGTTCACTAAGGCCCCAAAGAGGAGGCCGACAGTCAGTGACTGCACACCATCTGCTTTTGGGTGGTCAAGGATTCCAACAACAGCCACCAGTGTTGCATAGCCAAAGATAAATAATGCAAAGGCACTCACTTTTGAGCCAATGAGCTGTTACAAAAGTCTTTCTCCTCAAAGGAGACCACACCAGGTCTGTATTCCTGAAGGTCTACCTGCTCAGACTCTTTTGAAGGTCTGAGCAGGTAGAGCAGGGCATACAAACCATATAGTGAAGTACAGCAGAGAATGAGCTCCCCCACCCCCAGTCAGGGTGTGTGCGCCTGCGCCTGTGTATGATAGTGTATGTTCAGTCATCCCCACAAAAGAGCCTTGTAAAGACCATTTCAATGTAAGTGAAAGCAGTTTGGGGATGACTGATGTCAGAAATAACAAGAGTCTTTGTCTAAATGTCTACTTTCAATTAATTAACTAATTAATGTGTGTATGAGTGTACACTTGGCAGAGCCCAGAAAAGGGTGTTGGATCCTTTGGAGCTGGAGTTATAAGCTGTCGTGAGATGACTAAAAGGGGTGCTGGAAAATTCTAGTTCTTTGCAAGAGCAGCAAACATTCTAACTGTTCAGCAGTCTCTTCATTCCTAAGCAATTACAAAAAATTAGTTTCACAGATTTTTGGAGGTGGGGATGCGACAGTGGTTTGGGAACAGATCCCAAGCTCTCATACATTCTAGGCAAGCACTAGTGATGAGCTCCAGGCACCAGCAAATGTCAGCTTTTTGATAAGGTCTTCATAGAAAACTCACACACTCCTGCCCTACCATTTTTCTCCTGCATCACTTATTCTACAACATGTCACATATTTTTGCTTAATTGCTCACCACCAATTATCTTAACTGCTAATACAAAGGTTTAATAAAAAGAAATTTTTTGATAACCGAATACTTTGCATGGTATTTGGCATGTGAAAGGACACACTGAGTGCTGACTTTAAAAGACCTAAAAGGATTTACAAGTTTGAAGAAGTAGCATGAGTGACAGTCTGGACACTAACATAGTTGTCTCTGATTCCACAAAACGTACTTTCTCCAGAAGCAAGACAAATGCTGTTAGTAGCATTTCTCTGAAAAAGAAAATCACGAGGGGCAGAAGAATGGCTCAGCTGGTGAAGTGTTTGCTGCACAAGCATGAAAATCCGAGTCTGGGTTCCCAGGCCTCATATGAAAAGCTAGGCACAGATATGCACCTGAATCCCAGTACTAGGCAAAGGGAGCCAAGAAGATCCCAGGGGGTTAAAGTGACGAGCTCTAGGTCACCAAGATCCTGTCTTATAAGAGCAACAGAGAAAACACTGGACATCCGCCTCTGGCTTCAACACACACACACACACACACCCATCGATCATCATTTGTGGCACTAGTATTTTAGTATTTCCAGTCCAGGGAAGAAGCTGACATTTACATATCGCTAAAATTCTCTAACATGTTAAAATTCATATACATTTTTGACTCCCCTTCAACAATTTGTAAGTCATGGAAGGGTCCAAAGTACTTAGAACATATTCTGAGCATGAGATCAAAAATCAACAGGTAGCAGTTATTTTTAATTTAAACTTGTGGCCTTTTGTGGGCAGTGGTTAAAGGTAAAATAGTTATAAGGGATTGGCGACCACAGCTATGTAATACGGAAACAAAGAAGTGACACAAAACGTGACTGTGCTAGGAAGTACTCTACAGAATGCTATGTAAAAGAAAATGAAACTTCATGCTAACTTACTGGAGAGATTTCTAAGCATAATAATCATTTTCCTAAAAGAAAAAAAAACACTTGAGTTCTTTTCACTTTTCAACCTTTGTTAATTCTCATAGACTCCAAGAAAGTATTCTAATTATCATCAATACAAAATATAAAATTGCTCAATGAATGTTTACAATGCAAATGCAATTATGGTTTCAAAGACAAGGCAATCAATCATACAGGAGGCTTTTTAGAAAAAGATGCACCACGCTCCTGCAGTAATAGTGGCTCAGAGTAACAGCAGTGAGAAACAGAAGAAATCAAGGTAGGATTCAAGATGACATTTGAAAATGCACAGTTTTAAAGCAGAGAAATTTCAAGATCCCATCAGGATCTCAATATGGAGAGGAATGGCTATCTTCATCATTCTAGGAGTGGGCAGCAGCAGCAAATAACAAGGATGGAACTATACTAAGAAAATTTAAGTGACTTACGAGAAAAAAAAAAACAACAAAGTCACACTTTGTAGTACTGGCTAGCCTGAAACTTCCTACATAGAACAGGCTGGCCTAAACTCAGAGGACCACCTGGCTCTGCACCCTGGGATTAAGGGCTTATGTTGAAACTTTGAGAAACTATAAGGTTTAATGAAAATTAAGGATAAAGGGCAAGGAAAAGCCACTTATGGGGATGAAAACTAGAGTTTAAAAGTGTAGATAGAGGGGGAAATATGGTGATTTTATTAATTCTGAATATGTATCTAACTTGTAAACTTTCAACTTTGGCAATACATATAAACTAGGAAATTACCTACACTGAGGTAATTACTTAAAATAATGAGATCTGAGGAGTGAAATGACATAATTGTATCTTAAAAGAAACAAATAAAATAATGGGACCTGAAATTCTTGAAAAACTGAAGGAAAGTGATTGTAAAATCATAAATAAGAAGTACGCAATGGAATAACCCTTATGATCACTGTGAATACGTATTACTTTCATTGGTTAATAGAGCTGACTGGCCGATGACTTGGTAGGAGTTTTGGTGCAGAGAAAATGCAGGGAAGAAGGGCAGAGTCTCAGGATTCTCAAGGAGAAGCCATGAGATGCAGAGCAAACAGGATGGGCAGTACATAGATGAGGTAACTGAGCCTTGGGGCAGCACACAGATGAATAGGAATGGGTTAATTTAAGTTATAAGAGCTAGTTAGTAACAAGTCTAAGTTATTTGCTAAGCATTTATAATTAATAATAAGTCTCTGTGTAGCTATTTGGAAGCGGGCTGGTAGAACAGAAAAGTCTACCAATAGAAGTAAATTATGATCAGCATACTTTGCTTAGAATAAAGACATCTATAGCATTTTATTCAATTAGCAAAGGAAAGTATGTTTTAAATAAACATGAAAAACTTAAAAATGAAAACCCATCACACACCAAAATTAACCTTACCCAAAGTCTATACATCTTAATAAACTTCTATACAGTTAGATTAGCCATTTGACACAGAATCCCATTTTCCTACAGGAGATAAATACCTGAGTTTAAAGTAAAAATAATTGGGTAACAAACCCTTGTATATAATAAACAACGTGAAATAGAACATGGTAAAGATAAAGGTGAGTAGGATCCAGAATAGACTTAGTTGCCTTCTAATGAAAATGTTTAGGAGGAAGATGCATTTTTCATGTTTCTTCATTTGATGAAGGCCAATAGGAAATATCTAGTTTACAATAAACGAAGCTCTGCATTTTAAATATGTGTAAGTTTAACTTAATATAATGCAAAAATAGCACAAATATGTAAAATAATGCTAAGTATGCTTAGTTCATAAGTTGTAATGTTTTAACATGAATTAATGCTAAAAGCCCTATCACAAACTTGTATTCTATTTACATCTTAAATTCAAGGTATAAATTGTTCAAACTGTTCTCCTGCACATTTACAAGCCACACACACACTGGCAAGGCATTCTCATGGAAAATGCTGCTGCTAGAAGAATCAGAAGCTAACACATGCAGCACATTAAGAGACATGTGACTTGCAGACTTAAAAATACTTGACTAAATTTGGTCAGTTATTGAGCCATACAAGGTAAGAAACAATGAATCAAATATATTTCGAAAATCTTAACAGACATGCTTAAGTTTTTACTGAATGCACATCCAGGGCAATTATCAACAGTAAATGGCAGTGGGAGACATCTTCATCCTTTAATTTTAGGTCCAGGCAGCACATTAATTTGAGCTGCAAACATACTCAACAAACTGGTTCAAGTACGTAAGATTTCTGTTTTTATTATCTCACGTGTGTGCACAAAAAAAAATACTGAAGTGCGCATAAAGAGGCTACAAAAAAAAGCTCAAAGCAGAGCCCAAAGACAAATTCTGTATTGAACCTGTTTAGCTTCGACAATCATTAAACTGCAGTCCTAAAATAGGTCAAAACCAATATGTTCAGCATCTACATAGTTTAATTCGGCAAAATCACAACTACAGAAACAATAGTACTTAAAATAAGTTCTAATACTGTTCTAGCCCTTCCCAAAGTGTTTTTGTTAAAAGCATACTCTCGAGGCAGACTGTCTGGGAGGACTGCTCACCTGCTGAGACAGAGCTTCTGGGAAGATGACGATAACAACAGTATCCAGCAACTCCCAAGTTTACCATGAGAGGTACATGAATTAACAGCAGACAGCAGTACCCATCAAATGACTGTTTTTCTATAACTACACACTCAGGTGCTAAATCCTTCCCACTTAACTCTTTTCATTTTTAATATTTTTAATCTAAGAGTAAACATTTCCCCTCTTTAAATTATAAAACAATGTTAAGTGGAGAAAAACTGTCAAATAATTCCTTTACTACACTGTGTAAGAGATCCACCGACAAATGGATAACAAAGTTTTAGATGATGCACTAATGGTATCTTGAGGATCCCAAGTCTCCTTCAAACAGCCTTCCATAAGCTTAGTCATGCAAATTAGATAAGATGCAAAAAGCACAGCAACTGGAAAACAGCAGTTGCATATGAACGTAATTATAGCAATTTAGTGTGAAAATTTAATTGCCAGCAATAATTAAAATGCTTATGCCTAATCATTAGTACCGGTTATTGGCATGTAAAAGACAACATGAAAACATAAACTCTGTATGAGTCTTACAAGGAACAAAGTTCTACTGACAGAAACAACAATCTGTGCATACACTAGGAAACAGTCCATACACCCCTGTAACACACATGTTGGTATGTCAGTCTGTCTTAAGAGGAACTGAAATGTCAGTGTCCAAATCATGGTTTCATTCCATTTTAAAGTGCAGCAAGACATTTCAAAAGAGGAATTATAAGTGTGAGTTAGCTAATAAGGACTCTAAGCAGTATTCTTACGCAAAGTAACAAGCACCGTGGTCTTGCACTAAGGATTGCCTAATAAATAAGCATACGCCATCTACTCTACCTAATTATGAAAGCAAGGAACACTTCCACACTGCAGAAGGTTTAAGCTTTCTACTGTTCCACCATGTAAGCAGGTGTATGGAACACAAAGCCTGCCCTTCAAAAAGCATACATCCAAATGATAAAATGACCAGAGCAGTCCAAGACAGATTCAACATAATTATGACTCCAGAAGGAACTCCTTGTTTCAGAAAAGGAAACAGCTTACATCTGTGCTAACACGTAGACAGCGTCTTTTCTCTGACAGTAAAGAAGACACTGTATCTTTATTAGCTGGATGAACTAGAGATGGTAAATAGACTATTAAAAAATAATAAACATGACAAAATTTTGTAAAAAACTTAACTTCTATGGAGAAAGTTTAAGCATTGCTTAAACACTCACTTAACTTAGTGTATTTGAATAAAACATCTCAAAAACGGAAACAAAATAACCAAAGATTAAGACATATTCAAATCTACTCATAGTTTTTTCCTTTATTGATAAAGCTCTAGAAAGTGGAAGTTAAACCTAAATTTTTAGAGGCTACACTTTCACTTAGGGACTTAGAGAACATTTCTTCTAAAGTTTAAAATTCTTAGAATTATGAAATGATTCAAATTCTAGCATCATTCTCTCATAATTTTTACTAATTGTCCACTCTGTACAATCTATCAAATCATGAATTTTGTAGAGGCAAAGACCAGCACTAGACGGCACATTCTCCTTGATTTCCTTTGCCATAGTGGCTGATCCATAAGTACATAATACATAAGAGACATGAATCAAAACACTAACCTCGCATAAAATTTTATTTAGTTATATATGAGACATGCTATCTTATTACATATTTATAATTTATAGTCTTTATTATCAACTATGGTTCCTAAAAAACAAAAACTGTCTATTTATTACATAGTACCTAAAAATGTTATTTCAATGATTTACTTGACAAGGGACTAGAAATCACTTACTTCTGTCTTCAAGATATAAATTTTTAGTTAAGAAAAAAAAAAGCAAAGCCTGAGTTTAGCAATCATGATTACAAACTCAGACATAAGAGTTTAGCAAATCAATTTACCAATGAGAAAACAGCGTTAGTTGAAGGGAGGAAATAAAGAGGGCTGAGAATACAGTCTAGCATTCATTAAGTCCTAAGTCAATTCTTAGCACAGCCCAAAATTACGCATCAAGATGCAATTCTTGCCCTCGATTTGACAGATGAAAATAAGTCGGAATGCACACCAAATTATTAATTAACAGACATCTTTAAGTCACTGATTTGTTTTGCCAAAGTGTCTTCTAGCGAGGACATTAAAGTTCTTATGGCTTTCCAAAACAAATATATCATAGTTTTTATCATCTAGTAGCTTCTTCAAGGTTCAGCAAGTCAGATAGTCATAGAGAACATGGTTTCTACACCAATTCAACAATTATTGAGTGTCCACAGTGTTGGCTGCTAGGAATACAATGGTGAAGAACACAGACAAGGTTTCTGCACTCACATAGTTTATAGTCCAATAGAAAGAAATATAAAATAAAATATATAAAAATATTATTTATGAATATAAGATATGTTATATATAATATAAATATAAAATAAAAAGAACTATTATAAGATAAATTGCATGGACTAAAGTACTAACAGATTTGGAGGCACAGGTGAGGTTAAAAAACCTCTCATAATGGTTCCAGAATTTCTATCTTAAGGAGTACTTAAATCTACAGTGGTATATTATTTGTGTTTTAATAACTAAAGCTTATCTGAAGATCAGAGGGCAAAGCAGCCACACTAGTCAGCCATACAGAACAGGGTGTGGTGGCACACACCTTTAATCCCAGGACTGCTAAAACAGAGGCAGAGGGATCTCTGTGAGTTCAAGGCCACCCTGAGTAACTCAAGATTGAATTTATCTAAAAGAGAAACATCTCACACAAAGGTGTGATCACAGGGCTTTAATACCAGCACTAGGGAGGTGGAGACAGGAGAGACATGGCCGGGCGGAGAGAGGCATATAAAGGGGGAGAGACAGGAGCACAGTGGAGTGTGGTAGAGTCTGAGGTTGGTGGAGAGAAAATCAAAGCAACCTTTGATTTTCTGATCTTCAGCCTGAACCCCATTATCTATCTCTGGGTTTTTATTATTCTTGCTACATAAATCTATTCTATAACATAGAGTCTTACTAGATTTATAAGCACTGCTGCCCATGGTAGCTGATCTAGAAGAACAGATCATAAGACACAAATAGCATATTTAAAACATACTCAGAGAAGTTTATGTCACAGAAAAGACAGAATCTCCAAAATGGAAAAAAAAAAAAAAAAAAAGAACAGCGGCTGGAGAGACGGCTCAGAGGTTAAGCGTATTGACGGCTCTTTCAGGCAATCTACGTCCCAAGACCTGGAGACCGCATGGTGGCTCACAACTAGCTGTCATTCCAGGGTATCAATCCTATGCCCTCTCTGGGCCTCCTTGGCCACCAGACACAGACATGGTGCACAGACATATACGCATCCCACAATAGCCATACAGATAAATGGTGCGGGAGAATTATCTGTATTCTGTCAATCATGTATTTTAATAAAACGCTGATTGGCCAGGCAGGCAGTATAGGCGGGAAAGCCAGACAGGAAGTAGGGGTGGAGCAATGAGAACAGGAGAATTCTGGGAAGCAGGGAGGTTCCTCAGCGATTCCTGCGCAGACCACCGAAGAGACAGCATGTAACCTGCCCAGCTGAAAAAGGTACGGAGCCATTATGGCTAACATAGATGAGAATAATGGGTTAATATAAGTTATAAGAGTTAACAAGAAGCCTGACCTAATGAGCCAATCAGTTTATAATCTTATGGAGTCTTGTGTGTGATTTTCCTTGGGACTTGCTGGCTTGTTGGGGTACTGGGCGGGACAGAAACCCCAACAAGCCGGCCCTCATACTACAGATAAAACAGCAACAAAAAAAAAATCACAATCAGAAGCGTTACCCTGAAGAGAAAGAAATAAAGAAACCAAGTGGATGCTCTAAGCAAACAAAGAAAATGGGAACAAAACTAAACAAAATCTTGAAGGAGGTCAAGTGCTTTGAGTTCACACTTCATTGAATTCCAAATAAACACCAACCTTTCTATTCCACTTCTGAATATGCTAGAAACTGTTTTAAGTGCTTCACAAGCATTAACTAAATTATCTCCATAGCAACCCAATATTTAAGAACTACTATCATATCATAATTTAATAGCTGATAACAAGTAAGACTGGGTTTATAACTCACAAGTCTGGTTCTACTACCTGTGTCTCTAACCAACAGGCTATAAAGCTGACTAAACAGTAGTTGCAGCACAATGTACATTAATATTCTTAAATGTGTGCTCCGGGCTACTATCAAAACTTAAAATGCCTATGGCTTCTGGTCAATACAACTTCATTCAAGAATCTTATTCTGTAGATATGCTCACAAAATTATCCATGAAAACCTGGTAAGTTTAAATACTTTTAAATAATTAATTCACAGACTGTCATAGATTTTTTTTTTCAGCTTGATACAGACCTAAGCAAACCTGGGAAGAGAATTTCAACTGAGAAAGCACTTCCCTCAGAATGCCCTGGAGGTATTGTCTTGGTGCTAACTGATGTGGGAGGGCCACGGAAGCAGTCCACTATGAGCAGTGCTGCTCTGAGGTGTAGGACATATAAAAAGATGTAGTGAGCAGGCCAGTAACAGCATTCCTCCAAGGCCTTTGCTTCAGTTCCTAAATCCAGGTTACTGCCTTGGTTTCCCTCTCAACCATGGTGCTCTGTAAGGCAAATAAACTTTATCCTCCCCAAGTTGCTTTTTCATGGCATTTATCACAGCCAACAGAGAATCAAACTAGAACATGGCCTAATTGTCATCAATGAAGAACTAATTTATGGAGAAATATGGAATAAATTTATGGATATTTTACCAAGTGAAAAGCAAAAGTGTAAACATGAGTAAAGTGTTAAAAATAAAAACAAAGTAATTAATACAGTTATATATAAATTTTTCACATATCATAAATTATGCCTGAGAAAAATATCATTACAGTAGGTTATAGCTAGAGCAACTGTAGGCCATATAAGGTGGTAGAAACTCATAGGAAGGAAAGGCTTTTATGGTAATATATAATGAGTGGCACCTTCTTTCTATTTTCCTCAGCAACGTAAGAGTTCCTCTCTCAAGTGAGCCAACATGATCCCAGCATACAAAGAACCCCGAAGAAAAGCCCATGTGGTGGCGCATACCCCATCCTTGAGAGATGAGGAGAGAAAAGTCAGGAACTCAGCGAGACCCAGACAGCGAGTCTGAGGTCACTCTGGGCTGTACCAGACTGTCTCAAAACCTCAGAAGATGAACTAGAAAACTATATATCCTGTGTTTCTGCTGGTTTATATTCTTTAACTATTTGCTTGCCAGTTAGGATCTAGTATTTGGCATTTTTCTAGCTATACCCTCATATTTTGGGAGGCTAAATAAAGCCTTTTGGAACTCATTCATGGGTTAAAATTTGTCCTATTATAGTGTTTCCTTAGTATATCTTCTTACTATTAAAGGAGATAGTTTGGCAATAAAGAAAATAGCAAGGCCTGGAAATAGACGCCTGTAATTTGGTATCACTTGGAAATGGAGGCAGAGAGATTAGGAATTCAAAGTCATCTTCTGCTACATAGTAAGTTTGAAACTAGTCTGGGCTCCATGTTAACTTGTACAATAAGAAAAAAAGTTACAAAGAATACACCAAAAGGGTTTCTATAGAAAGATTCTGAAATGTTTCCTAACAGATTGATGGATACATGAGAATTACTGTTGCATTTTAGCATCAATTACAGAATCTAGATCAACACTAAAAATGGTTAAGCTTTGCTTATAATAAGCTTGGTCCATCACACATAAGAGTACCTAAAAATGAATTTGGAAACACTACTCCCCAGAAACTTATCCGTATTACAATACAATGAATGAGCTGAACACTGCACTGTCAACTCTGAACCTCTGATACAGATAACAATCAATAGTTCATTAAAATTCAATGTGGGGAAGAGAAACTTTGCATACAAATTGTACAAACCACTGACTACACAGAAGTTATTATCCAACTACACATTCAATGATTAAGTAAAATTACAGTTTGCATATTTATGGAAGCAGTCTCCCATTAAAAGGTTTAGCACATGCACAGGTTTCTCTGTTAGAAAGTTAAACATTATAAAATTCTGCTAAGATAACTTAAGTTCTTAAACAAAAATCCCATACTGAAAACACAAAAGCACATTCTTAGGTTCTGTTCCAGTTTGGCTACAGCCTGCGCATCTTCCTCAGGAAGACTGGGGACTGGTCCTCAGTGTGGTAGCACCTTTAACAAGGTGTTCTGACCACAGTCACTGCCTTCCAAGATTAAGGTAATTCTCTTTCCTACAAATTCCTCTAATTGGAAGTTCAAGGGAGAAAACAGTTGGGGGGAGGGTCTGCTGCCCAGAACTTACAATCATTTCCGTCCTAGGAACGAATGCAGTTTAGAACTTGGTAGTTCTTGGAGGAAGACAATGAATGGACGCTCTTGGGCTTTGCTAAGAAGCAATAGTTAAGGCACTGGCATATACTCCAAATTGCTCAATTTCACCTTCTCTTAGGTGAATAAATACTCAGCATTCATTTCAGCATCTTCTCCAGCTTGTATAAATGTTGCTGGGATTGAATGACTGTTTTCTGTGACATTATGAACATACCTGTCCTAACACACTTAAAACAGCGCTGTAATTATTTACTCCGCTCTGCCATTTTTCTTCTTCTTCTCCCTTGTCAGTCTCTACTATACATGGAACCCTCAAAATCAAGGCCCTACCTTAGTTGTCACTGTCCTGACAGTATCTAGAACACATGAGACAGTAATCAAGTGCTGAATTCTGTAGGAGGAGCCTACAGAATGATGTGGCTTCACCAGTAGGACTCAGTATATAAGATGGCAATCTTGCTCAGCAAGATCACGGAAATTATTTGAGTGTGTATGTCATAGACTGACTTACTATGAGAGAAAATAAGCTTCTCTTTCCTAAATGGTACAGAATTGTCAACAAAATATCAAACTGCCTTACAGTTAAAGGTATAATTACGTGATACTACTAATTATTAAGGGAAAATGGTAATTCTGCTAAATGTGAATAAGAAGCAGTGAAGTTGAAATAAGTCATCCAACAGCATGCTGACTAGGTTTCTGTCTGCTCACACCCTTTCACGTGTCCTCTGTTCAGACAGCAGCAATACCATGGCGGAAAGACCCCCAAGTAGCAATTTCTATTTCCAGTTTCGATAACACTGTACCATCAACAAATTCTGTATTTCCTAGGTGTGACACATCAGAGACTGCAAAGCCCCTGTATTTACGGTAAGACAAAACAACCAGAACAGCTTTGTAATTTATTTTTTAAAATTAAATTATATTCCCACTGCCATGTACAATTTGTTAATGTTAGTTCTAGCATAGAAATACCACCACAAAAGGAATTTCTTCCCTTAGCAAGACGGCGACTAATGCAGCACATAAGGTTCTTAGCAATTCAGCTACTGTGGTAATAGAGGCAGCCAAGAACACTGAAGACAAAGTAAAAGCCTGCCTGCATT
Organism: Myodes glareolus; assembly: GCF_982192425.1. NCBI lineage: Eukaryota > Metazoa > Chordata > Mammalia > Rodentia > Cricetidae > Myodes > Myodes glareolus. The sequence continues at coordinate 23,419,188 of NC_142051.1, forward strand.
TTTTTTTTCTTTTTGGAATGGTGCCTTGCATTTTACTGAAAGTCTGAAAGCTAAGTCTTGACCATATAAGGTTCTGGGATTCCCAAGGAAGAAAGAGCAGAGGGTTAAAGTTAAATTTAAAAACCTGAAAACACAAGAACATAGGTACCAAATGACCATGAGAGCGTATATATTTTATCCTAGGATTTCGGACAATCTCAGAAATGCAACTGAAAACAAACAAGCAAACACACAAAATAAACTCAGTGTACAAAGCTGAGTACATACGGAGTAGTTCAGGTTCCTCTGGTGCAAATCTTCCTTTTTTATTTCCTACTCTTTCTCATGTTAATCAAACACCGAAATGGAATTTACCTTTTCTTTATCAATTCACTCTGACATCAAAGATCATCTCTGATGTTACTATATCACTAATGTATGCTTCTATAAGGATTCAAAAGTTTACACTTATATAGTTAAAATGAGCCTGATCACGTTTCTTGGAAAGCATGCTTTCTGTTAACAGGGTTTACTATTTTCAAGCTTGCTTTCAGCTACTACCTTTTAAAACAACCTCACAGCATCTTACTTTCCATTCTAATTTATGGCTCTTAATTTACCAAACATTAAAAAACAAAAAACAAAAAAAGCGGAGCCTAAAATAACAGTACATAGGAACAGGTGAGGTCATCTGTGCTGTGAAAATTCTTTTTCAATTCTGTAGTAATACTCCCTCCCCTACTTATATTTCAGGTCACAAAGTTTCCAACACTGAAAGAAAGTTACTAGGGGAATTAATTACAGTGTATACAATCTAAAGGGGATAAACAAAGAATAGCAAAACTGACCACTACTGGAAAAAAAAAAAAAAACCTAACAAAAGCATTAATCTTGCTCCCTTAGTATCGAGGTGATTTAGAAACCCATAGAAGCAATTCATACAGCGGATTTCTGAACTCCTCTGAGAGAATACAAAACCAAAAAAGCGAAAGCTCAAAGGAAACACAGACCCTAAGCCAGCACCCCACTGCCCTGTCTCTGACAGGGTTTTACTCTGTAGCCCATACTAGATTTTAATTCATGATCCTCCTGCCTCAGTCACTTGTAAACTAGGATTACAGGCACGTACACCCTGCCTGCTAACTCTCTGCATTATTTATAACTTATTTACAATTTTACATACTTATGTACACTGCGACAAAAAGAGAGGAAAGGAAATAAAAGAAGGCCATTTTACAAATTCAGTAATGTCTAAAATAAAGTTACAGCTAATAAAAAGTCTTATCTGATGCAGCTACTCATGTCACTATGAAAGCATAAATAAGATATGCAGGTGAGTCCGAAACCTGCTTTTCCTTTTATTGTAATAAGCCATTTCTTCCTGAACAATCCTTCAAAAGACCAAAAACTTTTTTTCTTTTTTTCCTGTTTACTTTATTGTCCTTCACTACATTGTTCCATTGTTTACTTCTTTTCAAAAATTATTGGGCACCAACCATTTCCTTAAGCATTTGATGGACGTATAAAGACAAATTGTAACTGATATTTCCAAATGAAGGAATATCTTTCTCTAGCATGGCAACTATCATACTTCTTTGAGGAGCTCAGAAAATGGGCAGCGGCCTAAGCAGTACTGGGGCTTCTAGGAAACACAATGTAAAGTTTTAAACAGTAAGATGGCAGAGGTTAAAGGAGGAAGAAAAGAGAAGTGTATCAGATCCTGAACATTTACTATTGCCAAATGGTCATGAGTTAAAGACAGGAGAGCAATGACTAGAAAAGAATTAAGCAGACAGAAGAGGAGAGGGCAGTTGTAACTGATTTCATCCACCATGCGAAGAACCCCAAATTTAGTCTGCACAACAGACTTTTCAAAAATGAGTAAAATACAGGGCTCTTAAAAATTCTCTTAAAACTGGTTGAAATAATCTCATTATATTATTTAAATAAATGTCAACATAATCTTAGGCATCTGTATACATGTTTTGGGCAGAATACAATAAAAATAAATGTTGACATCACTTTACATGTAAAAGGGTCAGTCAGAGATGTCATTTTGCTGAGACCCATCCCTTCTTACTACAAACATGACATTTTTATCAGAGCCACCCTGGTTCCTCCTCATTTGTCTATGACAGTAAATCTATTTGTAAATATTCTCAAACAAAAGCAAATACATGGATCTGAAATTAAGAAACAGCCATTTATCTATCCACCTGACCAATTGTGTTCATATATTTTCCTCCCCTAAACCTCAATTAGTAAAACATACACCCTAAATTGAAAATGAAGAGAAAGAGGCCTGAATAATGCTTCCAAATTTTCATGTTTCATGAGTAGGTGGTGGCTAAGGCCCTCGTCTGCGTCCCAGGCACCAGGCACACAAATGGTGTACAAACACAAGCAGGCAAAATACCACACATAAAACAAAAATAATAAATCCTAAAATTAAATTCACTATCTTGTTGTCTTGGGTAAATGTAAAAATTGGAATTCTGTGGTGTACAATGACTCTTTTTAGAAACTCCCTGACATTCTCCTAAAGTCATCTCACAACGTCATCCACAGCAGTACGCCATCACCTGACAGGTTTTGTCACGTTAGCCTTTGGATTAGACTGCACTCTTCCCTGGTGGGGACAACTGGCCCTGCACTGCACCTTCTGTCATTCTGCACGCTGTTACTTATGTGTAAGTCACAGTGGCCATTTCCTTCTGCAACATCTACAGTGAAGGGTTTTGTAAATCAAGCAAATTGTTAGTTTAACTGAAATATTCAGGAAAACTTTCTTACTTTTTCTATTCTTAAGCTGATTCCTTTCCTTAAATATCATTATGGATTTTTACAATAGTGTCATATCCATTCGTCCACCATTCATCTACACTATAAAACATAAGAAAATGAATAGAGGCTGTACATAAGAATGTCCGGGATTTTTGATGCCTCTACGTACCTACTACCATTTCAGTGACTATACAGTTTCCTAAGTGTGCTGTCAACAAATGGTAGAGTACTTAAATCCTGATCAACAGTGTCTCACAAGCACAGCTTTTAAAAGGCCAGGCACAGTACTCACAAATCCTTCCTAGAGAATCAGGTTTCAGAAATATTTTCCAGGAGGAATCCTTGCACGGTGTGTATAATCATCTCTGTAACTTAAGGACATGGTGTGGTAGTTTGAGTGCAACTGACCCCCATAGTCTCAAAGGGAGTGGCACTATTAGGAAGCATGGCCTTGTTGGAGGAAGTGTCACTGTGGGGTGGGCTGTGAGATCTCCTGTGCTCAGGATGCTCCCAGTGTGACGTATGAACCTCAGCTGCTCTAGCACCACGCCTGCCTGCACGCTGTCATGCTCCCTGCCGTGATGGTAACTGTAAGACACCACCACAATCAAATGTTTTCTTTGCAGGATTTGCCATGCTCACGTTGTCTCTTCACAGCAATAAAACCCCTAAAACATGTGGCTTCTGGGTGAGCACACTGAATTTCAACAGGAGAGTATTTCTAAATAGTCAGCAATGCTGAACCAAATAGGCTCAGTCCTCAGATTGTTAGGTGCCAGAGTACAGGGTCATCTGTTTCTTAAAACATCAAGTTTTGTTCCTTATCTGGCTGTCTATCTGCATACCAAATAAGCAAGGAGAATTACTTTGTATTTATTTTAAATATTTAATTTAATTGTCTATGTATGCGTATTTTGCTTGCATGTATGTCTGTGTACTACCACATGCATGCCTAATACTTGTAGAGGCCAGAAGAGGGTGTCAGATCTCCTGGACCTGGGTTACAGAAGGTTATGAACATCCATGTAGATTCAGGAACTCAAACCCAAGGTCTCCCAAAAGGCAGCCACTGCTCTTAGCTGCTGAGCCATCTTTCTAGAGATACCCTGTAAGCAATTTTTAAATGATAAATTCCATTTTAAGTCTTTAATATGAAGTTTTTGAAATGACTCATTATGAAGAGACTCCTTCCTATCTGTGAACAGTTCGTGCATGTCTAGTGATCTATATTCTTAGGGGCCGTGTTCGGTACTAACACCGTGAAGACAAGAATCAAGGAACTTCTATTTTAGTGGAAGACAACCAGGAGGAAAACCACAGAACTATTAGACACAGTAGATGTATGTTGATCAGAATCCAATTAAGATAAGCCTTTTGGCAGAAGCAACTACTTAGATTGATTACATAAAACAGAAAAATGGTGGCCATCCATAAAGGAAAATTTTCATAGCTATCATGATCAAAACACAACTTTTAAATAAGAGTTTTAATTTTAAAGTTAAATAAAAGCTAGATGTGGTGGCTGTGACCCTAGCACTCTGGAAAGTGAAGGGAGGACTGTATAAGTTTGAAGCCAGACTGGCTACTATAGAGGATCCTACTAGTGAAAAAGCCAACCAAAAATAAAATCCACACTATACAGTTGTTACCATTTAGTCCCTGTCAGTAATTATGCCAAACCCCCATCAATTGTGGAATAAATTTATACCATTAAAATATTTGACATACTCTACTTACAGCAGGTTAAATACTAAAACTCATTCCCATCTCCATACTCTGCTAAAGCAATATGCAGCACAAATCAAGGACATGGCAAAACAGACTACTATTGCTAATGGGAACTTAAAAGTTGTGCGACCTTTTGGGGCAATCTGGCAATGCTCCAGGGATTAAATATTTCCTTCACTTTGACAAAAATAAATAAAAATCAGTTCAGAGAATTTAAAAAAAAATTAGTTTCTTATTGAAAACATCCCTCTGTATCAAAATGTTCACCAAATTTTTGGTATGAAAGTGAACAATTGTTTAAATAATTAAGTTAGAAAGAATGAAACCTGGAACAGAACTATAGGTGTAAATTTTAAAAATACTGAAGCTTTTTAATGATAAAAATGAAGAAAATCAGCTACTCATTGAGATAAATTGTACACCATAATCGGAAGTATACAAATACAAGTATACAAATTATATAAAGATATACACAACACACACAGAAACAGGACAGTGGGCTGCAAGAAAATATGTCTATATTAATGTATAGGGAAAGGCTATAGTCTTTCACAGTTTAATGTATATAAGACTGATCACACTTTTTCAAATCATTAAATTAAGTTCCTAGAGAATAACACATGGCTAAATTTTAAAGTGGATTTCAGTAACAAGCAATGAGGTTGTAACAGCTCTGGTTGTTCTGCCACAGGTCAATGGGTACTTTAGTATGAAAGGCAGAGAGGGCTGGAGACTATGACTGCCACCCACAATAAAGTCCCCGAGGAAAGGATACACACAAAAAATTAAAATGTCTTTGATGAAATTACCCCATACTGGGGCTGGAAAGATGGCTCAGCAATTAAGAGCACTTGCTCTTGTGAAGGACATGTGTTCAGTTCCCAGCCAGCACCAGCATAGCACCCTACAACTATGTGTGACTTCAATTTCAGGAGACCCAATGGTTCTCTGGCCTCCACAGGTACCAGGCATGCACATGGTGCACATACACGCACACAGGCAAAACACTCACATAAATTCAAGTATATAAAATAAAAATACATTATATATATAAGTTAAAAAAATCTAATGATCCTTAACATCAAGTCATATCCTTCCCTTAGTTTCAGAGAATTCATTTGCTACTTTTTCAACAATAAGATAACTAAAAAAAAAAAAAAAAAATTGAACTTTAGAGCTACCTTCAAGGTAGGGTGAAAAAATGAGGCAAAAAGAAAGGTGAGAAAAAAGAGATACTTAGCCAGTTCTAATAAAAAGCATCAAGTCAGGGGCTGGAGAGATGGCTCAGCCTCCAGCCCCCACATCAGGTGGGCTCACAACTGCTTGGAATTCCAGTCCCAGGACATCTGACATCTCTCTGTGGCCTCCTTCTGCTCATGCAGTGCACACACATAAATAAATAAAAAGAAAAATTTTTAAAAAAGGTTAAGCAAAACAAAAAAAATTAAATCAAATATTGTTATTTCTTTCAGAGAAGATTAAAAAATAAGACAATGATAATAACACACACCTATAAAGGAGGCTAAGCATTCTTTCTGTCATGTACTTCTACTAACGGTAGAGTTCCCCTAATTTTACTACTATCTATAAAGATAGATTATTCTTTGTTAAAGTACAAGAAAATTAACACAGTTTAGAGTTGTATGGCTTAATACAACTTTCATAGCATTTTTAATGGACTGAAGTCCATTATCAACCTAAAAAGAAACCAGACTACTACTGGCAACAGTAAATTTCTGAAAGAACAGAATACTTCTTTATACAAACATGTCCAAAGGCCTGGAGAGATGGTTCAGTGGTCAGGAGCACTGCTGCCCTTCCAGAAATTGGATCTGATGTCCAGCACCCACATGACAGCTCACAATCATCTGTAACTTCAATTCTTGGAGAACCAACACCCTCTTCTGGCATCTGCAGGCACTCACATGGTGCAGAAACATACATATAAACAATATATAAATATAAAAACAATTTAAATAGTTCTCAGTGTTTAATTAGGAGTTTTAACAATAGTTATAATACTAACTCATAATTGGTTTTCCAATAAAAAGCTTTCTCTAAGCAATACAAAGTCTTGCAGTGTCTTCAGAGTAATAATGCATCTTTCCTGAAAATTCATTTCTACTTTCAACAAGTAATAGCCAAAGCTACATACTTAGTTATTTCCTATCTTCCAAGAGTATACTACTATAACTGTCTCTGATAACTACCTTACCTAAACTAGGCTTTAGTTCCACTTTATTCCAAAATAGGAAAAGAACAGTTAATAATAGAAAAAAAAACTTAACAATTTTTTTTTTTTGCCGAAACTCAGAACTGCTTGCTTTTCTTGCTGTCTCGATTTTGTTTTTATCTCCCTGTCATCCCCAGTCATGTAAAACGTAAAAGTTCTAAACTTGGAATCAGATTATCCAAAAATAACAACCAAGCTTTAGTAATGGAAAAACCGACAGAATGTAAAAGCAAATGTTAGCGGAAAGCAGGTACACTTCCATTGGAAGTGAAAAGGCACTTTCCCTGAAGCCTACACGATGTTCTCTGGGAACAGAAACATCTTAGCAGAGCCTATGCCTTGTTAGTTCTATGCTGCACTTTGATCGTTGTATGTTAACACTCTTGAGGTTAAAGGGAGAAGCAGGGCTATTATAAAAATTAACCGTACAGCAAAGGACACCCTAGTTCTTGTCCAGCATAAACTAAGAGGTTCCAGGACAGCACAGGACAAGCTATGCCTTGAGAGTCCTCTGGCTCCGTTCAGCAGTTTCTTCCAGAGCTCTTTGGTTCAGTTTCAGGAGATAACGGACCAACTCTGGCCTATCTATCAACTGTCTATAATTAAGCCCCAGGGATTCCTGAGGTTACTTTACTACAGTGATAGAATCTGGTTCAAATAGTCGAGAGCCACTACAGAAAAGTCTAAGTCCAGTAGTGTTTAATCACTACGTTCATATCTCAGCTCTGCAATACAATCAATGTACCTCACTTTGTTCACTGGGATAATAAAATAATCCTTACACAAGGGATCAAATGAATGTAACTGCCTATAGCAACATGTACACATTTGTGATACACACAAACATTAATATACAATTGTCTGTTATTCATTATTTTAAGCAGGTCCCTGTAAAGATGCAGCTACTGATTTTCCCATTTGTTTAAGAATGCAAGACCTGTTATAATCGAAAACTTGACAACCCAAATGAAGTCTAGTTTCAATGTCACGTTCATTAAAAAAAAAAAAAGAATAACTTCTTACACTGACAAATTTATTTATTTATTTAGCCCAGGTGAGGTTAAGCAGAAAAGTTTATAGAATGAGAAAGGCTCTGTATGAGTTGTCTAAAAGACTGTGCTCACAGGTCGCCCAGAGCTCCCTGGTTATCTAGTTTAGTTAAACAGTGACTTCTGGATTTAGAGAGACTGTCTCAAAAATTAAGGTGGAAAGCAACACAGGAAAGGCAACCAGGGCTGGCCTCCATCTCTGCACACACTTGCTTCTCATGTCTGTCGAGGATTTCAACCTACATATGGAAATCTAGAAATGCAATTTTATGTTAATATCATCATCTTTCATCTTATTATTAAAACCCACTTCTACATGCTTTTAACTGTCCCTGAGCTGTGCTGACTAACATGCCAGCTAGGACAGGGTCAAAAGGAAGAACCAAGGAGTCTGGATCAACAGACACAACCACCCATCAACAGACTAACATACCCACCGTGAGACAGCCAGGTGCTAGTCCACCTGGGCCAGGCTACTAGCTGTCACAGCCCTTTGTCATGTTAACCACAAAGGCAATATGAATTTACCCAAATTCTGTACTAGATCTCAAACCATACTTAGCTGGCAATATTCTCCTCATTTGAATTTACAAATCTTGTCAAGACAGATCAATGAGATGGCTCTGTGGGTAAAGTCACTTCCCCCTAAGCCGCAACTTAGACTTAGAACCCACACAATGGAAGAAGAGAACCCACTCCCACAAGCTGTCCTCTAACCTCTAAAGTTGCACTGTGGCATAAACACACGTATGCACGCACGCGCACACACACACAATATAAAAGAGGCCAGCCTGGTCTACACGAGCTACTTCCAAGACAGGTTCCAAAGCCACCTGTTTCGAAAAACAAAAAAACAAAAAAAACAAACAAACAAAAAAGTCAACAAAACTTGTTTAAAAAAACACTCAAATGGACATCTAGTAACCAAAAAAACTTCTTCCAAATTTACCATTACAATGGATATTAGAATTTACAAGCCATTTAAAATAAATATACATATAAAATTATACATATAAATGCCATTCTGTTGCCTTCTTCCTATTTTTGTTCTAATTTGTAACTTATTTTTTTATTCTTTGGCAATTTTATACACATACGTAATGAATTTCACCATCTCTGCCCTTCATTAGCCTGTCTCTCTCCCTCTCTTGCTGAAGTCCTTCTTCCCTACTTTCATGTCCCTTTGGAGTAGGACCCACTGAGTTTAATCAGTGGTTGCTTGCACAAGCACAGATGGGGTTACCTATCTAGAGCGCAGAAAATCTGTTTAACATCACTGGAGAAAATGGCAACCCTTCCCATCAACCACTAACTGCTCAGTCTCTCAGTGAAAGGCTCTCACACAACTCTCTCGTTTGTGGGTTTCAACATCATTCTTTCATAGTCTTTTGTGTGTGTGGTGTATACATGTTCATATGTTGCACACACGTATGTGTGGAGGCCAGAAGTTGACACAGAATTTCTTCTTCAACAGTTCAGTAGCTCTCTACTTGATTTTCAAGAAAAAAATCTTTCCCTGGAAGCTGGAGTCCACAGCACTGGCTGGGCTGGCTGTAAGCTCCGGGATCCTCGTGTCCCTGCCTCCCCTATGCCAGGGCTGCACCATGCTGTCACATGGGAATCTGAACTCAGGACCTGAACTTAACCAGCATTTTCTTTCATCTGCTTCAAAAATATTTCCCAACAATTCATATCATTCTGAACTTAATACTCCCAAAATTTTTTTAGAAATTTGAGGCCATTTTCCAACTAATTCTTAAAATGGATCTTCATCACCAAATACTTTTTATATTCATAGTTTACAAAGTAAAAAAGTTCATTGTATAAAATTTGCCTTATGGACTTTTTTCTTTTGTCTACATCTTTCCTGCTGGAACTGTCCAAACTGCTAGAGTCCAAATGCTGTCTCTGAAAATATGGTGTCCTCTGAAAAGAATATGCATTTTTAGTAATTAACTTGTTCTGAACTTTCAGGATCCACTTGCCAATAGCTACAAAATATACCTAATGCTATCTTCCAAAAAAAAAAAATCACTTAAAAACTCTCCTGAGGTATCTATCACATTACCAATCCTTTCCCCAGGAAATAGAGCACGAAGAGATGTGTGCAATACAGAAACAAGCATGTACCATCAACACTAACCCTTAACAAACTAGCAAACCAATATTCAGTTATGTCCAAGTATCTATAGTTAACACTCAAAATATTACCAGAAGTACTCATTTAGGTGTTTTTTTCCTTGTCCAAACAAGAGAAACTATTTATAAAAAAACATTAAAAGATGGCTTAATTTAAAATGTCTATTTCAGTCACTGTTAACCAGTGAAAATGATTTCCACATTTGTATCCTACACAAATGCCTTGTCTCCAGATGGTATAACATACATAGTGTCTCTTTCAAGTAGCATCTTTACATTAAAGTGTCTTTAGAAAGGGCAATTTACAAACTATCAGTTCATGTCACACATCACATTACACACACACATAAGATTAAATGTCAAAGGTAGGTAGAAAAGAGAAAACTACATATTAAAAGTCAGAATTCAATATAAGATAACTACTTCCTGGTTCACTTAGGTTGAAATAAGACTACTGAGCTTGCTGCAGGTTAAAACAGCTCACAAGGTTCTGTTTAAGAGCTGTTTTCCTCATTACCCGTGTAACAAAAAATTAAAATGTCCAAAGAAAAACTTCAGAAAACAAAAGCATGCCTAGTTATATTCTGAACAAAACCATACCGACATATTGCACGTAAGAAAAGCCTAACCAGCTTTTTTTCTTTGCTATAGGAAATGTTCCTCTTCCCTGAAAGCACTATTGAGTAAACTTAGAAGCTGAGGGAAGTTGCATGCAGTTGGAGAAATTCCTAAGTGTATGATTCTCAGGAAAACCTACCATGTTCCCAGCACTGTCCTCTCGGCCGCCTCCTGCCTCTGAGCTCACTTTCCCAGCGCATCATCTCAGCAGAAGGACCTGACGTCACCACTCCACTACTCTTCCCACACTTCGGCTTGCCACTCAAGCCACACCCCCAAACACTGCTCCCAGCACCTCCCAGCAATCACAAGGTATCCTAAAACTGAAATGTACAGGAAGAGTTAAAGAGAGAGGATTTATTTTAGGCATATGGATTCTTGTGGTTTTTCTAGAACTTTGTTTTGTTTGGTTATCAAATTTCCAGCAGACAGAAAAGGCCCCAGAGAATAGACTAAGTACAACTTCCCTCCCCCAATTCAATATATAACATATAGTTAGGAACATATGTAACGCTCATCTCCACTAGTCCAACCACATACCCTTTAGAACACTGTTCACACTCACCTGTCACTTCTTGATTCATACTCCCCTCTTTAGACAAGCAGTAAGCACGCGATATAGATCCCTCATCTACACGCAAACAACATCAGAATACAGGCCACACAAATCTTTGACTTTTACTGTCAGGACAATCTACTACTTTTAGTACCTACCAATTCTTTGTCTTAACTATATTTTAAGCAATCTATTTCCTAACTCAACTGCTATAAGTTTGCTAGCTATAGTTAGTTCTTATAGATTACTCAGCTTTGAAAATTATTCCCTTGCCCAGCTTTGAAAATTATTCCCTCTGGCCTTCTTTTCTCAGTACACTGTCCACTTCTGTTCACAACCAGGTCTCTGAATATGCTATTCTCTGTCTCTGAAGGACTGTTCCAAACACTGCTCTCATTTACAATCTGGGGTGCCCTGACTCTAGTGTGGATGTGCCTCCCCAAGCTTTCATAAGACTCTGGAGTACAACAACTCCAGGTCATTCATTACACATAACTGATGGAAATCTATGACTGCTCATATGCTTACCTATACACTCTAGCAGACAGCAAGTCGTACTAAGGCAACACAGGCCAACTTGTTTGTTATTAACTACACCAAATAATGTCACATTTAGTCTAAGGTTTAGAATTGCTAGAATTGTCAATGCCTCAATTCTTAGTAGTAAAAACAATTTTTCTTTAAAATAAAATAATTTACCAAGACAGAATTCTAGAATATATAATATATATACACATAAATACATACTGCGCACGCGTGTGTGTGTGTGTGCGCGCGCGCACACACACACACACTGCGAAGCCATATAGAGAAATAAAATTTTTTTAAAAGTAGAGCTGCTGAGATGACTCAGTGGGAAAGATGCAATTATTCCCTTCATGCAGGCTCCAGTCTTTACATAATCTCTTACACAAATAAATAAAATTTTAGTAATTAAAAACATGTTTTACATTACTGCCAACAATGCAGTAGGGTTACAACTTCCACATATCTAGTCAACATGTTCCTATCCATTTTATTACCGCCATCCTCAAGGCTGTGAAATGGGTAACTCACTGTGGTTTGACTTGTATTTTCCTGAAGCCTAAGCAACTTCATTTCATTAGAGAGTACTGTTGGAATTTGTTTTACAAAAACACATCTCTTTGAGTACTTAGGAGCTTCTGGAACTGTGCTGGCTAGTTTTATATCACTTGACACAAGCTAGGGGAAGAATTCTTAACTGAGGAAACGCCTCTGTAAGACTGGCCTACAGGCAAGTCTGTGCTACATTTTCTTAATTAGTGGTAAATAAATGTGAGAGGGCCCACGCCAATGTGGACAGTACGACCTCGGGCAGGTGGTGCTGGGTGTTGTAAAAAGCAGCATTGCTCTATGGCTTCTGCTGCAGTTTGTGTTTCCAGGTCCCTGTCCTGGCTTGACTAAGTGACAATTTAACAAACGGAAGGTCAAACAATTGCTCTCCTCCCTTATCTTTTGGTAATGATGTTTATCATAGCCAGAGAAACCCTAACTAAGACTGGAGCAGACTATACTGCAGGCTGAAACTGCTGGGGAAGAATAACTGTATGGAAGAAGTGAAGAAGAGAAAACAGATGAGGGCCATCAAAATTCTAGCTTTGTAAGCTGAAGAATGATGATGCTAAAAAAAAGGTATGGATAATGTAAAAAGGAGCTCAGATTTTCTGGAAACAGCTGAACTACAGCAATGAAAGAAAGAAAGAAAAAAGGCACAAGAGTCTTAGGAACGCTTGTCCTTAAAAAGTAGATCAGAAAGAAAATGAACAAAAACTCTAAGAAGAACCAGAGGGAACAGGTTCAAAAGTGGTTATGACATAAATTAAATAAATTTATAAATTTATTATCCAAATAGTTTTTTTGATATTCTGGGCTTAGTCCTTCTCAAAAAGAATAATCTAACCCTGCACCTTTTCAGTTACTGAACTGTTATCATTTGTTAACAATGTCAATCAAAAGCACACTAAACACTATATGATTAGTAAAGTGTCAAATGTGATGATCTAAGTATTTGTTGCATGAAGAAGTTAACCTCTAATTTAAGTGGATAGTGGCATTATACAAATATAGATTAGGTCAACATTTTAATAACATACATTGCAAACTTTTAAAACACCAAATTAAATCTTTTAAAAAATGATGTACTTCTTTTTAAATTAATTGTTAATTTGTTTTTATGTGTATGGATGTTTTGCCTGCGTGAATGTTTGCCTGGGGTCTGTAGAGGCCAGAAAGGAACTCTGGGACTGGAGTTACAGACAGTTCTGAGTTCCCAAGTAGGCCTTGGGAATTGAACTCTGGTCTTCTAGAAGAGCAAGTCAGATATGTAACATAGGCCTCTGAAATACCAGTGTTTCTTCCTAAGAGGACCTGAAAGCAGAAACAAAAGAATCCCTAGAAACTCACAGGGATTTAATTAGCTTGGTGTGTTCACTGGGAAAACAAGAGTCCCCACCCCAAACAAACAAGATAGAAGGTGAGCACCGACATCCAAAGCTGTCCTTTGACTCTACACGTACATTTGCGGATGTGTATGTCCACGTTCTGTTTGTCTGTCTGTCTGTCTCTCTCCCACATACAAACACACACACACACACACACTCTCACACACATGCATACATACACATACATATTCATACCAAAAGAAAAAAAGGAGGTGGGTGAGGAAGAATATTTTCATCCTGTTTCTTTTCCAACTACTTCTTTCGGTGAATACAACAAATTTTACACATTCACATAAAGTAAAGGAACAATAAACTAATTTTTCTTTGGGTGACTTATGGACGATGACATCATCGTACGAGTCATCGCAGGTGTCATCTTGTAGTCTGTTCAAGGTCAGTTTTCTATATTTCATATTAGAAGCTTCACTGAAAAATATTTTCTATAAACAAGGACAAAAGCAACACAACATTTGAGCAAAACAAAACTTTAGGTGACATTTTTGGGAAGCAATTCACAGAATACAAGTTAAGATGAACATAGTCTAATATTTGTATGCTATATCATGAAAATGTGGAAAAGATAGTAAACATTCATCAAATTAGAAAAATAATTTTAGACACATAAAGTGAAATTCCATAAAGCCATTAAGGCAAACTGTGTATCAACACTAATCAACAAAGGTTATGTATAATCTAAGTATAGTCCCATTTACAGGTAATCACATACTTGTTTTAAAGTGAGTTTAGTAGACTTTTAAGGGGCTATTTTCAACCCTGGATCTTTGATTATCATTAAATATCTTCTATTTTTTTTCTATGCAGTTTTAATTACCGAGGCATTTCTATTTGCAATAATATGCATATATAACAATAAGCATAAATATAAACAGTGTTAAGAAATAAAAAGGAGATAGAGTCTGAGGCAAGAGGATCAGGATTTCAAGGCTAGCCTGGACTACACGAAAGCCTGTCTCAAAAGCAAACAACAAAACAAGCACAGAAGGTATTGAAATCTTAGTAATTACTTATAGCTTTTCACACCTAAGGTAAAGGCACTGAGATTAGACTGTGAAAACGGTGGCTGAAGGGATAATGCTGCAATAGACATTTTCAAAGGAAAAGACAGATACTATGCTGTTGTGTGGTCTCCCAATGTACTTTGGAAGGATATAGCAATTGCTGGACATGCAATCTGTTAAAAATTTTGAGAAAAACTTAATTAAAACTGATTAATTAACATGCTTTTAGCAAAATACAGAATCCAAGTCTGGAGACAGCAGCATCAAAACTTTTATTAGGAACAAAAACATAAATACACAAATATTCAAACTGTCAGGTTTAACAATGACTTGTCATGGAAAACCTAGAACACAAGCAAGAGTGTACTAGGTTCACTAAAGAGAAATTCTGAAACAACTTATACCCAGTGTCAAAAATGTGCAAAGAGTTAACTGAAATCTCAGAGTCTCTTTATGACCATGTTCTAATTAAAAGTAAGCTTGTAGTCTGCTCCCCAAGGTAGAACTCATGCCTGGTACCATAACAGTGCCAGAAATCCATGGTTAGATAGGTCACGGGCCTGAGGAAGAACCCGGTATTCTCATCCTGCTGAGTGGACATAATTAACAGCTTCCTAACAACTTACCTTTACACCCATAAATGAGCGCACCTTTCACCCCTCCTTTTGCAAAGAAGGCAATTCATAGAGAAGCCCACAATAGGTCAAAGTGCAGAGAGTGAGAGACTATGGTGGGACAGCTATCACATTCCCTCCTCCCAAGGCTCAGAAGAGGAGGGAAAAAGATTCTAAGCACCAGAAGGAGTGGATGACTATGCTGAGACAGTATCTTCATGCTGTGACATGCCAGAGGCACACATGAATTCATGGAAGCTACACTGCATCACATGGCCTGTACAAGATCAACCCAGACAAAGGCTTGTGGATGAGGGAGGGGGTCACCAGGTTCCACTTCTAGCTGAAGGGCTATTGACAACTGGTAGTGGCTTGAGGAAAGAGAATCGGGGGTGTTTAGGGATGAGGCCACCACACCTATATTGGCAACTCTGAGCAGACTTGGTGGGTTTCAAAAACAGAACATATGAAATTGGGAAGGAATAGGGATGGGATAAAGGAGGAGAAACGCATTTTATCAAAATACGTTTCATACATGTATGAAATTCTCAAGCAATAAATTTTTTAAAATAAGCTTTGTAGAAAACATGCATTTACCCATGCTATTTATTAATGATACCATGCTTATTATCACAATCTACCTATGCACCAGATACAACTACAAGTAATCAGCATTTTCAAAAGGTAACTTTCCTGGATATATTTTAATAGAGAGGACATCAATAAAAATGTTCTAGAGCTGATACTCCAAGAGGTCTACAAATGTTCCAAAGCACAGATATTTCCATCTAAAATAATCTTGAAAGTTATACAGCCTTCAAAATTATCTTACGTACTGATATTATTTTATATAAATATTATAAACATAAAACCTCAATATAAGGATAATTCATGAATGTGCATGCATACTTGGGTATTTCAACAATTAGTTTATGAAGAAATACTTTCCTATATGGCTACCAAACTTGAAGAAGTAATTAATTCACACCTCATTAAATCCAATCTCCTTTGCATTATCTAACACTGCAGAAAGTGACAGCTTTCTTTAATTCTTTAATTTCTTTAATTCTTTTAGGAGACTACACTAATCCAAAACACAACCAAGTCAATATGAGGTAACAGTCAAGCTAGAGCTTTCTATTAGGTAAAGCTCTCTCCATGGACTCTCTTCTCACGATGCACATAGCATTCTTAGATTACTAAAACGGTGACAGCTGAGAAATGCTTTCACTGCTTTCCATGGTTTCTAGTGAATGTCATTTCAGAAATGCCTACATGACACATGACAATGTGGAATGTCTCCACCCCTGAGAACATCTGAGTCAAGCAGACACTGAGGGCAGTAAGACATAAGTGACGCCTGCCTTTTTATGGCTAGCCAGCACAACAATGAGAAGATAAGCAACCAAAACACAAGTGAGGTCAGAAAATTGTGTGTATGAGGGATCCATAATGAAAACATTCAGCAAAGAGTCTCTAATTAGCATCACTACAATGAAGGTACTGCTTTTATTGTGTGCTACTAAGGAACCCTTTCCTAAATGGATACCAAGGATTTGTTTAAGATATTCATTTTCAAAATAAATTATACAAATTTGGCAAAATTAGACCTGTTTTAGTAATCAGCAATATATTCTATTTTTAAGTAAATATAAAATAAAGGTTATTTTACTGTAGTAAATCTACTTAAACATAAATCTATTTATTCATTCATTCGAGATATGGGCTTCAACTATAGCTCTGCCTGTCCTGGGACTCACTATGTATGCCAGGCTGGCCTCAAACTCCCCAGAGATAGGCCTCCTCTACTTCCCAAGTGTTGGGATTAAAGGTATGTGCCACAACACCCTGCTTCTAATACATGTTGAATACTATAAATACTGTCATATTTGCCCAGATAATTTATCAGTTCATTTCCTATTAATTTTGCTGTTAAAATTGCAATTCTTTAAAAAAAATACCAATTGTACATCTACTGAATTAAAATGCAGACAAAGAAAAATTAAAAATATCTATGTAAAGGAATTTTCTATTTTGTCTGAAGGTACGATATACTTTTAATAACAGTATATATGAATGCTAAAAATATGGCTTGGAAAGTGCAGAGAATCATTGTGTACTCCAGTGGTCAAGACCTCTCTCACACTCTGTGCTTTGAGCTGTGCCTTACTAAGAATAAGCTGGGAAATACACTCTCCGGGATAACAAGAAGCACAAAGACTTATGGAAGCAGGAATATGGAACCAATGGTCCCAAACAAAGGCTTTCATCAATTTCCCCAATCCCTTCAGATAAATTCTTTCTTGTTTCCTATTAAGTATCCAAGAGCTGCAGCGCTTAAACTCTGATGATACAGAATGCCACAACATGTACTACCATGCCCTGGCAAAAGCAGAACACATAGCATAGTCGTGGGATCTGGTCAGCCTTGGCTGCAAATGTACTTTCACCAAAGCACAAAGAACACCTGTATCAATCTTTTAATAATTTTCTAGATTAATAAGTGAATCTTAACTGCCATTTATTTTGGTGCAACATCCTTCTTTGTTAAAATATTCCATTACTTTATAAAATGATGAAGCTACCAGGTGATCAAACTACTTGTTTTAAATTCCCTGATGGAGCAAGGGGGAAAAAAAAAAGATGTACGTTTAGTTACTGAAATAAAGATGTTCATGTAAATAAAATCCAGAGCAATAACAGGTAATAAATAAATAAATCATATTTTGTATTTTTATCAAAATAAAAAAATTCATCCTTTTCAAATTAAGACCTCAACAGCAACTTGGTTACACTTTGTAAATCATTTCATGGAATATATAACCTGATGTTTCTATTAACAAAAGGCAAATCAAGCAGGAGTAACACATAAAAGCCATTTTCCTAGCTCAGAAGCTACATTAGCATTTTGTGTAATATTCGATGTCCTGATCCAAAATATCAATGATCACAGTCTACAAAGTAAATTGAAGAAATTATGCTGCATGGTGATGACAAGCTGAGATTATTTTTCTTTTGACACAGGACCTCACTATGTAGCCCTGGCTATCCTGAAACTCAGAGGTCTGCCTGCCTCTGCCTTCCAGAGGATAAAAGGCTTGTATCGCCATGTCTAGCTGAGATTGTCTTCAGTATCTCAGATATGAGTCTGCCTGCAGTTTGTCTCCAAGAACAGAATGAACACTTAGGTATATATATAAAAAAAAAACCACTGAAATAAGTACATACTAAATGTAGTAATAAAATTGCTACTAGAAGAAAAATGAAAAGAAAAACTAATTCTATATTCTGGAAAAAAGTATTTTGTAGTAATTTCCTTTGTAAATTATAAAAAACAAAATAAAGAAGTCACACTATCAGGTATTCTTCAATTAAAGATCAGCGAAACAATCTTGGCAAGTTCTAAAATTTAGAGCAATTTTGAATTCTAGATTAATTTTAAATATATTACTATTGCACTTTAAGTACCATCAAAAGATCTCAAATGTTCTTTGAAACAAAAGTACATTTTTTTAAAAAAATGTACCTGTGCAGGGGAAACTCTCAAATACTATTCAATACAATCACAAAAATGATTTAAAAGAGTTTCTTCTTCAGGCGTAAAATAGGGCACTGGGCTGTGGTGGCACACCTTTAACTCCAGCACTCAGGAGGCAGAGGCAGGAGGATCTCTGTGAGTTTGAGGCCCGTCTCATCTACACAGTGAACTCCAGGACAGACAGGAATACATAGAGAAAGAAAAATGTTGTTTTTGTTTGTTTGCTTATTTGTTTTTGTTTTAAAAAGTGGGTACCTAGACTAAAGCCTGGGCTCTGGACTCGGAGCTACTTTAGCGTTCCAGTTCTGCCATTCCTCCTACTGACAACCTTGAGTCCAGGAAGGAAGCTGTGAGAATTACAGTTACACTGTTTCTAAGACACTTGTAAGTCATGGCTACTGGACATGCAACCCTAACAAAGTAAACTTACAGCAACTCCTAGAGCTCTCCAAATCTCTTCACTATGATTATGGAAACCAGCAAAATCTCAAGAGAAAGGTATAATAAAAGACGGCTCTTATTAAACAGACTCTAAAGCAATGAGAACAGCACCTTTAGGAGGTATTTATTACTACAGTAGCAATCTAATCATGTTTTGTCTTTACGCCTATTAAGGTTTCTAAAAGCCCTTTCTTTCTTCAAGATCATCTGGACTCTGAATGTGTTTCTTTTACTGAATAGAACATGGAGAACATGGTAAGAGAGCTGACGAAAGCTTCCCCTGCTCTGCCCAGTGCTGCTACCTGGCTAGGCTAGAAAATGCTCAGTCACAGCTTGCAATCACACTGGAGCTAAAGCCCAGGAAAGATAGTGTTGGTTGTGACACTTCAAAGTCAGACCACAGAACTGCTGCCAGGAAGCAGAGAGCCAGCAAGTGCAGAAAGCGCTCTCACAGCAGCAGTGTAGGCGCTGGGCTGCACCAGCACACCCCATATATGGCTACATTGCCCATTTACTTCGGTGAAGGAAGGGACCGGTCCGGGCTTGGCAACTTGCTTAATACATTTGAAAAATGGATTTTGGAGGATTTCAATAAAAAGTTTATTGAGTCATCAGCATAAGGTAGAATAGCTTATCTAAAGGAAAGCATGCAGAAAAATAATTTTCATGTACATTCTTTTGTTTTGTTTTGTTTTTAGAGACAGGGTTTCTCAGTGTAGCTTTGGAACCTGTCCTGGCACTAGCTCTTGAAGACCAGGCTGGCCTTGAACTCACGAAGGTCCACTGGCCTCTGCCTCCCGAGTGCTGAGATTAAAGGCGTGCGCCACCACCATTCAGTCATGTACATTTTTAATAGAAATTTTAATACTTTTTATAATTGATCCAAAACCTTAGCATTTCATTGAAAAAACAGAAGAGGAATAGGTTACAAAACTATAAATGTATTCAGCTTAAAACACATATATAACACTTGAACTATTACACGACAGGCAATTCAGAAATCTTCTAGTAGTCTAACACTTTGCTTCTTAAGGAAAACTGCACTACACCCGTGCTACATTTTACGAAGAAGCTCTCAACGGATCCCTTACAAACTGACGAAACTTGTATTTAAGAGCAAAATGATTCAATATTAAGCTTATCTACAAGTCTGTCTAGTTGGAAACAGGGGGGGCATTACTGTAAAATTACCATCTAACCTTGGGTTTCACTATAGAATCTAGCTTTGGAGCCTGTCCTGTCTCCTGAGAACTCGCTTTGTAGACCAGGCTGGCCTCGAACCCATAGAGATCCACCTGCCTTGCCTCCCGAGTGCTGGGATTAAAGGCGTGCGCCACCACCACCTGGCTCTACCTTAGTTTCTTATGAGGTCCTCAACTAAGGTCTCTACTGAACGTATTTTCTACCACTCAACCAAATTTGGGGTTGGTTTAGAACTTCTTAATAGAAAGGGAGCATACTTAGAAATACTTTAAATCTCAATTAAAAGAAATGTACCAAACATCTATTACAAAGTTTTTCATTTATTTCATAAAAACAAATTTTATAATAAAAAACCTGGATATGCAGGCTTCAAATATATAGTTCACAGTATACGAATAACCAACCATAAGAATTATTCATGAAAAGAAATACAGAATACAATTCAATAAAAATTTTTAGTGAGTCAGTCTATGGAAACATATCGGGTCCTGATTCTTTAAAAGTTTGGAAAACAAGCTTCCAAATACTACCCAGTAAGATGTGCTTTAATAACAAAGATGGGCAGAACGTAAGTACAGGGCGTCCGTTAGAAGAGCGCGTGTGTCTCCGCTACCACGGTTATAAAGGAAGAGTCCTTCTAGTCGGCAGCTGGACGGGACCTTGAAGGAAACTAATGTGGGCTGGTAAAGAAAGGAAGGCTATTTTAGTAAAGAGATGACTAAAAGTATTGAAAAAAAATGTAAAGATACAGTCCCAATGAAAACGTTTACCAATTTCAGTTACTAAGCACAGGCTAATGACAACGTTTCAAACCTACAGTAAGAGGACAGGCACAACACAGCACTGTTAGAGTTTCTGAAATCGGTATGTATCCTGGACTAAACCATACATACATACATGCATGCATGCACATATAGAAATGGGAAGACAAATTGCTCCTATAATACCAGGATAAAAATGTAAGTGCATGGAACAGCTTGATACTCAAACTAGCAAGGAAAAAATGAATTTGAAGGTAACTCTGAAGGACAGGTGGCTGCCTGGACATATGTACACTGGGAGCAAGAGTAAACTAGGACAAAAACGGTTAACTTTATCTTGAGATTGCTGACATCATTAACAGAAATAGAGGCGTCAATGAAAAGTCGTGCTCAGTGAGGATCGGGGTTTTAGTCTCCATTTTCATCTGAAATCATGATGATTTAAAACTAAAGCTGAATATTCAGATTGCATAAAAAGGATTCCATATAACGTCAAGACATGAAAAAATAATGAAACAAGTGACAAAAACAGATTGTAACTCAATTACCAAAAAGTCTTCTGAACAGGAAGAGTCCCTGAGAGAAATGTTTCATGAAAACAAAGTTGCTGTCAACCTATGGCAAATAAACAGATCGGAATAGACACGTCTACTTAACGATATATACTTTTGATTAAAATTACAATATATAGGTATAATTCATTTTATAACCGAAAGTTGAGCAAGAATGTTCTATAAGAATGGAAACTGGAAATTGACTTGAAAATCACTGGCACAGAGAAAAAGTTAAGACTTTGTAGTTAAAATAAAAAAGTTAAACTACAAACTGACACTCCTGCATTTTAGGCGTATCAGTAAGGACTGGGATAGGGCATCCTATACATAACCCAACAGATCCTGAAACTGTTCACCAAGCATGCTAAAATACAGGTATAATCGCACACTATAAACAAAGCTCTGCAGGTGAATAACTGCACTCTAGACCTTGGGTCTAGACAAAAAGTCAGACAACCGTATCCTACACTTGAAAGAGGAAGGCTTCTCCAGGGACAGGGCAGACGCTTGCCTTCTCTCCGTACAGTCGGCATTTCTACACCAAAGAGATAAAGAACAGCAGCGGAGTTTCTTTCATTGCTTTCAACGAGAGTTCATCCGACCGATAACTACACCTTAAACTGCAAACCACTTCCATCAGAAAGGTAAGGAAAAGGCCAGAGTTAGTGTAGCCGTGGGCTGGGAAGTACCACAGCTTTTCTCCTGCCAAACTAAAAAGGTGAGCGAATACGTGAACAGACTCCAGAGAAGCTAGGCTGGTCAAATATTTCAGTTATTTTATGGTCTTTAGAGTATTAAAATATTCAAGGACTGGTCACCAAATCAGCTATGCAAATGGCATAAACTCAGAAACTTCTCGTGTGCTTGCCAAGTCAAACAAAATTCTCAATAAAGACTGTATGTACATTCACCAAACAAAGCACTGAATTCAGTTAGTCCAGAAGTTATCAGTAGATCCAGCCTCTTAAAAGAAGTGAAACACAAGTCCTTAAAAGCCAATTCCATGTGTTTTCTCCCTTCTAAATCACTATTGCAATATTTTTTTTTTAAAAAAAAGTGGGAATTGCCTTCTTCCTCCAAGCCAATACAATTCTCCATAGAGAAGCAACTTTACAGTTCTACTTAGCAGTTTCAGAAAATGCACTGATATGAACCATTATCCAAGCATTCTGACAAACAGTCACTGTGTTTTAGAAACAAACTCACATTAAAACTTGCAGGGGCATTTGAAAGAAAACTTTTAAGATTTTTCTTCCATTTTACACAATTACAATTTTGAATACCAAAATTGCTTTCCTTCTCAAAACCATGTTTTTTGAACTTTGGTTACACTATGCTTTAAGCAACTGAGGTTTGCACCACATGAGAGAAACCAGGCTGTATTTTTCACTTGGGGGCCATTCTGAATTCCAGATCTGTCCTGCCAATTGTCAGTCATTTCAACCCTTCCAGTCAGCTTTGTAAACAAAGGCTTAATGCCAAGTGTGATATGCGAATTTGATTAAATGAAACTTAACATGGTCATCACTTACTAAAGCAGGGAGCAACATAAGGAAAATATACCACGTCGTTCTAAAAGGTGTAAAGTTAAGAGTCACAAACTATAGAGTTCTGATACAAAGTGTTAAGCCTTAAGCTCCAACCACCCAAACGAGTTTTTACCACAGTATTATTCAAACCGAAGCTGATTTCCCACACAACCAAGACGAGTTCGAGATAGCCTTAAGAAAAGCCTTTTTCATTGTAAATTTTCTAGTTGCTTAATATGAAAATAGAAAGAATCTATGCCATGGCACCTATTACCAGCACTTAAAAACTTGCTTTTCGAGCAGGACTCTAAGGGTTTTGTTGCTTTTGGCTTGTTAAAGGCAAAGCAACACTATCTCTGGATTGCCAATAGTTTCTCCTTATTTGGCTAACACCGAGAGATCCCAATCGGACTACTATAAAACTTTAACATGCACAAAGCATCCATTTTGAGAAAAGATTGGTATTAGCTTTCTTTTTATTTTTTTTTTACCCCCCCAACCCCAAAAGGAAAAGCAAAGTTTGGCAACTGTCTTTGTGGAGTGTTTATTCTTCTCTTTCTAGTCCCGGTGCACACTCGGGAGCCAGGGCTCAGGGATCTGTGACATTGCGACAAACTCTTCGAGACCAGGAATCATAGATTTCAGTGACGAGGTGGGCAAGCCCACTTGGGCAGGCTTCCCTAGCCGATACCCTACCAGCCCCTCTCTTTCAGCCACTGCAGATCAGCTAATTACACCCCGTTTTCTCCTCCCCAGTGACCAAGAGTAATAAAGGAGAAAACAGGAAATCGTTCGCGCAGGGCACCCGGCTCCGGCTCTTGATTACTATTATTATCGTCATCATTGGTAATCAACTCCGAAAAAGTACACCAAAGCCCATGTCCACCTCCAGGCCCAAGGGGGTCCCCTCTGCCCAAGTTACCAATCCCTCTTAGTGGCTTTCAACCACCCTCCCCCGCTATAGTGGATCAGTGACACCGGGCCTCGGCACAACCCATTACACTCTCCTGCTCGTCCTGACCCAGAGTCCCAGACACATGTCCACAAATGGCCCTGGGGTCCCCCACCTACCCCAGAAGCCCACAGCCCCATCTTGCCCCGCGCCTAGGAAAGCAGCCGGCTCCTAACTGCACCGGCAAACCGGGGGTCCGAAGGGGGCCTGGAGCCCCGCGGCCAGCCTCCCCCGCCGGAGCCGCCCCCTCACCCGCAGCAGGGAGGCTCCCGCCACCACCACCCCGGGGCCTCAGGACCGGCGACCGGAGAGGCCCGGGCACGAGCACGACGTGGGCCCGGGGGTGGGGTGGTGGGGGTGGGGGGTCGGAGTGCGTGCGGCGGGCGCCCACAGACCTGGTGCAGGGCGGTGAGTCCGTCCACATTGGCGTAATTGATGTCGGCGCCTCGGTGCAGCAGCTTGAGGACCTCGTCCGTGTCGCCGCTGGAGCAGGCGGCCAGGAAGACGGCGCCATCGTCGAACTTCACCTTGGTCTTCTGGCGCTTCACCACCGGCGGCTCGAGGTCCGTCTCCGAGCCGATCCAGCGCTTCAGCTGCTCGTTCCGCTTCTGCTTCGCGTCCGCCATCTTCATCCCCCTCTCCTGCCGCCGGCTCTTCTTATCGCGAGCGGGGGGGAAGGGGGCGGCGGCGAGGGAGAGGCGAGGGGACGCGGGGGGTGTGCGACCGTGGCGGCCACCGAGCCGCCGGGAGCCGAGCTGCGAGCCGGGGAGGAGACGCTCGAGACTTCCAGTATCCCACAGAGCACTGGGGCGAGCCCGGCAGAGCTGGACCTCTCTTCCTCCCACAGACGCCCTCCCGCCCCCCGGCACGGCCCGCCCGCCCGCCTGTCCGCCCGTCCGTCAGCCGCGGCCCGGCTGAGCGTAACTTCGCGAGATCGCGGCCGGGGAGGCGCCCTGCGGCCTGTGCGCATGCGCGCTCCGCCTCCCTCCTCCCCTCCCCCGCCCCTCCCGCCCGGCCCCAGGAAGAGCGCGGCCGCAGAGCGCGGCGGGGGCGCCACCGGAGGGAAGCGGGTGTGGCTGGGACTGCCGGGGGCTGGGACGATCCTGGAAAGGGAGGGAGGAGGCCGGGAAGGAAAGGTTGTCCTGCGGGACCCGGGACTCAAGAGGCCCGCCGGTCGGCCGGGAGAGGCGGTCCCGGGGTTTTGACCTGCCTCCGGGGCTCGTCCGGCCCGCGCGACGCCGTCGGCCCAGGGCGGAGGGTTTTCCTATTGGCTGCGTGATTTGAACGGAGTGGACCCAGGTCGAGCCTTAGGTGGTTGCTCTTTCCGAGCAACTCGGGGAAACCGGGCAGCGCAGTCTTGCTGGAGAGCGTTTAAAAATAAAAAAAAAAGTGGGGTGTGAGTCGTCCCTAGGGCCCGGGTGGCGGTGACCGAGGTGATCGCCTACCGACTGACAGGGGGAATGATGACCTACGGTAATTGCGGTCGCTTCCTGCTAACACCCACAGCAGAAATGTCTTTCCTCTTAGACGAGCTTGTTATTGTTGTTATGTTTTTTCTGACTCTTAAGCCTGTTTTGATTCCTCTTCCTTCATGGCTTTCGGCCTGTGTGGCACTGCCCAGGAGGTTAGCTCAGCCTTGTTAACTGGTCCTGACCTTTTAAGGGCTTTATGGTTCCAGCTCCATTGCTTTCTATGGAGTAAAGACCCGGCTGCGTCTAGAATTCAAAAGGACTGTGGATGAAGGCCGTTAATTCGACCAATATTTATCGAATACCTGTCTAGTAAGTCGTGACTTCCCTGGGCACTGAACAGACAATAAATAGGATTTCTTTGAACCCGTTTCGTAAATTCACATGCTGTAAAAGACATTATTATAAAGGGGTTTTAACTCTGCCTTTTCCAAACACTCTCTCGCACCTACCCACCTACATTTTAGGTCCATAATAAGCCATAAACTCCTAACTCCTACCATTGAATGTTTTGGGGTCCTCTAGAGTCTTCAGTCTGAGACTGAGATTTCCCCCCACAATAGAAAACAGTTTCAATTATGGATCAGACTTGCAGGGACTGCCCATCTCTGTGCCCCCCCCCCCCCGCCCCAGTGCCAGGCTTACAACCGTGAAGACTTATTTTCTTATTCTCAGCATGTTGCCCTTCTGGTAGACTACATTAGAATAATTAAGTAAAGTCTGCTCAGGAAATCACCTTCCTTATAGAATAGTCGGAATTTCAATTTTAGGAATTGCAATAGAATCTAAGATAGGATTAAAAAAATACTCCCTTTGAAACACAGAACAAGTGTGCCGCGCATGAAATACACCATGGTGTCTTCATAAAATGTGCCAAGGATCATAGCATCAGCCCTTTACATAACAATGGTAATAATGGTGTTGGGTTGTGAATTTTCCTAACACTAAAATATAAAATCCCTCTGTATGGAACACAGCCCTAATAATAAAAGAAAGGAATTGTGGATAGCCTTGTCAGCTCCTCTGTCTCCCTAGAAAAACGATTTTCCCCCCCTTGTTTTCTAAGAACAGTCTGGTCTATTTATTAGCTCTTAAAAGTGCTCTTGGAATATATGTTGGTATCTCAAATTTTCCCTTGGGCAAGAGGGATTTGATTGGAGGTATGCTGTTTCTGATCTAAGCACTTATTTCAGGTGCTTATTATTATATTGTATTATTATAAAAAATAATACAAGAACGAAACAATAGTCTATTAATAAAACATAATTGAGTCCAATTCCCCAAATCTATCAATTAAAGAAAATTAAACAGAAACCTCAAACCTTGGGCTGTTTACTTGTCCAAACTTTATGGAATTTAGCTTTTCTTTATAACTTTTAAGGTCAGGCAGCTCTTCCAATTGCCACCTGCTCTGTCTTTTTAGAATACATATATATATATACATATATATATATATATACACACACATACACTATGTGTGTATATATACATACATATATGTGCTATGTATATATGTGTGTGTCCATATATATATGTCCTGTATATATAATGTGTATATATACACTGAAGACCTATAGTTAACTTAAAATGAGCATAAATTTTTATTCGCACATATAGAAAGCAACCATTTCATATTATAATTACTGAGTCATTGGCCTAATCAGAAGTTGAAGAAATACAGCTATTTCCATTTCATAATGACCTGTATGCAAGATAGAAAATGAAATGTTAAGAGAGGAGCTCAGGTGTAGTCTGAGATTTGGTGGAGACAGAGGCAGTTGGGAGATGCAGTCTGAGGACAGGATCGCTCCTTCAGTCTGAGCATTGGTAGAAGTAAAAGAACCCTTTAGTGACTGACCTCTCTGCTTCTCTGATCTTCAGTATTAACCCCTATATCTGACTCTAGGTTTTTTATTAATATCAATTAGAATTTGTATAGCATATCTGCCTATTTCAGAGTATTGAGACAACCACTGGAGGGAAAATTTATATGAAAGTACTTATGTGCTCTGGGAGAAAAGCTAACAGAAATTCTGGAACTAACTTCTAGAAAGAAAATTTAAGTGCGTGAGCCCTGTTTGAAGAAACCAGTATTTATTTAGTTGAGGGACCCATCAATTGTTTTTTAACTTTGTTTGTTTTTGAAACAGGGTCTCACAATGTAGCTCTGGTTGTATTGGAACTCACTATGTAGACCAGTCTGGTCTTGAACTCGAAGAGGTCTGCCTGCCTCTGCCTCCCGGGGTTAAAGGTCCTGCTCAATTGTTCTTCTAATTAAGTCCCAGGGAAAGCTTCTAAATTCCCCAGGGTAAGATACAAAGAAAAAAAAAAGCAGTGATAACACACAGGGCATTTACTTTAAGGGTATTTACTGGGTCTCAGTTTTGGTAGGTGGGAATAATACTAGCTCGGTCATCTTCAAGAGCAAGGAAGCAGTACATACGAGAATGAAAAGGTTCAGGTTTTCGCATTCTTCCGTTGGCTCCCTTTCTTCCCCTTACTCAAACACAGAACAACTCTGCTTCCTTGCCTGAGCACCTTTGTGTCTGGGGGTGGGGGCGGGGAAGGAGAAGTGACTTTCAAAACTGTTTCCTTCCTAGCTTGAAGTGGCCCTCCCCCAATTTCTATTTAATAAGAATTCAGGGCCATTAATGTGGTTGCAACTCGCGTATGAGATGACTAGGAACCTATGGGACGTACATTTGCATGCTGTTAGATTTCAGTTAAAATAACGTTTTCTAAATCTGCCTTGTCTCACAAAAAATGCTGATCCATAGTATCATGGGTTGTTATCTTCCGTTAAGATGGAGAAGAGAAAACCAAGCAGAGGGGCTTTATCTAAGCTGCCCTTGGTTGTTAACGGTGAGAGCAAGTTTTCATGGAGAAGAGAATTTCTTGTCTAGACCCATTAAGATAAGAGAGAAGCTTGTGGTCCCCCGAACCTGGAGGTACCTCTGTGAATGGAACAGACTCTCAATGCAAATGACTGAATGCTTCGGAGAAATTGGGGTGTAAAACGTCCCCCAGACATACCTGTGCCATCACAGGTATAGAGAGTAGGCAACAGTTTGGTGGATCTGAAGTTGGCCCATAGAGTCACTGTGATTGACCTATTGTCAGTCATTAATCCTATGTTCCTGAGTTCATTCATTCTAGTTGCAGAATGAATAAAATAAATAAAGTACCCTGCCATCAGTAAGCTTAGACTGGAGGACTCCAAAGCAGCACTCACCACAGAGCCTCCAATCAAAATCAAGCATTCTCTCTCTCTCTCTCTCTCTCTCTCTCTCTCTCTCTCTCTCTCTCTCTCTCTGTGTGTGTGTGTGTGTCTGTATGATGGAAAATGAGCACATTTTACATTGGGCCTCCCACAGGAACACAGTTTTTGCTTTATCTTGGCCACAAGCTGAGAAGCAATTGCGAGTGCATAGGAGTAGCCACTGCTGGACGCCTTGGGGAAGGCAATGATATGTGAACTAATTCACTGGAGCAGAGATGGGCTAAGTGCAAATATGATAGTACATGTGGGGGAGGGGAGCATGGGGTGGCGTACACGCGTAAAAGCATGAAAAGAACAGCCAGGGTCGGAGCACACAACAGGGAGGTTGTCACAGGATCCAAAGCTTGATAACCTGATCACTAGAAATCTTCTATACAAAGTAGGTGACACGTTTGCCACAATGCTAGGAATGATTGTGTGTGTGTGTGTGTGTGTGTGTGTGTGTGTGTGTGCATGTGTGTGTGTGTGTGTGTGTGTGTGTGTGTGTGTGTGTGTAGGCAGCTCTGGATAAAATGTAGAAGCTTTATTTATGGAGCACTTTGCTCCTTGATAGTCATTCATTCTGTGACTCCTGCTTGCTATTAGTGAAATTAGCTAATCACTGGCAAAAATTGAGACTATGATGTTTGTTAAAAAGGGCTTAAAGTATGACCCATGTCATTTTAAAACAAAATTCTCAAAGGCTGAAAAGTCATTAGTGCAACGATAGCCCCTGATGTTTGTACATTTCAGTGGGAGTTGCCTTTTCCCTGTCTGGAAGTCAGGCATGGATGGTAGCTGAAGATCCACCGGAAAGCTAATGGATGATGATGGTTGTGTGTCCTCCTCCTCCTCCTCCTCCTCCTCCTCCTCCTCCTCTTCTTCCTCCTCCTCCTTCTCCTCCTCCTCTTCTTTCTTTGTTTTCTCTTTTCTCCATTCTGATAGACTCTTGGGACACTAGAAATGGCCTAGTGGGTTGTCCCTTTTGTGTTACAGCCAAATACTTTGAGTGGGCTAAATGACCCAAACATTCTTGAAAACGTACAAGGCATACTTATTTCTATCGTGCCAAATGAATAGTCAAGGATTCAGAACACCCTGTTAAGGAATCATGGTGACTTATGAGTAGAAATTGTTCACGACTCTTTGAGGCCTCTGGGCTGTCACTTCAGCTGGGAAAGGTGATAAAGTAAGCCTGAAACTCCAGCGCATGGGAGGCTGAGACGGGAAGATCATGACTTCAAGGGCAGCACGGGCTGTAACACAGGAAGACACTACCTATCTCAAAACTACAGCAGAGAAGCTGTCCTGTAGGCTGGAGGGATAGCTTAGCAGTTTAGCACTTGTTGAGACTATGTCAGGATCAGGACTCAATTTCCAGTGCTACAAAAATTAAAAGCAACAACAAAAAAATGTGTTTAAAAAGCCTGGAAGAATTGATATAAATTAAATTCTAATATGCATGTGTGAGCGAGTATGAATGCATGTGCACATGTGCAAGCACACACACACACACACACACACACACACACACGCACACACACACACTGAGATATATAGCTGACATCTGTTTTTCGTTTCTCTAAATGTCACCTGTCTGGCATCACTTCTACTTTCTATTAATAGTAGGATAGATGTCTGCTCGCATAGAATCTGGTGGTATTTCTTGGGATTCTTTGCCCAATACGTCCATGAACTAGTTGGGGTTCTTGATTGCAAATAACAGACAATGATACTGCCTTTGTTTTCAGCTGACATGTGAAACATGGCCACAGAGATGAAGGTTTAAAACCAAACAAAATTTAAACCCACAGTTTCCCTGTGCCGGGAGTATGTGATACATCAGCAGCATCCAAGAGTTCGTGATACATCAGCAGCATCCTCCGCTCAGCATCATAAGGGGCTGAGATCGGGATGCTGGTAGGTACATTCTCTCTGAAGGTTTGTTCCAAGTCTACTGTTGTTGCTATTCTGTTTCATGTAGAACTGAGGTCCCATTTTCTTGCTGGCTATTAGCCAGCCACAAGCTGTTCCTAAGTCTTTGTTGTATGGTTTCCTCCTCCATTAGGCAACTAGCAACACGATGTCTGTCTTTCCAGACCGGTAGGAAAATCTCTGGGAAGGATGGATCCAGTCTCTATTTTAAGAGCTGTCCCTCAAATTCAAGTGCATTTGAGATACTTTCCCTTTTCACTAGTCATTGTTAAAATGTACAATTTTAACATGTTAAAATGTCTTTAATGTTTTAAATTTTAATTTAAATATGTTTTTTAACATATTTAAAATGTTAAAATAAAATGAAATTTATCAGTTAAACTTATTTTTTGGTGTCACTAGAGGTGTGAGTCAGAGCCTCTTGCATGCTAGACAAGCATGATAGCACTGAGTTACAATCTCACCCCAGTCATTTTGAGCCACTTTTAAGTGTACAGTTCAGAGGCAGTGGTGCAGTAGTGTTTGGTCCATACGTTGCCAGCGTCTGTTCATAGAAGTCGCTCACCTTGCAAGGCAGAAACTTGGCGTATAGAGCGGAATTCTGTTTCCTGTTCCCTCCAGTCCTGAGCAACCATGAGTCTTGTTTCTGGAAGTTTCATTACGGAGTACTTCATAAATAGACTTACATAGTATCTATCCTTTTGTGAACAGTTGATTTCCCTTAGCCTAACGTCTCCAGATTGTATCCATATAATAGCACATGCCAGAATTTCCTCCTGCATATGAATATGGATATGGATGTATCATGCTTGACGTATCCTTTTACCCATTAATAATCATTAGGCTTCTTCTACATTTAGGCTGCTGTTATAAATAATTATGAGCATCTGATCTCACTTCTTTGGTATAAATACTCAGGAGTAGGATTTTTGGATTATATGGCTATTCTAGCTTTAATTTGTAAAAGTCCACCATACTATTTCATTTTACCTCCAACAATTCAAAATATTTTACTCTTCTCACCAACACCCCTGATTCTCAGGATAGAACCCAGAGTTTCATGAATGTTTGACAAGTGCTCTATCTCTGAACGCACCCTCTACCCAAAAAGCATTTTTTGTTTTTTTGTTTTTTGTTTGTTTGTTTTGTTTTTGTTTTGTCTTTTGAGACAGGGTTTCTCTGTACTTTTTGGAGTTTGGCCTGGAACTAACTCTCGTAGACCAGACTGACCTCAAAGTCACAGAGATCCACCTGCCTCTGTCTCTTGAGTGCTGGGATTAAAGGTGTGCACCACCACTGCCCAGCGAAACTTTTTTACTTTTTTTTAATAACTAAGAATCAGCAGGTTTGGAGCATTAATTACATTGGTCAAAATTCGTTCTTTTGGTTTGTGTAATAATGCCTTATTATGGAGCTGGAACCCTTTACTTTCCCAGGCCCTCCCAGTCTCCAGTGGAGAGGATTATATGTGCTATATACACCAGAGGTAAGAATTTTAGGGACCAACTTTGAATTCTATTTACTGTACTTTCATGGGCAAACACATTTATGTACAGGCTAATGACTGGCTTCAGAGTTAGTGTGAAGGCTGCTAATTAGCCACCGTAATCAGTAGAAAAAGATGTGAGGAAGATAATATCAAGCAGATCACTGTGTGTGAGAACCCTGAGGAATGGCATTGTTGGTGCCACTGCTCATGTTTCCCGGGACAGTAAAAAACCCACTGTAACTGTTCCCCCCCAACCCCAAGTTCCTTCCTCCTAGCATTCACCTTTCCACAAAGCCTTTGTCTCATTTCTGTGTTGCTCTGCATGACCGATAGGTCCAGCAAACGTAATGATCTGTTGCTTCCAAGATGAAGAAACAAACATTGTGACCTCAGTCTTGGATCTCTATCACGTTGGTGAATCACTGTCCCCAGGAGCATTCTGCTGGCGTGTCTGCAGACACTCGGGTAGCCTTACAGAGATGCTCACGTAGCAAGGCACAAAAGCCTCCATCTGAGTGTGTGAGCCTTCTTAAAAGCAGACTATCCAGCCCCAATTAAGCCCTCAGGTGAATCATTATAGCTCTGAGTGCTAGCATGCTAAAATGTTTCTTTTTGTTTGTTTGTTTGTGTCTAGGAGTTTTAAACAAAGATGAACACAGAGTAGGGAACTGTCATAATGAAACTATTAACCACAGTTAACCGCCCAGTCCTTTTCAAATGGACTGTTGGCTCCACTGTTGCAGATGAGGCTTGCTGACCCTTCCATTATGGCTACCAAAAGCAAACATGAGCTATTCTACTTTTTTGTTTTGTTTTAAAGACAAGGTTTCTCTGTGTAGTCCTGGCTGTCCTGAAACTCTGTAGACCAGGCTGGCTTTGAACTAAGAGATCCCTCTGCCTCTGCTTTCTGAGTGCTGGGATTAAAGGTGTGTGCCATCTCTGCCTGGCTGCTGATTCTACATTTTTACATTTTTCTCCAATCCAAAGTCCTCTGATGTGGGATGCCCCTCTGTATGCTATGGGTATGTTTTATTGCCATTGGTTAATAGAAAAGCTGATTTGGTCAATAGCCAGGCAGAATAGAGCCAGGTGGGGAATCCAAGTAGAGAGACAGAGAGAAAGAAGGTGGAGTCAGGGAGAAGCCAGCAACCTCTTGGGAAGCAAGATGTGTGATAACAAGTCGTGAACTTTGTGGTAAATATAGAATAATAGAAATGGGTTAATTTAGTTATAAGAGCTAGTTAATAATAAGCCTGAGCTAATGGGCCAAACAGTTTATAATTAATATTAAGCCCATGAGTGGTTCTTTGGGAACTGGTGAGTGGGAAAGAAACATCCAGTTACAGTCCTCATCATGAATGTCCAATTAATGACTAGGTGAAGAAAGAATTCCTATTCCAGTTGGGCATCAATAGTGAATGACATTGTCCTTCCCAAACCTCTGAACTTATGGACATTTCTCAAAATGTCAGGTAACAAAAGGCAAACAAATTATACACCTCTATCTAAAGCAATTAGATGGACTCTCTTTATCATTGCCAAAGTCAGTTTCTACTCTGGTGTCTGTACTGCTTGATTTTTTTTTAACCTTCCTTCAACCCGCATACAGTTTTGGGAGATACCTATTTTTCCAACACATTCAGTTTCTCTAATTACAAGAGACAGTTTCTATGATAGGAGCAAAAGAAATCTAGTAAGTAACAGATGCTCAGTAGTTTTTCCTTTAGCTTAGTCTGCAACCAAATACTCTAAACTTCTGCATCAAAACCCAACTCTATTTTTTAGTTATTAACGAAGATAAGGCCATTTATCTATTTATTCATCTAGCAAAATACTATTACACATTTCCCCATGAGTCAAATCTTATGTAGACTTCAAAAAATAGATGGTATTGTCTCTTCAAAATGATTCAAAATAAGAAAATTTCCCTCAAGTGTTAGATAACAAATAAGAAACAACTCAATCTAAATCAATAAGATTAACTTAAGCTTTTAACAATAAAAACACTCATTTTGTGTAATCGCCAATGTCTAATGGACAGTTCAACCCCTGCAGTCAAGCACAACACCACTAAAAACAGAGTAACTTTTATGATGTACTTTGGTATTATTTAGGATGCTTTTTTCTAATATGGATATCCTGAGCCCCATTAAGACTTCTATACCAAATATACCTTTCTAAGAAATATAAAGAATAGAAGAACATTTTAATATTACCAAAAGGATTTAATTAGATACACTCAAACACACTCAGAATGTAAAGTAGTCTATTAGGACAGTTGGCATGGTATATTAATAAAAGACCACGTTGTGTTTTATTTTTATTTAAAAAATGATTTATTCCTTTTTATTTTTGTACACTTGTATTTTGCCTGCATGCACGTACGTGCAGATCCCCTGGAGCTGGAATTACAGACAGTTGTCAGCTGCCATGTGGGTGCTAGGAATTGAACCTGGGTCCTCTGGAAGAGCAGCCAGTGCTCTTAGCTGCTGAGCAATCTCTTCAGCCATAATTTTTTTGTTGTTGTTGTAGTTTTGGTTTTTGGCTTTTGGTTTTTGGTTTTTCAAGACAGAATTTCTCTGTGCAGCCCTGGCTGTCTGAAACTCACTCTGTATATCAGGCTGGTCTCAAGCGCACAGAGATCCACCTGTCTCTATCTCCCAAGTGTTGGGATCAAAGGCATGCACCATCATCCCCCAGCTAATTTTTTTAATTAAA
The DNA here is from genome assembly GCF_982192425.1 of Myodes glareolus. Taxonomy (NCBI): domain Eukaryota; kingdom Metazoa; phylum Chordata; class Mammalia; order Rodentia; family Cricetidae; genus Myodes; species Myodes glareolus. The sequence continues at coordinate 23,454,217 of NC_142051.1, forward strand.
AATTTTTTTGAGATTATAATGTAATTGTATCATTTCCCCCTTTCCCTTTCTCCTACTTTTCCCCCATTCTCATTAAAATTCATGGCCTTTTTATCTTTAATTGGTGGTGGTGGTGGTGATGTGTGTGTATGTGTATATATAAATACAACTTTCTAGTCTGTATAATGTTACTTGTATGTACATATTTTTAGGACTGACCGTTTGGTATTCAATAACAAGTTGGTATACTCTTCCCTGGGAAAGACTATTTCAGAACTCCTTAATTGCCTGCTATCTTTGTCTAGGATTGGGGTATCATGAGCTTTCCCTGCTCCATGTTAGCATGTCTATTCGTGTTGTCCATGTTGAGGTTATTTTTAGATAATCATGTTGATGAGTGTTTACGGGTATACCGTCTATAACATATCTAGGAGACACAATCTCAACAAACTTCCTATTTCTCTGGCTCTTGCAATCTTTCCATCTCAAGCTTCCTAAGGAGGGATGGGACTAAGTGTCCTAACCAGCTGTGGAACCTATGACCAGTGTGACAACTATAGCACAAAGGGTGTCATAGTGGCCTACGTAGGGCCTACAGCCAACTCAACAAGAAGGAAATCATTCTGGAAACATAGCCAGCTATCAGAGGCTTGTGAAGTTATAGGTTTTGGAGAAGAAAATATAACCACTAATTTTCTAAACCAGAATAATCTCTAGCTACATTCTAAATATTTATCCTTATATCCACAAATAAGTGTGGTTCTCACCCTTTATCAAGGAAACTTCTACTTATAACAGATGGAGAACATCACAGAAAACCGCAGCTGATAAAATAATAATAATAATAATAATAATAATAGCAGCCTAGGTCAAAAGAGAAAAAATATAACAAAATTGCTTGTGTAAATTTTATTAGGTTATTGGAGAAATTTGAAAACTGGTTGCATTTTAAAATGGTATAAAAGATATTTCCTTTTTGTGCTCAAAGATATGGTAATGATGTGATCGTATAGGGATTTAAGTGGATGGATTTGTGGCCTTTTAATGATGTTGACAATTTCTTTTCAGATGTTAAACATAAATAAAGACGAGCCTGAGTCATGTGAGGCGAATCTGGCAATGTCTGAATCTTTGCGTGCTTAGCAGGTATTTGTATCAGGCTTCCGTTTGGGCCACCAACCAACTCCCAGATCATGACATGGAGATTTCTTATTAATTACGAATGCTTGGCCTTATCTTATGCTTCTCCCACTAGCTCTTGTACCTTAAATTCACCCGTTTCTCTTCATCTGTGTTTTGCCTTGGAACTTTTTAACCTTTCTTTCATTCTGCATGTCCTACTTTGTGTCTGTCTGTCTGATTACTGCCTGGCTGGCTATGGAAACCCCTCCCCCTCTGTCTCTTCTCTCTTTTTTTTTGAGCCTAGGTTCCTCCTCCTACTTATTCTTTCTGCTTTCCAGCCCCGCCTAGCTCTCCATTGCCTCGCTATTGGCCATTCAGCTTTTTATTAGACCAATCAGGTGCATTAGGCAAGCAAAGCAGCACGTCTTTACACAGTTAAACAAATGCAACATAACAAATGTAACACATCTTTGTCTAGTTAACATAATATTCCACAGCAGGTATCCCAATATATACTATTCTTTCAGTTTTTCTGTTTGAACTCCCTCCATCCCCAGGGCAACCGATAATCACAAGACCTTATACACATTAGGCAAAGTGCACTACCATTGAGCTATACACCTGACCCCTGAAAATTTGTTTGTCTTCTCCTTCTTTTCATGTATATGTGTGCATGTTGTGTATGTATGTGTGTGTGTTTGCATGTGCATAGTCACATTTGCATGTACAGATGCTTGTATATGTGTGTGTCATGTGGGTACTATTTGCTTTTCTGTAGCTGTAGTAAATATCAGGCAAAAAGTAAGTTAAGGGCCAGAAATGGTGACCAATACCTTTAATCCCAATGCTTGGAAGCCAGAGTGAGGCAGATCTCTGAATTCTGAGTTCAAGGCCAGCATGGTCTACATTGCGATTCCAGAAAAATCATGTAGTGATACCCTTTCTCAAACATAACAAAACAAACAGATAAGGGTGACACGGTTTATTTTTGTTTATGCTTCCAGGCAGAAAGAGCCACGCTTGATCTTTTAGTTGGCTAGCGTGTCAACTTGACACAGCCCAGGTTTTTGGGGGAGGGTACCTCTATCAGATTAGCCTCTGGAGGTGTCTGTGGAGCACTTTCTTTACTGTTAAATGATTCAAAAGAGTCCAAGCTACTGAGAGTAGTACAGTCCCTAGTCAGGTTGGCCTGAGTTCTGTAAGAAAGGTTCTCTGCATTACTTATTCTTTTTTTTTATTTTTCCATTCAAAAATTTACACTTCCTTCCCTCCTCCCAATCCCCTCCTGCTCCCCCACGCTCCCTCCCTGCTTGAGAGAGGGCAGGGAACCCTGCCCTGTGGGAAGTCCAAGGCCCTCCCCACTACATTCAGGCCTAGGAAGCTGTGCATCCATATAGACTAGGGTCCCAAAAAGACAGTACATGCTGTAAAAACAAGTCCCAGTGTCTTTATTGATGGCGTCTCAGTCGCCCCCCCATTATCAACCACGATCAGAGAATCCGGTTTGATCACATGCTTGTTCAGTCCCGGTCCATCTGTGTTTGGTAAGCTCCCATTAGAACAGGTTCACTGCCTCAGTGGGTGGACCAACCCCTCGCATTCCTGACTTTCTTGCTCTTCTCCCTCCTTCTGTCCTTCAACTGAACCTTGGGGGCTCAGTCCCTTGCTCTGATGAGGGTCTCTGTCTCTATCTCCATTCATCACCGGACGAAGATTCTATGGTGATATTCGAGATAATCATCAGTGATATGCATCTGTTATCCAAATCACAACAGTGAATGTGGAGGACTGAGCTTAATGTTGGGAATTTTTTCCCATTGCTCCCCAATTTATTCTTTTTGAGGCAAGATCTGTCAGTCAGAGCTGTAGCTCACCAATATGGTTATCCAGCTTCTCTGGGGGTTCCTTCTCACCGCTCTCAGATGTTGGCATTACAGGTGGACTGCCATAGCCATTCTGCATGTATGCATATTCTATAGATCTGAATTCTGCATGTATGCATATTCTATAGATCTGATTTCTGCATGTATGCATGTATGTTCTATAGATCTGAATTCTGGTCGTCTTGTTTTTGAAGCAAGTCTATTCATCTCTAAGCTGTGTTTCTATCACCTCACCTCCCGCGTAGAATTTTAAAAGAAAAATGGTGGTGAGGGGAAGAATGCATTTGAGGAGGCCATTGGACTTCACTAATGGTGCATGTCATGGCCTGCATGTCATGGCCTGCGACACATTTGAAATGTAGATAAGGTTCTTTGTAGTGATCAGAATGAGTGTGATACATTACCCTGTTGTAGTGGGGAGGCTGTAGGAATTCTAAATCATGCGTAATTTCTTGGGATTCTCCAAACCACCATGGATTAACTTTCTCCAAATGCCAATGGCTCCTCCGGTGACGTATTGATGACCTCCGCTGCTTACTTTCTCAGCTTCCCCTTCGCATCATATTTGATTCTCCAAACATCATCCCGTAGAAACTGGTCTTGTCAGGATGAATGCTGATGTGACCACACAATGGGAAGGATATTTGTTAGTATTTAGCCGTGGTTTCCATCCCTCCTTTGAAGGAGATGAAAAGAAACCACGATCTTCCAGTTTTTCTCCCAACTCCGCCATTGTCTTTAGGAGTCCACAATAGGCATTCATTTTTCTCTTCCATCATCTTATGTCCACTTTCTTAATATCCATGTAGCTTTTCCTAGACCCCAAATTCAACTTCAGATGTAACACTGATGTTCCAGAATTGTATACGTATACAATCATGTGCTTGCTTTTTCCTTTTCTCTTCCTCTGGGAAAATGCTTTCAAGTTCCACTGGACAGTTATCCAGTGAGAGGAGGGAGAAGGAAAGGTGCGCGTGGCTTCTGGGGGAAGGTGCCACTTCTGTGTGCTAATTTATCGTGGGGGAACTGGCTGAGGTGTGTGGAGAATTATCAACGTCTGCCTAAGGTCGGGAGTAAAACACAGAATCAAGTTATGCCACCCCTTGAAGTGAAAACAATTCAGACTCGAAAGACACATGGTTTTTTTTTTTTTTTTGGACGGGAAAGGACTGGCAAGAGAGATGGTCAGAAAGGTGGGCAGGAAAGGAAATAAACCATTCCGAGTCATTTTCTGCCATGCTTAGTAATTTGAATTTAATTCTATCAGGTTTTAGTCCACCACCTGATTATGTCCTGGCTTCCAGGAGTGTTTTGTTTGGCTCATACTGTGCTTAAAACATTGAACTAATTATCAACATTTAAAATATGAAATTTTATTCCCTTCTCCTTTCGGCTAAGATCAAGTGTGAAATTAGAAAATTTCACGTAAAAATCAGAACCTTTTCCTACCTCACCCAAATTTATTATCTCCTCTTTATTACTGTTATATGTATATAGCTATATATGTGTATATATGCACATATGTTTATGTAATCTACTGAGTCTGTGAAATTCTCAAAAGAGAGAAAGAAGGAGAGAGAGAGAGAGAGAGAGAGAGAGAGAGAGAGAGAGAGAGAGAGAGAATAAAAAAAGAAAAGTTATTAAGACCCAAACAGAACTTCTGGCCTCTCTGAAGAGCTGGGGTTCTGAGTATTCGCCTGCCTTTTACAGCATCTATTGTGACTTCGCTGAGGGATTCCCTATCTGATCTGCTTTATTTCACTGTCTCTTCTGCCACCTGTTCTGCTGCAGTGGGCTTTGGCAATTGCTATTTTGGTTTTGGGCGATGGGGGGTCATTTAAGACCTCTTAGCAGGAGATTAATTGCATCAAATATTGGCATCGAAAAAGGTCATTCTGGAGGGAAAAAATTGAGGTCGAATTCTGAGAAAGAGAGAAAACAATGCTCTAAAGAAATGAATCCGAGAATTCTGTAGCAATGCTGTAGGCAATGTCTGGAAAAGGGGAGCAAATATCTGACAAAGATTGTAGGAGGCAGGACTGCAGCTGTATGGGAGGGACCGTTGAAGACGGCCTTCGCTAGGTCAAGGGCAGGACAGGACAGATGGACAGGAGGGCCATCAATTAAGCTGGATTGTTGACAGTGACTGGAACCAGAAAGGATGCGTCATCATTTCCGAGTGGGTGATGGATGGCAGATTCTGATTTTATCCGAAAGCTTCATTGTTCACTCCGCCTATGGACAGGTCCCTTCTGCGTTTGTTGTATAGATTTCCACCTCTCAGTTCGTCAGGTGGACTTTCACACTTGCTAGTAACTAAAACTCATTATTCTTGAGAAAACGCCAAGAAGCTAATGAAATGCAAAGTAAAATGGAAGTTTAAGAACTTTGTGCTGCTAAGAATGTGGTTTTTAGGCTTGCTGGGAACTGGATGTTGTGCTTGCTAGAAATGTGGTTTTTGAAAAACGGGCCTTGTGAAACCACCGTGTTGCCTGGTTCACGATTGCTATGCAGCACAATTAATAAAAGCTCAGAGACAGAAATTGAGGTTCAACCCGAAGACCAGAAAAGTAAAACAGTCAGCCACTGGCTCTTACCACATCCTCAGTCTGAAGTGGCGATCCTGCCTCCAGGTATTTCAGAAGGAGACTGAGCCTAAGAGCTGTCTCCTCTTGTTTTATAATTGTCTCTAGTTCTGAGATTAAGGGTGTGCACTACTACCATCGGGTTTCTATGGCAAGCGAGTGTGGCTGTTGGAATGAAAGGTGTGTGTCATTGCTGCCTGGTCTGGAAGGCTGGCCAGTGTGACTATTTTACTTATCTGATCTTCAGGCAATCTTATTTATTAAAATATAAATGAAATGCCACTACATTTCTGTGCTGAGCCTGTATTGTGAGGAGGGAGAATCTGAAAGATGAGGTATGTGATTTTCACTAATTTTCAAATTGTGAAAACTCTGTGTTTGCCCTGAGCATTCTTCACATTTTGCTAGTCTCTCTTAGTTTTATTTTTCGATTTAAGAAACTGTTCCATTTGCTCTTCAGTCACTAATGTGGTGAGCTGGCATTTTCCTCTTTTGCCTTCCAGGATTTTGACACTTCTAGTTTCCAATGACTATGTATATATCTTACCTTTGACTCATTTTCACACACACACACACACACACACACACACACACACACACCCCACACTTATTCTCTATAGCTATTCTATATGAGATTTTGTTTTTGTTTTAATTTAATTCCAATTAGTCCTTTTAAACATTGTCTTTACTGACCTTATTTTAATTCTGTAACTAAAATTATGTAGCCATGCCAAATTTATTTCATGGCTATTTAGTAACTATTGTATCACTACTAGAGTCTGACAATATAAGAAGTTCTATGTTTCATTAATACTCAAGAAAGTTGAAAAATGCTTATAGAGTGTAATATTATATATTTGCCACATGTTTGTAGCTATATAAAATATGAATAACTTAAGATTTTAAGTTATATTTGCCACATGTTTGTAGATATAGAAAATGTGGATAACTTGAGATTTGAAGTTATATTTGCCACATGTTTGTAGCTATATAAAATATGAATAACGAGATTTTAAGTGAGAATGACTTCAGTTTTTTAAAGGCAAACAGGCAAGATATTTATGTCTGGGAAAGTAAATGATTTGTACATTTCTTTTATTATTCTTAAACACGAACCTTGGCATGGATAAGACTCTTTCTCTCTACTGAGACAAGATCTCTATGTAGACCGGGCGGGCATCAGACTCACGGAGTTCAGCCTACCTCTGCCTCCTGAGGATTAAAGCCATGCACTGCCATGAACGGCTTCTTCTCTGTCCTCAGATTTATTTTTATTTACTTATTTTCCTATGTGTATTGTGTGTATGTGGTGTGTGTGTGTGTGTGTGTGTGTGTGTGTGTGTGTGTGTGTTTCTCGGAATGTATACTGCAAAAGTGTTAGGAAGCGGAAAAGTGTGCCAGATCCTACGGATCCAGAGTTACAGGGACTTTTGAGCTACCTGACATGGGTGCTGCGAACTGAATTCTGTTCCTCTGGATATGTGCTCTTAATGGCTACGCTCTCTCCCTGCCCCCCCTTCATCTCTTCACTTTCATGAAAACCACAGCGATGCTCTAGTCTCTCAGGAAGAGGACTATTAGATGCCATATCATCACAGCCCTGGTTTCCGAGAGAAAGGAAAGTGTGAACACGTGTCCTCACGGCACAGTCCTTCTGCTCTTATGGCCATCTTTTTTTTAACCTTCACACTGTGATACTTTCTTTGAGTTGTTTTATCTTCACACTTCTCTCACATCTCAACACTACTTCATTTCTAGAGTTGACCACTGGTATCATGCAGTTTTCTCGTTTGTTAAGATTTCTCACATGCCAAGTTAATGCCGAAGACAAGCATTTCCTCTTGCTCGAACAAGAGAAATAAAGGAATAAAATGGATAAAGAATAAAGTGTCATCTTTCATCTTGATCATGGCGATAATTATATGGTGGTGATTGTGGTTTGAATAAGAATGGCCCTCTTAGGCTCATATAAAGAGAATGCTTACACAGTGACGTTATTTCAAAGGATTAGGAGGTGTGGCCTTGTTGGAGGAAGTGTATCACTAGGGGGTGGGCTTTGGGGTTTCAAATACTCAAGCCAGGACCAGTATCTCTCTGTTCCTGCTGTCTATAGATACAGATACAGAACTCTCAGGGACCATTCTAGCACTGTGTCTGCCTGTGTGCCACCATGCTTCCCACCATGATGATAAAGGACTAAACCTCTCAAACTGTAAGCCATCCCCAATTAAGGGCTTTCTTTTTTAAGAGGTGCCGTGGTCATGGTGTTTCTTCACATCTATAAAATATTAACCATAACAGTGGTAACAGCACCTTAATTTTATAAAATTATGGCTAAAAAGAACTGAATGTATTGTGACTGACGTGTACTTCATTACCAAACAAGACAAGGACAGACTACTTAATGCTCTAAGATGTCAGTGTATTTAGGAAACATGTTACATTCATATTCAAATGATACTTTTCCTGTTACAATATTCAGCATATTATAATAAATGGTAATCCTCAGTATAACCCAGTTTTGCTTATCCTCTTTTTTCAAAATTTTAATCAAACTGCTACAAAATAAGAACAGTGGTTAATCCTGATTGTCACCATGATTGTATTAAGAACTAAGGAGGGGCATCTTTCTGTGGTGCCTCCTAGTCAGCCTCATCAGTCAAGATGAAGCTGAATCTCTGCTTCCCAGCCCCTGGCTGTCAGAAACTCATGAAGTAGCTAGTGAATACAAACTTCATGCCCTTTTAAAGATGCTCATGGCCACAGACATTGATGCTGAAGCTCTAGTTGAAGAATAGAAGGGTTATATGGTTCAAGACGTGATGAGAAAGAAAGACCAGGTATTCCTATGAAGTAAGGTCTTGACCCATGCCAGAGTGTGCTTGCTATTGAATAAGAAGCTTTCCTCTTCTGGATCAAGAAAAACAGAAGAGAAAAATAAAAATCTATTTGGTGTGCGTTGTGGGTGCCAATTTGAGTGTTCTCAATCTGGTTATTATTGAGAGGGAGAGAGGGGGAGGGTATATTCCTGAATTGACAGATAGTACTGTGCCTCAGCAGTTGGAGTCCAAAAGAGCTAGCAAAGTAAGTAACCTCAGTCTCTGTAAAGGAGATGATGTTCATCAGTATGTTGTCAGAAAGCCCTTAAACAAAGATGGTAAGAAGCCCAGGACCAACATACCCAAGATTGTTATGATATTTTGTTTGTGTTCTGATAAATAAAGCTTGCCAAGCTTACCTGGAGATCAGAGGGTGGAGCTAGCCACTAGTTAATCATCGAGGTCTGGAGGTCTGTACAGTCAAGAGAGAGGAGCTCAGCTCTTTTCGGTCTGAGGAGTCAGAGAGGTGAGAGGTGACTGTGGCTGGTCCTTTCCTTCTCTGGTCTTTCATTTTTTTTTATGTCAATATCTGACTCTGGGCTTTTATTATTAAGACTAATTAGGATTGTGCTCCACCGGATTGCCTCATTTTAGGCCAAGAAACAGCCAAGTGACCATGGACTGACATCTTCACCCTGCACCCTGGTCACTGTGGTATGAGCTGTCCTGTTCATCACACCCTTCATCTCATGGTGTGTGCGATGAACCCTCTGAAACAATGAGCTAAAATAAATAAGTCTTCCCATTGTATTGTTTTTAGTTTTTTGTTTTTTGGGGGGGGGTCACAGTGACACAAAAGTAACTCAGGGTGAAAATGTAGATGATCACCAACCTCCTCCATGGTCCCCCGTATGATTCTTACCTCCCTCATGTCCATATCACAGTAGATCAGTCATGCCCTTGAGAAAGCTTGATCTACATAACCAATAGAAAAGCAAAGCTATTCAGAGTCATTTTCTAGCCTAGGCCACAAAAGCACGAGGGTTTCTGTCCTGCGCTTTCAAAATTACATACTTGCTCCAATACAGTGGTTCTCAACCTTCCTAACGCTGCGACCCTTTAGTACAGTTCCTCATGCTGTGGTGACCTCCAGCCATAAAATTATTTTCATTGCTACTTCATAAGTATAATTTTACAGAGGAACAATGTCTCAATTGCTAAGACCATCAGAAAATGTGGTTTCTGATCATCGTGACCCACAGATTGAGAACCTCCTCAGCCCTGTGACCCTGAAGAGGACGCTGTCATATGAAGATTTTCCAGTTCCAAGAAAAGCCTTTATGTGACTGTGTGTTGACTGTGACCAAATAGATCTAGAGCTGGAGTGGTCTATCTAGTTTGTTCTTAAAGTTCTGACCTGTAGACCCGGAGTAAGGATTATTTGGCATTGCTTTCCAGGGCTAAGTGTTAAAGGGGGGAAGTTATTATGTAACAATATGCAGTATTTACTTGTTTTTCTTGAAATGGCACAGTGCGATTGGTAATAAAAGATTCAGACTAGCTTAATACAAAATATACAGCTTTAATAAACAGAAGAAAGGAAACTTACAAAAACCAGGGTTCCAGCGATCCAGGAACGCAGAGGGCAAAGAGGAGGGGGCAAGTGCACCTGGATCTTTTATTTGTTTTATATGGCCCTAGGGGGACACACCCTAAGCAGAATGGTGATTGGCTGAAGTTCCCCATCATTTTCTAAAATATATTAAGACTCAAATAGTGTAGGTCATACTACCACTTGCAGAATTTTAAGGTAGAATTTTAAGCAGTGATTTGAGCACATTGCAATATGTAGAATGGCATGCAGTGGTCAATTGGTGTGATGATATGAGAATATTTAAAAAATAAGAGCCTATTTATTTGTAGAGCCAAGAAAATCAAGATAATCAAAAGAACTTGATGAAAACAATTATAAAAATAGATAAAAGCCTCACAGAAATTATACTCAAGAGGTTTTTTTTTGTCTAGGCCCAGGGAATTAGACATTTGAAAGATGGTATGTTAGCTTTCTATTATTACAGCCAAAATATTTTGAGACAGTCAGCTAATGAGTTGAAAAGCTTATATTGGCTTACATTTTAGAGGGTTCGGTTAATGACCCACGGGTCCTATTGCTTTGGCCTGGGCAAAGCAGTACAGCATGGCATGAAGTATGTGGCAGAGGGAACTGCTCACCTCTCTGTGACTGGGAGCAGAGACAGGAAAAAGGAGTAGGGTCCTTCTGAAGGGGCTGGTGGGATCATCCCCCTCACACACACCCTCAGTGATCAGATCTTCCATGCCAGCTCACCTCTCAGGGATTACACTCCCCCCCCCCATAACCCCAAGGCAGGAACTAAGATTTCAACACATGGGACTTTGATGAACATTTCTTATCCAAATCACGGAGTAGTTGGTATCCCCCTATATCGTCTCTTTCTTTTTGTCTCTATAGTCTACACCCATGTTTGTGCTTTTATTTGCCTTCTTCACCCTCCCTGTCACCCTTAAGTCCCCTTCTCTTTCTGTGTCGATTCCCCCACCACCCTAACTCCTGTCTACTTTTCTTGCATTCCTCTTCTTCCTTCCCTGTCTCCCATCCTTTTTAATATTGCACTATTTCACTTTCTCTTCTGGTCCCTCATTCCCTCAACTCCCCGCTTGCCTTTCACTTTCTTCTTTTTCTCCTTCTCCTCCTCTTTCTCCTCCTCCTCCGTCTTCTCTATTTTTTAATGAATATATTTTTTAAAATCTCATTTTATACTCCAACTCTAGTTCTCCCTCTTTTCTCGCACTGCCCTTGCATTCCCCCCAGCCCACTCCCCACCCGCTCCTCTCAATGGTTGAGGGCTCTGATAGGGAGTCAACAAAGCTTGACATTAAGTTGGGGCTGGACCAAGCCCCTCGCCCCTGCATTAAGACTGAGCATAGTGTCCCACCATAGGGAATAGAAGCCAACAAGCTAGCTCACGCACCAGCGATAGAGCCTGTTCGCACTGCCAGGAGCCCCTCAGAAGCTTTACCACATACAGAGGGCCCAGGTCAGTTTCATGTAGGCTCCATAGTTGTTGCTCTAAAGTTTAAGATTTTCCACAAGCTTGGTTCAGCTGTTTCTATAGATTTCTCATATATTTCCCTGGCCCATATTTTTCCTCCTCCCTCTTTTTGGTTGGATTCCTGGAGCGAGGTCTGGTGCTTGGCTGTGGATCTCTGCATCTGGTTTCATCAGTTATTAGATGAGGGCTCTAGGATGATAGTTAGGGTAGTCACCAATCTGATTACAGGGGAAGGCCAGTTCAGGCACCCTCTTCACTATTGTGAGGACTCTGAGATACCATCTTACATCTGTCAGAATGGCTAAGATCAAAAATACTAAGGACAGCTTAAGTTGGAGATGATAGAGAGTCCGGGGAACACCCCTCCACTGCTGGTGGGAGTGCAAACTTAGACAGCCACTTTGGAAATCAGTATGGTGGTTTCTCAGAAAATCTGTTATCAATCAACCTCAGGACCCAGTGATACCACTTTTGGGCATATACCCAAAGGAAGCTCAATAATACCACAAGGACACCTCCTCAACAAGGTTCATAGTAGCATTATTGGTAATGGTAGAACCTGGAAACAATCTAGAATCCTCAACTGAAGAACGGATAAATGAAATGTGGTACATTCACAAAGTGGAGTATTACTCAGCAGTAAAAAACAATGATATGAAATTTTCAGGTAAAGGGATGGAACTAGAAAAAAAACTATCTTGAGTAAGGTAACCCAGACTCAGAAAGACACACACGGCATGTAATCACTCATAAGTGGATCTTAGATATACAGCAAAGGATAACCATACAATCTATAGCCCCAGAGAAGCTAGGTAACAAGGAGGGCCCTAAGAGCGACACATGGATGCCCTGAGAAGGGGAATTAGATGAGATCTCCTGGGTAAACTGGGGGCAGGGGTGGTAAGTGGGGCAAGGGGAGGAGAAGGGGATGGGAATATGAAGGAATGGGATGGTGGAGATGGGGAGGGATGGAGTGGGAGAGCAATGAAAGAGTTATCTTGATAGAGAGAGCCACTGTGGGGTTAGTAAGATGCCTTTCACTTTCCTTCCCCCTTTCGCTTTTCCTCCTCTCTTCTCTTCTTTCTTTACTGCTTCTCAGCAATCTCTCCCCAACGAGTTTATCTACATGTTTGTCTACACGTTCTCCCTACCTTTATTCTCCTCATTGGATTTTCCTTCCCAACTTTAATCTTGGCCTTGAATAATGGTTAATCTTTATTTTCAACTCGATTGGATTAAAAATCCCCTAGGAGGTTAGGATGTATCTGTGAGGGTGCTTCCCCAGGCATTAGCTGAGAAGAACAACTCACCCCGAAGGCGAATGCTACCATCCCATGGCCGAGGATCCTGAAACAGAACAGAAGGTGGGAAAGGAACTAGGCAACCGAGGGTTGGCATTTCCCTGTCTATTCCTCTTGGCCTATCACGGCATGAGTTACTTTACTGTGTCAGGCCCTCCCTGCCATGGCAGAGCAAACAGAACTGCAAGCCACTTTAAATCTTTTTTCTTTAAAAGTGTTTCTGTCTGGTATTTTGTCATAGTGACAAGACAAGTAACAAACACACCTGGCATCTATTTTAGCTGTGCTCTTAACTGACCTGAAAAGTTCAGTTCCCCTGTGTTTGATTACAGCTGGTTCACAAACTGGCATTTCATAGCCGAGTTTGGCTTGCAAATGTGTTTTTGCTTGATTTAATCTATGCTTCTCCAAATGTCAAGTGTCTGTCACAAATCTGAAACACGAGGCTCACAGATTACATCAAGCAAAAATATTCTTATGCCCTTTCGTGGTAATATTTCCATGCTGTAGATTAGTCTCGTTGTGGATAGTCATTGTAGTACATTGAGGAAAATGTAAAATCTTATTCAGATATTTAAGAAGAAAGGAACACTTTTTATAGATATTTTAGTAAAATGTTAATGTTTAGGGGCTGGAGAGACGGCTCAGTGGTTAAGAATACTGAGGGCTCAGCCAGAGGACCAGGTTCAGTTTCCAGAACCACATTAGGCTGTTAGCAACTGCCTGCAACTGTTCCAGGGGATCTGACCCCTTCTTCTGACCTCTACAAGGCACTTGCACACACATGGTGCACATACTTAGGTGCACACACACACACACACACACGCATATACACACATTAAATAACCGATCTGAAAAGAAGGCTTAAATTTGAGCTCTAGACTATTAGAGAATTTAGATGTGGGGACTGTCACACTGTCCGGTTTCTAGTGAAAGATTTCAAAGCTGATGCCTTTACAGTCAGTGTGTCAAGCTGTGTAAAGCACGTGAGAAGTCAGCACCAATATCGTCCTAGACACCAACAAGGAACTAGCACAGAACATAGTAAGAGATAAACCGCTTTCTCCCCATGACTGTTGTGTTCTCCTGGTTCATAGTAATAGAGCCCGATGCCTTTGTTCTCATAGATCATCTGGGGAAGATTCCATTTCCTCTATTCTCCTGGACAGTGAAGCATCATATTTCTCAGAGTTCACATGCTGGGCAGGGGCTGATAATGAATTGAATTGCATCTGGGAGCCTGTCCAAAGCTCTTTTCATATGGGGTATATACATGAACACTGCGAAAGTCCTCAGGGCAAGGACCACAAATCAACCCCTCTCTCTCCAAATATCTACCACTGTCGTTATTGATAGCTTTTGTTCTCTGATTATAAATTGATATCATTGCAAAATTGTAAGAAAATAATAACAAAAGGAGAAAACAATGTCTCTTGTAATTATATTACACTGATCTGCTGACATTGTGGTATTCAAATTATATTTAACATACTCATGAATACATACACATACCCACCAAAAATTTTCATCTTTTGCATATAATTGACAAAGAACTTGTCTATAATTAATTTTATAGCTTGACTCTTAGGCATAGGCTTACATTGTGATCTTATTACCACAATCAAGCTGCTTAACATAGTCATCAAACTCACATGGTTGCCTTGTCTGTACGGTAAGGAATCTCTTAACAGATTTTGCACTGAGAATGCAGGCTTGTCAACTGTGATCTCCTTGTTGCACCTTAGAGCTCTAAAAGTTCCTCATCTTATAACATCATCACTTAGGCACTTTACCCTCTAATCAATGCCTCCCTTCACTCTTCCCCTCTTGCCACCATTCTGTTTTGTGCTTCTGTGCCTACAACTGTTTTACATGGCACACATGAATGAGCTCATATGGTACAGATCTTTCTTGTCTATTTCATTTAGCACATGATCCTTCGTTATGAAGGTAGGATTCCCTTTTCTTCCGAGTCTAGATACTATTTCATCCTGTGTGTGCAATCTCATCCCATCATTCATTGACTTTGTTCTGGATATTTTAGTATCTGCACACTTTGCCTTCGTGAATAACAATGGAAAGAGTGTGGAGATGCTTGTTTCATTTCCTTTGCATGTATACCTAGGTGTGGAATGTCTGGATCCTGTGCTAGCTCCATTTTTCATTTTTGAAGAAGGTTCATACTATTTTCTATAATGTCTGCCCCAATTTGTATTCCCATAAATGATGTGCAAGCCTTTCCTTTTCTCTATAGTCTCTCTACCATGTTATATTTTGTCTTTTTTATTCCAGGCATGCTAATAGGTGTGACATAATACTATGGTTTGATTTGCATTTACCTGATAATTAGTGTTTTTTTCTTTTTTTTTTTTTGCACCTGTCCATATACATAACAATTTAAGTATCATTTTTGGAGTAATGTGCAACTGTCTCTAAAATTTGGGTTGTTTGGTTCTTTTGAAATTCGATTTCTTATATATTTTATAACTTAGTCCATAAAGTATACAGTTTGGTTTCTATTTGTTTTTTGTTGTTGTTGTTTGATTTTGGAGACAGGGTTTTCTATGCAGCCCTGGCTGTCCTGGACCTCGCTCTGTAGACCAGGCTGGTCTTGAACTCAGAGACCCACCTGCCTCTGCCCCTCCACTGCTGGTATTAAAGTCATGTGCCATCATGTCTGGCTAAGGTATATAATTTGTAAATATTTTAAATACTGAGAATTGAACCTAGGCCTAAGGCAAGTACTCTACAATTGAAGTACATCTCAGCCCTTGTTTGTTTGTTTTAAAACAGGGTCTAGCTCTAGAGTTTAGGTTATCTTTGAGTTTGTTATGCAACCCAGACTTGCTCGGTAACTGCAGCATCGTCGGCAGGCATTTTCCTTTTGCCCTTGAGTGACTGATTATTTAGTTGGGTTTCAAAGAAAGGCTTTAGGTGAATTTATATTCAGACAAATTTTTGAGTTTTTGAGATCTTTTTCTGTAAGTCAGTCAACATAACAAAGTTGATGCCGTGGTTCAGGGAATGCCGAGTTTGGTATTTGACATCTGGGATGGAGTTTCACAGTTCTCTCTGCTCTAGCAACATCTTGGAGCCTTTGTTTTCTCGTTTTCAAAAAGAAGACGTTCTCTGAGTTATTATGAAGGTTAGGCAACTTAATATAATGTAGCTGTCAGTGGTAAGTAATCAAAAAATAACCAGAAGATCCCAGTTATTATAATGCTGCCTTGCTTCTGTATTGTACACATTCATGCTGCAGACATGCTGGAATACACAAATCAACACGGTAACAGTAAGAATGGCCAAGATCAAAAACACTGATGACAACTTATGCTGGAGAGGTTGTGGGATAAAGGGAACACTTCTGCATTGCTGGTGGGAATGCAAACTGGTATAGTCCCTTTGGATGTCAATGTGGCAATTTCTCAGAAAATTAGGAAACAACCTTCCTCAAGACCCAATAATACCACTTTTGGGTATATATCCAAAGGATGCCCAATTGTACCACAAGGGCATGTGCTCAACTATATTCATAGCAGCATTGTTTGTTGTAGCCAGAACCTGGAAACAACCTAAAGGCCCCTCAACCGAAGAATGGATAAGGAAAATGTGCTACATTTACACAATGGAGTACTACACAGCCGAAAAAATTAAGGACATCTTGAATTTTACAAAAAAATGAATGGAGCTAGAAAACATTATTTTGAGTGAGGTACTGAGACACAAAAAGACAATTATCACATGTACTCACTCATAGGTGGTTTTTAAACATAAAGCAAAGAAAACCAGCCTACAAACCACAATCCCAGAGAACTTAGGCAACAATGCAGACACTAAGAGAGACTTACATAGATCTAATCTACATGGGAAGTTGAAAAAGACAAGATCTCCTGACTTAATTGGGAGCATGGGGACATTGGGGAAGGATTAAAAGGGGAGGGGGAGAGGCAGGGAGAAGAACAGAGAAAAATGTAGAGCTCAATAAAAATCAATAATAAAAAAAAAAACCCAACAGTGAGCATCACATTAGATACTTCCCTTACTATGAGTACCAAAACCCAACATATTGAATTCAGGGAGAAAGGGCTTATTTCTGACTCACAGTCTGATGGTGCAGCCCACCATGATGGGGAAGGCACGGCAGCTGGAGACCGCTTGTTCACACACTGCAGCAGATCAGGAAACAGAGAAAGACGAATGCTCACTTTTTGTTTTGTTTTTGTTTTGTATGTTTGTTTCTCATGACAGGGTTTCTCTGTGTAGCAGCACTCACTGTCCCAGAACTCACTTTGTAGACCAGGCTGGCCTCGAACTCACAAAGATCCACCTGCCTTTGCCTCCCTAGTGCTGGTATTAAAGGCGTGTGCCACCGTCCCCTGATGAAGGTTTGCTTTAACTGGCTTTCTTCTTCCCCATTTTGATTTAGTCTGGGACATCAGCCCATGGGACAGGACTGCCCACATTCAGGATGGTTGGTGCGTCTCCTAGGTGATGATTCTGAACCCAGTCGAGTTGACAGTGAAGATTAACTCCAACAGCCATTTAACTTTGCTCTATATTAAACTACAACCTTTTTCTTTTAAAAAAATTCTATTTGTTATTGTGTGAAGTATTATTTTCTTTTGAAAAAAATTATTATTTTTCTTCTCATACATTACATCCCATTGCAGTTTCCCCTCACCCCACTCTTCCCAGCCCCTCCCCCACCTCCCCTCTCCCCCAGATCTACCCCTCCTCTGTTTCCCTTCAGAAAAGAGCAGTCCTCCCAGGGATGTCAACCGAACAATATATAACAAGTTACAATAAGACAAGGCATAAGCCCTCAGATCAAGGCTGGATGAGACAACCCAGTAGGAGGAAAAGATGCCCAAGAACAGGCAAATGAGTCAGAGACACCCCCACTCCCACTGTTGGAAGTCCCACAAGGACACCAAGC
Source organism: Myodes glareolus (assembly GCF_982192425.1). Lineage (NCBI taxonomy): Eukaryota > Metazoa > Chordata > Mammalia > Rodentia > Cricetidae > Myodes > Myodes glareolus. The sequence continues at coordinate 23,471,934 of NC_142051.1, forward strand.
TACATGACAATAACACACCTGCAGAGGACCTAGCACAGACCCATATGGGCTCTCTGGTCGTGGCTTCAGTCTCTGTGAGCCCCTTTGGGCCCTGCTTAGTTGATTCTGTGGGCCGTGTTCTTCTGGTGTCCTTGGCCCCTCTGTCTCCCACAGTCCTTCCTCCCAGTCTTCAGCGGCATTCCCTGAGCTCCACCTAATGTTTTTCGATCTCTGTGTCTGCTCCTTAAGATAGAACTTTAAAAACTTATGTGTATAATCTTATAAAGACACGGTCACCCTGTTGTTACTGATTGTTGGAAGAAAGCTTGGATTATTTTAAAGAAAAATGGAACTTTCGAAAACTGAGGATAGTCTATATTAACTATAAGTCTGTTTAATAGCTATAAATAAACAAAAAGAATCGACGATACATTCTTTGAGGGAATGCATTTTGCTATATACGTAAAACGGTGCTTTTTCATGTATCTGTTACTAGTAAGGTATTGTATACATCTAAACTCTTCCTGCACATCCCATTCATGTAAGTTAAAATGTTTGTTCCCCCAGATCTCCATAAAGAGGTGTGTTCTACTCAAAGCTAAGGACAAAATTTGGTAGCCTAGATTTTAAAAGTATTTTTAAAAGTATAGTTTGACTCATTGCGACTTCTTTTACCATGTGAATTGTCTTTATTGGAAAATCTGGATGAGAGAAAAGTGGGAATAATCCAACACCGGCCTGGAGGCCACTTACTCTTTCATTTTAAACCTGACATCTAAAGCAATGTTAGACTTGAACTAAAACATTGTAAAGCAATGTTTTCGAGACGCTGGGGGCAACTTCAATCTAGCTCAGCTGATAAATATTAACCACGTATTATGAGTCCAGTGTTGAGCTGGAATACAAAGATGAATTTAATGTGGGTGTTGATGCTGGGGGGAGTTCTGCATAATTTAATGTGAGTCCCTGAATAGACGGAGAGAGAGAGAGAGAGAGAGAGAGAGAAATGAACAGCCCCGAGAGATGCCGTAGCTTTACCACTGTGAGCAGAGAAGCAGTGGAGCCAAGACGAGAGCATTTCTCGCTTGCTATTCCTTGCATAGCTTTATACTCCCTGATCAGAAGTTCTACAAAGGTGCAGTTTTTATATTGGCTAGAGCGCTTGTGCCCGGACTCTCCCCACAAAGCAGGTCGGGAACATTTCCACGACAGTCAGCATCTCAAAATAGCTGCTGGTCACTGCAGCTTTGTTCCTACCTCTGGAAGTATGAAAGAAATCCTAATTATACAACTGGCAATGGACAAATGGTCCCCCTCAACACACATTTGAGTGCTTGCTATGTGCCTGGCTGTGTGTTATACCCTAGGAATATAAAGTAGACCCCAGCCAGTCCTTATCCTCAAGAAACTAATGATCTAGTGTGGGAAATAAGCTTGGGAAGCAATATTTTAGTAACAGTTCACAGCTCAAGCTGATGCCTAAGGAAATGCATTCCAATTCTCCTCTTAAAAGAAGTGTTTGTTAATTGCTTTTTATTTGAAACCGCTTTCGCCAGGATCTAAAAATTTCCAGATGCAAACTCGATACTCCTTTGAGAAGTCGCTGTGGTTGGAATATGCAAATGGAAAGCCGCGGTCACTCTCTGAGCCCAAACCTCAATGCAGAGCTACTGGAGTTTTAGGAAAGCAGCCATTTCTGCATTCACGTGAGCTGAAATGGCCTTAGACAAAAGCCCCACCTCACCCCCAAGTTTTCCCTCGAGATTTTTATACTAGACCCTCGTGGAAGAAAATTAAGTGAGAAAGAGGGAGAGGGGGGTCGGGGTGGAGAGAGCAGAGGGAATATGAATGAGTTGGCTGGTTTTTAAAGTTGTCATTCTGGACTGACTCAGTTCTAGCTCTCCAACGGCCAGGAAGGAAGAGAAGGAAAGGGACCCCTTACCCTGGATCATCACACGTGGGAATCTCAACCATTGAGTAGGGCCAAATCAGTGACTTCAGACCTACACAACTCTTACTCATAACCCTGGTGCCCTTGGTGCCCTTGGTGCCCTTGGTGTAGACATTGTTCCACCCCAATATGCTTTTTCCTTCATGATGCCGAGGGACACTCTTGGAAAAAAAAAAATCTGACTTTGACCTAATTTATAACATTTTCTCTTCTAATGTTGTTGGATTTAAATCAGCAGCTTTCTATGGAAGTGTAAGCCATTATTTGAAGTATAATTTCTGCATCTGCTATTTGCAAGTGTGGCTGACATTGGAAACACAGTAAAAAAAAAGAACGCCTATTCTAATTAGCTCTTCCGAGTCAGTAGGGATGCTGGACACCCTTGCAGAGGTTTACTTATTCTGGGAGGGTTCACAAGAAGGGACAATATTTTGGATGAATATATGCCTCCAATTCTACTGTCAACCCACTGTTATTTTAAAAATTCCTTTGCCCCGTTTGTATTACACCAGAAATGGACAGCCTGACAGAACATGATGAGTGTCTCACGAGGAAGCACACATACAGGAAAAAGCAGCCGCTTTGGTTTTCATTCTTATCTTTCCATAAATATGATCTCGGCAATCCATAATACATGGTGTTTGCTTTCTTAGCTTATCACTCCTAGGGACATTGGACATGTAAGTTTTTGCAAGTCAAACTTCAATGGCGGTTCCATGAAAAAATAACATTTTCATTCTGTCATGAAAAAATACATTTAGCCACCCCCTCCTGATTCTAATTGCTCGAAAAGTTTATCTTTTGATTTGGGTACTCAATGTAGTTCTACACAAATCAATTGTGTACTTTCATGTGCTGGGCCCTTTGCCAGGTGCTGGAAATACAAAGATATCAAACACGCAGTTCCTGCTCCCTTTAATTCACAGTGCATTAGAGTGAATGCGCTCTGTTAGTTTTGATAATGCATTCAAAAATGCTAATAGGAGCAAAAGGACCACAGTACTGAAGAAGGACGGAGAATGGAAGCATGATTAAAAATGTTTATTTCATTTTCAGATATACATACATATGTACATACACATTGTATATATATATGTAGTGTGTATATATAATGTGTATGTACGTATCATCTATCTATCATCTATCTGTCTGTCTGTCTGTCTATCTATCTATCTATCTATCTATCTATCTATCTATCTATCTATCATGTGTGTTTGTGTCTGGGTTTGTGCATGTGCGTACACACACATATAGATCCCAGACAGCCAATCCTCTTGGAGCTAGAGTTACAGACAGTTGTGAGTCATCCCACCTGGGTTCTGGGGATCGAACTCAGGTCCTCTGCAAGAGCAGAGGGAGCTCTTAATCAATGAGCCACCTCTCCAAGTCCTGAAGCATCTTGTATCCTAGGTGAAAGAGCAGTACTGGAGGAGAGCAAGACTTCATACTGTTGCCACTACAGCAGCCAGTGTCAGCTGTACCCACGTGCACCACAGAGACCTGCTTCTCACGTAGAACGGCTCTCCATTCTCTACTTACTCTCCAGCTTTTGTGAACTGCATCTGCTGATAGCCTCCAGAGAAAGGTAGACAAAAGTAAAGCTGTGAAACTATTTCAAATATCTCGATTCTGCTGCCACGATTGGTTAGTTTGTCGGAATATATTATTCTATACTGACAGCTATTTTCTGTGGAGCAGTGAAGACATTTGCACGGGGGAGTGTGGCTTCTCGTTTGTTGTAGACAAGTTCAAAGTTTTACCTTTATCCTGTAAATCTGGGCCTTTTTTTCCTTCTCCTCAAGCTTTCCATGTCCCTCTGAAACTTGATGTTTGATTGTCGGGTGTCTATTTTCATCCGTTAGACTGAGTGCTTCTTACATACTTCACACCTCACTGGTGCGCTGAGGTCTTGCGTTACACCCTAAGTAGATTATGGTAGAAAGGAGAATATTACAGACTCAACTGAATGTATGAATGTTGGGACTCTGAGAAAAAGTCAGTGACGACAACACACACACACACACACACACACACACACGCACGCACGCATAAGTGAGGGAATTGCACAGACAAAGATGTGTTTGTGACACAAAGTCAGCAAATCCAGGATGCTGTCTTGGGAAGGCCTGACCTTGTTACCTAAATGACCTGAGTGACGGTGATCCCATTTACTATTCCAAGCATGTAATTCTTGATAAAGAGCTAGGTGGTACGTGCAGTTTCTTGACATCTCAGTAACTTTCACACATTTTAAATAAAATGCGAAAATGTCTAATTCAGCGGGATCTGGAAATGCAACTGTAAATATATTTCTTTCTCAAAAGCCTGGAGAATTTGTCCACTTGCAGAGAAAGTGAAGTAGAAAGAAGAGAAACCATTTGTCAGCAAAAAGTGAAACTGCTTAAGTTAGTATAGGCGCCTCTCCTATGTATTTATGTCTTGTCAGAAAAAGAGTCATAAATATGAAACTAAAATTATGAAAAATATCTTTCCTTGGCATTTCCTGGTGTCCAGAATGTAGCCACTGAATTTCGCTCTGGAGGAATCAGGTTTTTTTGTTTTTTTGGGTTTTTTTTTTTTTTTGGAAATGGATGATTCCCAGAATGAGGCAGTTAGGTAAAAATGGCAATTGCGATACCTTGTGCCAGCAAGCAAAGCAAGAAAAGGTGCTGCCTTTGGAACCAGCTTCAAGCAGTTTCTACTGACCATTTTCAGAGCAAATTAAATCTCTGTAAAGAGGAAATGAATGATCACGAAAGACTTGCTAAATAAAATTTCATGGGTTCTGAAGGAAGAAGGAAAAAGAGGGAGAGGGAGAGAAAGGGAGAGAGAAAAGGGGAGAGAGAGAGAGAAAGAGAGAGAGAGAAAGAATGAATATAGGGGAGAGAGGGAATATGAATTTATATTCGAATCTTATTCCGAAAAATAAGAAAAAAATCTTTTGTTCATGCCATCTTTTGAAAGAACTATTAAAATCATTTATTTGTTGGAATCACTGAATCTGGCAAAGATTACCAATAGGAGGCAGAATCCTTGAAGGGGAAGCTGATTGCGAGAAGGATATTCATTTAGTGTGTTCAGCGTCACCCCAGAGAATATCTGTTCATAGCAAAGGGGAAAAAAACCCTTCCCTTTCCAATGGAGACAGCCCAGCAGTTAGGACTGTGATTAAAGCCAGGGTCACTGGCAAACAATCAAAGAGCTGCTAGCTTAGCTACTCTGCTACAGTGTCAGTGGGGGTAGGGTTCACACCCAAAATTGTTGACTTAATCTAACGATCTTATCTGATCCTGCCTTTATAGGAGGGAGGAGGATTTAAAAAAAGAAGGAAAGAAAAGAAAGAGAAAGAAGGAAGGAAGGAAAGAAGGAAGGAGTAAGGAAGGAAGAAAGAAAGAAAAGAAGGAAGGAAGGAGGAAGGAAGGAAAGAAAGAAAAAAGGAAGGAAGGAAGGAAGGAAAAAGGAAGGAAAGAAGGAAGAACGACACCAGAAGGGAACAACAGAAAAGTGACTCTGATTTCAACAGGAAAAGACAGTTTAAGTTTGAGAACCATTGAGGCATGCTTAGAATCGGGCACTCTTTTTATGAATACAAATAAAAGATGGTTTTTGACTAAATATGGACACTGGGGTTGCTTGATTCCACTGATCTCTTTGGCTGCTGGCTGCACTAAACTCTCAACGGATGTGTTTCCTCTTTACAGTCAGAGTAAACTTGTCTCTAGTGTCGATTTTTTAAAAGAAGTCCTTTTCTATAATCCTAACTGTACCCGCTGTTGGTGCTGCTGCATAGCTAGGGCCCTTTGGACTTTAGCAGATGATATTAGAGTCACATCATAAGCTGAAGCAGAAGAGAGAAGTGTTTGAGTCATCTTCAGGCTTCCTGGTATTAGAAGAGAAAGCCGTGGGTATGGCGGAGCAGCTGTGCCCTGTTTCTGAGAGAGGAGAGCCTTCAGGCTCATCCCTTTGGAGCTGTCTGCCGGGCAGCATTGCTGTGAGCAGACTACCCTGCATTATGCCACTGGCGACCCCACCCCTGGAGGCTCCTGAAATGCCCTCCAGTTTCCCCCCACTTTTCGTTGTTGTTTTCTTCTTCTTGTTTTTATTTTTATTTTTCCATTTCTCCCCACTTTTCAAACCTTTGGCACAGTCACTTCTGTTAGATGATAACTAGATTTCCCTGTACAGTTGGAAGAAGTCCATGTATTTTCCACGTTGCTACTTTCTGGCAAACACTAGATAGATTGCCTGTCTAGCCTTTTTTTGTAGCGCGGAGAATAGCTAGGCAACAGCTAGAATTTGAGAGTGGTAATTTTCTTGTGTTGGTGAACAGAGCACTTTATAATCCCATAATAACTTGCTCTTTTGATCTAGGCCAGTGTTTTTCAAGGTGTTGTTTCTGCATAAGAAGCCCTTGGAAACCAGTCAACAATGCAAGTTTGGGGACGCTAACAATCAACTTTCTGGATAAAAAGTTGGGAATGGAGCTTAGGCATCTAATTTAAGAAACCATCCGGGTGATTTCTCTTGCACATGAATATTCTGGAAACACTCGAAGCACCAGGATTTCCCAAATTCCTTTATTGAGTTTTCTGAGGACCATGATACACAGAATAGTAAAGAACCACTCACCTAGGATGGTTACAGAATGCCTAGGGAGAAGCGTTTACAGAGAAAAACATTACTGCCATCCTGGCTGTCTGTCTCCCCTTCTGCTGCGAGTCCCTACATTAAAGTGTGTAGTAAAAGACTTTGACGTCAACCAACGGCAGGAGGATAAGCATGGTTCAGCTACAGAGAAGAATGGTATCTTCACCAGGCGGTGGTGGTGCACGCCTTTAATCCCAGCCCTCTGGAGGCAGATGCAGGTGGATCTCAATGAGTTCGAGGCTAGCTTGGTCTACAAAGCAAGTTCCAGGATAGCCAGGGCCACACAGAGAAACCCTGGCTCAAAAAAAAACCAAACAAATGGCCGGAAAGCTCAATGAGCCAGATACAGAAAGAATAGCATTGTGCATTCCTTTTAGGTGGAAAAAAAAAAAAGGTTTACTTGAAAACAGGGATTACTAGGGACTGAAGACTCTGAAGAGAACAGCGGTTGGGGAAGGGTGGACGAGTAGATGGGCTTTTATGGTAATATCACAGTGAGTCCAGCAGCTTGTACAGCTAATATATATTAAAAGAGTGTGTGACTCACAGGAACAAAAGGAGGCCCAATTGACATGTATTTACAGAAAAGAAGAGTAGAACAGTAACTCCTAGTATGAAGACAGCATGTTTTTACACTCGACAGTACGAACAAAGGAAGCCTTCCATTTTCATATTCAGAATAAAGAGTTAATAAAGAACATTGGAAAAGGCACGAGAGAGGGCAGAGCAGAGCGAGATGATCTATTTTGAAGGGGAAACTTGGTATGCACCGTTTGCATAAACACCACTATCTGCCTTTAGCCTGTTGACTCAGCTGGTTGGAATTCGAAGTCACAGACTGAGTTTCCTACAGGGAATGGAGAAATTATTCTTGCACTGTGGGCACAGTGTGTGTTCTATATCACAACCTACTGCATCACTTCCAGACGGAACAAGCAAGAGGCAAAGGACTGAGCATCATTTCTCATTTATCTCTATTTTTGGGCAATAAATAATAAAAAATGAACAATAAATAATACATTTTCTACAGGTCTTCCTCCCCTAAATCTTTCATTGGCGAAAGTTTTTTTTTTTTAAATCTTGAACTGAAGAAAGAACAGTAATATTTTCTTGTTGTTGCATGTTTTTGAGTTGATAGTGTACACTTGCACAAAGATGATAATTTTAACATTCAATAACATGTGGAATGTTTCATTTGGTAAAATTGCTTCATTAAGTATTCATATCAACATATAAACATGCAACTTTCTTATATTGAACAGGTCTCGAAGACACTCTTTAAGACTTTGGGGTAAATCTGTTAAATCCATAAGAAGACACAAATGAAATGTCCTTGAAAATACAGCAGGTCTATTTGCTAACACTAGGGACGTCTCTGTGCTTCCATGAAGAACCTTTTCTGCCTCAGGCCCTTGCCCCAAGGAAAAACCTGAACAGCGTGACCCATCTTTTGGCAGACTGCTTTGTCAAGATTCTGAATGTTGTTCTTTTAAAAGGACACATGTCAGAATCGTCACAAACTGCTTTCCCTCCTCTGTCATTTGCAGAATTCGGAGAAGTTTCGAGGAGATATACAAAGTGCTGAAGATCGGCAGAAAAGAAGGCGTGTTCTCTTTATATCTCACCACGCTTCAACATGAGAAATGTCTCCTCCATTGCTTCAGTGAAATTCTCCAAAGACTGCAAAAACAACAAGCTGAAAAAAATGCTTTTTTATGAAAAAAAAAAGAGACACATGCAAATATATTTTGAATTTCTACAAGCTGATGACCAGCTACCTTGATCTTGAGCTACCTCTGAAAACATGTTTTACATAGGGGGTGATGTTATTCAGTAGCCATCATTAAGATGTCGCACTAATACTGGGGTAGATAATTCTAGGGAGTCTCTTCTCAAAACTGTGTTTTAAAACATTTCAGGCAAATACCTCCTGAGTAAATTGGGAGTGTGGGGATCATGGGAGAGGGCAAAACGGGGTGGGGGGAGGGAGAGGGAGGGGAGCGGTGAAAAATATATAGCTCAATAAAAAACAGTAAAAAAATAAAAATGGCAAATAAAGACTTCATTTTTCTAGATAAGTAGCCAATGGGGGAAAAATTCTTTTTCTTTAAAGGGTTATAAGGCGCTTACAAAGAATGTGTTTGAACAACGCTAAGAAAGAATGTCTTTGTAAGGGTCCTAATAGTCACTGCAATGGGAGGAAAAAGAAAAAATAAAACCACAGTGAATTAGTTTACCAGGTCATTACAGTATCTTCTCTATGAAACCCAGAGGTTGCAGAAGCCTGGCAGGTAATACAAACAGCAAACAGTTTGGAGTATGTGTAGCATGGAGATCATTTCTAACCTGCAGGGATCACATCTTCTGATGGAAGCAACGGTCCTCAGCTCAGGCCAGAAACTTATGTGAGCCTTACATTTCTCCACCTTCTGGCTCTTTATGGAATCTCCAAATCTAGATTTTTTAACAGAAAATCATCAAATTATTGGATCTTGGGAAATTCTTGAAGGTATTATTCGTCAATCCAAATAATACATCCTTCCGCAGGATGGGATTGACTCTGGCCCCTCCCAGGTGCTCTTCTCCATTTGGAATTACAATTGTGCATCACCTGTCTCGACCTCATAAAATGCTGAAATGCCAGACATAGATAACCGCGTGAACTGTATCAAAACACTCCTATTCAACGCTTGGTGAACAAATTAACAAAATATGCATTTTATAGGGTCAAGGCTACCCCAGTGCCCTCCCCCACTGGCATGTGACATGTGAACCTGTTTCTACGAGATGAATGAGATAGGAATGTTAATTTTACTGATCCAACACCCAGGGAATCAGTGATAAGAATCTCAGTCTCTCTGTCTCTATCTCTGTCTCTCTCTCCGTCTCTCTCTCTCTGTCTCCCCCCCCCCCCCCAACACACACTGGGTAGCATAAATCAATAGAAATCACTGTGTAGTTGTCTATCTGAAAGTCCAGAGTCCATATCCTTATAGATTAGCTCTATATAGCGTCAATCTAGTACTTATGTCTAGTAAACAGTAAGTGGTTTCCAGGGCTTAATAGATTATGCCATTCGAAAGTGACAGAAATTATGCCTGTGTGACTCTTATCTTTGCTAAGGTCCTAAGCACGTGAAAATTCAATACGGGTCGTCGGTAGACATAAGTAGCCTTTGTTGCGCATGAATGAGCTTGTTGTAATGAGTTATGGAAATTCACGTTGAGGAAAAGATAAAAGTTGTTTTAGCTTTTTTCAAAATGTGTGCACTGTTATAGTATGTGTGTGTTTGTGGCAGGTGTACGTGAATACGGTGGAGGGCAGAGGAAAGCTATCAAGAGGTCAAGAGTTGAGTTGGCCACCTCCTTACATTGTGGCTCCAGAGATTGAACTCTGGTCGGCAGATTTGCATAGCTAACCACAGACGTTTGTACACTCTGAAACATCTCTCCAGCCCACATTTTACTTTTCTGTGTTTAGAATGTCACCCTCTCAGTTGACACCAGTTAAATGTGTTAGATGTGAATTTTTACAGGATTTACTTCTGTGATTACTCATCTGCAGGACTGTGCATTTCTTTTCTCTTCTGTGTGGCTGCCTTCAGAGGCCAGAAGTGGGTGTCAGATACCCGAGAGCTGGAGCCCCAGGTGGTGTGAGCCACTGACATATGAGCTGGGCAATAAACTTGGGTCTTCTTGAAGAGCAGCAAACACCATTAACTAAAGTAATCTTTTAACATTTAAGTGTAACACACTCACAGATGGTAAATTAATTAATAGATTTCTTTTGTTGAGAACATTGTGCGTTATTTTAAAAAGTCAAGGCTTAATGTCTTATTGTATGTATGTGCATATGTGTGTGCATGCGTTCGTATGTGCACATGTGTATATATGTGTGTATGTGTATACATAATACATAGATGTACATGTATGTGGTCAGAGGTTGATGTTGGGTATTTTTTAAAAAATCATTCTCCATCTTATGAAGTAAGGAAGGGTTCCTTACTTGAAACTAGAGCTCACTTAGCTTACGTGACTAGCCTAGATAGTCCACTCGCTCCAGGGATCTCCAGTTTATGACTTCCAATGGTGGGAATTATAGGTGGGTTACCAAGCACTCTACTTACTGAGCCATTTCCCTACTCCCCAAAGTTTAGAGTCTTTTGTAATGATTTAGTTGCTTTGATGTATTTGCCTATTTTCAAAATGTTCCTATGAAATAGCATTAGCTCCCATTTGTACATTTAATGTTTTTTAATCCTTCCTACTCCCACATCTGATGAAACTTCAGATCACTCATTTCTTCAAACTATCCGTCACCTCCACTCTATCACACAGTATCAAGGGTCTAAGCAAAGTGATCAGGATTACTTCTAAAGTTTTCACTGGAGTTATTAGATGAACATCCTCTAGCATGACATTTTGTGAAAATAAAAATATCACCTTAAAAGGGGTATTAGTCATAGTATCTAAAAATATATAGACAACATAGTTGCTTTCACCTTTTAAAAGCGATAAAACTGCACTTTCTTGCAAAAAAGGGTAAAGAGGTGGCACATTAAATTCTTGTTAAAGCTGGATTCTGTCAGAGACTCAAGTAAGCAATTTTACTTTAGTGTATACACCTATAATCACGTTATGTAATGTGTCTTGTCTGAATAGCCAAAGCAGGTCATATATCACAATCAAAACAGCGGTAAACAAGCATGGTAACCTAGAAACGTGATTAAAAATTTCATTATGTTACATAATCAAAACACTTAAGTAGGTGAACTGAAATGGTCACATGTGAGTGAGCCTATCAGTCTTATAAGAAAGCTTACTGCTTGCCTGTGGTAAGAATGCCGGGTTGCTAACTCGGAACTTCTGTTTGATTACTTTAACAGGTTAGACTATTATGATAGTGTTTCCCCGATACCCAGAGATCCTCTGGATTTTCTCCAGCATGATGGTATAAAGGAAGTTCTCTATAATTACAGTGGAGGGAAGACCGCCCGAGTTTGGAATGCTTTCTTTCATCTTTGAATATATAATATGCACATTACAGAACCAGAGGCCATTGCATCGGCAAACTGCTGATGAAGGCGTATCGTGGACTGAGCAAAAACATCCTAATAAAGCACAGTGTTCTTGCTGAGCATGGTGACAAATGCCTACAATCTTAACTTCTGGGAAACTGAGGCAGGAGGATCTTGAGTTCTAGACTAGCCTGGGTTACAGAGCAAAAGCTGTTTCAGAAAAGATGAAGTTCCTCTACCGCGTTCTAATTTGCTATCTCCTGCATTTGTATCTGACTCAGAAAAAGTCTAAACGATTGCACCGTACATGCCAAAGTCTAACTGGTCATATCCTGGTCCCAATGTGAGTGGCAGGAAGTGATGTTTGGAGCGTGGCATGTGATTCACCAGGGACTGGAAGGAGTCACCAGGCCTCATTATACTGAGTGCATAAGACAGCATACGTGCTCTCTGACTGGGTCACTCTCTAGTCAGTGGTGCAAGCATATAAAGCAATATTCCAGTATGATGTTGGAATATCACGTGAAAAGTTGTTGACGGAATGCTACGGGAAGACAGAGTTGCGTAGACTACTGTAGTCTTAGAACTGTGCATCACCGTCTAGGGAATGCCAGAAAGGACAAACGGAGGACTCCGCACAAAGGTGATGACAGCCTGGATCCTGCCAACAGCTTGAGGGAAAGGGAAGGAACCTGGCAATGTGTAGGATGTATAATAGGCAAGATTAGGTCACCGAGTAGATAAGAGGCAGGAGTGGATGGAACACACATATATGACTACACACAGAGACGTAAGAGGGAGATTTCTACCTTCATCGGAGGTACTGCTTATCCTCACTCGTGAGAAAATAATAAAATGGTGTGAGCAGAGGAAGGTGGGGAGTGACGTGTGATCCTGAAGGTCAAGTGTCCATGGGGTACCTTTGCAGCTGTAGCCATACGACTTTAAAATATTTACTCTATGTGTGTGGAACCGGGCGGGGGGGGGGGGGAATGGGCCCCAGTTTATTTGTGTGTGTGAAAGTCAGAAGAAAAGATTTTCAGTTTTTCTCCTTCCTCTTGGCTTATGAGGCAAAGTCTTTTTTGTTATTTCTAGGCACTTGATACAAAAACCAAAAAAGTGGATTCTCTTGTCTGTATCTCTCATCCTGCGGTGGGAGTGTCCTGGGGTTGGGATTTACCAATCCACACCTGGCTTTTGTAACACAGGCTTTAGGGTTTGAACTCATGGTTGCTAAGTAGGTGTTTACCCACTGAGCCGCCTTACTGGCCTCCATCACAGAGTTTAATAGAGTCTGAACTTCGATGACAGGCACAGTGTCGTTTATAGACAGCGAACGTGTCCCTAGGATGGCACTCGGAAGCACTGCTCCTGACATCTTAAATACTCCTCCACACTCTGATTCAGTTTCGAATGCTACCCCGTCCTCGATTTCACCAAAAGCAATTATGTTTGCACTCGGGGAAGTGTATGCGAACTTACTCACACACAGTCTGGAAGCTGGAGCTGTTTTGATGTCTCCTTGCTTGCTTCAGTAACAGTTCCTACTATGTTGGCTCACAGCTGAGTCACGCTCCTTAGTAACCCGAATCAGCGCCCAAGCTATCCTGCGTTGCCTGCTATCAGAGCTCCGGGATTTCATGCTTAGGGCTTGCTGGGAGGTGATCTGAGTCAGCCAAGCCCTGTCGAGCCTGGGCTACTTCGTCTTTGTGGTGAACATCTACCTTCTATCCATCACGGAGTTCACACTCCTTCTAGGAAATATCCTTAATGCGTTTCACTTTGGTGGTCCCCTTCCTCTTCCTCAGCTCTGCTGGTTAGGGTGAAGCAGGCGCCACTCTACCCTCCAAGAGGTTGGACAAGCACATGCTTTCCAAATCTCAGCTCCAATTAGGGGCTCACAAAATGATGTCGTTTGAGTGGAAGCCTTGTAGTAAGCAGTGCGCTTCCTAAGATTCATGTACTTTGAAAGATTCCTTCTCTTTCCTGTCCCCCTCCCTTTTCTTGAGATTGCAAAAGTACATAGCTTGGGTAGGTGTTAGTGACCTAAAAATGAAGTCATCTACAGGAAAAGACAGAGAGACCACATCTTCCCTGTATATGTAAACCACTGGGATTTTTCAAGTTGAGTTGTTTTGGTATAAGAATTATTTCTAGTTCTTGTCCTTTTACTGGGAAAAAAAAGCCAGTTGAGGTTGATTCATTATTCACTCAGTTAAATAATTACCGAGAAAGTATACAATGTCAGGACTAGTGAGGTGTGGCTACGGCAAAGTATGTATTCGAGGCAAAGGTCTTGGCCCTTGTGGCTTTCACATTGATTGGAAAACATCCTTGGATTTCCTTAATATTACTTAATGCCTTCCAGGACTTTGCTCAGTCCTTAGTGACAGATACTCCTGACTCTGTGTTTTGCTTGCCAGGTGATTCGCAGAATCTCCAGCACTGAACATGTATCCCTCTTTCCTCCCTGCGCGAAGAGCCTTATATTTTATAGGCGTTGGTTTTGCGGGCAAGTTCATTCAAGTATCTCACCAGATTGGGAATGGCGGCCACTGCTGGTGTTCCCCCAGCTGTCTGATCTCCGTTACCGCAGATCTAATGCTAGACTGTTGATGAGTTCATTAATTAATTAGTGCTCGTACTTTGTTTTGTGTGCTGATTTTCAAATGTCATAGAATAGGAACTGAGGGGGAAAAATCTGAAGTCAGATGGTGAGAAGGAATGTGGGGGCTGTGGAGAGCTACTGAGAGCTCAGTACACATTTGCTCACAAGCACTGTCACGCAGCAGTGTTTCCGAGGCACTGATCAGAGAGAATGATGCTGGTCCCAGCTAGCATAGCCATCTTTTACCTTCCTTCTTACTTTTCTTCCTTTATTCAGTTGAAATATGCATTAAGTTGCTATTTGGAACTATTTTCAAGGTTGAACTGCAGCATTAAATCCATCAAATCCTCGTCTTTATGCATCTGGTGTCCTACGGGAATAAGCCATGGAGTTTAGAGCCTGCATGTAAAATCCCATCTCAAACCTCACAGTTCAAGAGGCAGATCAAAGAATGAGGGCTGGGCACGGTTATGCCACTTGTCCAAAATCCGAATGAGGGTAGAGAGAAGATCCAGTGTGTTTGATGCTGGATTCCTGGGAGTAGCAGAGACAGTTGAGGAGGTGGGAGGCACACAGTGTTCGGAGTGAACCAGTGAGGTGACATCTGGCAAAAGATACTTGTGAAAGACAAGTTGAGTACATTCTGAAATAGAATGCCGAGAACCGTAAAAAGAACTCGGGCAGTTTTCGAGTGAGATGAAGATTGAAAAAAAAGAAGAAGAAAAAAATAAAACAAACCAACAAAATATCCATCAGGGGCTGGGGAGATGGGTCAGTGGTGTGAACTACTGGTTACTCTTAAAAAGGACCCAGGGTGGATCCCCAGCACCCACAGGGTGGCTTGCAAAACACTCGTGACTCCAGTTCCGGGGGGTCTGGGGCTTTCCTCTAAGCTCTGTAGGCACCAACCTGACACATGGTATGCTCACACCTGTGAGCAGATAGTCTTTCATACACATGAGATAAGGAAATACATTAGGAAAGATATTTCAAAGGTTAGAGTTTTCACTTAGCTAATGTTGTGATAGTGTTTTGAGAGAGATTGTTAAAATTCCCTCCCACGAGTATTTTAGGTTTTTTGATAAGGGGAATGTAAAAATGATCAGTGTATACATATGCATACACACACATATATGTCCATACGCATAGATACATATAAGCATACATGCACGTGTTCTATAAGCTACTTTTTTTTTCAACATAAAGGGAATCAGTGGACTGATGATATCAGAACCACCTACTCCTTAGCAAAGCCATGGATTACTTGTCAAAAATACTCATTGATGATCCCGTCTCTTCGGGACTTTTAAATTTGGAAATCTAGTTGGAATTTCGGACTCTCTGTCTTCAAAAGACTTTCTAATAGTACTCAGACTCCGGAAGATCTGTTATTGCTTGTAGATTTCTGCTGCAGATTTCTTGTTGTCATTAGACAGGAAATAATTCAGCCATGCTCTTGACATCCTTCCTTCACCAGTCAGATCTCTTCCTGTTCTAATCGGGCTGTACAAATGGTGTGTTTCTATTGAAGTTGCAGTCTTCAATCAGAGGTAGGAAAGTGTGTTGAAGCTAAGGAATCGCAAGAGGGGTTTTAGCGTTAATCTCATTCTTTTCCTGACAATGTCTTATGTAGCTTTACTGTAAACTCACGGTGTAGGCAAAGATGACATCATGTAGATGGTCCTTCTGTCTCTACTTTCCAAGTGCTGACATTACAGGTGTGCACCTCCACACCCAGATGATTAATTAACCGTGGTTTTTAATCTCCTAGGTGTTTGTTAGCCTATCAAGAATTTTCTTTCAGATCATCCAATATCTGTCAAGAGGACCTAATCTATACTAGTAGATATTTTTTGCCAGGTCCTTATGCTATAGTCTAGTTGTGTGTTAGGCTGAGATCTCAGCCACATCATGGTACCATCTGACCAGGTCTCTTCCTGTTGCAACAGAAATGATCCAAATCACTTTGATTTGGAAAGGGGATTGGTTCAGATAACTAACCAGTCTAGCCGGTGACTAGGTTCCCAGGTATGATATTAATAATCATGAAAGATTTGTCTCTATAAAAGCTGGAGGTGAGAAAGAGGTTGGCTAGCTTTATGGGCAAAGTTGGTTGTCTAGTTTGTTTTAGTAAAACACCCTGACCCCCCCCCCCCCCCGCCAAAAAAAAAACCTGGGGAAAGAAAGAGTATGCTTGGCTTACATTGCTGGGTCACAATCATCACTGAGGGAAGTCAGGCCAGGAAGCAAAGCAGAAAACACAGAAGACCACCACTTACAGAGTATCTCTTTCTCTCAGACAGCCCAGGACTATCAGTTTAGGCATGGTGATGCCCACAGGAAGTTGGGCCCTCTCACACCAATCATCAGTTAAGTCCTCTCATATAGGCATGGCCACACGTTATTCTGATGGGGACAAAATTCTTCAGCTGGGGTTTCTATAACAAATCTTTTTCTGTCCTGCTAGCCAGTTCCCCAAAAAATAACAGGGAGATTTCTTACTAATTGTGAAAGATTTGCCTATAGCTTTGGCTTGTTCCTAAGTAGTTAGCTCTTAGAACTTAAATGAACCCAGTTATACTAATCCGTGCTCTATCTTGTGGTGTTACCTCTCTTCCATGTTGTACCTCCTGTTTCCTCTCTGCATCTCCTGGCTTCTCCTGTGTGCCTCGATTCATCCTCTTCTTTCTTTCTTTCCCTGGGAATCCTACCTATCCCTCCTGCATAGCTATTGGCCATTCAGCTTTTTACTAGGCCAGTCATAGCAATACACCTTCACACTATGTACAAATATCCCACAACAGTTTCCTGCTTCCCAGAGGGTTCTAAGTGGTGTTCAGTTCACCACAAAAACTAACCAGGACAGTGGGAACTAACTAGGCCCCAGGAGGCCTGGACTAGCTGAGGTGAGGCTGAAGAACTTAGCTACCAGGAGCATCATTTGGGGTTCTGTCCAAGCTGACGCACAGGGCTGAAGAGAGGAGGGTTGAATTTAAAGCCAAATAAAGCAGGTGGAGACACCCCAAAATGAAGAGGTTGCAAGTCAGGGTCATGATTAGTGCACGGGAAGATTCCGAAGGCCCGCACCAGATACTCTCAATTCAGTGAACTCAGGCACTGGAAGGAGGAGCAAGACTGCTGATTTGTGGGCTCTGTGTCACATGATCTTTGGAGTTTCCACCATACTTGCCATTGCTGACATCTGGAAGCACCTAGCTTCCTGCCCACCCCTGGCTACATGTTTTATTTTTTTAATTCATCTGTTTATTCATATATAGGTACATGTGCATCACAGCATACGTGTGGAAGTCAGAGAATAACTCGAGAGAGTCTGTTCTTTCCTTCTATCCTGTTAGGTCCTGGGTGCTGATTGAACTCAGGTTGTTAGGCTTGGGGATGAGTTCATTTACCCACTGAGCCTCATCCCTGTCCCTGAGATCCATTCCTTTACTCAATAGCTATTACTTAATGCCCACTAAGCATTGCTTGAGGTACTGGAGATAAAGCAGCAAGCCAAAGGAAACCTCAGCCCCAGGGAACTTATATTCTGTTGGAGAGAGCAGAGTTTAGGAAAATGATCATCTTTAGCCTTAGGGATATTGAGAAGCATCATGAAGGGAGCTAGAGCAGGGTATGGATAGTGGGAAAGTTTTGTTTTGATTTTTCTTTAAGTTTTTTTTCCATGCAATACATTTGATCATATTTTCTCCCCATCAACTCCAACTCCTCCCAGACCTACCTCACCTTTCTACCCATCCAACTTTGTGTCCTCCCCCAACCCTTTTCTCCAAAAACGTCCAAAAATGAAAATCAAAGCAAAAAAACCCAACAGCAACAACAAATCCCAGTGGAAAAAAAAGTAATACCAAAGCAAAACAAAGCACATACAAAACCATGAAGTTCATTTTGAGTTGACCAACTACTCCTTGGCATGGGACCTGCCCTGAAGTGTGGTTGTATTTCCCAACAGGCAACACTTGCAAACAGTTCTTTGGTTAGGGGGCGGGACTTTGTGTCCGCTTCCCCTTCTCAGCGCTGGGATATTGTTTAGTATGACCCATGCCTGTCTCCTATGTGCTTCTACAGCCTCTGTGAGTTCATATGCGTGTCAGCCCTGATATATCCAGAAGATGCTCTTTCCTTGGGGGTCATTCACTACTTCTGGCTTTTCCAATTTTTCTTCCCTCTTCTTCATCACAGAGTCCCGAGTCATGAATAGAGCAAGGCTCTAAACCCACGTAGAAAGCTCAAGGACAAGATTTGCATGCCTAGGGAATCTGTATGTGCAGCCTGAGTGTGCTGCGTGTGTCTGCAGTCCACAGAAGGTCGTCAGTGGCACAAGGAAGGGAAGGACTGCAAGAGGGGCCCCAGGGGGAAGGATCTTCCAGCTCTCACATGGGGCCCTGCATCAGATGATAATTGCTTCTGATCCTTCCGAAACACCAGCTCTTTGTGTTCAAGGTCCAGAGGGTAGAAATGGAATGAATCAGAGATAGGGCTTGGAGAGCCCAGGGTGAGTAAGGCAGAGATAACCGTGCTCAGGCCCTGGCCACACTGAATCCCAGAGGGCTGCCACACCCCGTTTCACATTTCATCTCTGTCTTCCAGCTGCAGTCTGAGTGGAGTGGGAGTGTGGGGTCATGCAGCCTCCCTGGCAGAATTCCCTTCAGATCTCTCTGCACTCTCTGCCGGGATGATGAACATGGAAGACTGGCACACAGGGGTATGAGGTCAGAGAACTAGGGAGCTGATACTGTGTTTAAAAGGAATGTCCACATTTTTCCCTTTCTTTAAGGTATCAGGGGATATTTCTTCCAGTAAAAGGACTGACACGCAATGTTGCTTCCCAGATTTGGTCTTCATTTGAACTCGAATTATGTTAGGTTGTATACGTGTATAACTCAAAGACACAGAAGACACTGTGTAGTGACATCTGCATGTGTCTTTATTATGCACCTTAAAGTAAAATTTTCTGGAAAAAAAAACACTATTTACTTTAAATAATGGGGCTGACAGTTGGTTTTTTTTTTTTCTCCTACACTTTCATTGTTGAATGGAAATGTATTTTAACAGTGTTTTTCTGTGTCCTGGGACTTGCTCTGTAAACCACTGTAGACCAGACTGGGCTTGAACTCATAGAGATCAGCCTACCTCTGCCTCTCAAAGGCTGGAAGTAAAGGCGTGCCCCACCTCTGCTCAGCTGGCCTAATAATTCTCTATGAAAAATCATGGGATAATGGAACAGGGTGAGAAAGTGAATGCCCGTACTTAGATTTGTGGTTTGTAGAAAAGAAGACTAGGGTCGAATAAAACTAAGCCAAATATTTTGGGACCTTCTCTGAAGAACATTTGTTGAAATTCTTTGAACATGCTTTGCAGTTAATACTGATGTTTTTTAAAAAAACATGAAATCGAGAAAGTTTTACTTGAGTTTGAAGTTTGTCATTTAAACTATACAATAAGTTTTAAATGAGATTTAAATAAGTTTTTCTTTCTTTTTAACTTTTGGTCTTCTTTGTTCTTTAACACATTGTGATTATGCCTTGCATGATATGGATCCTTATTATGGGAGAAATGACACATGTTGGGTTATAGCACCTTGGGAGAGTTGGCTCATCATCTGTTTTATAGATCGATGCCCATGTCTCTACTTCTAAAGAATTAGTTATGGTCTTGGGACCCAGCAAACTTACACACAAATGTGTGAAACCAAAATAAAAATGTCTTCTTTCTCTTGTTTTGTCTCCTTTATTTTTCCATACTGTTTCATTTCCATTTGCTTAATTAAAATACATGATCTTGACCCATTGAGATGGTTTTATAACCCATTTGAAAGTTACAGTCCACATGTAGAAAAGGAAACACAATTTTGGAAAAAAAAAGGCTCTTTTGGATTGAGAACTAAAACATAAGCTCTTAACCAGTGAGGAGATGCATGTGGCTGCGGAGGGGTGCTGGAGATTATCTGGGAGTCTAATTCCTGGGTTAGGGATTTGCTCTCTTACATCTTGGATTTCTAGGCTTGGTGACTATGTGTGGCTGTCTTGAGTTAGGCCACAGATATCATTTGTTTCCTGCGATGCCTTCTGCCCTGTGCCTCTAATTAACTTATGTCACCTAGCAGAACCAGCGAAGTCGTAAGTTCTCGAAGCACCTGCTATCTATTCATACAAAGATTTGCTGTAGCTTTTATAAGTCTAAGTCTTGGTAACTATGGAGACGGGAAAATTAAGCGAGAGCAAAGTTCCTTTCTGCAATTACACCCGAGACTCAGTCATTCATCCAAAGGTCACTACAAAGCCTTTATGGGCTACGAAGGTTTCAGTCTTGTCCAGTATATTTAAGTTAACACGCATTGCACAGAAATTAATTATCAGAACATCTATTGCTGAAATCTCTCAGGAGACATACTTTATTTTAAAACCCATTTTGCGTTAGACAATGGTTAACAGTTAACTGCATCGGCTGTCCAATTTCTGACCTTGTCTCTTGGCTTTCTTCACCTTGGTGTAAGCTTCGGGAAGATGGGACCAAATCTACATCTCAGAGTGTTCCCATTTCTCTGGTAAGGACACATGCAAGTCTAACCCCTGGATGTCCCTTATTTATTTATTTAGCATTACCACAATACCGAATATTCTACTCTTCTAGGTATTTTCAGAGGCTGAAGATGAAGGGACTCCAGGGTGTCGGTCCTCATGTCCCGGATTCATCTCTGATCAATGTTCCGCAGCTCCCTCTTCTGCAACCTCCTGAAACTTATCTGAAAGATTCCCAAGGGACTTGAGCCTACTTATATCCAAACATCCAAGTCTAATATGGTATCTTGTTCTGGAAATGGTTATGAGCCACCATGTTCATCTGAAAACTTCAGTCATTTTCACGGCTGCCTTTTGTGTGTGTGTGTGTGTGTGTGTGTGTGTGTGTGTGTGTATGTGTGTGTGTGAAGGAGTCGGAGACTGATTGACAGAATGGAAATGTGTACCTTCCTAGCTGCTCTAAGTGACAAAAGTGGGAAGAATGGACCTAGGCCTTCAAAATTTAACATAAAATAACATCAGGTTTTCTAGTTCAAGAAGATTTAGTGGAAACACTAAAGTTTTCATTTTGGTGAGAACATTTTTTGGTGTAATCAAGTAACTGCACATCTTTTAATATGTATACTTTATCTACACCATGAAATACACTTCAAAACATAAAAAAGAAAGAAAAAATGAAAGAGAGAGAGAAAGAGAGAGAGAAAGGAAGAAAGAAAGAGAGAAAGGAAGAAAGAGGGAAAGAGAGGAGGGAAGGAAGATGCTTTATACTTTCTGAGTGAGTTCTTTACCCAAGTAATCTGAATACTATTATTCACTTGGGAGTTTTATTTTGAAGCCGTTAGAAATCAATTTAACTAATATTGTCACGTGAAAAAAAAAACACTCTGAAAAAAAAAGCAGGAGAAAATAGGAGGTTGTTTTTCCTTCTTTTTAAAATAATTTCTTTTCTTTTTTTTAAAGAAAACACTCTATCTTTTTTTTCATTTTACATACCAAATCCAGTTCCCTCTCCCTCCCCTCCTCCCATTCCCTCCACCTATCCCCCACTCCTTTACCCATCCACTGCTCAGAGAGGGTAAGACACATTGTTTTGGGAAAGGTCCAAGGCCCTCTTTACTGTATCTAGTCTGAGCAAGGTATCCATCCAAAGAGAATAGGTTCCCCAAAAGCCAGTACAAGAAGTAGGGATGAATCCTGGTGTCACTGCCAGTGGCCCTGCAGTCTGCTCCAGCCACACAACTATCATCCACATTCAGAGGGGCTAGTTTTGTCCTATGCTTGTTCCTTCCCTGTCTGGCTGGAGTTGGTGAGTTCCCATTAGCTCAAGTAGACTGTTTCAGTGGGTGAACCCATCATGTTCTTGACCTCTTTGCTCATATTCTCACTCCTCCCACTCTTCAACTGGACTTTGGGAGCTCAGCCCAATGTATTACATTTGGAGTCTGATACTTTAAAGTACTTATGTGAGCAATTTAGGTATCAGAGAATAGAAACATGCTGTTTCCATTTCTCTGAAAGGACAAACACTATTGAAAGTTTTACAAAGAGTCCTTTGTGCGTGTGGTGACGATACTGGGTCCTTCTTTACCTATAAGCTTAGTAGCATTTGTGACCTTGCACACAAATAATTTATTCTGTGCCCAGTCTTAATAAAAGAATCATCAGCGAGGGGAATAATTCAGCATGAAGACACCATTGCATGAAGTTACGATGCAGGGCCAGTTACTGTCGAATGTCTTTATAGGAAGCCTTGTGAATGGGTGACATATTTGCCTAGCCTGCTTTAGACACTAGAACATTAACAGTCTAAACATGCATTGAAACAGTTCAATTTCAAAAGTGCTTCTTCTGCCAGTATGAACACTTAAGGTCAGATCCACAGCACCCGTGGTAAAAAGTTAGGCAGGTGGAGACAGGAGGATGGAGTTCTGGGGCTTGTTGCCACCCAGCCAAACCTAATGCTCTATCCATGGAACCGTCCTTCCTGTACCTCCCTTGTGATGTAGGATGTGTTGCTTTCATTGGTTGAATAAAGAGACCGCCTTGGCCTTTTGATAGGATGGAACTTAAGTGGAGTAGACTGAACTGGATGCTGGGAAGAAGGGTAGAAGGGCGGATGCCACGGTTCTCTTGCCCGAGATGGATGCTGGCTAAACTCATGCAGGTAAGCCACAGTCAAGTGGTGATACACATTAATGGAGATGGGTTAAACTAGTGTGTGAGAGTTAGCCAATAAGAGGCTAGAAATAATGGGTCAGGCAGTGTTTAAATAATACAGTTTCTGTGTGATTATTTCAGGTATAAGTTAGCCGGGTGGCCAGAACAAGGGGCCCCGTTCCCTACTACACCTTTGTTTTATGAGGCAGGGTCTCTTACCGGCCCTGGGGCTCCTAGGTTAGGGATCTGGAGGTATTTGTCTGTCTCTCCAGAGTAGAGGTTAGAAGTCTGTGCCACCGTATTTGGCTTTTGATGTGGGCGCTGGGGACTGAACTCATATCTTCATGCCCACAATACAAGCCCTTTATTAACTGAGCTATCTCCCCAGATTCTTGCCAAAGTGTTTTGTTTACTTTAAAGTTTGTTTAAAAGGTGTTTTCATACAATATGCATCAGTCATGTTTTTCCTTCCCCCAACTCCTTTCAGATCCTCCCAGCCTCCCTACCAACCTAACTTTATGTCCTCTCTCTAATTCTCAAAGAAAAAACAAACACCACCAAAACCTGAAAATAAAAAATGACAAAAACCAGTAAAACGGAAAACTATTAAAACAAAAACCAAAACCCCACAAAAGAACCCCATAGAGTTTCTTTTTTGTTGGCCAACTTCTTCTGGGCATGGGGCCTGTGTTGAAGTTTGTTTGATATACCCAGTGTCTCTCTGTCCTAGTGGGGATTACCATTGCTGTGATCAAGCACCATGACTAAAGCAATTTGGGGAGGAAAGGATTTATTTCACCTTACCCTTCCAGGTAGCAGACCATCCCTGTGGGAAGTCTGGGCAGGAACTCCAACAGTGCAAAAGCTGATGCAGAGGCCATGGAGGAACACTGCTTTCTGGCTTACTCCTCATGTTTTGCCTTGCCTGCTTTCTTATAGAATCCAAGACCACAAACCTAGGTATGGCACCAACCACAAAAGACGGGGTTCCTTCTGCATTGATCACTCATTAAGAAAACGCCTTCCAGCCAGATCTTATAGAGGCCTTTTCTTGATTGAGGCTTCCTCCTTTCAGATAACTCTAGCTTGCATCAAGTTGGTGTAGAACTGGCCAACACACATTCCATTGGAGAAAACTGATTTTCCCTTTCCCACCAGGTATTAATTGCAATCAGCTTCTTGGTTAGGGGAGGGACTTTGTGTCCAGTTTTCAATTCTCCTTGCTTGAATTTTGTCTGGTTTGAACCTGGGAAGGTCTAGTGTGTGCTGTTCCACTCTCTGTGGGTTCATATGTGTATCGGTACCATTTTGTCTGGAGACACTGCTTTCCTGGAGTCATCTAACACCTCTGGATCTTACAATCTTTCTATACCCTCTTCAGCATAGATCTCTGAACCTTGAGCTAAACAACTAAACTGTCCTGCTTAGGACTGAGCTTTCCAAAACTTCTCATTCTCTGAACATTGTCTAGTTGTGTCTTTCTGTTAATTCCCATCCACTGCAAGCAGAAGTTGTTCTGATGAGGGCTGAGTGATGTGCTGGTCTATATAGCAATATGCCACGTTCTCAGTCATTTTCTTGCTTTGTTCTATAGCAGAATAATAAATAATAGTAGGTTTTCCTTTAGGCCTATGATCTATCTTGGTTCTTGGCCGCTTTAGCAGTGTCAGGCATGAGTTCCATCTCATAGAGTGGTCCTTAAATGCAAGCAAAAAGTGATTGGTTCCACCCATAATGGTTATGCCACTATTGTACCACTATACCTTGAAGGTAGATATAGCTTGTATACACCCTACAAACTATAAGGTTTGTAGCCTAGTGATACCGATGATTGCCTTTCTCTTTTCTTAGCATAAAGAGTACCTTCCACCACCATGGATACTGGTTAGTAGGTAGATACCTTCTCAGTGTCTAGTGGCATAAGTGCTGTTCTCAGCAATAGGGTCTTATTAGATATTGGAAAAGAGCCAATAGCTTTTGCAATAGCCTATGGTGTTTTGAGGAATGTTTATGGGACCCCCCCTGCTTTAGTCAATGAGTCAACAAGACATAAATCATTCCTGGTACTGGATGTTTTACTTGGGTGATATGGGAGAGCAGGGTAAAGGAGGGAACACAGGGAAGAACAACTAACACTAGAGATCTTGTGAAAAACCGTGCAAAAATATACAACTGCAGAGGCTCCTAAAATATATACATATATGAGAAGAATGTAAAAGGAGCCACCATATAATGAGATGACAATGCTCCAGCTAGAGATCGCACACACTGAGGATTTTGAAGAGGAAATCGCTGCCTTCTGGATCGTTGTGTCTTTCATGTTATATAAACTCAGCTAGTTAATCTGTTAGATGTTCCCTTTATCTCCTGTTGCCATTCCCCCACAAACCTGCACAGCTTCTCTTTATAGCTCGCTGGTTGACAGCTCTCAATCCTTCTCTTAAGCTATGGGTGATGACCTTTGCCGCTTACACTGCGATGCCTGGGCATGCCTCTTCTGTGTCTTTCAAACTAGGTGGTCAACAGCTTCCTCCTGCCCATCCATGACTATGTTGGCTTTGGATATATGACCTCCATGTCTTCTAACACTTACTTGGGCCAGTTAGATGGCCCAGCATCTAACAAAATGCCTGCTGTGCAGTCCTGACAGCATCAGTTCAATTCCTAGGACTGACAGTGGAAGGAAGGACTCAACCCCTGAACGTGGTCCTCTAGTCTCCCCTGGGCAGTGGTGCTCATGCACCCACTAAACTTTCATATACAATAATGTAAGTAGAAAGTAATATCCAGCACTTATTATATTAGGAATCTACCTCCGGGAAGTAAAGAGCAATAAATCTCATTAGACATAGACCCTGTTGGTCTAGAACAGGTATTAATAAAAGATAACTTATGGACTAAATCCAGCTCATTGTCTGACTTTGAACATAAAGAGATGTGTGTGTGTGTGTGTGTGTGTGTGTATGTTGCAGTACTGGAACTTGCACCCGGGGCACTTCACATTTCTGGCATGCAGTCTACTCCTGAGCTGCACAATAATCATTTAATATGAAGTTTTATTGAACAAATTTTTTTCATTTATGTGTTGTCTATGGTTGATTTTATGCTATAAACCATAGGCTCGTACAGTTGCAATATACTATGTAGCCTAAAAATGCCCCAAATAATCACCATTTTCCTTTTAATAAAACCCCATATCTCTGGCCCAGAACTGTCCTTTTGGAAATACATGGAATGGGGATTATTTTAAAATATTTTAAAACATCTAGTATGGACAGATACATTTATAGGTGATAATGAAAATGAGTGACAAGCAAAACAAAAGTAACAGACACCCCAAAATACAAGCCCAGATAACAGCGCCTAACTGCTGTAAAAGTTTCTAAACACAACCTTAGTTTCTGTATTTACCTCCTGGTGGGTGAGTGAGAATTTGCCCATTAGAACTGGCTGATGGGGAAGCTCAGCCAATCACATTTGGCTAGGGTGTGGCCACCTGGATTCCCAGGTCCTTGTTCCTTGGCCCCAGGTGGCCACCCCCTAGCCAAATGTGATTGGCTGAGCCGGCCAGCACGCCACACTTCAAAGAGTGTTAGCATAGACGTGGTGGCAGAAGCCAATCAAATAATAACACAAATAAAATTCTCCATCAAATTTTATTGAGTTAAGATAAAGTGAAAGAAGTCTTTGCTGTAGCGTGACAGATGATATTTTTGTTTGTTTGTTTGTTTTTACTCTTCCATTCAAAAATTTACAGTTTCTCCCCTCCTCCCATTCCCCTCCCTCTTCCCCACTCACTCTCCTCCCTTCCCCTCACTGCTTGAGAGAGGGCAGGGAATCCGTTACATCCAGGCTTAGGAAGCTGTGCATCCAAATAGACCAGGGTCCCACAAAGACAGTAGTACATGCAGTAGAAATAAGTCCCAGTGCCTTTATCAATGGCTTCTCAGTCAGCCCTGATTGTCAGCCACAATCAGAGAGTTCAGTTTGATCACACGCTCATTCCGCTGGATTTGGTGAGCTCCCATTAGAACAGGCACACTGTCTCAGTAGGTGGACCAACCCCTCGCGGCCCTGATTTCCTTGCTCCTCTTTTCCCTCCTTCTGCTCTTCAACTGGACCTTTGGAGCTCAGTCCGTTGCTCTGATGAGGGTCTCTGTCTCTATCTCCATCCGTCGCTGGACGAAGATTCTATGGTGATATTCGAGGTAATCATCAGTGTGATAGTGGGGCAAGGACAGTTCAGGCACCCTCTCCTCTGCTGACCAAGAACCTAACTGGGGACATCCCTGTGGACACCTGGGATTCCCTCTAGAGCCAAGTCTCTTGCCAACCCTATAATGGCTCCTTTAATGTAGATATCTTCTTTCCTGTTCCTATATTCGCCCTTCCTCCATCTCCACCCTCCCATTCCCCTAAGCTCTCCTTAATCTTTCCCTTCTCCCTTCCCTCTCCCCCCTCCCCTTCCCCCAATCCCACCCCCATCCCCACGCTCCCAACTTTGGCCCAGGAATCTTATTTTCTTCCAATTTCCAAGAGGATTCATATATGTTTTTCTTTGGATTCACCTTGTTATTTGACTTCTCTATGCTTGCGAACTATAGGCTTAACGTCCTTTGTTTATGACTAGAATCCACTAATGAGTGAGTACATACCATATTCATCTTTTTGGGTCTGGGTTATCTCACTCAGGATAGTGTTTTCTATTTCCATCCATTTCATGCAAAATTCAAGATGTCATTGTTTTTAACCACTGAGTAGTACTCTAATGCATATATATTCCACACTTTTTTTTTATCCATTCTTCCATACTGAAAACAGCTTGGTATTGGCATAAAAACTGTTCCGTGGTAGAGGTGGAATTGAATTTCAGATATTTGATACCACGGTCTCTGCTTTCATCTATTGTGTTAGACTATCCTTCTCATGCTAATAACCTATGACTTCATCCCTATAGTGTATGCCACTAGTTCCTAACAATTCTAATCTTGACTTCTTTGGCAGGGTTAGAACACATAATTAGTGTTATTACATTTTCAACAATTTTCACTGAGAAAATGACTGTGGGGCCAGAATATCCAATCCAGTTTATTTCAAGACCATTTGCAACTTCTCACAAACACTCACAACACACACACACACACACACACACACACACACGCACGCACGCACGCACACACACACACACACACACAAAATGAATGAATTAAAAGCATCAGAATTAGGCTTATTTATAATTTATAGAAACCCTAGGCAACTGCCTCTTGACGATACAAACTTGCGTCTCTGTCATATAGAACTCCAGGCAGCTGTGGCTCAGAACTCCATTCTGTGAAGCCACAAAGATCCCTCTGGCCTCCATAATCAAGCCATGACTCAAGGTGTACATTCAGGGTCTGCTTTCTTTCTTAGGGCTACAGTAGTGGGGCAGCCCACAGTGAATGGTTTGCAACTGTGGTTCCTATTCTCACAGGCTGGAAATTCAGATCCACCTGTCCAATGGCCACGCTTGCCCTGAAACCTGTTGGTGGAAATCCTTCCTGTCTGTTTTCTGGAACTGCTTTGTGCTGCTTGATTTGCAAGCCTGTCCCTCTGATTTCTGCCTCCGTCACCCCGTGTGCTGTAGTCTCGGGACCTGCCCATGTGTCTGCCCATGTGTTTTCAAATGACATGCTCCCTCTACACATTTCCCTCTCCTATTTTCAAATGTATTAGAATAAGGCCCCTCAAAATGACCTTTGTTAAAGCTTAGATAAATCTGTAATGGATCCACATCCAAATTTATAGACAGACAGTGGCACTTTGGACT
This sequence comes from Myodes glareolus, assembly GCF_982192425.1. Classification (NCBI taxonomy): domain Eukaryota; kingdom Metazoa; phylum Chordata; class Mammalia; order Rodentia; family Cricetidae; genus Myodes; species Myodes glareolus. Next base: position 23,500,641 of record NC_142051.1, read on the forward strand.
TCAACAATTCTCTTTTAGGGTGAATTTACACGCTTAACTCATGATAGTTTCCAACATCATGCTTATATTGCAAATTGCAGAGGCAGAGAAGAGAAACCAAGCCTCTTATTTGTAAGCATATATTTTAAACGTCATGTAGAAAATTCTGCTTCAGCTGGCCACAGCTGGGTGCAAAGACACAGGTGACGTCGTGCTCCGTGAAAGTGGATGCTTTAACATGAAGACGCAAAGGCGTCTGTACTGAATAACAGAAGCAGCTCCAGAGATGTGGTCTAAAATTGCTTGTCAGGGATTCTACACAGAAGACAATTTCTGAACAGACAGTATCACATGAGCTGATGAAAGAGTCGCGCTGCTGTTAACCTCCGTATAGCTCTGGCTATCCTGGAACTCACTCTGTAGAGGGCTCGAACTCACAGAGATCCGCCTGTCTCTGCCTCCCGGAGTTCTGGGATTAAAGGCGTGTGCCACCACCCCTGAGCTGGGGTCTTAATATAGAAACTGAGCTTGTGTACTAAAGCGTAAGTTTTGGTAGGAGTCAGGAAGTGGGCATGAAAGCATCATTATAGTAATCTGAAAAGCTACCTGTCATTAAGAGACAGTGAAGAATTGCTCTGCACAGTGGTTGGGAAAGCAGATTAAATGCTGATGGCCCAGGGCTGAAACTTCAAGAGAAAATGTTAAAGAAAATGGTGGGACGTTTTAAGTGGTGCTTCCTTCGCTGAACTTTTCAAAGCTGATAAGGGTCGGAGGAACTCCTCGCAAAGTTGGAAGACTCCATTTTCCTAAGAGGAGCACTGGATGTCCTGGAATTCACCTGTGGACCAGGCTGGTGGTGAACTCACCGAGATCCACCTGCCTCTGCCTCCCGAATACTGGGATGGAAGGTGTGTACCACCCATGACTGACATTGTCTTTTAAACTTAAATGTTTTTAAGTTAGCACACAAAAATGACTTTTTTTAAAAAAATTTTTTTTAAAAATATAAAAAATGAAATATAATATAAAAACATAATAAATTATATAAATAATTTATATTTTTTCATATAAAAATGAAATACAATATTTTCATGCATGCATACTGTACCTTGTTTATATTTAATCTCTATTATTTCCAGTCCTCCCACTGTTCCCACTTCTCCCAACAGTTTTTTCTCTGCTTTCGGGTCATCTGTTTCACACTGGGATTGCATGTTTGCTATTATTTAAATCATGTGGAAACAAATTTGTAACTAGATTGCAAGCTAATTGAGAGTCTTTATAGAATCTTAGTATTCTTTAATTGTATATGCAATCAAAAATCTTAAGATCACATTCACGTTATGGCAGCTAGATTACCTTGTGTCAATGTCTACATTGAGAGTTACGGGCTGTCTACTGCTCCTGAGCCAGCAATGCCCTTGTTTAGAATTGCTAGTAACTCTGGATGCTGTACATTGTCTAGGGAGCCCAAAGAAATCAGCGTGGAAGAGATTAAGTTTTGGATTTGGGTATAATGGATGTGCTCTGCAGTTTAAATATAAATGTAACATTAGGTCATTTGAGGTGAAGAACCATGCAGGAGACAGTAACAATGTACCTCTTTTTTCTTTCTCCCTTTGATGAAGTTCTTTCTTTCTTTCTTTCTTTCTTTCTTTCTTTCTTTCTTTCTTTCTTTCTTTCTTTCTTTCTCTTTTTTCTTTTTTCTGTCTCTCCCTCCCTCCCACCCTTCTCCTTCTCTCTCTCCCTTCCTCTTTCCCTCCCTCCCTTTTCCCTCCCTCCCTCCCTTCCTTCCTTCCTTCCTTTCTTTCTTTCTTTCTTCTTTTTCATAAAAAGGTTGAAAATATAGTTTTCTATTTTTTCCATATTTGATAGTGATACAAGGAGATAGCCTTGCTGAAACAGTGTTACTCCACATAACTCTCTTGTATCCAAAGCAAATACTAGTTTCTAATATTTTGTATTTTTTAAATAGGATTGTGCAGGTCTGGGTTATGAAGTGTATTCATTCTGTATAGCTAGAAGGCTTGGCAAGTGAGTTCCAGTGAAGCACTCTATACCTTATTAGGCATGCTACCTTTTTTATTTATTTTTTATTTTTTTAAACAAAAGAGAACAGGGAAAAACAAGCTCATGGAATGTTTTGAAAACATTTTATCTTGATTTTTCTAATAAGGGAAAAAATTAAACCTGATCAGCACAATGACCACTTTTTCAGTTTTATGGGCAATTTGTTTTGGGTTAACGAAATGGTAGCTTCTCTCTACAGAACCTTCAATATCATTCAAACTGACTGTTTTTATTAAAGCCTGCTATGAAAAATATTAATAAAGTATGGTGCAATCTATCTTCTAATGGATATATTGATTTTGATATTTCCTAAAATTTCCTGTTGAAATAAGAATGATAAAACTTGCATTTATTTTACTGGTGAATTTGAATCTACCCAGACATAACAAATCATTGTGAATATTCTTTCTTTTTTCCTAAGTAATACTGATATTAGTAGACTTAAGGGCTATTAACTTCTTCTCTGTGTCCAAACCAGAAAAATCCCCTGCTCACCTTCACTTCCATCTTATAAGTAAAGCTAGTACCAGATATTTCTGGAATCTTTGCATTGCTCAGTCATTCAATAATGTCCCTACTCCTTCCTTACCTCCCACTGAATAGAGAAAAAGACCTTTACATCTTACATGTTTCTACTTAGAAACTGCCTTTACATTAGCATCTGTTGCTTGTCACCAATCAGAGAGGCACTGTCATCCGAGGTCTCTGATCTCTGCCATTCACAGTCTTTATAGATGGAAAGTCAAAAGGATCATATTTGGTCAAAATCAAATCAGATCAAGATAAAAATCAAAAATAGTTGCAAACCCCCTGTCTGAGGTCTAACTTTTTTGGGATCAGAAGGCGCCGTGCAAACTTCCAAAGGAGGGAAACAACCCACAGTTCTCCCAAGCTATGATACCCATGAACCCCAACAGTGACCAGCATGGCATAATAACACTAAGACTGCAGGGGTGGCACACAACCTTGATGGCAATCAGAACTCTCTAAATGGGCTTAAGACCTGCTTAGTAAGAGGAAAACCATGCCTGGTTGGAAACCCAGGGCTAGTGAAATCCTGTATCCTGGGGGAGGGTCAACAATCACCACTCTACTAAACCAGCAAATCTCCAACTGCATTCTGAATATTTGTATTTACACCCAATGATAAGTATAGTCCTCACCCATTGGCAAGGAAGCTTCTCCTTGCAACAGCAGAGACCATTACAGAAAGCCACAAGCAATCAAAATACACAGTTGTGAACGCCAGTCCCAACCGATGCATCTATGACACAATTCCTGCACATGAAACTCAGGGAAGATGACAGAAGAAGGGTCTGAAAAATGATAAGATCCAGAGAGGTAGGTAGTTTTCTTTTTTGGGTGACATTATGTTTCCTAGTATTTTCGGAAGCCACACCCATAAAATCTCACTACCACGACTGCCTAAAGGTGAGCTGAACGAGGCCAGTACTAATAGACGTGCTGCTAATATGGACAAAGGAAAGCTCACGAGGCCTCATGCCTTGCCTCTACAAAAGATGACAATCAACTAAAGGATGCGGAGAGCAATAGGAGAAATAGTCTTCTCCAAGAAGGAGTTACACCAATTAGTTATTCAGTATCAAATGGTCAGCCCTGAGAACATATGTACAAGTAACGTTATGCAGACCGAGCAAGTTGTACTTATTTATTTAGGACTATATACACACACATATAAAACATGCACATGTATATATATTATATTTACATAAATACATACATATATATAATAACAATGAAAAAAGGGCATGAATTTGAAGTAGCAAGGAGGAGTGTATGGGAGGAAAGGGAAGGGAGAAATGATCTAATTATGATATCACCTCAAAAAATAAAAGAATTTTAAAAGGTTGTAGTGCAAGAAAATAACAAATATGAAAAAGGCCTCAGAAGGTGCCGCTTGCCCATGCTCACTATTCCTCCCAGGGCATGAGGTTTATGGAGGCAGGATGTGTTTTTCCAGCACCCGTAGCCCCTTCTACCTCTGTTTTGGCTCTAGAAGCCAGTGCACCTGTCTTTCCAGGGCTGACCCCTCTTCCCTGAACCCATCTCTCAAGCCTTAGAGCCCAATGCACCTGTCTTTCCAGGGCTGACCCCTCTTCCCTGAACCCATCTCTCAAGAGCTGACGGTCTCACGGGTGCGCCCCTCAGCTGCCCGGGGAGAGTTGTATGCTAAGATTGTGGTTGGCTGAAACTTCGGTGTCTATGTATGAGCAATCAGTGGCCCATAGCTGTACTTGATGGAAAAGGGAAAAGGCCACATAGCACCTCTCTTTCAAAAGCCACTTTCTTTTTTTTTTTTAAAGTTTATTAATTTATAAAAGTTTCCATTTCCGCCCCTCCTCCCAACACCCTCCCACTCCCCCCACTCCCTCTCCTCCTCCCTCTCCATCCCTAAGAGCAGTCAGGGTTTCCTGCCCTGTGGGAAGTTCCTCACCCCTCCCTCCAGGTCCAGGAAGGTGAATATCCAAACAGACTGGATCCCAAAAATTCAGTATTTTGGGATTCCTCATATGCAGAGGAAACAAGTCCCAGTGTCATTGTCAATGGCTTATCAGAAAGACCCCGTGCCAGCCACATTCAGAGAATCCAGCCACATTCAGAGAATCCGGCCACATTCAGAGAATCTGGTTCGATCACATGCTCGTTCAGACCCAGTCCAACTGGCCTTGGTGAACTCTCATTAGATCAGTCCCCTTGTATCAGTGGGTGAACGCACTCCTCATGGTCCTGCCTTTCTTGTTCATGTTCTCCCTCCTTCTGCTCCTCATTTAGACCTTGGGGGCTCAGTTCAGTGCTCCAATGTGGGTCTCTGTCTCAATCTCCATCCATCAACGGGTGAAGGTTCCCTCTGGTCTTGCCTTCTTTGCTCACGTTCTCTTTCCTTCTGCTTCTCGTTTGGACCTAGGGAGTTAAGTCCAGTGTTCCAATGTGGATCTCTGTCTCTATCTCCATCCACTGCCAGATGAAGGTTCTATGGTGATATACAAAATATTCATCAGTATGGTTATGGACCAAGGCTGGTTCAGGCACCTTCTCCTCTGTCCAGAGAACAATCTGGGGATCTCTCCTTGGACCTGGGATCTCCTTTATAATCAAGTCTCTTGTAAACCCTAAAATGACTCCCTTAGTTGGGATATATACTTCCCTGATCCCATATCCATCCTTCCTCCCTCCCCCCCATCCCAGACCCCCGAGCTTTCCCCATTCCTCCCCTACTCCCTTCTCTCTAACCCTCTTCCCTTCCAACAACCCCCCCGCCCCCCCATGCACCCGAGGTTGCCTGGCACTCTTGTCTACTTCCAATCTCCAGGAGGATAACTACATGATTTTCTTCAGGTTCACCTTCTTAATTCTGAACAGTCCAGGGTTTCAATTTTTCAAACATTACTTATCATGTGACTATAGAGTATATTTGTCAAAAGATCTGTACCATCATTCCTCTTATTCTTGAACAACTGCTGGTCACTGGCAATTGTAGTGTGATGCTTAGACCTTTCAGTACAAAAGTAGGGATACTCCCAAATGAGTCACCCATTATTCTTTCCCATTGTGTAACCACTCAAAAGGGCCCAAACCGAATCTTTTTTTTTTTTTTTAAATTCTCTTGGTTTTACTTGCTTTTAAAGTATTCCTGCTGGGACACAACTTAGAAGCTTAAGAATAAAAGCTCCTTTGCTTTCCAATTGTTCAGACTGGCTTGTTGGTCACTCCATAAACCCAAATGAAGGCAGCTTTTTGAAATGCAAATGATCAAAAATCATGCACGCAGTTCCTGCTGTGTATGATCCACATGGGGGCACTGTATAAAGGGGACCGTTTGGTCATGCGGTTCCTGCTGGGTACAACACACACGGTAACACTGTATAAAGGGGACCGTTTGGGCATGCGGTTCCTGTTGTGTATGATACACACAGTCATACTGTATAAAGAGGACTGTTTGGCTTGGCTGAGACTTGGCTCTGCTGTGTGTGGAGGAAGTGGAGCCACTTGCTGCACCTAAAGGGCTGTGTTTGAATGTGCTCACGTGTGTGTATATGGGTGCGTGTGCTTGTGTGTGTGTAGGTGTGTGTACTCACACCATGGTGTGTGTAGAGGAAAGAGGACGGGGCAGTGTCTATTCTCTATTTCTACCATGTGGGTCTTTGGCATCAAACTTGGTAGCAAATGCCTTTGCCCTCCTACCTATCTCACCAGTTCCCAGAAATTTTTTCTGATGTGGATTTGTATTAACGTCATCACTTAGCAGATTTATTCTTTTGTTTCTTTAAAATAGTTTACATAAGGAAGGAATTACCTCTTCCGTAAAGTTTTGGGAGCACACGTGCTTGAGGAAGTGTTTAATTATTTTGATTTGCTCTATGGTTGTAACATAGTCATGTTCTCTATTTTAATTTTGCACCTATTATCCCTGTCTAGATTTGAGGATTTATTGGCATATAATTTTCATAATATTTTCTAATCTCTGCTGTAGTGATAGTTGCTGGTATGGACTCTTTTGCTTTGTGTAATTGAAAATGGGTAGCTCATTCTTTACCAAATGCGGGAGGAAGATCAACGACAGGGTATAGGATGCTCTGGATTCATTGTGGCCATAGGACCTGCTTCGAAGACATGGAGCCAAAGCCTCTGCTGTGGTTGGGGGTCTGAAATGCATCCGATGTGTTGGCTTCTTTTTCAGCATTCCTCAAGGTAGCCACCTAAGCAAACGTCTCTTCTTCCTAAAGAACCAGATAATAGACGTTTTAGGCTTCTGCAGGTCTTATGATTTCTCTTGCAGCTATATTGCTCTGCCGCTGTACTGCAAAAACAGCCACAGGCAAGCATATTCATGACTGCTGTGATCCAATTCGTCTGTTTTAATGGTCGCAGAGATTTGAATTTCATGTGTTCTTCACATGCAACAAATATTCATCTTCGGAAACAAGTATCGACTCTTTAAAGAACAAAAACAAAACAAAAACAAACAAACAAACAAAAAACCCTAAACCAGTCTTAGCTCCCAGGTCAGGCACAAGTTGGCAACGGGCCAATTTGTCCCACAGCCCAGAGTTTCAATTCCTTTTCAGATGGAAGCCACTTCAAAAACCTGATTCCCAGAGGGAGGTACAACAGAGCAAGCCTCAGAGTGACCCACAAAGGATATCCGGTGTTTGGAGGGGGGGGGAAAGAAAAACTTATTTTAAATCACTTTAGTTGCTTTCTAAATTATACCCTCACCCGGTTCAATCTAATACACCAATTCTGTATTAAAATGATAAGACCGTAACATAAGTCAATGGGATGAAAGGGAGGGACTCTGAGAACCAGCCAGGGGTTAAGACCCACAGTTAAAGACCTCATTAAAAATTCTGACACTTCATCCATTCTGCTCAGTACAAACTTTCATCTTTAAATCCTGAGCATCCATCCACCTACACGTTTAATAATGTACTTATTATTCCTCCTTGGGGGATTTTGGAATGTTGATAGTGAAGAAAAAAAGCCATGGCAGAATTTTAACGTAGATCTGCAGCCCTCTTCAGAACGTCAGCGAGGCCCAAACAAAGAGATCTGTTAAGACATTCCATCAACAAAAATATCTCTTCCCTCCCTGCCATGGCAACTCCAAAATAGTAAAGAATATGTAATATGCAGTATCCTTGTTTGAACCGGGATGCCGACGCTCACGCAGCCAGCAAGTGTCTATTTCGGTGGCAAGAAGAGGCCGTTGCTGAAGAGAGATTGTCGGGCCCCGTAGCTTTTGTTGAACGTGGTCATTTGTTAGTGGCGGAATTGAGATATGGGCAGTGTACTCCCTCTCCATGGGCTCAGGACTGTGCAGTCAGGCTGTGTATCTGTAAACTGTGGGAGCCTTGATTTGTGCACAGTTTGGCGTTTGTTCAATAACCTTCCCACCCCTGACTCCCTAGGTGGGCCAGAGCAGGAAAGAAAAGAGATGGTGGTACCCCAAGTCATACATGTTGGAGCTTCCTGTCCTAGAAATATTGGTGGGAAAACAACCCTTATTTGATCATTTCTGGGGAGAAGGAAAGGAAAAGAAGCTGTGTGCAGAATCTCTCTAACTCCCTCGGGGCAGCTGAGTGGGAGAAAGGAGGCTCTTTGGAAAACTTACAGTTTATTCTTGCAAAACAATGTAACCCTAAGAAGTCGAAAACATTTGGAGAAAGTACAGAAAAGAAAAGCGTTATTGTGTGAAGTTCAAACTCAGCGGGTAAGAAAAAGGTGTTTCTATAAAAAGGCTTAGACTTTGCTTTTTGCCTTGGAAATCCTCTGGGCTACAAAATGATTTGTTTAAATATGGCACTTAAATATTTAAATGTAGCAGGCCCTATGTGTTTAGTTTCTTTGTTTAACTGGCGCATAGTTTCCCAGCTGTGTAGTGACGAGTACGAAGAACGTGGCTCTTCTATATTTATGTGGTTCGGTTTTCCAGAGAATTTGGAGCCCGGCCTTAAGTATGTACAGTGTTGTTCTTTTGCAGTAGTGGTCACAGATCCTCATATATGTGTCTTATTTTATATGTGTCTGTGTATAGTGTCTGTATGAGGACATGTTTGCATTTGTGTGTACATGTACATATATGTGCTTGCTTGTGGATGCCAGAGATCAACCTCAGGTACTCTTTCTATCACTCTCCACCGTATTTATTTATTTATTTATTTAGAGACAGGGTTGCTCAATGAGTCTGGAACTCAACGATTGGTTAACTTGCTGCCCATCAGTCTCTGCCCCCACCACCAGGCTGCCACTGCTAAAGATACAGATGCATACCACCATGCTTGGCTATGCATGCATATTGGGGATATGAACTCATGTCCTCATGCCTGCATGGCAGGTACTTCACTGACTGAGCCGTAACCCCAACTAAAGATATATTTGCTGTGGGATAATGTTCTCGTACACTGTAAAGATTTGTCACTCATATTTGTCTAATAAAATGCTGATTGGTCAGTAGTCAGGCAGGAAGTATAGGCAGGGCAACCAGACTAGGAGGATTCTGGGAAGAGGAAAGGCAGAGAGATGCAGCTATCAGTCAGATACAGAGGAAGTAAGATGAGAATGCCTTACTGAGAGAGGGTACCAAGCCACATGGCTAGACACGGAAAACAATTATGGGGTGATTTAAGTTGTAAGAGGTAGTTAGTAGCAAGCCTGAGCAATAGGCCCCACATTTTACAGTTAATATAAGCCTCTGTGTGTTTCTTTGGAACTGAATGACTGCGGAACCAGATGGGACAGAAACTCCCATCTACGTATGTTAATATTATATACTCCAAATCCACTTTTCTCATACACAATTAACAATACAAAATAGATACAATCAGCATTTACTTTACAAAATTTCAGAGATTTCAGAGAATTCCAAGTAACATCTCTCTCTCTCTCTCTCTTTTTTTTTTTAAATGTGGAATTTCTGCAGCTACTGGGCAAATCTTTTAATTATTTATATTTTAAGCAACAATTCTTTCAGCATATAAATTCTTTGTGCAATGCCAGTATGTAATCTAATACAACAATTGTCATTCAGTAACATGAAGCAGCCAAGAAAAAAAAGATTTAAAAATAATTGCTTTGCTGATTTTGTTTTAAAAAACAATGAAAAATGTTTTTGAAGAGAAAAAAAAAACCCTCAGTGTTATCCCCTAGTGAATGGTTTCACAAAGAAATGAATCTGTTGTCTAACAAAGTTTGGCTATCCAGGCACCCTGTCACACAAATACATTGGATCATTCTCAAGTAAAGAGGGGCAAATGTGGATTCCATGGGTCGGTCAAGACATCACTGAGTACATGGGACCTTTCCCTGGGGTGATCATTATTGAATCGAGGCCAGTAACAAGAATTTGGCCTTGAGGACATCATGAGTTGATGAGAAAGCAGAGAAATTGAAAGGGTGCATCGTTTTCTTTTCCACCAACCAACCTTTATTAATCTCTAGGAAGACTGTATATAATTTAGAGAAAATAGTTTCCACTCCTGGGAACTGGAGCCCACGGCAAAAGCAAATGAAAGAATTTAAACAAAACAAAACAAACAAAACCAGTCTGAGAGAGGAAAAAAAAAAGCAGGAAAATGTTGATTCCATAAAGCACAGGCTGGATTCCACACTAGACAATACTCCAATTTGATATCATTTTAAACCACGTATATGTTCTTAGGATATAAGGAAATCTATGGCTCTAATCAGGAAGCTCTGCAGATCTTAGAGTTAATATAATAGGCTCTAATGCTGCTATTATTCCACGGGAGATCATTAATCTGAGAGATTCTGTGCAGTGTCTCCTAATGATTAACCTAGAAGACTCTGGTTCCTAACAGACCAACTTGTGGCTATTGCTGCATCAACATTTAGAGCAGACTAGTGCTGCTGGCTGAATTGTGGTCCCATTCATCTGTCGAAGCCCTAGTCATAGGACCTCAGAGTGTGAGGGGTGGAGGTGGGGTCTTCAAAGAGTCTTCAAAGAGTCTTTAAAATGAGACTTCTGAATTTTAAGACTATCAGTGAAAAAGCAACAGCACACCTCATGCATACACACACACATACCTCATGCACACACACACACACACACACACACACACACATCACACAATAGTAGGAAGGTTGGGAGGAAGGGGATGACTAGAAGTGGGAGGGATAAAGAAGCCTGTCTGGGGGTGAGAGTAGAATTGCAATGCATTGTATGCAAGCAAAAAGTGTTCAAAACATTTACCAAGCATGATACTTCCGGTCAAATTAATTATGAGAGGTGTCCCACCAAGAACAATATAGGTTATTGCAATCGTTCTTGGCTGTCCACAAAGACATGATGGTCTGACCTTATTGCTCAAGGTGCCACACACATTGGTAACAGGGCATGGATGGGGAAATGAAGTTGGTATTGACCAGAAAGCTTCCTCCCCTGTTGCTAGCTTGTATAATACTTGGAGGTGCTTTGTTGGGAGAGAGGTGGTCACCAACAGTCTTACCTAGCTGTGAACTCTGTGAACTCCAGTAATAACTAATGTGGCAAGGTATGCCCATAGATGAAATAGTGGCATAAATATTACGGAGATAACCAACCTATTTCTGATTGTATTTAAGGACTGCTCTACAAGAGAGAACAAATGTTTGGTTGTGTAATTCAGGCCAAAAACCTATGGTTGGGTGTTCACAGGCCCTGGAGGTGGGACCTACTACTATTTTTCTGTTAAATGGACATAGTATCAAACTGTTCTCTAAATTAATGTCTCCATACCTATTGATTAGTGTGTAGTTCTCAGACCTCCTTAGAGGAGTTTCTCTGTGCGGTGGTGGTAACAAATGCAGAAACTCACATTGAGTCAAAATGAAGAGAACAGATGTCAGTGGAGTGCCAAGCCACAAACGAGACTACTGTATTATACCCCACCTCCTTGAGGCTCAGGGACCACCCTGGAAGAGGGGTGGAGATATTGTAAGAGTCATAAGCCAGGATGGAACACAGTGAAATGGCGTCCTCTGGACATGACAGGACCCCTGGACTCAGGAACTCATGACAACTATGGTTGTATGCTCAAGACATGCACAAGACAAAGCCTAACAGTCCAGTATGGGGTGGGAAGGGGTTCACGGATCCTCACTGTAACGGAGCAGCTATGGACAGTTTACGGTTTTGAGGGGAGGAAAAGCCAGTTTTCTTCAGAGGTGTGGCTCTTAGTAAGTCCATGTGTGGATGAGCCCATACCCATTAGTATATGGGCCACACAATTGGATTCAGTGTGTTATTAAAAAAAAAATAGAGGACACAGGTTGCGGGTATAGAGAGGTGAGCATGAACCTCGAAGGGGTTGAGGGAGCAGTAGGGAGTGACTGTGACCAAAATATATGAAGTTCTCAAAGAATTAATAAAATATTATACTAAAACTTTGGGAGGAATGGAGAGATGATTCATTCAGTGGTTAAGAACACTTGCTGTTCGTCCAAAGGAGCCGAGTTCAATTCCTAGAACCCTTATTAGGTGATTCACAACTACATGAAACTCCAGCTCTAGGGGCATCCAATGCCTCTGACTTCTGAACACACACACACACACACATACACACACACACACACACACACACACAAGCACACACACGTAAAATAATAAAAATAGATCGTAAAAAATTAAATTTTAAAAAGAAAAACATCCACTGCTTTGCTCTGATTATAGGAGAAATAAGTCAATACTTTAAATTTAAATATTAGTCCTTCGGACAATCTAGTATCCCGAAGACCACTTATTCTATACTAGTATCAGGGCTGCTAAAGGTCAGGTGACCCATCCATGCCTGTGATTCCAGCAATTGAGAGGTGAAGGAAAGGTCACTATTGAGGGCTTACTTTGGGCCAAATTGCTAGTTCAAGGTCAGGCTGGGCTACACAACTAGACTCCATCTCAAGGGGGAAAAAAGGCCTTTTAAGGCTAATGGGCCTTTATTTGTGATAAATATGTTAAAAAATACTCATATATTGTGACTTCATGGTGCTATAGCTATATTTTGCATTTTAAATATATGGGGAGGGGCACACACAGCTTACAAAGTTGTCTGTGATTCCACAGGCCAAAACCTTCGACGAGGCAATACTTCTGAAGTTTTTCTTTGAAGATTTGCTTTGGTGTATTTGCTGTAGGAGAAGGGCTGGTGGAGATGATGCTCTGGAAAAAGTTATCTCACTGCAGAGGAGGTAGAATCAGAACACAGGCGAGCCTGCAACAGCCTGTAAGGGGTTAGCACAGCCTGGTTCAAAGCTGTCTGGAGCAGTCACCCAAAGCCAGAGGATTTTTCTAAAGCTGAATTTATGATCCAATCACACACCAGATAGATGCTTCTGATCTGTGTGTCAGAGATCTAGGGGTCACTGGGGTGGTCCTACAGCAAGACAAGATAGTGTTGGCCAAGCAGTGAAATCCAGGAGTTGGGTGAAAGGAACCACATTCCAAACTATACTGACTCGATACTGGTAAAAAGAACAAAGGCTGAGTTATATCAAGATCGTAGGATTACTCACGCATATGTTAAGGGGGCAGGGGAGATGGCTTAGCTCCAAACATGCTAAGACATAGAGCTAACTTTTCTGCGATTGAAACTCACACCCAATTTTGAGCATTTGTCACACACAAGACTTGAAATACCATGCATGGTGTCATCAAGCCCTCCGAGCTTGTGGTCAATGTCCAGCACCCTTTGTGTAGCGTCCATGGATCTAAAGGGTTGCGTGAGACCTGGGTTATGCTAAGTGAGTCACTCAGGAATATGCTAGAATTTACCTGGTCCTATTTATCAGTCCTCATTGGTTGTATGAAGCTGTCTGCTGGTTTGGGAGAAGGAATGTTCCCTTGCTAGTGATGGTTTCTGTTGTTCCCTTTCTCCTCCTTCCCAGGGCTCATCCAGACTCCCAGGGTCCAACAAGTTTTTTCTTGCATTTTCTAAATCTCCTTCTCCTTGTCCTCCCCCTTTCTCCCCTTCCTCCCTTCCTTCCCCTCCCCTCCCCTTTCTTCTCCTCTTCCTTCCCCTCCTTTCCTCCCCTCCTCCCTCTTGTCTCTTCCATTCCCCTCCCCTTCCCTCCCTCCCTCCCTTTCTTCCCTCCCTTCCCTCCTTCCCTCTACTCCCTTCCCCTCCTCTCCTTCCTCTCCTTCCTCTCCTCCCCTCTCCTCTCCTCTCCTTTCCTCTCCTCTCTTCTCTTCTCTTCTCTTCTCTCCCCTCCCTTCCTTCCCCTCCTCCCCTCTCTTCCATTCCCCTTCCTTCCCCTTCCTTTCCCTCCTTCCCTCTATTTCCTTTCCCCTTCCCCTCCCCTCCTCCCCTGTCCTCTCCTCTTCTCTGCTTCCTTTCCCTCTTCTCCTCTCCTCCCCTCCCCTCCCTTCCTCCACTCTTGTCTCCTCCCCTCCCCTCAATGGCCTCAGCATTGGCTCCTGCTTCCAGGTTCTTGCCCTGTTGGAGTTCCTGTCCTGACTTCCTTCAGTGATGAACAGCAATGTGGAAGTATAAGCAGAAAACAAAGCAAAGCAAAGCAAAGCAAAACAAAACAAAAACCTTCCTCTCCAACTTGTTTATCTGGTCATGGTGTTTGCTCGCAGCAATAGAAACCCTAACTAAGCTCCTTTTCCTTGGGATGGTTGAAATACGTTTCTTTCTGGTCCCTCTCCTAATTCTGCACATAGGTGATGTAGTCAAAGAGATGATTATAGTCAGCCTTGGTTTTGAAATACAAAGAGATGCCCACTGTCTCCCTTTTTGCACAGAATTTATTTAATTTCTGTTATTGTAGAGCAACACTGCCTCCTCAGGGTTGGTCCTACTGAAGCGTGTCATGTGCAGCATCTTTTCTTCAGCACCATATAAGGTTATTGGGGATGATTATTTTATGAATGCGTGCAATGGTCTCTGATTGTTTCTATTCACCTTCCTTTCATAGTCTCCCCCCGATTCCCAGCCTCTTCCCTGATTATTCTCTTGTGCTCACACCCCCCCATCATTGTCGTCATAGCAATAGTACTAATAATAACAAAGAACAAAATAAGTGCTTGTGATTGTGTTATTTATCCACTTCGATCCATTTTCTTACAAGCATAATCTTGTTTATGGAAGGATTATATAATACATAGCATTTATTATATATATATATATATATCATCTTACATAGTATTTAAAACACATGATATAAATCATACTTTCTTTATTCATCCCTGGATAGGCATCTAAGCCAGTTCCACAGCTTGGCTGCTGTGACTCGTGTAATAAAAATGTTATGCAGGGCTCTTTGTTGTATGCTTGCTTCCATTCCTTCGGGATTAAACCCAGGTATGCAGTGTAATATCTTATGTAGTTCCCTTTTTAGTATTTCGAGGGAACTTCATTCCGACTTCCATGGTGGCTAGATTAATTTACTAACAGCATTAAGTGTTCCATTTGCCCATATCCTAACTAGCACTTGGGTTGTTTGTGGTGTGTGTGTGTGTGTGTGTGTGTGTGTGTGTGTCTGTGTGTGTGTGTCTGTGTGGTGTGTGTGTGTTATTTCCTTCATGGTAGCTGTTCCAACCAAGTGAAATGATGAAAAATCATGTTTTTTTTTTTTCTTCCTAGCTCTGTGAAGAATATCACTGGAACCTTAATGGGAATCACACTGGAACTTAAGAGTTCTGTTGGTAATTTAGCCATTTCACAAAGCTAATTCTGTCAATCCATGAACACAGGAGAACTTTCTATCTTCTAGTGTCTTCTCTTTAGTGTTTTCAAGTCTTCACTGTTCAGTACTTTCTCTTTGGTTAGGTGTATTCATGGATTTCTTTTTGAAGCAATTGTCAATTGGTGTGCTTCCCTGATTTTTTTTCCCTCAGAGTGTTTTCCATTAATGTAAAGCTGTTGCTTTTATATATTGATTTTTTTCTTTCCATTTTGCTCCAAGAGTCTAGAATAGTCTTGGCATAGTGCGCTATTGTGTACAAGTAAGGGTGGTTTTATGTCTTTCCTTTTTCCTTCCATTTTGTGGGTTTTTTTCGTCCCGTCCCGTCCCGTCCCGTCCCGTCCCGTCCCGTCCAGTCCCGTCCCCTCTTCCCTTCCCTTCCCTACCCTTCCCTTCCCTACCCTTCCCTTCCCTTCCCTTCCCTTCCCTTCCCTTCCCTTCCCTTCCTTTCCCTTCTTCCCTTCCCTTCCCTTTCCCTTTCCCCTTCCCCTTTTCCTTCCTTCCTTCCTTCCTTCCTTCCTTCCTTCCTTCCTTCCTTCCTTCCTTCCTTCCTTCCTTTCTGTTTTGTTTCTCTGGATAACAATTCAAACAATATTTTGAATAAGAAGATAAAAAGTAACCATTGTTGTCTCCTTCCTGATTTTAGACGGGAATGTTTTCAGATTTCCCCATTCAGTACAATGCTAGCTATGTGTTTGCTACACATATATTTTATTATGTTACTAGTTACCAGTCTTCAGGGCTTCTTTTTTGAAAAGTGGTGTTGATTTTATCAAAATCTCTTTTGTGTCTATTAAGATGATCATGGGTTTTGTTTTTGTTTCTATTCATGTGCTATATTATATTTATTGGCTTGACTATGCTGATCATCTCTGTATTTTGGGAACGGAATAAAATTGATTCTGATAAATTATCATCTTATTGTGTTATTTAATTCCATTTCAAAATATTTCATTAAGGAGTTTTGTATCTATTTTCATCAAGGAAATCACTCTGTAGTTTTCTCTTTTTCATGTTACTAATCAAGTTTTCTGAAATATTAATTTCGTAGAATGGTTTTGGTGGTGTTCCTTCTTGTTTTACTCTGTGAAATAGTTTGAATATGATAATTTTTCTTTAAAGAAATTTAAAGGTAAACCATTAGATGGTAAACCATTAGATATTGCACTTTTCTTCAACAGGAAAATTTATTACTGTTTCAATCTCATAGATTTTTATTGATCTGTGATCTTCTGATATTCTCTTGATCCAAATTTTGTATGTCAGATGTATCTAGGAATTTATCTATTCCTCGATTTTCATACTTATGAAATGTAAATTTTCACAGTATTTCTTAATGGAAATCTGCTTTGTTAGGTTTCTTTTGCTGGCAGTACCATTTTCAACCGTTTTACTTTCAGTCAGAGTGTGCATTTGTCAGTGAAGCTTATTCTTGCAGCTGTGAATGTTGGGTTGGGTTTTAATTTGATGAGTCATCCTGAATCTTTTCATAGGAGAGTTAAGACCATTTACACCTAGTTATTTTTGAAAGACATAAGCTAACTTTTGCTTTTTATTCTTCTGATTGTTTCAAACACTCTGCATGCTTCTCCCTTTCTCTCTCTCTCTCTCTCTCTCTCTCTCTCTCTCTCTCTCTCTCTCTCTTTTTTGTAAAAGTTTACTGGCATTTTCAGTGAATAACATTAGATTAATTCCCAATTCTTATTTATTTTTCCACTAAGATTTTTGTTTTCTGAACTTGTGTTCTATATCCCTTCCTTGCTTTTCTCTGTGTGGTATTCCTTGAAGTATCTTTTGCAATGTTGTCTGGTAGCCACAAATTGCTTTATGTTTCTATTTTTTTTGGAAGGTCTTTGTGTCTTCTTTGACTTCAATGGGTAACTTCACTGGATAGATTTTTTTTTTTGCTATTTTATTTTAGGACTTGAACCACATCACTCCTGGGTCCCCAGGGCTTTCGGGTTGCTGCTCAGAAATCTTTGATGGTCTTGAAAATGACCTACTGGTTTTTCTCCTACAGCTTTCTTGGTTCTGTACCCTTCACACCATAGCATCACACGACAATTTATTTTTCTGGTCATGTCACTTTATAGATCCGTATGCCTTCTGACTTTGTGTTCACACATGTCTTCCTAGATTTGGAGATTCATGCTACTATTTCATTGAATAGGTTTCTATATCTTTAATCTGCATCATCACCTTCTTCTATACAAGCAACTTCTAAGTTTGGCGTCTTAATCATGCCCCAGATCTTCTTTACTCGTATGTCAATACCATAATTCTCTGTGTTGATATTTTGTTTCTACTTGGATTATTCTATTCATGATGGTTTCCACTGAATTTTGGTTCATTCACTAAGCTTTACATGTTCAAGAACTGAAATTTTCAAGAATTTTTCAGAACTCCTCATTGCTGAATTTTAGTGTCATGACTTATAGTGTCTTCTTTGATTCACTCATCTATTTATTTATATCATGTTTGAAGTCATTGATCATTTTTCAGGTAATCTTAAACTATACCTCATATTTCTGGCATTTCATCTACTTTGGTATCTTTGAAATTTGTTAAAGAGTTACAACATTTTGGAGGGCTTATGTAGCCTCTTATTGTCCTTATATTTCATATTCCTTTGTTGGGATTTATGTATTTGGAATAGATGGCTTTTCCACATTTCTATGAGAGTCTTCTGAACAAGCAGTCTCCTTTTCAGGGCTCAGTCCTCAACACCATTCAGGAAAACATCGACTGTTATACCAGCCATAAGGCTAGAACAAATGGTTATAGAGACACAATAAAAAGCTAAGGAGACTAGATGCCTCTAGCCTGCAATCCTAGCACCAGGGAGGTGGAGACAGGAGAATCAGAAGTCCAAGGTTAGTCTCAGCTTTGGAAGACAACTCACATCACCAACAACCAAAGAAAAGAGGGGCAAAGGTAATATAGACTGAACTCTGAATAATAACGGTAAGTAATAAAATGGTAAAATAATGAAGATTTTACAAAGGAGAGGGAAAGGGCAAGCAGCAGCAAGGTTGAAGAAAAGGGGAAAAAAGGAAAATATTATGAGGAAGTGGAAGAAAAAGATGGGAAAAAAATCCAATTTAAATTAGCAATTACATATGTAAAATTATATAAGGTTAGGAGGAATGAAAGACAAAAATTAAAAAATAGCAATAAAAACTTATCCTAAAAATCTAAAATCACAGGGCTTAAAGAAAAAAAAAATAAAAAGAGAGGGAAAAAAAGCGAAAGGTTTTCCTTGTTCTTGGCTCTTCCTTATATCCAGGCTGGCGCTGCTGTGAGCTGCAGGGCTGAATTCCCTCTAGCGAATTCTTACTTGCATACCAGAAGCCAAGGCTGGCTCTACGAAGCCTTGCCTCCCAAGGACTGGCAAGTTCCCGCTTTCTCCAGAGGCACCTGGACAATGTCCAAACCGTGGATATCCTCAAGAGATGGAGGAAAGGGGTATCCAGGCAAAGCAAGGAGCTCTGCCCTGGAGGAGAAGAATCCAGGCCATGCAGCACTGTGCTGGCCTTGGGTTTCAGCATTTTCAGGTTGCACCTGCTGCAGGGAGAAAGTTGCAGGAATCCAGCGAGCCATTAGACTCAAACTCGAAGCTCTTAACTCCTGTCTTGCAGTCACACACATCTGCAAGGGAGTAAGCTTCAGAGACCAAGGGATTGGCTGAGCTCCGAGAGCGTGGAGCTCTCAGTCGCTGAAGTAATTTGCAAGAGGTAGGGTTCCCCTTGGAGGCAAGGGCTACCTGATACCATTTTACAGCCCCAAGAATTTGCTTCTTAGTGGGTCGGCGTATAATTGTCCTTTTCTCCGTTTGAGCCTCTTATCCCCTTGGAAGGACATAAGAAATGTTTATAGGCTCTCAGACTTTATTCTTCATTTCAGTTTCTTATAATGGTACTGTGTGAGTTAATAGTGAAAGTACACACACACACACACACACACACACACACACGCAAACACATATATAATGTCTCCCTCTCTCTGTGTGTGAGAATGTACCTATATGTGTGTGTATGTATCTATATGCGTGTGTATGTGACTGCACCTGTATATATGTATGTATGTACATATGGAAATTTTTCCTCTGAAAAACTGAGGTGTCCTCAGGTGCCATGCACCTTAATTTTTGAGACAGGGTATCTTATTGACTGGGGTCTCAATGGCTAGGCTTGTGAACCCCAGAGATCCACTTGTCTCTACTCCACGAGCACGGGTATTAAAATTGTAGGCTACCACATCTGATATTCTTCCCGTGGGTTCTGGAGGCTGAGCAGCTCTTCATCCTTGACTGCGAACACCTTACTGAATCAGGGACGTCATCCTTGACTGCGAACACCTTACTGAATCAGGGATTGCTCCAGCCTTGGAGGAAACTTCTCATCTGCAGCTTTGCTCAGGGACTCTCTCCTTCTTCACTTTAGCTCATACTTTACAAGGACTCAAATGAGAGATTTAGATTCTCTAAGTCTCTGCCTATTGTATTTAAAAAATGAATTGTACTGAAATACAATAGTGGAGGGTTTAGCCGGAGCTGGGTGAGCTGGGAGTCTGACTCCTTATTTCTGTGTGTGTACATCTGGGTAGTATTTTTGCAAGTAGGTTTTGGACTCTGGAGGCCTCCAGAAGCCTAGGGGGCATCTTAAATGATGGTGAATTTATTACAAGAATCTGAGGCTCCGACAGACTCACTGTAGAAAGCCGTATCTGTGCTTTATGAAAATATGAAAAATGGTTTATCAATTAATAGAAAGGATTGGCTCTCTCAAGTTCTTGGTCTTGGTTTTGCCTTTCTTAGTCATGTGGCTGTGTAACTCTGCTTGCTCTGAATGCCTGTTACGTTTGCCTTCTCTCTGAAATCTGGTTTCTTGTCTCTGATCGTCTCAGGAACATCCAGCAGTAACCCGACACAACCGCGTCTTTGAAACTCTTGCTTACCATTGGATCTGTGATCACTCAAGCTCTCCGGGGGGAGATGTGATGGGACCAGCATGAGGGTTAGTTGTCTAACTCTGAGCCAGTTAGCTCCCTGCCAAGGAGGAGTGACGGGTCTTATAAAAGCCCGAGGCTTGGGAGAAGCAGCTCTCGGAGAAGAGGGCACGGGCCGAGCACCCTAAAATGAGCCAGTGAGGAGCAATATGAAGAGTGTCCAAGAGAGTTCTGATTCAGAATGTTGTCGCTGAGGAAGGGTTTAGTCGGTGAAAGTCTCTCTCTCTCTCTCGCTCTCTCTCTCTCTCTCTCTCTCCTCTCTCTCTCTCTGTGTTTGTGTGTCTGTCTTTCTTTCTTTCTCTCATCCTTTAATTTACTAATGTTTTCTCTTTATACTTTTTTTTTCTTATTTGTGCTCACATAAAAGGCCAAAAGGCTGCAAATCTGTGCAAGAGGCTCACTCACATGGCGCTAAAGCTCTACCGAGAGAATGATAAGAACTCCTGTTGTTACACACACCCTCCTCGAACCAGAGATTTTTTTTTCTTCTAATGTCCGTATTCTTCCAGGGTCCAGTTTTCTTCATCAGAATATTTTCTACTCTCCAATCCTAGGACACACGCCTGTGCTTAGAGCCATTTTTAGTGTCTAGATTAGTTTCTGTCTTGTTGGTGCCTGTTTTCTACATTCTATCTCTCTGTCTCTCTCTGTTTTTCTGTCTCTGTCTCTCTGTCTCTGTCTCTCTGTCTCTGTCTCTCTGTCTCTCTGTCTCTGTCTCTGTCTCTCTCTCTCTCTCACACACACACACACACAGGAGAGAGAGAGAGAGAGAGAGAGAGAGAGAGAGAGAGAGAGAGAGAGAGACTATTACTGTGTTTCAATGGAATACATTTTAACCAGTTGGAATAAAAGCCTTTAGTGGAGGCAGGCTGTTCACCACCTTCTTAGAAAATGTAACACTGTCCCTGGCTCTTGAACACAAAGATCCTAGGGAGAGAAGCTCTGAGGAAAAGACTGCAAAGCCCAGGACTCGAATTCGTTTTTTGGCCACGTACCCTAAAATAGACATTCAGCCAATGCACCATGAAGCGTAAGTTATTGTCTTGAGAGTACACTATGTAGCTCCAGGATTCCGAAATAAGGACAATGCAGAGAACAATAGAAGAAAAAAAAACCCTGTTAAGTAACAGTGACTCTCTTCAAAGCCAACCGCTCTTGAATGTTTTCGTATTGAGTTGAGAAAAAGATGGTACTGTTTTATTGTTATAATCACAGCACTTTTTTTTTTTTTAAAAAAAAAATGTCCGGAAGCCGAATCAGAGCCAACATGTTGCCTAGCAACGAAAAGAAACAAATAACTTTATTTCTTAAGCTGACATTAAAATACTACCCAAGATTCCTAAAAATACCTGCTTTGGAGATCTGTTCTCAGCTAATCTTCTCAAACACGCTTTCCTGCACCCCAACACGTGATGTTAAAAAGTCCGGAGAATTACTTAATTAAGGAAATTTGCTGCTTATCAGCTTCTCTCTCTCTCTCTCTCTCTCTCTCTCTCTCTCTCTCTCTCTCTCTCTTTAAATCTTGAAATGGATCTCTATATTATTGAAGTTACCTCCCGCGTTGGCATTCTACAGTCACAAATCAAGTGCCCATAAACAGAAAGAGCCTCGCAGGTCTTGGGGCCTGGAATGTAAAGGAGGAGGCATGTAGGCTAGAGGTGCTGGTGCCACAGGAGTTCCAAGGCATTTACAAGTGAGTTCCCACCGACTGGGCTCCTCGTCCCGAGAAACAAGTTCCTGGGGCCGGGAGCCAGTCTGTTTATAGCTCCATCCCCGAGCTGTGTCCTCAGAGCGGGATTATAAAAAATTATGTCTTCTACAGCGGGGCCTTGCCTAATTAGGAAGTCTGGAAATCACCTGAACCAAGACTTGGCGCGGTGACTCCTGAGGGCAGTTACTTTATATTCTGGCAAGTGATAATATCCTAAGTCCCCCCCCCTTTTTTTTTTTTTAAAAAAAACATGTATTTTAGAAGACACTCACTATTCCAGCAAAGACAAATAACAGAAAGTAGATATATCAGGTGAAGAAGCCGTGTTGCGGCTAGACTAAATAAGTAAGCGTTTAAATCCAGAAAAATAGGAAGGATGCAGCGAACAGTACAGGAGCGGTTCATCAGCCCCATGTGACCGCAGCTGCCTAGCGCTCACCTATCAGAAGGCCAGTGCAATCACTCTAAATATGTAAGAGCTCATGGACAGGAAGCTTAGGGATTCTGCCCCAGGTCGCATATAGAAAGTGGCAGAACCGTCTCTAATCCTGGTCATACTCCAGGGTCAAAGTATTTTCGGCCACGTGATTTCATGATTTGCTCGCTTCTTGATCATCATTAGCGACTGATCTGCCGTGATAGTTTTCACCCTGTTAGGTTGTAGGACACGCAAGAGATTAACAGAGGTTTTGGAAACCAAGCTCCCAAACAAATCTCCCCGAATTTAATCAAGCTTTGAAAAACAGAACGTGCCCCAATGTGAGCGGAGGCTGTCTGTGGTCAGGGGTTGAGTCGTTACTCACCAAGCGTGAGGCCCTGAAGCCATGCTAACACTATGCGCTGGGAATGTTGCTCAGCAGACTGCTTGCCCCGTTTGCCCAAAGCTCTCTGTTTGATCAGCAGAACAGCATAAGCCAGATGCAGCCCACACCTACAATCCCAGCATCCAGGAAGTAGATATAGGAGGATTAGGAGCTAAAGGTCATTTTCACCTATAGATGGAGTTTGACTCTAGCCTGGGTTACACAAGGCTCTGTTTCAAAATGCCAAAGATAAAACACATGTAATCAATAACTTACAGGAAAACCAACACATGTATGCTTTACGGCAGCTTACCTTAGATTTTTTTTTTCTGTTTTGTATAATTCTTATAATGTTATCACCCGGAAACCTCAATTCAGAGCCTTAAATAAATTTAAATGCTCAATGTAATGTTGTTGGTTGAGTGACTACAGTTGATCTAAAATTCTATTGGTCATTTTTTTTTCAGCCTTTGCATCTTTCAGTCGGAGTCGATTTTGCCAAGATCTAGGTATAGCCACACAGAAGCCTCAGGAATCCCAAGGACCTAAAAGCACCCATAGTGCTTTGCAGGACTCTATTTATATCACTTGATGTTTACAAGAAGCTTGTGAGGTTAGTTTTGACGGGACTATCTTAAAGATGAGGGACCAGCGGGAGAAAGTGGTTAAGGAATTGTCCATGATCAGAGAACTTTTACATTCAACAGATAATATTCAACCCTAGGCTGTCTGAACCAGACTTGTAATTTACAGTTTATAACTTCGATAGGGTCAAAGGAGAACTGAGTAGTGAGTACCTGGTTGGCTGAGCAGCAACAGGCTGCTATCTCCTTCTCTTATTCTTCATTTAAACTGACTCTCTCCACCATGTCTGCTCTGATTCTGGACCTTACTTCCAAGAAGAAATCTATCTTGGGTGACTATGTGACTCACTTTGGGAGTTTATGACAAGAGCTACAGACTGAATGGCTTGTTTCAGAAGATACACAGGAATGAGATTTTTTCCCTTTCCTCCTTATTTATTTATTTATTTATTTATTTATTTATTTATGAGACAAAGTTCCTTTGTGTAGCTCTCACTGTCTTGTAACTTGCTCCGTAGACCAGGGTGACCTCAAGTACACCTGAGTGTTGGGATTAAAGACATATGTCACCACCGCCCGGCTCTGAGTGGCTTCTTTAAACAACAATATTATTTCTCCTAGTTCTGGAGGCTGCAAGTCCAAGGTCAGGGTGCAAATAGGACCGGATTCTGTGAATCTTCTCTTAGGTTTCACGCTGCTGACGAATGAAGGTATCCTCACATGGCAGAAGAGTTGTGTGGACCTTCCGGGTTTTTCCTGTGTGGATGCTAATCCCACCAAGGTAGCGCCAATGCAAAGAGAAAAAAAATTCAACATACAAATTTATCTGTGAGTAGAAATATTCCATCCATTGCAGCAATCAAGTTCTCATTGTACAGAGAGCTTTCAAGAAGACAGGACAATTTGACAGGCCTTATCAGTAAGCTTTGTTTCACACTTCACATTGCCCTGAAATTTGAGATTTAGGGTCACATTCATATGTCTCTCCCTCTGTGTGTGCGCAGGTGTGGGTGTGGGTGTGTGTTTGGGAGTCACAAAGTTGGCAGTTTCATCAGACTCTATTGAAGAACATTAATCTGGTTCCAGGAGTTGGTTATGAAAAAAGAGGTATATATATCACCTTGTGCTTTCATATTCCATACAGGGGCGTGTGGGTAAATCTGTGAGATAATCTTGGAATGGATGCTTGGCCCAGGAGTGTGAATATTTGTAGCTATGACAGGCATTTCAAAATCACACTCCAAAGAGTTTAGCCAATACCCTTTCTCACCGAGGTACATGAGAACGCTTGTTCCCAATGCATTCGCCAGCGGATTGCGCAACCAACACTTTGGCTCCTTGCCTATCTGATAGGTGAGAAATGAGGCTTCAGCGTGGAGCTTGTTTGCAGTTCTCTCATTTCATTTCCTTTTTGATGAATTGTTTGTTTGTAATCTTTCCTATTTTTTCCCTCGTTGGATGGATGCCTTAGCTACTTGAGGAGTTTTAACCCGTGCGTCATTTCTTTTGTGATACCCGTCGAAAGCACATTTTTTCAAATGTCTTTATCCTTCACGGACAACTGCTTTTTATTTGCAGAATTTCTCTTTCACAAGGCTATTTTTTGTGTTTTCTATTATGATTTTAGGTTTTGAACCCCGCATAGAAAGTCCCTCATAACGTATTATTGCACGTGGTTTTTTTAAAAAAAATACTTATTTTTATTTACATGTATGTTTGTATCTCTCTGTGTGTTTCCTGTGTCCTCAGCGGTCAGAAGAGGATGTCTGACTCTCAGAGCTGAAGTTACAGGTAGTTTTGAACATCATCCTGAGGTGGGCACCGGGGCTCAAACTCGGGGCTTCTGCAAGGTAGCAAGTGTTCTTAACCATAGAGCCATTTCTCCAGCCCCAAGACTCTAAACACCCACCATGGTTCCTTTTGTAATGTTTCGTATTTGATTTCTTGTGCTTTGCTATTGATCCGTTTGAGATTTGTTTTGCCTAAAGATGCCACAGATAAAATCAACTTGTTTTGCAGATCATGACTAACCAGTTTCCCAACACCATGTGCAAACCCATCGTTCCTTCCCAATTCATAATGCTATTTGTCATTCAATCCTGACAGGGGCTGGGTTCATTTCTAGGCTTCTTTTTAGTGATGTTATACAGATTAAGCACCAGTCGGTTCTCTCTTCGGTCACATGTAGGTACAGACTGTTTGGATTGTGGCTTTGTAGCAAATTCTAAATATCTATTAGTCTAACAATCCACTTTATGTCTCTTTTTTAGAATTGTTCCATTCTATTTTCCTATGTCTAATTGCTTATCGGTTTCATACATTCATGTAACAAATTTTAGTCCTTGTCTCTGTCATGCCAGTTGCTTTCTCACCGGCATCTTTCTCTTTCCTTTGCCCCCCTACCTACTTCCGTGTAGTCTCTCTCTCTCTCTCTCTCTCTCTCTCTCTCTCTCTCTCTTTGTGTGTGTGTGTGTGTGTGTGTGTGTGTGTGTGAGAGAGAGAGAGAGAGAGAGAGAGAGAGAGAGAGAGAGAGTGAGACCTATTGAATTTAACCAGAGTTACCCGCCCAAGTGTGGGTGGACGTTATTCAGTGGAGCTAGGGCAGTTTATCAGCAGCTGCACCCCCTTCTCCCACAATCATTGGTTGGCAAGGGTCCCTCTGGGAGAGGTGGGGTCTCCTGGGGACTCTGTCATCCATGATGAGATGCTCATGAGCCCAATCTTGTGTAAGTCTTGTCAGCTAACCACCATGGCAATAAGTTCACCAGAACAACAGCTACATTGCGTATAGAAGACATCTTTTTGTCGCACATCTCCCCATCTTTGGTTCTTCCACTCCTTTTGCTCCTTCTTTTGCGATGTTCTCTGAGCCTTGGTTAGTGTGTTAAAGCTGCCTGAGTGGGGTCGAGCACCCGCCATTGCTGTTTCTTGGGCTTTGGCTCCATATGGGTTTTTGCATTAACCCAATTTTTAAAGTTGTGTGCTTTACATTGTGTGTTGGTAAAACCTAGGATGGTAGAAAGGTCCCACAGGGGGTGGGGTGGGGCGGACAGTAGAGCACATCAGTCCTGTGGGATTTTTTTATGCATTTGTTTTATATGTGGATTTTGGAAATAGCTTGCCTAGTACAAAAATGTCCTCTGGTCATGTTAAAAAGAACATGTTAATTATATAAATTATAGTTGAGAAAATTATTATTTGTTTTACTATTTATTACTATTTGTATGTAGATTTAAGCATAGGCACTAAGAGCTGGAGGAAAGCCAGGAATGGCGACACATGCCCTCAATCCCAGCACTTGGGAAGCAGAGGTGGGTGTTCAATGCCAGCCTGGTCTGCATGCAGAGCTCCAGGACAACCAGGGCTACATAGAGACCTTGTCCCAAAACCAAAATTTAAAACAAACAAACAAACAAACAAACAAAAAGAGCTAAAGGGGGAGAAAAACAGGACCGTAGTGCATTTCCTAGAGTGGGTGTGGGCTTTCTCAGAAAATCCACCGTGCCATACACTTCTATTCAAGAACATGCCTTTCTACCTTCCCATGTCTTTTTGGTTCATCTATACAATACTTAAAACATTTTATTCATGAATGTATTACAAATTTTGTTATGTTCCTTTCTTGGAATTTTGTCTCTTACTGCTATTAAACATCGGACTTTTTAAGTAAAGATGGCTGAGTGTTCAAAAGTGTCAGACTCAAACCCAAAACCATGTATAAAACCATCTAGTTCTCTTCCCCCAAAGAATGCCACAGTTGTCCCAGTGTCACTGTGCAGGGTTAATATTCACAAGCACAAGGTTATATAAGGATCCAGTGAGAACAGCTTGCACACACGTCTGTCTGTTGCCTTCAAGGCTCTTCTCCTATTTACAGTTAGACAGTCTCCATTTTATCAGTAAGGATCTTCTTCTTCTTCTTCTTCTTCTTCTTCTTCTTCTTCTTCTTCTTCTTCTTCTTCTTCTTCTTCTTCTTCTCCCTCCTCCTCCTCCTCCTCCTCCTCCTCCTCCTCTTCTCTTCTCTTCTTCTTCTTCTTCTTCTTCTTCTTCTTCTTCTTCTTCTTCTTCTTCTTCTTCTTCTTCTTCTTCTTCTTCTTCATCATCCTCTTTCTCTTCCTCTCCCCCCTCCCCCTCCCCCTTCCCCTCCTTCTTCTTCCCCTCCTCCTCCTCCTCCTCCTTTTTCTTCTTCTTCTTCTTCTTCTTCTTCTTCTTCTTCTTCTTCTTCTTCTTCTTCTTCTTCTTCTTCTTCTTCTCCTCCTTCTTCTTCTTCATCCTCTTCCTCTCCCCTCTCCCCCCTCTCCCTCTCCTTCTCCCTCTCCCTCTCCTTCTCCTTCTCCTCCTCCTCCTCCTTCTTCCTCATCCTAATCCTCCTACTATTCCTCCTCTTTCTCCTACTCCTCTTCTTCTTGCCAGCTGGTTAAGTCATAAGAATTCTACCTTGTATTTGTTGGCTTTGCTTCTATCACCTTTTTCTTGGAATATCAGCTATATTGGTGACATCAGCTGAAGGATTCCAATCTCTTAAAGGAAAATAAATGAAATAGCAGAAGGGATAGAGAGGAAACCAAACCAAACAAAACAAAACAAAAACCTCTACAAAAAAAAAAAGGCCCAGCGTTCACTATTCATATTTGGCTCCGCCGTCCCTGAGGAGAATTAGGAAGCCATTTCTCTGGGATGTAATTGTGCTGCATTTAGAATACATTTACTTACTCAAATCAAGGAAGGGGGACACTCTCTCTTTTGGTAACAAATGTGTTTTGCCTCATTAATTACTGAAATAAAAGCAGGGTTGTGTTCAGGCCACAGACCTGTCTTCTTCCTTGCAATTATCTTGCTAATACAATTTTGCCAGTCTCTTCAATAATCTCTGCCTGACTCACTTAGATAAATTTTGCCTTTCTTAGTGACTGGACTGATATTGCTACCAGAAGGAGCAGTGTTGGCACATAAGGAATATACACGGGGCTGTCAACTAGCAGAACAATGTCGTTCTCACTTTTTTTTTTGTCCTGACTGAGTTTGACTTGGTTTGGTTTTGACCCTCAGAGAACTTTTTATAGTATTTGAGGAAAACTTCCTTTAATAAGAAGAAATAACCATAGTGGAAGAGTTCCTACCCTCACCCTCCAAAACCTTTGTTATGATTAAGTCCTTGAAGATAATTTTAGAAAGTCATTTCAGTACCACAAGAGAAGTTTTGCCCCTATTTTCTGACAGCCCAAAGTGTTTAAGATGGAGACCTCTCTAAACAAGTGGCTTAATGTGAAAATGATTTTAAGTGTTTGGAAATTCCACGCTGGCTATGTGGGGAAGAAAGTGTCACTGTGTTAGGAGGTGAACGCTGCTGCTGCTGCTGTTGAATGCATTCCAATGTCTGGTAAAGGAAACATTGATGGGGCACAAGTGAGAAATGCGATTAGGATGAGATTTTCTAGCCAAACAGTACCCCTGGTGGCC
Organism: Myodes glareolus; assembly: GCF_982192425.1. NCBI lineage: Eukaryota > Metazoa > Chordata > Mammalia > Rodentia > Cricetidae > Myodes > Myodes glareolus. The sequence continues at coordinate 23,529,455 of NC_142051.1, forward strand.
GTCAAAATCAAACAGGCCTGAATATGAACCCGGCTTTACAGTATACAAAAGTCACAAACTTGTGTGCTTGCCTTAATCTCTTCAGACCACAGATTTTTCAAGCATTAACACAAACTCTTCCCCCACCCCGTGCCTACCTCCCGTGAATGTTAACTTTTTTGAACTAGCTAAAACATAAAACACCGAAGGGCTTTGAAATAGTAGAGATGGTTTTTAAGCTTAAGAAGGGCTGCTGTAAGAATGTGACAAGACTCATTTAGAACCTGATTATAAACATAGGGTCAGAACACAATAGGATGGGCACCTCTAGCCCCAGCCACTCAAGACACTGGAGTAGGAGGATTGTTCGAGCCTGGGAGTTCTAGGCCAGTGTAGGCAACACAGTAAGACTCTTATTAAAACATGAAACAAGGTGCTAGAGAGATGGCTCAGCTGGTTAAAGTGGAATACCAACTGAACCTCTGAGTTTGCATCCCCACCATGCATGCTGGGTGTGACAGTGCACTCCTATCACCCCAGTGCAGGAGATGCAGACACAGATGAATCCCTAGAGCTTCCTGGCCACTCAGCCTAGCCTAATCAGTGTGCTCCAGGTTCAGTAAGAGACTCTATCTCACAAGTTAGGTAGAAAGACATGGGAGAAGACACCTGTCATGGACCTCTCCGGCCATCCCATTTGTGTGCACTCTTGTACAACTAACTGGTGTAGGAGGTTCTTCTGTCTATGTGTTGCTTTCATTGGTTGAATAAAGAAATTGCCTTGGCCTTTTGATAGGGCAGACTTAGGTAGGCAGAGTAGACACAACTGAATGCTGGGGAGAAGGGAGAGAGAGAGAGAGAGAGAGAGAGAAAGAGAGAGCCGCCATGGAACTGCCAGGCCAAACATGCTAAATCTTTCCTGGTAAGCCACAACCTTGTGGTAAACAGAGATTATTAAAAATGGGTCATATCAACATGTGAGAATTAGCCAATAAGAAGTTAGAGATAATGGGCCAGGCAGTGATTTAAATGAATACAGTTTCTGTGTGATTATTTCAGGTGTAAGCTAGCAGGGTGGCCAGGATGAAGAGCAGGCCCACTCCTCCTGTTACAACTGACACACATGCCCACACATATGACTACATCCACATACATGGACTACATAGACACACAAACAAAGCAAAATAACAAAGTGAAACAGTTCAACCCCCAACAAAAACTCAAAAGGCAATTTTACACCACTACATGGAGCTGGTAACAGCAACAATGAACTTCTGGTGTCTTCAATGCAGAATACCGTGGGGCCTCTTAGGAACAAAGACTTTGAGTAGTGGTAAATAAGAGGCAAACAATATCAAATGGTGACAGCCTCCCTAAAATCTCTGTCATAAACAAATGTTTACACATGGATTTTTGTAATTATATGAAAATATCTCCAAATTCTAGTCATTCAGTCTCTTCCCCAAGGAGGTTACGACCTCATTGACTTTGTCTTTGAGGGAACTCATCATGCCCATAATTAGAGCAATAAAACTCATCTTCGTAACAAACCAGATTGTGTACTAAGGTAACACCCAAATGAAAAGGGTTCTTGCTCAGATACTGGGGTGGCTTCTGTTGGTTGGAGACCTCGATTCCCTTCTCCATCCACTTGTGTGGGAGCAATAGGACTTTCCCCATCGGAGTCCTAGAACTGTAGAAGGGATTTGCAATCCTTATTTCCTTGTTTGCTCTGTACAGTTTCCCCAAGTTCATTATCTTCCAGGGATGGACCAATGACCCAACTTTAGCTCTCACGGGGATTCATCATAGACAGAGAGCGTGACTCAGGTCCAGTTCCGTGGCACAGTGCCCTGGTTTCCGTTGTTGCTGACTCTTGGCGTTGAGCCAGGTTCCTGCCACACTGTCAGAGTCTGAAGTTTAAGTGCTCCTACTCTCTAGCCCTTGCTCACTTCATGTGCCTATTTCGGTCATGAGAATGATGACTGCATGTGCCATTTAAGTCTGAGTCAGGCCCCTCTCTGTAACAAACTCTAGAAATACTGCTTTGCGGCAGATTCACCAAAGAATTAATTGAAAAGAACCCAAATCATCAACAAATCAAGAATATTATCTCTCTCTTTTTATAGTTAGTCATGGGGTGGTAGTGTTCCTATTTCCTGGATTCATGACTTGGATGACTTAGTTTTGTTGTACCCATTTGCTGTAAATGGGGTATAGGATATGACACTTCTTACCTAAGAGATAGTATAGAGTAATAATTAAGAAAGTGTCTGTGGGAGAAAAATTTCCTGCAGATTCTTTCTTTATCATTTACCTGCTCAAGGTCTGTTGTGTTTTTAAGCAGATTGCTTCATCTCCAGACACAGTAGTTTTCATGTTTTTAAAATGGTGATATTGTGATGTCATGTTTTGATCCTTAAAGTTTCGTTTACAGAATTTCTATTTCCCAGTGGAGCGGCACATGAGAAGGGACCTTTAAGAGGTAGTTAATGTTCAAAGGAGGCCATGTGTGAGGAGTCCCAGTGTTGGGATTAGTGTCCTCATAAGCAGAGAAGGAGATTAAAGTTGGTTTCTTTGCCAAGTGATGAGGACAAAGCTGGTGGTGTCGCAGAGGAGTAGGCTCAGCAGAGTGAGTCCACCATCCGTGTAGCAGAATGTTGTGGGATATTTGCACACTGTGTGAAGATGTATTTGCTGTGATTGGTGCAATAAAAAGCTGAACGGCCAATAGCTAGGCAGGAGGTATAAGCAGGATTTCAAGGGAGAGAAAGGAGGAGGAAATGAATCTCGGTGTGTGCAAGACTCCAGGAGACACGGAAGAAGTATGATGGGTGGTATGATATAGATTAGTAGAAATGGGTTAATTTAAGTTATCAGAGTTAGTTAAAAACTAAGCTAAGGCCTGGGCCTGCCTTCCTTCCTTCCTTCCTTCCTTCCTTCCTTCCTTCCTTCCTTCCTTCCTTCCTTCCTTCCTTCCTTCCTTCCTTCCCTCCTTTCCTCCCTCCTTTCCTCCTTCTCTTCCTCCCTCTCTCCCTCCCTCCTTCCCTTCCTCCCTTTTTCCTTTCCTCCCTCCCTCCCCCCTCCCCCTGTCTTTCTCTTTCATCTGATTACGCTGTCTAGGACTTCCAGTACTGTGCTGATTAAGAGAGGACATCCTTGTCTCTTTCCACACTTTAGTGAGAAGGCCTTCGGTATGTTTCTGCTCAGTATGTGTTAGTGCTTGGGTTATTATATACAGCCCGTATTACAGTGAGGCATTTTCCCCCAGTACCTAATTTACTCACCACTTATATTAAGAAAATATTAACTGTTCATCATTTCTGTGACTATTGAGACAATCTGTGGTTTGTGCTTTTCATTGCGCTACTACATTCATGGATTTATTTGCTTTGCATGGTCTCTGTGTCTTTGAAAATGGCTTTGAAACTGAGAGTCCATGGTGCTGAGAGACTTAACATTAAGTGTTTTCTGTGGCTGCCATATTGATGCTACTGTGCCGGTCATGTCACCATCACTGTATCATTAATGTAAGTATCTGGGCAATGGAAAAGTCCAATAATGTGTAATAGTATCCCACATTCTTAGATCATATTTGAGGATCGGGAGGGGAGGGCGACCTGTTTGGAGGGTGCCATCAGATGAAATTGAAGACGACCTATACATATTCTATAAAGCAGAGTTTGAGAAACCAAGCCTTACCCTGGTCAGTTCATCATACTGTATCAAAGTACCCCAAGGTAGGTATTTTTTATCAGTGATGGAAGTTCATTCTTTACTGTTTGAGGTCTCATAAGTCCTTGGTTCTGACCAGACTCAGAGACTGGTAAGAACCTCTCTTCTGATTTATAGATGGTGCCTGCTGTCTGTGCTATCACGTGACAGAAGAGGGCAAGACGTATGAGGCCTCATTTACAAAGCTTAACGTTTTAAATCAGCGCATATTAATTTTGCACAGCAATGAACTTCATTATGATGTTTTCACACACAATATTAGAGCACAATCATGTTCACCCACTTGATACGTGTTTTTCCTTCCTCACTCCGACCAGTCCCCTCCCTCTTGCCAACGAAGCTCTTCTACGCTCCCTTCTTTTTATTTTCATTTATTTTGCTGATCCAGTGACTTTCATGAGGGTCGCTTGCCACACAGGCATTTTAAAAGATGACATGCTTTGTTTGATATTTCGGGTGCATTTGGGTGAGTTGCCCATAAGTATGGCTCTGCGCCATGTACATGCTAGGTGCCCGTGGAGCGCAGATGAAGGTGTCAGATCCCCTGAGACTGGAGTTACACATTGGTATGAGTTGCTGTGTGGGGACTGGGACTTGAACCTTGATTTTCTGGAAGAGCCAGTGACTCTAACCACTGAGTCATCTTTCCAGCTTCACAGGAACACGAGTAGAGTTTTGTTAATAGGAGCCTGCATGCTGTAACAATAACCATGCCACTGAAGAAACGTTCTCCCTGTCTCCCATCAATCATAAGCAACACATAATCCCTCTGAGAGGGCTGACGACCCATGAGATTCTCTCCTTCCAGAATAGGGTGTTGATGGATCCACCAACCTTTTTACTTATTTATTTTTACCTCCCTTCACCAACTCCTTCTGTGGCCACTCTCCCTATCCTTCCACCCCCTTGCAACCCACTTTGAGATTAATTTTTTCTTTTTTCCTGCATGGGTCCAGCTTATGCTGTTCAGCTTTTCTTGGGAACAGAGCCTGCACTGGCATGCGGCCAACTTATCAGGGGACACATCAGCATACAACCGCTATCAAATGCCAATAGTTGCTTGGTTAGTGGTGTGATTCTGTTGCCACCTTCCCACCTCTATGCTGGGATTTTTGTCTGACTGGAAGTTGTTCGGGACTTTTGCATGCCGTCACAATAACTGTGAATTTGTGTGTCATTGCCTTCCTGTGTCTGGAAAACAACTTCCTCGATGTCAACAACTGCCCCGGGCTCTTACAGTCTCTTCACCCCCTCCTCCGCATAGATCTCTGAGCCTTGAGGGAAGGGATGTGATGTGAATGTTCCATTTAGGGCTGAGTACTCCCCGGTCTTTTATTATTGTCCTCTGTGATGAACCCAATCTTATAGAGATCTTAGGCAGGTAATTACAACTGCCTTGAGTTCAAGAGTTCAATAGCCACACTGTTCCTGGAAGTCTCTCTCTTGTACACCGCCCACCACATTCCTCCAGGTCCTACAGTATTTATGCCCCTTTTGAGACATTTCCAGAGCCTTGGTAGGGGTGTCATAGATGTCTTACTTACATCCGGGCATTCGACAGTCACTTATTCTCCATGCTTTGACCAATTATGAGTCTCTACAATCATCACTTATTATTGTTTAAGCTTCTCTGATCAAAGCTGACAGCAATACTAATTTAGAGCCATAAACAGTTATTTAGAAGGCAATTTGACAGACACATCATGTCCATTTAGTAAAACAGCGGTAAGTAGTTTTGTTACTAGGGACTATGACATTCTCAGCCATAGGCTTTTGACCAGGTTTATAATACCAGATGTGAATTCCTTCCGGGGAAATCGGCATCAAGTACAATCAGAAAATGGCTGGTTACTGCTATAATAGACTTGCCACTCTTTCGCCAGTGGGCTCATTTTTCCTGAGTGATTGATTGGTATAGGCACAGGGTCCACAGGAGACTATGAGTCTTGATGCCAGGTTCTCAAGAGGTCTGCACGTCACCTTCCAGTGACCACTCTCCTGTGAGAGCTCACCAGCAGGGAAGAAACCTCTAGACGGATTCCAGCTTGGTCCCTCTGGGTCCTAAAACCAAGGTATGTGGCTTTCTCAGCAATAAGGTCTTACCAACTAGTTCTGGAAGATTACCAACAATAGGAGTGATTTGGCTCTATGGTTTTGAGGGAGTCTCATGTCTCTATGACCAACAACAAACAAGGAAGTAACCCAGCCCTATATTTTCAGTTAAGGAACAGTGGTTTCTTGGAGCAGCTTTATTTACCTAGACAGGAAAACTCCATTCAGCCCTCAACTTTTTTATGAGCATACCAAGTATCAGAATGATGTATGGCTTCTTCATACACACCATTAGTTTTGGTTGACCTCACCTGCTTCCCCACTCTCCTTCATCTCCCTGCTTCCTTGTTTGCTTAATCCTTTCTACACCATGTATTCTTCCTTCCAGTTTCATATTGAATACACTTTATTATCCTCTCCTGTTTTTTAAAAAAATCTCTTCCCACATCATGGGTCTCTCCTTACTTCTTTATGCTTCACACATACTAATCCTAGCATAGATGCACATATAAAAATGTTAGGAGGTAGGATCCACATATTAGAACATGAGATATATGTCTTTCTGAGCCTGAGATACTTAACTGGATGTGGATATAATATTTTCCAATCTAATATATTTCCTGTATGTTTAATAATTTACTTTTTCTTTATGAATGATCCATTATACCTACAAACTTCATTTTCATTATCCATTTTATTTCCTTGCTATGATGAAGAGAGCAGCAATAAACGTGGATGTGCAATTACCTTTGTGGTTCCATAGAAATATGGAAATATTAGAAATATTATGGCATACAACCATCATAACAACCATTTAAGAAAGTTTTTTATTTATTTTCTCTTTTGCCAGATGAGTACACCAAGTCACAAGCTGATTGGGGAAGCGCTACACACCGGAAACACACACACACGAGAAACAGCGTACAGACTGAACAGATCGTATTTATGATTTAGGAATGCACACATGAATATATAACAGCCACTAGCAAATAAAGAGACTGTGAATTTTAAAAACAATGAGGGGTTTATGGAAGGGCTTGGGGAGAGGAAGGGGAAAGAGGAAATGATATAATTATAATCTTAAAAATAATAAATAAGAAACCCACAAAATTGGAGTATGAGCCATTGCAGACTTCGATCTGAACAACCAAGTCACGAGCACTGACGTGTCTCCATTCACCCCAACAGCAGATGGAGATCTCCACAAGGCAGATCATTTAATTGTAATTTTCTGCATTCAGGTTCTTAATATATATGCAAACATATACCAGGCATATATAGTTGAAAATTTCAAAGACAGCATAGAATTTGTGTCCCTGCCATGGTTTCTTTCTACCAATATTTGTATGTCAGATTGCTAAACCTGGAAGTAATGGTATAGTGGTGAGGCTTCTGGAGTGCGGAGGGTGACGTGCAGAAGATCCATGAATGGTATGAGAATTCCTACAAAAGAGGCTCTGGACATATATATGCCTAAGTACTTTATAACTTTACATCCCATTTTCTGCATTTTTCAGACTAAATGGATTTCTTTAAATTAATTTCAGAATTTGTTTCTCTAATTACAATGTTTTTATAAGTCCCTGCTCATGAACTTTTTATGGAGAACATACTGAACACTCCTTAATATGACCACATTCCTTCTTCTGTATTATTCTTACAAATCACACACTATGGGTCTCCTATTTTATTTCTATCACTTCATTTAACATGTTTCTTTTAAAGCACACACACACACACACACACATATGTATATATGGGTATTTTTCTATTATATTTTCCAGTGGATTTTTATTGAGGCTTAGGAATATGATATCACCTTTTTGTTTTTTCAAGTTAGGGTTTCACTGTTTAGCTCTAGCTGTTCTGGAACTTGCTCTGTAGACTAGGCTGGCCTCAAACTCACAGAGATTCACCTTCTTCTGCCTCCCGAGTGCTGGGATTAGTGGCACGCACACCACTGCCTGGAGATATCACTTTTTATACATCGTTTTAATCCACAAATCTTAAATCCTTAAAAACGGCAACAGATGCATATGAAGAACCTTGAATTTTCTGAGTTGACAACTTTAAGTTTCACAAACGATAATCAGCCGAATGGTGCATTTTGTAGTATGTGAATAACATTTCCTTCAAAATGATAAAAAATAATCATGGATGAGTTAAGCTTTTCTGCCTTTTCTTCACATATTTGCACGCATGGTTGAGTTTGGCTTCTCTACTCTTACACTATTTTTAGTTTCAGAACACAGATAATCTGGCTTTCTTTGAAAATCAAATATAAGTACATGTGCCTTTAGAAAAATTCTGTGTTAAACAAACAATTTTGCTACTTAGACAGTTTTGAAAGAAAAATTGCATACTAATGAGATGGATACACTTATTTTCATATAAAACATTAAAGAGTAACCCAACATTGGATGCTGTAAAACATAGGGAATCCTTGTGCTTTTAAGGATTGATATCCCGATTTTGTAATCGTCAAAGCTAAGGAGGACCTTTCACATAAAAACATAATACAAAATGGCAGAAATATATTTAGGACCCTTTTAGAAATTGTTGAAAATTTTGTCTTAAACCCAAGCCATCATTATTTTAACTATTCTTTTATGAAACTCAATTCAGAAACTCACCCAGCGTTTAAAAGCCAAACCTTTTAATGTAATACAGTACAAAGACACACTAATTCAATTCTTAAATAAGGGAGAATGATGGTAGGAAAATATTTAAAGTCTTTGGTTTCCCTCAATTACCCCATTATGTTTCTAATTATAGCACTACACTTCTCTAAAAGCAGATAATATTGCATATTCAGCAAAATCACTGCAGCTCATCATATCTTCCCCTGAGTCTGAGATGTTAGACAGAAGATACCATGTCTCTGAGCCACAGAAAATGAAGAAGTCAAGCTGGTATGCATCTAGCTTTCAAAGTGCCGGAAGGTGCCATTGTATGCTATGGGAGGAGAAAAGTAACCATCAACTATCCTTGAGAGTGCTGTGAGCTCCAATAATGACTGGTGTGGTACAATGTGCCACAGGTGCTGTTATATCCTGAACAACGTTGGGACAGCTAGTCACTTTCTGATTGAACTTAGGTCCCACTTCACAAGATGAAACCCATACTTGGCATCATTATTAGGCTAAAAACCTTTGGCTTGACAGGTCATAGACCCTTGGCAAGGACTTATTATTGTGCTGTTTAATGAACACAGTCTTAAACCAATGTCTAAATAATTTATTTTTATACCCATAGAGCAATGATTCTCTCAGCCCTCATTGAGTAAGCGTCTATTTGCAATGCATGGTGATTAACATAGAAATGTTTTTAATATAATGTTCAAGGAAAACCTCTGATTTAAAGAGAAGCTAGTGGCCTCACATCTCACATTTTTAGAACTTGCTACCAGACTCTTTGCCAGAATGGTGCTCCTTTGGACTTACTAAAGTATATATATATTTAAACCTTAATGACATACAAAGATTACTACTCTTTGTATTGAGTAGAGGCAAGCAACAAGCCCTGCACACATTCAAGGGGTGGGATTTTACAGGCTGTGAAGGGTAAGAGTCAAAATCCATTTCTACTTCCTTCCACACTTCTAATCTGTTTGTTTTTTTTTTAACCCTGGATTCTAGGGCTCTATTGTTTGGATTCTTTTCTTCTTTGCCTACTGTGTTGGGGGTTCCCCATCACCCTCTCTATCTTTGTTTTAACTTCATCTCTTTTTTATTTTCTACATGTATATGATCTGAGAACAGGTTCCCTTGCCTCTGCGTCCCTGCTTGGGGGTTGGAAAGAGTATAGCATGGTTATTTATTACTTTGGCCTCCTGGTCAATGGGTTACTTCCAATGACAAGGGTCTTTAGATCCAAATAAGAGGAATCTCTTAGTTAGTGACCTTCTCTGTGTTGTCAGTAACTCCTTTTTCCCTTGAACCATTTGAACTGCCCATCTTGAGGACAGTGCATTACTTAACTGTTACTCTAAAATTTGCCACACTCTTTAAATAGGTGTTTTTCAAACTCTCAAATCACACGCCCAGAACAGCTACTTCACTGATTCATGAGTCTGCACACTTTTCTTTTTCTGACCTCATCTAGTGTCTGGTTAATTTAAATTGTGCTATTCCGATTCCTTGCCTTCTCATCTACAGCCTGTTCCCCTCCTTTGGCATTCTGACTAGAAGTTTCCACAGGATCATCTTCCGTAGACTTCATACTTGACACATCTCAAACCTTCAACTCAAATTCTCACCTACCTTCCAATCGTCACCTGCCCACACACATTGTAGTTTTCGTAGGTATCAGTGTCATTCCCGCAGCCAGGAAGTCATTCTTGATTCTCACCCTTTCCTCAAGTGTGGCATCTGACAACAACCCTGCCGGCTCCTCCCCATATGAAGTGGCTGTTACCACCTTCCCTGACCTCCACTGTCCTTATCTCAGCCTTCATCTTTGTTCTGGGTCACCCAGTCTCCCCAGCACACTTAATTTGTCTCCTTGCTTCTGCTTCTTCTTCTTCTTCTTCTTCTTCTTCTTCTTCTTCTTCTTCTTCTTCTTCTTCTTCTTCTTCTTCTTCTTCTTCTTCTTCTTTTCTCTCTCTCTCTCTCTCTCTCTCTCTCTCTCTCTCTCTCTCTCTCTCTCTCCCTCTCCTGACATTTTACTTCAGGTTTTAGTATCGAGGCTGCGAGGATGAGCATTTCAGTCTCTGGGCCACACTGTGTGCCTCCTCCCGTCAAAGTCACCCCAGGGTTCTCTCGCCACATGACGAGCAAAAGGCAAAGATTGTAAGAATGTTGAAACCACAGAAGTAGAACATGGAATGATAGTTACCAAAGACTGGGAAGCTGGGGAATGAGTGATCAATTGAGCTATCGACCAAACAATACAAAATTAGATAGGAGAAATAAATTTAAAATTATGTTGGGGGGGGCAGCAGAGAGACGTCTCTACAGTTATGAGCCCTGACTGCTCTTACAGAGGACCTAGGTTTGGTTCCTAAAGCCCACATGGCGGCTCACAGTTGTCTGTAACTCTAATTTCAGTGAATCTGATGCCTTCTCTTGACCACTGTGGGTACCAGCATGAACATGATTCATATGCATAGATGCAGGCAAAACTACTTATATATATAGGATAAAATAAATGCATCTAAAAGAGAACTCTTTTGTATAAGATGATGACCATAATTAATGATGATAGAGTGTACCCTTCAAAAATGTCAGGAGACCCCATATCAAGTATGCTCACACAAAATGATGACGATGGGAGATAACACCATTTTAATTTGCTATATATGACAGTCCTGTAATGTATGTATGAATCAAAATATATGACCTACGATAAATAATGTCATTTGTTCATTGAAAGAGCCATAAAGGCTCTCAAAGTTGATCCTTCTGTGGCACTCTGGTGTTTGCTCTGACCCTTCTTCTTTTTTTTTTCAAAGTTTATTAAATTATAAAAGTTTCCATTTCCGCCCCACCTCCCAACACCCTCCCACTCCCTCCACTCCCTCTCCTCCTCCCTCTCCATCTCTAAGAGCAGTCAGGGTTTCCTGCCCTGTGGGAAGTTCAAGTTCCTCCCCCCTTCCTCCAGATCCAGGAAGGTGAGTATCCAAATAGACTGGATCCCCAAAATCCAGTATATGCAGAGGAAACAAGTCCCAGTGTCATTGTCAATGGCTTTTCAGAAAGACTCCGAGCCAGCCACATTCAGAGAATCCGGCCACATTCAGAGAATCTGGTTGGATCATGTGCTCGTTTAGTCGCAGTCCAACTGGCCTTGGTGAACTCTCATTAGATCAGTCCCCTTGTATCAGTGGGTGATCGCACCCCTCGCAGTCCTGATTTCCTTTTTCATGTTCTTCCTCCTTCTGCTCCTCATTTGGACCTGGGGGGCTCAGTCCGGTGCTCCAATGTGGGTCTCCGTCTGTATCGCCATCCATCGTCGGATGAAGGTTCCCTCTGGTCTTGCCTTCTTTGCTCACGTTCTCTTTCCTTCTGCTTCTCGTTTGGACCTAGGGAGTTAAGTCCAGTGTTTCAATGTGGGTCTCTGTCTCTATCTCCATCCATCACCAGATGAAGGTTCTATGGTGATAAGCAAAATATTCATCAGTATGGCTATGGGCCAAGGCCGGTTCAGGCACCCTCTCCTCTGTCCAGAGAACAATCTGGGGATCTCTCCTTGGACCTGGGATGCCATTTATAATCAAGTCTCTTGTAAATCCTAAAATGACTCCCTTAGTTGAGATATATACTTCCCTGATCCCATATCCATCCTTCCTCCCCACCCCATCCCAGACCCCCGAGCTTTCCCCATTCCTCCCCTACTCCCTTCTCTCTAACTCTCTTCCCTTCCAACAACCCTCCCACCCCACCATGCACCCGAGGTTACCTGGCACTCTTGTCTATTTCCAATCTCCAGGAGGATAACTACATGATTTTCTTCAGGTTCACCTTGTTTAGCTTCTCTAGGATCATGAATAATAGGCTCAAAGACCTTTAACTATGGCTAGAATCCACTTATGAGTGAATACATATCATATTCCTCTTTTTGGGTCTGGCTTACCTCACTCAGTAATGCGTTTTCTATTTCCATCCATTTGCATGCAAAATTCAAGATGTCATTGTTTTTTTACTGCTGAGTAAAACTCTAATGTGTATATGTTCCACACCTTCTTTAACCATTCTTCTATTGAGGGGCACCTAGGTTGTTTCCGCTCTGGCTCTTCTTTGGCTCATTTTTTCTTGTGTCACATGACTCTCTTGCTATTCTTTGAATCTACCACACACGCTGCCCCCTTCAGGCCTTTGAGTTCCCCGCGCCATCTGGTTCTGTAGCTGGATCCCCGAAGGGTCACCTTCTCATGGGGTCGTCTGAACCTTCATCGGTTTCATCTGAGTGCCCTTCTTCACACTTCTACTTTATTCTCTATTTTCTTATCACATTGGCTAGTTTCTTTCCCCTAGACTGCTTATCCTCTGACATAGTGTTCATTTATTATCTGTCTGTGACTTGGCTCCCACACTGGCCCCTTACCAGTCAATTAAAGGCATCCTCAGTAGGAAACAGGCCTCTTGGTTGCCCATTTTCCCCCAGTACTTTATACGCTGTCTTATGAGAGGTATTGAAAATTCAGTGGTTGAATAAATAGACAAATAAAAATCTTTGCATCCTTAAGGTATTATCCTTGTCAAAACTGGCTTTAGTTGTCACCTTTACACACCTGGGAAGGGGGAACTCAGCTGAGGAATTGCCTCATCAGAGCGCCCTGTGGACATATCTATGGGGGTGCTCCCTTGATTGCTAATGGATATAGGGAGGCCCAGCCCACTATAGGAGGTCCTATCCCCAGGCAGAGGGGCCTGTGCTACATAAGAAAGGCAGCCGTACATGAGCCTGGAAGCTAGCCAGTAATCAGCCTTCCTCTATGGTCTCTGCTTCAGTTCCTGCCTTTAGATTTCTGTTTGAGCTCCTGATTGGGTTCCCCTTGATGGTGAACTATATATAAGTTGAAATAAAGTTTTCCTTCTCCCAAGTTGGCTTTGTTCAGTGTTTTGGCACTGCTATATAAAGCAAAGGAGTTTTGAAAAAAAACAGCCATTACATCTGCAGAACGGCATTGGGGTGGGGGGCACCCCATTCATTGTATATTTAGAGTCAATATATTAATGGCGCTTGAGGGTCCTTGGGTTAGTTCTTGGTCTTAAGGCTATGCTGTTCTTCTTGCTCAGGTCCAATATTTCCAGTTAGACCATATTCCCAGCAGTGAGTGGATTGTTGCTTAAACTTCCTCCATGTTTACAGAAGTCTCAACTTGGCTGTAGTTGCCAGCAGGCTGCCTCGACCTGGCCACTAGCCTTTCCCCACTGCCTTGGCTCCGCGTTCTGTTTGTGGTTCACGGAGATATTTATCTTGATTTTGTACCCAGCTAATGTCCTAATGCTTTTATCTTCTTTATATAGTTCCAATCATGGCTGAATGTTTCTGACAGAGAGGGTGTGGCAATTTACGAACTCAGTGATCTCTTTTGATTAGAAGTCACCCTACATTTCTAAGCAATAGTTGAGTCGTTGCCATGTTGAAAAGTCCACGGGACAGCACATAAAAATTCAGATTTACCGTTTAGCATGAAAATTGGTAACATCTGGCAGCAGGAGGCCTCTGTTTCCATGTGTGACAACTGCTTGGAGGTGAGTAAACACCGCGAGAGACCGGGGGTCATGTCCTCTACCGGCTGCCAAGATCTCACGCTGCATACTTTCCTGGACCTGACAGGGTGACTTCACTTTGTTGCCTTATCTGTGTGACCTCTGAAGGTCTTTTAATTTGTGGTCCCTATTTTGAGTACACCGTGAGCTGAAGCATCAGGCGATTTATTAAAAAGGTTAAAAATAAAACCTGCAAGTCAAAAAAAACTTAGTCTTTCTTTTGAACAGGAGGGAGAGAGAGAGAGACAGAAAATGAGAGAAAGAAAGAAGGTGGGCAGGATAAGAGAGATGGAAACAGAAAGAGAGGGAAAGACGGTGAAATTATGAGAGAGGGACCAACCAGGAAGGGGATGTGCGAGGGTGGGAGAGAGGGATGAGAAACAGAGGCAGGGAAGAAGGGCAGAAGGGGGCGAGGATGAGAAAGAATGTGTGTATATGTGTACACATGTGAATGCATAAGAGAGACAGAGAGGGAGACACAGAGACACAGAGAGACAGAATTTGATGTTCCTCCCCCGTCTATGAGTACAAAGCTTCAAACCCTCCCAAACCTGCATCGTTCCCATTTTAGGTGAGAATATGCCATTAAGGAATGTTTTCCCCATAAAAATGTCACATGAAACTTTATATCAAGGGGTGCCCTGAGATAGAGGGAGGTGTTTGCACAGAGAAGAGCTGTAATGTGTGTTCTTTTTCTGTCAAGGTGAATCTAACTCATCCAGACAGAGCCGACTCATTTCATGATACTGATAAGTTTCTCATCTTAAGTGAAACTGTGAACTTCTGATGTTTTTAAGAGTCCATACCCTCTAGGTCATCAGCTCCTTTTGTACATGACTACAAATGTTTCGTGGTAAATTGTGACGTCTGCCCAATGAAGTATCATTTTTTTTTTTTTTTTTTTTTTTTTTTTTTTTTTTTTTTTTTTTGCCGAGGTGAGAATGGAGTGGACATTTGCTGGGGGTGAGCATGAGGTAGACGCTTGCCACTTCGTGTGTCGTGTGCAGCATCAGGACATCCTGCTTCTTGCCCTGCTGGTATGTCATCATGCCAGAGGTGACCACGTTCCCCATTTCTTCAGTGTAATGTTATGAAGCGATTGTTGAATAACAAGTACATCCTCCTAGGCTTGGGGTGGTTTTCCTATGGTCAGAGCATCCAGGCTTGCACGGGTAGTTTACACAGCACCGCTTACCACGTCCTGGATACTTTCCCTGGAGACTCTCTGCCATGACTTTCTGCTTGCATAATTTTTCCACTTACTTGTGCTCTGATAAGGACACTTATTCGCGGTCCGGAGGGTTTATTGTGAGAATTCATGTCATTGTAAATGGTGCTATGTTATATATAAGCACCCATGCATGACACATTGGAGCTATATGTTTGAAGTTGTAGCTGTATCTATTTTCTGTTTTATCAATATTTCCCCCTATCTAAAATTTAGAATGCTTTCCCCAAAAGGGAAACATCAACACAGGGTTACCCGTTTCGAAGGCAGAACCACTGCATGGAAGGTACTTAAAGAAAATTAAGCAGCAATTAGAATTAAAGTTGAACAATAAAACATCATGACTCTTTAATAGCACAACCTTTTAGCCCAATCTTATTTTTCTCTGAAACTTGTCACAAATATTTTAGTTAATCATTAATTATAGATGTTGTTATTTGTCATTTTCGTTTTGTTGTTGAATTCAAGCTCCAGGGGTTGAGTCGTTCAGCGTTTGATCTCTCCTTAAGAGGAAAAAAAAACTTTAGTTAGCTATTTAAGAACTAAAAGTCAAATTACCGTGTTTTGAGAAAGTTTGGTTTGATGGACAGAAAAATGTTTTTGTTGTTGGTTTGTTTATTTGTTTGTTTTGTTTGGTCTTTTTGATCTTTCTGTATCATTTGACTCTAAGGTGAATTAATCCTTTTTGAGTAATCTGGACTTGTTCTTCCTCTTACATCAGAACATTTCTTCCCTGAAGTTCTGGCCGTGTACATTGCCCTGCTTGACTATTCTCACGTATTTAAAGACCTCATCCTCAACCTCCTCCAGTTTGGCTGCTGATCCTAGTAGGTTACAAGGTGTTTTTTTCATCCACCGCTTTACAGATTAGCCTTGCTTGCCCTCCGGAGCTCTTGGGACGCACTGGAAGGCATCTAGTTGACCAAGACACCAAGGTGTTTGTTTCCTTTCATTAGACTTTCCCAAGTCTCTAGGACAGGGCTATTCAGTAACTTCATGTGCTTTGGACACTGACAAAGGCGCGATAGACATGGGTACTTAGTGAAATCCACTTTAGCATTCAGAATTCATCTACTGCGGTTCTAGGGACCCAAGAGTGATCTCACCTCTCTCTCTCTCCTCAAATTCAACAGTATGTTTGATCTTATTTGGATGTCTAATTTCTTACTCCCATTAAGTCTGATATGTAGCCAGCACTATCAGTATTTCTTGGGAATGGTCACACATACAGACTCCCAGATCTCTCTCTCAACTCAAATCTTTTTCCCGATACTGTCAAGAACCCCAATCCTTGAGAAACACAACCTTAGTATGCTGTTCTAGCCTCTCTTTTACCTCTCCCATCTCTTTCCTGTCCCCTTCCCCCTCCCAATCTCTTCTCTTCTTCCCCCCTTTCTTCCTTTTTTGGGACAAGGTCTCATGTTCCAAGGCTGATCTTGAATTCACATTATAGTGGAGAGTGACCTTAATTTCTGGTCGTCTGGCCATTATCTCATCTGTGCCAGGATGTCAGGCATGTACGATGTGGTTGGAACCCAGGCTCTCATGCAGGCTGAGTAAGCCCTCACCCGACTGAGACTCATCTTTCCTTCTCCTTATCTTATCATTTATCTGGCTTATAACTTACAGTCAATTGTGCGAGATACTCTCCACTCCCAATGACTCATCAGCGTGCCTTCTTGAAGCCCACAGCCGAAGCTTCCTGGAACAGCCACAGATACCACTCCTTGGAGCAGATAGGTGCCAATGCACTCATCCCAGGAAGCCTGTCATTGTCCGGGTCCCTGGCAAGTCCCTTCGTCTCCGTGACAGCTGTTCTGTGAAAATTCTGCACTCTATCCAAGCCTGGTACTTTCTCAGCTCCCCATTTGAAACAGATGAATTTTTCCTCCCACTTCCCGCACAACGCAGAAGGCATCAGATGGGAACCCCCTCAACTTCTTGCAACCGATTCCATATTGTTCCACCCGGGCCCACGTTCTCTACTTCCTCTATTTTTGTATTTGGATATCAGCTGATCTCACCATGTGTTTAGAATCCCGTCCCTCTCAGCTGAGACGCTCACTCAGTTCCTCCTTTTCAGTGATCCTCCACACTGCTATTTACCGAGCATCTCCGATTATTCGCAGTTACGTAGAAACCTACGCACTCTCCTTCGATCTCAAAACAGCTCTTTCTCGAAGACCATAGTCTCTTCAAAACTTCCTTTGTCTTTTCCTCCCAGGGTTTTCATTATATAGTGAATTTCTTGTCTCATCTCTAATTCCTCGACCTCATCCAACTTGGCTGTTGTTCCTAGCTAGTACCAGTGCTGGCCAAAGTCACCAGAGACTCCCATGATTTAAATACAGTGGACACCTCCAGTGCTTTATTTCTGGGTTCCCACCATTTTTGTCCACTCTTCTCTTTTGTGTGTGACATATGTGTTCTGTTTTCTTTTAGCTTCTAAGACACCATGCCATCTAGCTTTCTAGCATTTCCTCCTCTATTACTTTGTTGAGTTCTCTTTCTCTTGCAATGGTAGTAAGCACTTCGCTCTTTCCACTCTGTCCTTTATTAGGTTACTTCTCTACATCAGTTGTGATCGAGGTTAAGTTTTGAGTGCCTCAGATTTCTTTCTTTCTTTCTTTCTTTTTTTTTTTGATTTTTCGAGACAGGGTTTCTCTGTAGTTTTTGGTGCCTGTCCTGGAACTAGCTCTATGTAGATCAGGCTGACCTCGAACTCACAGGGATTCGCCTGCCTCTGCCTCCCGAGTGCTGGGATTAAAGGCGTGCGCCACCACTGCCCGGCTCTCAGATTTCTTTTAATCAAGCCCCAGCGGGGAGGGTACAGAATGGCTCAGTCCATAAGCACTTGCCTTGCCCATGTGAATCTGATTACAGAGCCCACGTAAAAATGCCAGGTGTGATGGTGTATCTCTGTAATCCTAAGCCCGGGGATGTGGAAAATGAGCATCTCTGGAGCTCAATGACCAGTGAATCTAGAGCAATCGCTGAGCTCCATGCTGCTGAGAGATGCGTTTCAAAAGAGGTGAATGGTATTCCTGAGGATAACCCCTGACGTTGTGCTGCAGTCTCTGTTTGTACATGCGTGCACACACATGTGATTCTGCATACACATGCACCCACTCTCACATAAACACACACCCATTCCTACACACGATTGTGCACACAACCACATGCATTAAAAAGCCAGTGTCTGCGCAAAGACGACTAGTAAAGGAGAAGGAAGACTAGTAAAGGAGAAGGAAGACTAGTAAAGGAGAAGGAAGACTAGTAAAGGAGAAGGAAGACTAGTAAAGGAGAGAGAAGACTAGTAAAGGAGAAAGAAGACTAGTAAAGGAGAAGGAAGACTAGTGAAGGAGAAGAAAGTTGAATTTGGAAGCAGGATCTGCAAAGCTTTGGTCAAAGCGGCAGGTGTCTAGAATCACCTGTCTGTCCCTCACTAGACTGAAGTGTCTTTTACATGACTGCCTTGGCATTTGCCAGATGTGGGTGCCTGCAAAGGAATTTCCTGTAAAGAGGCTCAGATAAGGCAGAACTCAGAGCTGGAGACTCTACTAATCTAATTCTTGTCAATGTGGGCATCAGAACTGATGTAGGTGATCTGTAGAGTGCATTGCTTTATTGATCATGTATTCTATTTCATATGGAATTTTTTATACCTATGGCCCAGTGTTTATCAGTTGTCTGAGAAGTCCTGAATCTACACTCAGACTCATGTGTTCTTCACCCTTATACCCAACTGTCTATTCCCAACTGTCTATTCAAAATCTTTATCTTTGTCTGGGCATCTCAAAGGATGCCAGGATAGACTTATCTAAGCCATACCAATCAACAGAGCTTGCCAGATTTTTCTCTTACAGTTCTGTGAAGCCATTAACTTATTTTATTCTATTGACACCACTCTAGCACACACCACTACCTTCTCTAGCCTGGACTTGTGCAAAGTTATTCTATTTGATTTTCCAAGGTCCCCATTCCCCGCTTCTGCAGGTTCTTCTACTGTGACCACACAGTGCTTTCGAATGAAATTCTGAGTCCATTGATTTTTTTTTTGCACCTAAAATCTCTTCAGTGCCTTCTCAGGATTATTTTTGGAGAGAGGCTAAGATAAATTTGAAAGAATTATCAGTCTGTGTTCTGTAACCATTTCTAATTTGACTGCTCTTTTGCTCAGTTCCTTTATTCCAGTGACAACGTGCGTGGCCCCCAACCCCTGGGAAAGGGGGAATTCTCTCAACCCTATTTCCTTTGTTAGAAATAATTGCCTCTCATTCTTCAACTGGCAGCTTTTCCATCTCCAGCCTCATTTCTCAGGTAAGACTTCAAGCCTGACTCTTGTGGCATTTTGTTTTATTTGTTCATAGTACATATGTTAGAATGCATATGTATACATACCCATGATTATTGAAATAATGTTTGACTTCATATAAGTACTCCCTGTGAGTATAGAAAACCACTTCTGTTTTAAAGA
The DNA here is from genome assembly GCF_982192425.1 of Myodes glareolus. NCBI lineage: Eukaryota > Metazoa > Chordata > Mammalia > Rodentia > Cricetidae > Myodes > Myodes glareolus. The sequence continues at coordinate 23,549,142 of NC_142051.1, forward strand.
TTTTCTCAGTGCTTAACACTGACCCACAATGTGTCTCAATATTAAATTAATAAAACATCCTAAGAATACCTGAAAGATTTGTTATCCACCATTCAATATGAAGCTTAGTGCACAAGACTTCTATCCTAAACTATTTAATAGGCTCTTAATTCAGTCTATCCATGATGAAGTCTGAAGAAGCTCACCCCATGTCGATCTTGCGTTACAAGGTAGATGTGGTTTGTTTCTCAGAAGGTTGATGTAATGGATCTTAAGTGTATGGGAATCTTTTTTCCACTTTAGGTATCTGACGGATTATGTATATCGATTAAATGACACTATCAGTCTCTGATGACTATAAGAGGAATAAAACCTGTTTGTATACTGTTTCCTGGGCTGGCTACAATGCCGTTCTAGGGGCACAGTTCTTAGCAAGCAAACCCTTGCTAACCTCCCGTTAACTACCACTGAGCAGAGTTGTAGGAAAGCTACTGTAGGAATGTTTATTATAGCCGAAGACTGCAGAAACATTGAAACATTGAGTTCCCATAAGCCCATGAAAACTGATGGATGCATTTGATGGAAAAATTCTCAGTGTCATTTGCCTGCACAAAGAAACTTCACCCAATGAGCCAGGTCTAAGGCTGCAGCTGGTGGTAACTGTTTAATGCAGCACAATAAACCTTTCAAAATGCAAATGCAGAGAAGTACCTTATTCATCTGCAGCTTCAGGGGAAATTGAGAAAGCCAAATGCAATTATGCAAATAGGGCAGCTGCCAAAGAAGGAGTTGGCCAACATCTTTAATTTTGCAAAGAGGGATGTTATCAATTTATATATGCATCTATCTCCATCTGCCCCTGGAGAGATAATGAGTTCTCCAGGGAACAAAGTGAAGAGACATTTTTCATGGAGAATCACTGATATATAAACAATAATGTGGAAGCCAAGGTATATATAGCATCCGCTATTAAGCAGACACAATTATGCATTATGCTGTATATAATTAGACAATGTTAAAGTATTTGGTCATGGTCTAGAATTTCATTTATAAATGAGTTTTTATTTCTGCATTTTGAATACAGGAGTTCAAGGTCAGTCTTGATTACCTAATGAGTTCAAGGCTGGCCTGGACTGTATGGACTTTGTCTCCAAAATCTAAAGCAGAACAACAAATGTTAATACATAAATTGATTGATTCCCTTACTGTAGAATCACTTGCTTGGGTACTAGCAGCATACTGGGTGTTAGGTATACAACCACAAGCCCAGTTCCTAAACTCTTGGAGTTTATGATGTAATAAACATGGCAGAACTTAAACAAACACACAAAGAACTTTAAAGCCATAGATATAGCAAGGCATGTCAAGGAGATGTGCCCAGCGCAGTTGCATGAAAGAGGAAATGAACTTCAAGTGTTGGATATAATTAGAGAGGTTGGGGTGGGGTTTATTTGGAAGCTGGAAGTTTGAGCAGGATAAGAAACAACTTTGATAGGCAAAAATGAACACTGGAACTGGACGTTGCCCTGTTCATGGGGAAGAGCGAAGGGAAGACCGGTGAGGTTACAGAAGTAGCGACACACAGAAGTCAGCCATGACTTGGGCCAGCAACAGTTATAAATGCTGTTAGTGATGTGTTCATATATTTGGCTTTCCTTTTTAGAGCAATAGAAAATGACAAAGTAGCTGACTAGAAGGCAGCCATGCCCAATGAATTGCCATTAACTCCTAAGTTAATGCCAGTTCAGTTCAGACTATCAATATATACTTGCTAAAATGTGAGTAGAATAGCAGATGCACACGAGACTGGTGCAGATTTTGCTTCATTTCACATCTCTGTACATAAGAGTTGTTGTTTTGCTTGTTTTTGTTTTCTTGAGATAGGATCTTACCTGACCTTATTTCCACAGTCTTACTTTGATTACCCCAGTAGTAGAATTACAAGTGTGTATCCTCCATACCATAATTCTCATAATTGAAGTATTTCAAATGTTTTCAATATAGGTGAGTAAATGGCATGCTCCCAGAAATAGAAGGAAGGACGGGGAGAGTCTCTCTCTCTCTCTTTCTCTCTCTCTCTCTCTCTCTCTCTCTCTCTCTCCCTTTATCTATCTATCTCTGAGAGAGAGAGTGGAAAGTATAAGGTAAAGTTTGGATATTCCAAAATAATAAAATAAATGTATGGTTAAGTCTAGGAGAAAAAATTGTTTAGTCTGAATTCCAAAGAGATACTTGGAAATAAAATGAAGATAAGTTTTAGGTTTTGATTCCCCTGTTTGGTTTTGTCAACCCTGCATATCTCTATCATAAGACAAAAAGAAAACCAAAAGTCACTCTACTCCATGTTGTTGATAGGGACTGGCTTTCTCTCCCAGTTCTGGGAATAGCTGATCAGAATACTCCATTTCCTATCCTGCATCAATTGACTTAGGGCTAAGAAGGTACGATGGGAGTCATTTTTGAAATAAGTTCTGAAATGAATAGGAAACATGTATTTCTTGGGGGTGGGATGAGAAGATTACTCTGTTACAAGAAATTAAGATTCAATTGTATCCCTTTGCCACCAAATAAGACATTTCCTGAAAAATGAGCAGACAGAAAAAAAAGAGTCAAGAAACAGAGAAGGAAAACTTGCCAGTGATGAAGGCCCCTGAAACCATGAATACATTAAGGTTCCCACTTATATAACACTAACCCTTGTTGTCCTTTATGTTTAAGATGTTTTGAGTTCAATTTCTGACCATTGATTCCTCTCTTGCATAAACGTTGCAAGAAACTCATGCTTTATTGAGTTTACCCATCTTTCTTCTCTCTGTATCGATGTCATAAGAAGTTTCTATTTTCCCTTCCTTGGAAGATCTCCCCTTTGTCTCTTATTAGCTACCTAACCTCTGTGGTTATTCTAATTGAACATACATATCTGGAGCTTAAAAGATAAGATTCACGTATAAAAGAAAACATGCAATAATTTGTCTTTTGGCATCTTAGTTACCTCACTTTTTCTCTCCTCTCCTCTCCTCTCCTCTCCTCTCCTCTCCTCTCCTCTCCTCTCCTCTCCTCTCCTCTCCTCTCCTCTCCTCTCCTCTCCTCTCCTCTCCTCTCCCCTCCCCTTCCCTCTCCTCTTCTCTCCTCCCCTCTTCTCTCCTCCCCTCATCTCTCCTCTCCTCTTCTCTTCTCTCTTATCCTTCCCCAGCCCCTTCCTTCCTTCCTTCCTTCCTTCCTTCCTTCCTTCCTTCCTTCCTTTCTTCCTTTCTTCTTTCCTTTCTTTTTTCTTTTTTGAGATTTAGGATTTCACATAGTTCAGATTCGATTTGAACTCACTAGAAAGCTAGAGCTGGCCTCAAACTCTTATTCTTCCTGCCTCTACTTTCCAAAAGCTGCCATGACAGGCATGTACCACTGTGCCTGGCAATTTCAACTTCCCTAAATCCCTACTGTAGGTGAGAAGATGCTGTGTTTCTCCTTTGCTGTGCTCAGATCACTCAGCAAATTGCCTTTCAGACACATTCGTGCTGACACAAAGAACAGGATTTTCTTCTAAAAGAAGAATAGAATTCCAAACTGTATACATTTAACACATTTTCCTATATAACTCATTTACTTGTGGACATTTGGGTTGTTTCCACATCCTGTTTACTTAGGATCATGCTAAAATGTAGGCGGTGGTGCCAAAGTCAGCAACAGTTTCCTATGGTGTCTCTTCCATACAGCCTAATAATTTTTAAAGAACATTTCATTTTATCTTGTATTCTCTCAACTCCACCTTCATTATCAGTAACTAAGGCTGCAGTTTTTTCACTGAGAAATTGAAACTCTCTGATTAACTTCATCGGTGACTGAGCACCTGTATCCATCCTTTCTTCTTTTTCCACTTGGTACCCAAGAAGAGATGTCCTTGCCCTTGCTCAAGGTAACTCCTTACACTTGACTTTCTATTTCCTCCACCTCCTTGGGAGCCTCACTTTGTCACTCTTGTCGTCTCCTTGGTACAATTTCTGTTGAGTTTTCATATGTAAAAAATATTCAATTAAAATATTCCTTAATTTCATATCCTTTTCTGCCTTTGATCATCTCCTTCCCTCCCCTCCTCTTCCCTCTGCTTTCCTTCCCTCCTCTCCTCCTCCTTTCCCTCCTCCTCATTTCCCTTCCCTCCTCTCATTTTCCCTTCCTTCCTCTTCTCTTCCCTTCCCTCCCCTCCTTTTTCCTCCCCTCCCTTTCACTTCCCTTTCCCTCCCTCCTCTTCCTTTCCCTTCTCTCATCTTCCTTCCCGACTTTTCCTTTCCCTACTCTCTTCTTCCTTCTCTCCTCCTATACCATATTCTCTTCTTTTCTTTACCATAGCTCCCTCTCCTCCCTTCTCTCCTTTTCCCTATCCTTCCTTTCTTTCCTTGCCTCTTTCCTTCCTTCCTCTCTTCTCCCATGTCCTCTTCTTCCCTCTTTTACCTTCCCCTCCCTTCCTCTGCCTTCACTCTCCACCTTTTCTCTTCTTTTCTTTTTCTACGTAGTCACTTTTCGTGAATGACCTATAATACACACACACACACACACACACACACACACACACACACACACACACTCCTCCTTTGTTTCTCTTTTGTGTTTTAATGGCTATGGCCTGAGCTCTGCTCTAGCGTCATGAGATCTGTTCAGGCCAAGCTTGCCCTTGCCTTCTGGATTCCATATCTGTTCTCTCCTTATCTGCATTGACCTCTCGGCAGCACTTGGCACTGTTGATGGCTCTTGCTTAGAAGTGGTCTTGCTCCTTATCTGTCCTGCCATGAGCCTTCTCTTTCATGGCATTCCTTCTAGCTCTCAGGGTGTTCGCGTGTACAGCTGCCCACTGAGGGTTCAGCCTGTCTCATGACCCGGACTAACTAATATTAGAACGCTCATTTGCTGGATACTGACTTAGCGCCAAGCCCACCAGCTTATGTAATTACAGTAACTCTTTGAGGGAACTGAGATCCTTGTTCTGTGAAGTGAGGAGGTGAGATCGAGACATCCATAGCTTGTTCAGGGTTGTGCAGGTTGGAGGACACAGAGTCAGGACTTCTGTTTACAATCTGCTTTATGATGACTGGTTAGGATAGTGGTGAAATTATGATATACCAGCAGAAAAGTGAATAATTGGGATGGACTTTAGTAACGTATACCTACTTTATTAAATTTATTTATATGTATAGTTAAAATGTATGTAAAATGTTTTTTTTTATATACAAAACCCAGAATGTCTCCAGCTTTCTAGACCGTTTCCATATCACGACATCTTACAGATGTAAATGACATCCAGACTTCTCACGCTGACCATGAGCTTGGCCTGTTTTCAACCTCAGATATATAGAATTGTGGAACCATACAGAGTATGTTTTGTCATTAAGAGAATGTAAGAAAAGCTCATTGCTAAACTTTAGTTTTATTGTCCAGACACACCAGTATTCTATTCTCCAAAGAGCATTTAGGTGGCTTCCCATATTTTGTTATAAGAAATTGTGCATATGTATATTTTCCTGTTCCCATTTCAGTGGACAGCATATGCATTTGTTTCTGCTGCTTACCCAGAAGTGTAATTTTTGGGTTATGAAGCACACTTGGAATGGTTGTAGTAGCCTCTTTTGAATAATATCCCACCAAGTTTTTGAAACAACTAAGTCAGATAAAATCTTTCCAATCTAAAGATGTAAATTTCTAGTATAACAAGAATGGCTTGGGTTTGAGAGATTGCTCAATGACGAAAAACACTGACTGCTCTTCCAGGAACCTACCTGGGTTTGATCCCCAGAATTCAAATGGCATTTCACAACTCTCTTTAAATCCAGTTCCAGGGGATCCAAACTCTCTGACCTTGCCTGACCTCAGGCCTGCTTGTGGTACACAGACATACTTTTGGGAAAACACTCATACAAATGAAAATTTAAAAAAATCTTTAAAAAGAAAGTTTTTTCTTGTTTTTATTGACCATGTATCTGCATGTATCCTTCAGTTAGTTTTTTTTTTTAAAAAAATGTTTCTTTATGTATGTTTGTACTATGTCTACATGTGTGTGTGTAGACCTGGGGACCAAACCCAGGTCCTCTACAAGGGTAGGGAGTACTCTTCAACTGCTGAACCCCAGTACAAGTTTTTAATTTTGAAAATTTCATTCTTTCTAAACACAATATTTACCATTGTCGTAGCATATCTAATCTCCTTCCCTTGCTCTCAGAGAATCTGCCTGAGTATAATTCTTGCCAAGCATCCTTTGTTCCATTATTTTCCCACCTCGAGACAAATGCCTTATCGGCTAGCAGTTGTCACGTGTGTGCCTGGCTTTTCCCTTCCACCGCAGGTGGAAACATTATTCTTACATTAAGAAAACAGTAAAAGGAAAAACTCTGGTCTCGTCATTGTTGAAACTGTCTTCGGGGTGGGGAGATTCAGCTTCAGTGAGCGCTGCACTGGTACAGGGCTCCAATTGTGGTTCCCATCTGTGTCAGCTGGCGGTAACGACAGAAGACCATGTGTGATGGATTACACACTCCTCACCCAGTGCTGCTTGGTAAAGGAACCCCATTGTGAGGGCTACATTCCCACTGTGTGCCCTTGAATAAAGTCTCTCTTCATTCTTTGAGGGATTCTTCTGTCCCGCTGGTATGCATAAGCTAAAGCCTACCATTACCCAGCCGAAATGTCATGTGAACATATGCCAGCAAAAAAAATAAATAAATAAAAGCTCCAAATAATACCCCCATGTGTTAGGTTGACTTATATTTGATCCATGATTACGTCACTCAATACTCCGCTAGCTCAGCTCTTCTTCTCATTTCATCAAGGGAGACCCAAATTGCCCAAGCACCTAGTCCTACTGTTTAACAGGCAGAGAAAAAAAAAGCCTGTATTTTATCCTTCCATGAAATTCCATGTTAAAAATGAATTTATATTTGTAATATAAAATTATGCATGGGACTACTGTGGGAATACATACTTCAAGGTCACCAACCCCTTAGAAAACAGCAGTCTTTTGTTGGGTTTGAGTACTTTTTCAGGATTTCGACATTGTATTGCATAGTGGCCGGCAACATTCGGAGTCCTGGAGATTACTTCTGAATAGAAATAATTAGGAAAAAATACGTCCCTGGAAATGAAGGGTTTTTTAAAAAAGTTTTTGTTTTACTTTTTCAAATATCTACATAAATGGTGTTCCACTAACTGGTAAGAAATTTTGTGATGATTTTGAAATGTGACAATAATTTTACTAGGATTCTAGAATATGTCATCCAGGCCTCTGACCAAGCTTGTTGACTGGGTTAAGTAACTTTGTCTGATATTGGCCCCTTCAAGGTTTCTCTCTTATTGCATGTGGTAGCTGTGTTCTGGGGGCCGAGCAAACATCAGAGGAAGGGAATTCCTCACCGCCACCTTGGTTATGTCAGTTACAAACCCTCAAACTCTTGGTCATCTTCTTTTTCATAAGTAATTTTCAAATTCTAATGTCTTTCTCCTTTCTTTCAGATTCACTAGGATGGCCAGAAATCTTCTTTTCCTTCATGCAGAGGACAATTTCTGTATTTTGTTTTCTTTAGTACATTGGTTTTCCCAAGAGAGAGGAAGATCTGTTGCGAGCTGGTAGTTGGTACAGTTAAAATCTCTCTTTAACATCCCTGAAGTCATCCCAATCTTTAGAGGTCTTGGCTCAGTACTTCAGTTTTCATGTTATGGTCATTTAAGACATTCATTCATTCATTCATTCATTCATTCACTCATTCTAGAGCCCAGTTCCAGGTTTCTAAGATACTCGTTGACTTTGACAGACACCCCACTTCCCATTGTCATTGCTAGGCCCTTTTCCCATTTCTTTATTGACTATGGTACGACTGTAACAATGACTTAGGTTTCCTGAGCCAGCCATTATTCCAAGCACTTTGTATATACTAATTTAAATATCTACACAAGTAGCTCTTACAGATACTGCTGGGCTTTCTGATTCACTGTTAAAGAGAATTTATCATTATTATCTTAGCTTATGAATGAAGAAATTCATGCCTAGGGTAGTTGAATTACTCAGTCAAGGAACAGAGAAAATAAAGAACAGGGGGAAGGAGTTGAAGCACACGGAATCAGTGATCAGTAGTGCTTGCTGTTCTTGCAGAGGACTAGGGTTCGGTTCCCAGCACTTAAGCCAGGCAGGTTGCAATCCTGTAACCACAGCTCCAGGGGATCCAACAGCCTCTCTGGTCTCTACGGGCACTGGCATTCCTATGCACATACACACACCTGTGCATACACCCAGCTAAAAATGAACTTTAAAAAGAAATGAGCCACGCTTCACTTTGCAAGGCAAAGCTGTGAACATCAAATGGATCATTTGGCTAACCACACTCACATGGTGAATATCACCTTGTCAGTGTTCAGTTGATGGGGATTATGAGTTTCACTGGGTGAGCAGGCCGAGAGAAGGTACAACAGCGAGGAAGGGAGGTAAGGCATCTGTAACGTTTACTGTGGCTTTTCTATGTCTGTATTAGCACTTTCCAGAGTGTGAATGAATGCATATGGGATGGTCTAAAAATTGATCTTTGGACAGTTCTAAGTTGGGCATATTTGACAAAAACTAAGTTGTTAGAAGAATGCCCTTAATACTCCCATGCAATCAATGATCCTCATAGCTTGTTTCAGTTGTGATAATACAATTGAGGAAGGACAGTAGGACACAGTAAAAGAGGGCTATTAAGAGAGAAGAACCCCAAATTTTGTTTCTTTTAATGTTTTTTTAAATCAGTTTTTCTTATTAAAAGTAATTATATTGGCCTAGTTTTCTTTCTGTTACTGTGATAATACACTCCAACCAAAAATAACATAGAGGAGGAGAGAGTTGATTTCATCTTTCAATTCCAGGTCACAGTCCATTTCTGGGGCAAGTCAGGGCGAGGACTCAGGGCAGAAACCTGAAGCAGACGCCATGGAGGAATGCTGTTTGGTACCTTGCTCACTGGTTCATGCTTAGTTAACTTTTACAGAAAACCCAGTGTTGCCTAACCAGGAAAAGGGTGTTCCTACAACAATTACCAATTAAGACAATCCCTTGAAGCCATGTCCATAGACCAAATTGATAAAGGCAATTACTCAATTATCCCTATTTTGGGTGATTCTAGGGTGTCCCACATTGATCATTCTACCTAGGACAGATGCCTCTCAAGAAAAAAGAAAGCAAATAAGAAGGAATGAAAGGAGAAGAAAAGGAAAGGAAACCTGTAGGAAGTTGCCAAAAAGCTATAAATTTATTATGGATAAAAGAAAGGAATCACATTGATTTTCTTGCTTTGAAAACTAATGGTTATTGAGTACTTGGGAATTTTATGAAGTTATTTCAAATTTTATGAGACTGGTTTCAAATTATTCTTTTGAATGAGTAGCAGAAATAATGCTACATCTAAAATTTTTGGTAATTCATCTTTATGAGAAGACTCATTCCATTAGAGAGTGCATAGATTGGCAAATGTTTCTTGTTATGATAATATTTCATAATGTAATTTAATGACTGTCATTATTCGATGGATAATAACACAACTTTTAAGTTAATTAAATAACATAGTTTCATCTTTAATGGTTCAGGATAGTAAATAGTTTTTATAGCTATGTGTAATTAGCTATAAAGTAATTGCCAGGTGATTGACAAAGTGATAAGTGATGTCTATTTTTCTTACATATTTTAATTATGTAACGCTTCTTCTTATAGAACAGCAAAAGGTCAAGGTTCAGCACCCAATGAGCAGTCTCCATATTCCCATCACAGGATGGGTCAAGCTCTGAGTCCTTGCATGTCCAGATAGAGCTCTATTATTTTTATTGAGAAAACCAAACCATTATTTTTGCAAAATGATATATTTTTGAGTTACACAAAAAAGGTATGGCTTCATTGTAGATGAAGAAAATTTAATACTAAAGCAAAATAAATCATAGAAATATGTTCATCTTCATTGCCTAACAATTGTTCAAATATTATAATTCTTATAGTTCAGTTATTCTCCACAAGTTTCTGTTTTCAGTGTGCCTGTAGCGAAAAAGCCACTTCCTGTTGTTTATTCGTTAAATTAGTATTTTAAAATGTACACATTTTCATGCACATGGAAATTCATATACTTAACATTCAAATTGGTTTGTGTACTATGAACTCATTGTATATGTATTCTAAAATGAGACCAAGCCAAAATATCAGCACGAAAAGTATTAGAGTAAGGAAAACCAGGTAGGTTACCCACAGACCTTTTCTTTGCTCTCTAACCCCCCCCCAGTTTTATACCCAGCTCTGAAACAGAACACCCTTGTCAGCATCCCATCTCCTGTTAAGCACACAGATCTTCCTCCTTCTAGCCCTCCTTCCCCAACTTGTTGCTTTGCCCCAGACCCCAATCTCTCCTGCTAACCCAAAGGACCTCTCCTCCCAGGGCAATAAGTAGGCTGATGATGGTTCCACACCTGTCCTGCTGCTCCTGAGATCCACCCCACCCCGAGTCTCATCCTCAGCTCTGTAGCAGAAAATCCACTGCAGTCTGCTTTTCCTCTCAGACCCCACCTCAGCGAAGCTCTTCTCTCCCAACCTTCCTTTGCCCAGCTCACCCCATTATCCCAGCCTCCAACACACCAGCATAACAGAACAAGAAAACAGTCCCCAACTCCAGCAGACAGCCCAAGCTAATCAAGAGGCAATGTCTACCAGAAACTAGGTAGACTGCCTGTGGACCTTTTCTCCTTACGTTCTCCAGATGCAATACCCCAGTTTCATCCCTAGCTCTGCAGCTGAACACACCAAGCAGCCTTCCCATCTGCCCCCAAACTGGGGATCCCACAGATCTTCCCTTTCTAGCCCCTCCCCCAATTTGTCGCTTTTTTCCCAGGCCTCATCTCCAGCAGGCACTCCCCATGAACACCCCTGCTGAAGCCAGGTGAAAACAGGCAACACACAACTATCACACTCTCCAAAATAATCAAAGGGGGAAAAAGAAACCGAGGAAGAAACCGCCTCCCAACAAAGACAAATTCAGAAATTAGCACCTAGAACTATAATTATCCCAAGCCCAGATACCTAGATGTCATTGTAAAAACACAACCAACAACACACCAGGGCTATACGTCTCCGCTAGGACCCAGCTATCTTACTACAGCTGTCCCTGAATGCTCCAATATAGTTGAAACACCATAAAAAAGACATTAAAACAGCCTGCATGAAGATGATAGAGGTCCTTAAAGGGGAAGTGAATAAATCCATTCAAGAAATACAAGAACACAAACAATGGAAGGAAATGAGTAAATCCCTTAATGAAATCCAAGAAAAACACAAACAGGGGAAGGAAACAATTAAAACTGTTCAAGACCCCAAAATAGAAATAGAAGCAATAAAGAAAACCCAGACTAAAGAAGTTCTGGAGATAAAAAAAAAATTAGAATTCATACAGGAACTAGAGATGAAAGCTCTACCAACACAATACAAGAGATGGAAGACAGAACCTCAGGCATTTAAGATATGATAGAAGAAATAAATATATCAGTCAAAGAAAATATTAAATCTAAAAAACTCCTAAAACAAAATATCCAGGAAATCTGACACATTGTGAAAAAGACAAAATCTAGGAATAATAAGAACAGAGAAAGGAAAAGAATCCCAACTCAAAGGCCCAGGAAATATTTTCAACAAAATCATAGAAGGAAAATGTTTCTAACATAAAGAAGATGTCTATACAAGTACAAGAAGCACATAGAACAACAAATAGATTGGACCACATAAAAAAGTTTCCCTGGCACTTTCTAAATGTACAAAACAAAGAAAGAATATTGAAAGTTGCAAGGAAAAACTACCAAGTAACATATAAAGTCAGACCTATTAGGATTATACCTGACTTCTCAGTGGAGACTTTAAAAGCCAAAAGGACCTGGACGGTTTTGCTGCAGACTCTAACAAACCACAGGTGCCAGCCCAGACTACTATACCCAATAAAACTTTCAATTACCACAGGTGGAGAAAATAAGGAATTACATGATAAAGTCAAATTTAAACAGCATCTATTTACAAATCCAGCCCTACAGAAGGTGCAAGAAGGAAAACTCCAACCTAAGGAGATTAACTACAGCCATGTGACACAGGGAATAAATAATCTCAAGCCAACAAAATCAAAAGAAGGGAAACACACACACACACACACACACACACACACACACACACACACTACCACCACCAACAACAAAATAACAGGAATTTTGGAATATTCCTTTACACTCTGAAGATGTCACTCTGATTGGTTTAATAAAAAGCCAAATGGCCAATAGCTAGGTGGGATTTTCAGGCACAGAAGATGCAGAAAGAAGTGAGACGATGCCAGGGTTGCAGAGCAAGCTACATGGGCATTATAAAGTGAAAGTAACCAAGTCAAGAAGTAGATTAGAAGATACAGGTTAATTTAAATTATAAGAGCTAGTTAGGAGAAAGCCTAAACGATTGGTCAAGTTTCATAATTATGAATTATGAGAAGCTGACACTCCCGATGAGAAAGCTTGTCTACAAAAAATTTGCAATCATTGCTCACTGATATCTCTCAACACCAGTGGTATCAATTTCCTAATAAAACAACACAAATTAACAGAATGGATTTGAAAGCAGAATGCATTCTTCTACTACATCCAAGAAACACACCTCAATACCAAGGATAGACATTATCTTAGGTAAAGGGTTGGAAAAAGTTATTCCAAGCAAATGGACCTAAGAAGCAAGCTGGTGTATCCATTTTGATGTCCAACAGAATAGACTTCAAACCTATACTAATCAAAAGGAATATGGAAGGACACTACATACTCATCAAAGGAAAAATCCACCAAGATGATATTTCAATTCTTAACATCTGTGCCCCCAAACAAGGGCACCCCAATTTGTAAAAGAAACACTATTATAGTTTAAATCACGTAATGACTATTACAGTGATATGGGGAAGTTCAATACTTCACTTTTGCCAACAGACAGGTCATCCAGACAACAACTGAACAGAGAAATACTGGAGCTAATAAAGGTTATATACCAGATGGACCTGACAGATATTTACAGAACATTTCACCATAGCACAAAGGAGTATACCTTCTCTGCACCTCACAGAATTTTCTCCAGAATTAACCACATACAAGCAAATCTTAGTAGATACAAAAACAATTGAATTAACTCCTTACATCTTATCTGATCACCATGGATTCAAGCCAGACATCATCAACCACAGAGACAACAGAAAGCTTACAATCTCATGGAAACTGAACAGCTCCCTAATGAATAAAGAACAGATCAAGATAGACCTACAGAAATGAAAGACTTTCTAGGATTTAATGACAATGAGTGCATATCACACCCAGACTTATGGGACACGGTGAGAGGAACGTTCATAGTGCTCAGTGCCTACATAAAACATTAGAGAGATCTCACATTAGCAACTTCACAACATACCTGAAAGTTCTAGAGAAAACGAAGTAGTGGTGGCGCACAATTTTAATCCCAGCGCTCAGGAGGCAGAGGCAGGCGGATCTCTGTGAGTTCGAGGCCAGCCTGGTCTACAGGAGCTAGTTCCGGGACAGGCTCTAAAACTACAGTGAAATCCTATCTCAAAACAAACAAACAAAATACAAAAGAGAGAAGTAACCATACCCAAAAGGCATAGATAGCAAGAAATAATCAAACCGAGGCCTAAAATCAATACAATAAATAAAACAATATAAAGAATCAATAAAATAGAGCTGGTTCTTTGAGGAAATCAATAATGCAGATACTTATCCAAAGTAACTTAAAGGTAGAGAGAGAATATCCAAATTAACAAAATCAGATTATTTTAGTTTGTGTGTGTGTGTGTGTGTGTGTGCGCATGCGCGCGCGTTTGTGTGAGTACACATGTGCTCATTAAGCTGGTGTTTCACTCCACCAAAATTTGTGATTTCAGTCAGGTAGCTCTCTATAGGAATCTCCCATCTTCAGACCGAGAATGTAAAGTCCTCCTACAACTATGTGTAAAGCCCTCCTCTATGACTTTGTCTATTTCATTGCAGTTTTCCCATTAAACTCTTTGTAGATGGTCCAACTTGTGTGGCTTGAATTTTCTACTGTAGTTCGGAAAGGCGTGGCAGACACATTACCTCTGCAGTCCTCCAAACCTCTCCTTCAATGACCCTGAATGTGTCCCTATAAATCCCTCGACACCAGTGTGACATATTAAAGCCTATACCTTACCAGGTGTTTAATACGTAGAGTATGTACTCTTTCCCTCTCTCCTACTTTAAAAAATTATATAAAATTGACTCTGAATTCCTTTTACCTCTAAAGTTCTTTATTATCAGAATGGTTTGGGCAGGATCCCAGGTCTCTGTGGGAAGTCATTGTTGAAGCAAGAAGTACTCCATAAGCAGTCATTTAAAAAATAAGCAGCGCTTCACTCGCAGGGAGCAATTTTTGAAGTCGAACTTTAGAAAGGTGAAGTTTATTCCTGGAAAATAAGGTGAATGGAACTTTTAAAGGGAGCATCAAATGTGTTCCATTCCCTTAAGAAGAATTTTGATGATCTTATTTTCAGTATCTGAATAAGTTCAGATGAGCAAAGTTCATATCAGATATGTGTTAGCATTCAGGCATTTACAGCAGTCTGCCTTCGGGGAGGGACCAAGCGACAGCAGGACACTTCATTATCAGCCTGTGACAGTGTGGTTACTACAGTCACAGTTGGGCAATCTCCTTATCCGAATGCACTATCTCCCCTTATAAAAAGGAATCACCTCCTCTCCCTCCTCTCTCTTCCTTCTCCTCTTGCTCAGTGGCTGCCCCTGCATCCCCATCCCCCAATAAACTTCTCAGGTGATCTCTGTTACTTGGTGTGACTTGTGGCACCCCTTGGCTCCAATTGTTAATTCCATTGGTTGAGGATAAGACTACTATTACTTTAAAGCTAAATTTCAAGCAAGTTTTAATTAAATACTGGCTTGGTGATGGGCTCTGGCCAGGTCCGTAGCCAGGTTCCCTGGAATTGGCCTCAAATTAACTTTTGCAAGGTTTAAAGAAGGAGAACCCATAATTCATTGCATTTTCCATCAGGTCCAATCAGGGGCGAGTATACATCCTGAAATACTTCCTGTCTACATTTCTTCCACCTACATGTGATCAAGAACATCATATGGGTCAAATGATTTGTTTAGGGGAGTGAAAACATGTGGCTTGTTATCTTTCATAAACAACAGCCTGCAGCAATTCAGGAACTCTCTGTCCTTGGGCAAGGGATTTGCAAATCAGAGGCATTTTTGTTTCGTGGATCTTTAAGACACAGTAATTAAAACTCAAAATGAAACTTTGACTCTCACACAATCCTCTAAGGTACAACATGTAAATTGTTATTACAGAGGTATGTAATTCAGAAGAGAAACATTGGACCCAGAAGCCAAAATACCCAGGTTTGAATGCTTCTTCTATTGCTTGTTGAATGTTGGATGACCTAGAGAAAAGTACTACTGAAACATTAAAATCACACCATGTATCTGTTTCTTTATCTAATGTTGGGAATAACATACCTGAAAAGAGCATTATGATGAGTGAACAATCTAGAACATAAAATTAATAACAATGATGCCTTACATACAATAAACAACAGGAAAAATAGATTTGAGAAAGACAGCTTTTTTTAGTGTCAATTAATACAAATTAAACAGTTCAATACAAGGCATTACGCAACAAATGTGAAGATTCTATTCAAATTAAGATGCAAACATCTATAAACACAGAAATTAGAAGGCTTTCTAATAGGTTTTCAAACATTTTTCTGAAGACTACTCAACTTTGACAATTTTCTTTTATTAAAATATTATCTAAATGTATATAACCATTGTTCTAGTCTTAAATTCCCAGGGCTTTTAGTTCTTACATGACAGTAAAATTAAAATAAATGGAGGGAACTATAAGACAAATAAAATAGAAATTAGAGACATTAATTTAATGTGATAGATGATGCTTTGTTGAAAGGAAATTGCTAGTTATAAAAACTCATTTTTATAGCGTTGGGTCGTATGAGTCTAGCTGCCGGTAATATATTGTATGATGACTCACTTCTAATATCTTAAAAAAGAGTTGGAGTACAAGGAAATCTCTGAACAGACTTCTGTGATGTCACCTTGTCTTCATGTGCCATGGTCTCATCACCTAAGTATTCAGTCCATCCCAGTTTCTTCTCGTTAGACAGTGGTAAGTGAGTCAGTGAGCCCCGTTGGCAGCACAGCCACGTAAACAGTCAGATGCGTAGGCATCAGGGCTGAATGGTAGCATGTAGTCACAAGAACAAAACATCCATGTTGTCTTCTAAATGTACTATCGTAACACCAAAGTCAAAACAGGATTTTTCTTAGAAAACAAAACAAAAGCAAAAACAAAACCCACAAAGAACCCTTAATCCTCAATAAGTCCTCTCAAGGACATTTGAGGAATAACAACTTATGGATTTTCCCCCAGAAGACTGGAGATATCACTAAATTAAAAAAATAACTTACGAAAACATGTCTTATAATTAAGGGACTCTATGATTATAAAGAGATGATGATATAGGTAAAGAATACATCATTTGAAGAAAAAAAGAGAGTGCAAATTGAATTTCCAGGAAAGGTGTTGAATATGGCACCACATAGCTAAAGTAATTTTATAATTTATCCATGAAATGTGTTACCATTTATCTAGTAATTGAAAAGATGGGTAATAGGTAAATCCGAATGTAGCACGAATTCTAATTGATCTTAATAATAAAAACCCAGAGTCAGATATCGGGGCAAATGCTGAAATATCAGAGAAGTAAAGAAACCAGCCACTGGAGAGACTTTTTACCTCTGCTGAATCCTTAGACTGGAGGGGACAAGATCCTGTCTCCATGAATCCTCAGACAAAATGCCATGAGCTCCTGTTCCTCCCGCCTTATATTCCTCTCTCCACCCAGCCATATCCTTTCCTGTCTTCACCTCCCTAGTGTTGGGATTAAACGTGTGTGACTCCCAAGTACTGGGACTGAAGGTGTGAGCTACCACCACTTGGCTCAGGGTGGCCTTGAACTCACAGAGATCCATCTGCCTCTGCATCCCAAGTGCTGGTATTGAAAGTGTGCACCACCACTGCCTGGGCTCCATGACTAACTAGTGACTTACCTCCACAATTTGATCTTCAGGAAAACGTTATTTGTTAGATCACAAATAAAATACCACCATGTCAGAATAGCAAACAACATAATTCTTAGACATTAAGAAATGTCTCCTTGCGTATATAATTGAACTCCTGAAAATGGCATTGTTGATGGAGCATTTAAAATGGCATTCATTGTTCCTGCATTTGAAAGTCACAGTAATTGAGACTGCTTATTTTTAATCAAACTCCATCATAAACACAGCAAATCAAAATTATACAGAGTTAAAATGAAACCATTACGCTATAGCAAATATTTGTTAAAATTTTGCATTGAAAAATTACCTTTGGCCCCTGAACTATCAGCCATGTAATGAATTTTTCCATTGTCTTAACTGTTCATTCCTTGCTGAAAATGTTAACCAATCACATTGCAATATCAGATGCTAAAAGCAAGCATGGAGTACATCTAATTTACAAAGTCTAGCAAAGAAGAATGTTCTGTAAGACCAACCAAACAGCTAAGGTGGCATTGAATGCATTGGCTATAATACATCAGCAGAGCAAGTTTAAGTGTTCAGAATTCAGGGGTGGAAATAGTGTAATATCATCCATTTTTTTTGCTGTGAACATATATATTTAAACAAAAGAAAAAGGGGAAAGATGAGCCAAATTTTGTACATTCTTACATTGTGTTTGAATTTAGTTTTAATTTTTTTTACTTCTGAGAGATATGTTAATTCTTGAATGACATAGAAAGGAGAGCAAGCTGCAAATTTCATATTAAAAATGTTATGTAATTTTCTGTTTTTAAGAGTCAATTTAAATCCTCATAAACAGAACTTCCAAAAAAAGACAGAGACACATGTTAGTGACATGTTAGAACCAAAATATTATCAAAGGCAATGTGCTAAATGGATAAATGTATGCCATATGTAATGATCAAGTCATTGGAATTATCATTTACTGTGATGGGAACCTTTACATTTCTCTCTCTGTTGTTTTGTGTGCATGTACATGTGCGCGTGTGTGTACATGTATGTGGGTAAGCATGTTTATGTATTCTCATCAGTGTGGAAGCCAGAGCTTGTTTGCTGCCCTTGAAGCTGCTCATCTTGCTTCTTAATACAGGGTTTCTGGTTTCTCAACAGGTTCTTTGGATCACCTGTTTGACTGGGCTGACTGGCCAGAGAGCCTCAGGAATCCTTGTGTTTCCATCTCCCCAGCATTAGTATGACAAGCACATGGTGCCACACCCAGCTTTTTGCATGGATGCGAGAGATCAAACTCAAGCTTGCATGTCAGAAAATTTCCTGACTGAAACTTCTCCTCAGCCCCAGTTGTGAACTATATTAATCTACTGTGTTGTAACACTGGAGCTTATTCTATACATAAACCTATTTTGATGCTTGTCACCCCGCTCCTATTCCTTCTTTCTTTCCCCCTACCTAACTTCTACTGACTTTTGGCTTACTCTCTACAAAAATCAACTCTAAAATAAAGTTCTTCATATAAGGGAGAACATATGGTATTTGAATTTTCGTGCTTAGCTTATTTCAGTTAACACACACTTTCATATTGATGCAAATAAAATGATTTCATTTTATTTACACTTCGAAATATATTTCCTTGTGTTACAAGACACAATTTCACTGTCTGTTCATCTGTGGTTGAACACTTTGTGTATCAGTTGCTTCTCTTGTTTTTGTAGCCAGTTATATGACAAAAGCTACTGCAGTGATTTGAATAGGATTGCCACTCCCCGTGGCTTTTGTATTTGAATGTTTAGCTCCCAATTGGTGAACTACTTAGCAAGCATTAAGAGGTATGGTCTCGTTAGAGGAGGCAGTGGATTTTGAGGTTTCAAAATGCCATGCTTCTTGCTATGATGATACGGACTAACCCTCTGAAACTGTAAGCAAGCTCCTGATTAAATACTTTTGTTCATAAGTTGCCTTGGTCATGATGTCTCTTTATAGCAATAGAACAGTTCCAAAGAGAGAAACTTAAGTGGGAAAGGATTTATTTTGGCTCTCAGTTTGAGGATGTAGTCTATCATGGTAAGGAAGCCATGATGGAAGGAGTTGAGACAGCTGGTCGCATGATATCCACAGTCAACCAGAGAGTGATGAATGCCAGTGCTCAGCTTTTTTTCCCCAGTCTGGGACCCCGACTTATGGACTGGTACTACCCACTGTTAAGTGTGTTTCCCCACCTCTACTAACCAAATCTAAAGCTCCCTTGAAGGTATGCTCAAAGGATTATCTCCTACGTAACTCTAGAGCCTGCCAAACAGTCAATATTAATTGTCACACCTTGGTTAACTTTATGTATCTCAGCTAATGAAAATTTTTATCCTACAAGTCTTTCATTTGCCTGGTTAGAGTTACCTAGAGATGTATGATTTGAGGCTGTTGTGAAAGGTGTTTTTTCCCTAATTTTATTCTCCGCCTGTTTGCTGTTTGTATTTAAGGAGGGCTACTGAATTTAAGTTTGTATCCAGCCTCTTTGCTGAAAGTGTTTATCAGCTGTAGGAGTTCCCTGGTGGATGTTTTGTTCCTTGATTTTTGTTTCCTCTTTGATTTTAAGAGGAGTTTGGTGGCTGTGTGTTGTTTGGCAGGAAATTTTCTGGGAGTCTGATATGTATGAACACTGCAGTTTCCAGGTACAATGTGTTTCTGGGTATTGGGGGGCTGACACTTTGGAATGGGATTAGGCTGTGAGTTTGACAGGGGTTCATAGGAAGGAGAAAAACAGTGTTCCAGTAGGATATGTTCATTTAATCTTCTTGTCATGGGAAGAAGTCACCCCAGAAGATCTGCTGTTGAGCTAGGGATGAGCCTGGAGGACTGGATCTAGAGGGATGAAGAAGTACAGATCTGTTCTTAGCCTGTTTGCTTCCCTGGCAGGAATGACCTGGGCTTACATAAGAAATTCTTGCTGGGGTTAGGGGCTGCGATCAAACAATAAGCCGGGAGGAAGGAGGTAAGGAGGGTATGGTAATTTGATTGTAATTGGCCCCCATAAGCTCATAGGAAATGGCACTATTGGGAGGCATGACTTTGTTGGAATAGGTATGGATTTGTTGGAGGACATTTGTCACTGTGGAAGCGGGCTTTGAAGTCTCATATATGTTCAAGCCATACCCAACATCTCAGACCACTTCCTGTTGTCTGTGAGTCAAGAAGTAGGAACTTCAGCCCCTCCTCTGGCACCATGTCTGCCTGCATGCCACCATGGTCCCAGCTGCCATGCTCCCTGCAATGATGATAATGAACTAAACTCCCAAAATTGTAAACTGCCACCTCACTTAAATGCTTTTCTTTATAAGAGCTGCTGTAGTCCTGGTGTCTCTTCATAGCAAGAAGAAACCCTAACTAAGACAGAGGGGACTGGATACTGAAGAAGAAAGACAGAGGTAAGATTTGTTGAAATGTAGCCTACCTGCTTACCTGCTTCCCTTTTCTTAACAGTATATTTTATCTATCTTTCAATAAACTTTCATGGTTGTCACTAGTCTATTTTGTCATCATTGGCTTAATTAATTCTTTTTTTTATGTTTTTGGAATTGTTTAAAGTTTTTTGGCGTGATTGAAAGGCATAATCAATATATGTCAGTCAGAATAAACCAAGTTATGCTTTATTAAAAACTTATGACAAAATAAATTAATTTATTACTCATGTAAATGTCATGGCAGGATTAGGTGAATCATCTGAACAATTATGCCTTTGTGTTTGTTCTGAATTAAGGGATGCTTTGATCATAAATCTTACCTATATCAACAAATACTTTTATGATCACTGTGTTAGAAGAATTATGAACTGGAAAGTCAGGTAATGGCAATAATACTACACTGAAGATAAATGCTACCATATTATTACTATTATGATTATTTATTGATTTTTATTGCTCTTCATTTTTCTCTGCTCCCCTCCCTGCCTCTCCCCTTCCCTTCAATCCCCTCCCAAGGTCCCCATGCTCCCAATTTACTCAGGAGATCTTGTCTTTTTCTGCTTCCCATGTAGATTAGATCTATGTATGTCTCTCTTAGGGTTCTCATTGCTGTTTAGGTTCTCGGAAACTGTGATTTGTGAGCTGGTTTTCTTTGCTTTATGTTTAAAAACCACTTATGAGTGAGTACAGGTGATAATTGTCTTTCTGTGTCTGGGTTACCTCACTCAAAATGATGTTTTCTAGCTCCATCCATTTTTCTTCAAAATTCAAGATATTGTGATTTTTTTCTGTTGTATAGTACTTCATTGTGTAAATGTACCACTTTTTCCTTATCCATTTTTTGGCTGGGAGGCAGTTAGGTTGTTTCCAGTTTCTGGCTATGACAAACAATGCTGCTATGAACATAGTTGAGCACATGTCCTTATGGCACAGTTGAACATCCTTTTGCTACCACTTTATTTGCCCAAGAAAAATCAAAGAGTCGTGCTTACCTTCATGAAATCAGGGGATGCCATTATTCCCAGGAGCACAGAGGAGCTCAATATTGATACACAGAAGACGTGACCACCACAGAGTACAGGGTATCTCAATACTGACACATAGAAAGGGTGACCCAGAGACTGAGTCACTGATTATGGGAAAGAAGGGAGGTCCGAGATAACAAAGGGGCTGTTACTTAAGTAAGTAGAGGACGACATTAATCAAATCCTAGGTTTCATCTGGAAATGATCAGTTAGCTAAGATAGGACGTGGGCTTCAGAAAGGGATAGAATCAGAAATAACACGAGCCCTTGACTAGAAGAATGGCCCAGCAAGTGCTGAGGACAGGGAATTTTCAACTAGAGAAGAAAATGGGTGATGGTGTTGAGAAGCTAGCATTGAGAAGATGGCGAGAAGCTATAGTCTCAGCATAGTGGGCAAGGAGCTGGAGAGCAGGTCTGGGAAATCCATGGTTGATGGCCACTGAAATTCTAGCTTCACAGTTGGCTTTGGAAAATAAGATAAAATTCCAGGATCTGATCCAGGATCAGAGATGTAATATCTCTATGAAGTATGACAAGACCCCTTCAGTACTGGATCTGAGTTTATGAGCACATCAGGTATTTTCTAATTCTAGAAGAGAGCAACTATTATTTTTAGAGTAACTATCTTTGAAAAATTAAAAACATTGTACTGTTGTTGCACACATCACTAAATATCCATTTGTGTTGATCATCTCTTTGTGTAGAATTGCTTGCGGTCCTAAATGTCGCATTTTCCAGGGAGTCAGCCCCATCTTGCTCCTGTGACTGAGTCTCATCAGCTTCTGCACTTTCTTCCTGGTAATTCCTCTTCGAAACCTCTATTAGGTTCTTTATATCACTATTATTTCCATAGCTCAAGCCAGAAGCCTACATGCTAGATAATTTAAAGTTTTGTAATTTATTAATTTTTAGTCACATTGACTGACTCTAATTTATTACCCACATTGTAGGTTTCGAGTCAGAATGAATATATACACGCCTACTGTTTTAAAATGATTAAAATGTTTTCTGTTGACTTTAGAACTGAGGAAAAGACTAATGTGGTGTTAATGATCTACAAGCACATTAGTCATTTGGTCACAATCTACATTTCCTTTTTAAACTCATGATGTGCCTTGGTCATCCAAAACAGCCTACACTGACTGTTCATCTATGTTCCCTCTTGTCCCTGGTTTTGCAAATTTTATTCCTCTTCTGTGAATACTGTCTGTACAATTTCCCCTCTAGATGATGTGAATGTGTCCTATCAATCATTGCTAAAGCGTTCTTTGCCCAGTGAAGCTGCCTGAGTCCATTTTCCGTAATTTCAATAGAACTCATGTGACTAGGAAATTTATAAAGAATAAAAGTTACTTTTACTCACAGTTCTGTGTAGTAAGTTTTCTTGTTGGATGATCTTTGGATCACCAGCTCCCAAATAAGGACACAGAGACTTCTTATTAATTATGAAAGCTTGGGCATTGGCTTAGGCTTGTCCCACTAGCTCTTATAACTTAACCTGCATAGGTCACAGAAACCATTGGCTTTGGCGAAGATCCTTGGAAGGAAAGTAAGTGCCCGCTGAGAGGACAGATGGCATTACATTGCTAAAGGTCTACTTGTGAAGGTTGATGGTTATGTCATCAACCCTGTGACCTTTCCCAAGAGCCTCAAGCTTCGAGTTGTAGTTTCCCATTCTGTGAAACCATTGTCTGTGAAGGTCAGCACTAATGGGATGCTGTCTGTGTTTACTTAAACACACCATCTTCACACACATCATCAAAGTTAATGTTCACATTGAACCTTTGAGGCAAATTCTATTTTTTTATTCAGTTTTTTAGAGTATTACTAAGAGGGGCAGAGGAAAGAAACAAATAGAATTCTCAAGTTGGAGTCATATCTCTTGCTAGTCAGTTGTCAGTGAGGCTGAGGGAGGATTCCAGCACGGGTGGCTGGTAGAGAAACAGGAGGTCCTGATGTACACTGAGGCACAATGGCCAGAACTTTATACTGGGTGGACTGGAATGGAAAGTCTGATCTATGGGTATTATATCACATGATTTTTCAGAGGTGGTACAGATATTATTGGAGGAAAATGGAACCTTATGACTTTTACCTAGTGACATTTGTTGGGGACCATCCTTGACAAAAGCCCCTCTTGCCAGGGTAGAGGTGTGGGGGATTTAGATATATTAGTAAGGAATACAAAGACACGTGTGAAAATAATAAAACAGAAACTGTAAAGAGTACCGGGAGGGCATTCCAGTGAATACTGAAATCGTCTGTGTTTTATTTCCCATATGTTTTTATACCTCAATACAAAAGAGGGAATAAGGCAACTAAAGACTTCTTTAACATGATACAAAGGATGACTTGAACAGCTAATGCTTTAACACTTTGAGGCATCAAGTTGTTGGCATTCTGTTGTTTAGGCAGTGAAGCGAACCTAGACCAAGTATCCTGAAGGCAGCCACTCCCCAGGTAACCTCATATCACAAAAGAATGAACAGAAGTATGTTTGTATGTCTTAATCATCTGTCAGGACGGAATTAGACTCGCATTTTTGGGCCTCCACAGACACTGATGCATTAGAGAAAGATATCTCAGGGGACCAAATTATGCACTACAAGTAAAGTGTGGAAGCCAGAAGGAATGTCTCAACAGGGTATTGAGACTCAACTGTAGCAGTGTAGGCAGGAAAGTTCCAGAGGGAGTTGTGAGCGTCAGGAGTCTGCTCCTCTAGCCTCAAGATTTTGCCTGAGGAGAAATGGCACTCTGAGACTTGAAATAGGAATGTCCCTCTCAATGGGCCTGAATCTCTTGAAATTCCAGATTTTCCTGAAGCTCATGGTTTTTTAGAAGTGATTTCCTTTTCCTTATTAGAAGCCATTCCCCTCCTCTTTGTGCTCCTTCTCTCCCAATGTCAGAAGCTGAAGAAGACACCTGTCTAAACATTATATCAAGCCCCTTCCTTTCTTTCCTTATCAATTTCACCTTAAAAAAAAAAGAAGTTTGAACAGAGTTACCTTACCCCTAAAACGTAAAGACATAAAACGAAAAGCAACCCAAACCAAACCAAAACAAAAAACCTTACACATCATAGCATGGAAGGTCACAGTGAAGCACCCAGGTTCCTTTGACCCTTTAGGTAAGACATCTTCCTCAGCAATCTACACACAATCTTGTTGAGGATACTTCTATTTATATTTATATTTTGTTATATAACGTGCATAAGCACATTCACACGTGAGTGCACACGTTTTTCAATGCGTCTGAGTACCCATGCAAGTCAGTGCATATTCATATATCTGCAGCTGCACATGGAGACCCAAAGTCTTCCTTGTTTGGCTTCTAATGTATATATTAAGACAGAATCTCTAGCTGAAACAAGACCTCATCAATTTGGTAAGTCTAGCTAGCCAATTTGCTTCAAAGATCCCCTGTCTCTGCCTCCCAAGGGCTGACCTTAATTATATTCTGGCTGCCATTTCGGCCTGACATTTATGTGAGTTCTGGGAACTGAAATCCTGTTCTCACTGAGCCATCTCCCAAGTCCCTTGTGTGTCTATTTAAACCTTATCGCATACAAATTTTGATTTGTTAATATTCAACTCATGACCAACAGCACTGTACTTAGCGCCTGAGTGCTACTGACAAATTGTATTATCTTTGCAAAGTCCATCCAGAGTAGTTGTGTGTATGTCTCAATAGCAGGTCGCCAGTATGTTTGGGTCACTTTAAACAGCAAAATGATGAACAGAAGTTGAAGGAAGGAAAGCTTATGGCATTCTAATAGACCATGAAATGATACTTTTTGCATTAGGGGGTTGCTACTCAGTTGAGAACATACTATTCTGTGTGTTCCTCCAAACTATGATGAATATTGATTTGGTGACTGTGGTATGGGTGGTCATAGTGATGGTGGTGGTGTTACTGATAAATTTTTTAACACACAGTGAATCCATGAATAATGAAGACAGGCTGTATGCTGTCAATCTGGAGGGCTTCACTGAGGAAACAAGTGTGTGGTTAGTCGGAGCTTAGTAATGAGGATGGGAATAATGGATCAAGAGAATGCAGTTCCTCATGGGTTCTGGTCCCATCACACTCTCCAAGTCTTGGCCACAGATCTTCTCCTCACTCTAGTATGTCTTGTTGCCCTAAAACTGGATCCTTGAACTTCCCAGCGTATTACGGAAGGAGTTCTCCAATAAGACACAAGGGACATCAAATTTATAGAATAAACATTATTGAACTTTTCTTCCTATCTAAGATAAACTTCTGAGAATTAGAGAAATCTGGGGATTTCATTCTTGTAATAAGATTTTATTTAAAAGGCTTTGGCCCATCCAATACTAATCTTCAAACAGGGACAGATTATTACTGTTATTTTATTACTATCCGCGCACATTTGGCAGAGCAGAGATAAAACACTGGAGTGTGGTTAAGGCAGTCTTTCGTGTCTCCCACTCCCCGAGCTAGCTTACATTATCTTTGACTGTCAGTGTTAAGTGGGAAAAAATGAGCCCCCCCACTCTATATTTCAAACATTACATCTTAATAGTGATAAAAATAGCATGTAGGTATTAGTCAAAGATTTGTTTTTTCAAGACTTGGCTCAGTACCAAAGTAAAACTTCCATGTGCTCCAGTAAACCTAGGGTTTCTCATAGGTTGCTATTTTTGAGGCCTGTTGCCATGACGACAGGCTTTACATCAGCAGACAGGGCATGAGGTATGAGTGATTTATGCCCACTGCTTGATATTTTAGGCCACTCAGCACCGCTCTTTTCCTTTTCTGTAGAAAGAGTATACGAATATTTTTCTTGTAGAGCTTTTGGATCTTCAGATAAAGGAGTTAAAAAGAATCCGTCCTCTACAGTCACAGTCAGGTCCATCTTGCCACAAGTGTGTCTAGAAGCTGTCGTGGTCCTAGAGAAGAAACAGGAGTTACTGTCGCTGGCCATCTCTATTGAAAACCATTCAGTGGAAATGAAAAGTCTACGAAGCATTAATTCTGTAATGCCAAATTGGGGATAAAAGCATTTAAAATTATTATTAAAAGAAATTAGCTCAAGAATGACTATGAAGAACTAATTTGCATTTTAGGGCTAACCTTTACCTTGTTAAGTCCAAGATTATGGAATGGTCACTAAATAGGAAGGTTTGTTTCCCTTACAAAGGGGAAGCTAGCAATTCTTTGGGGTTCACTTGTGGCCCCTGTTGTGTGGCCATCTTTGTTGCTGATTATACTTTAAAGAAAAACGTTCACTGATCAAAAAGTCAGCTTGGATAAGGTCAGTGGTACACGTGGCTCCGACTTGCTTCCTTTTCGTCTGGGGCTTTTCTCTTCTGACTCCCCAGAGCCCAGAGGTCAGGGGTCCCCCTCATCCAAAATGAATATGATGAGAGTCTGAAAGTTTGTCCAAGAACTCAGGGCTTTGAGCGGTCCACTTGGTAGCAAATATTGTAACTTTAAAAGAGTATTTATACTGAGCTTATGAACAGTGAGTGGAGGCGGATATACACTTATGTAGTTGATTGTAACTATTAAAAACACCCAGTCTTTCAAACTACTAGAAAGCCTTTGAATTTACTGGTAACTAGTAACAGGCTCAGTATTTTACAGAAACCAGTCACTTTCTTAGTTCCTCCAAGCTGGAGTTGGTTACAAGTTATTTTTACAACTCTAGATTTTTTTTTTCTGCAGAGAAAGAATACAACGAGGCTGTCATAATCATGCAAAAATGAATAAATCTTTCCCGACTTCCGTTTCTCAAGTTCCTCTACTTTCACTCAGTCCCTTCCCAGGGTTCTCATTTCAAAAGGAGATAATGCTGGTATAGATAAGAAAACTCTTCCTTTTTCCCAACAGAATGCCATCTGCACACGACCAAACCTGGTGTCATGCCTGCTCCCTGGATCCTCTTGGTTTCTTCTCTACCTTCCCTATAGCCACCACTGCTCAGCAAAGAAGCTTCACTTCATAGCATATGGGGCCATCGTCAAAAACTAAAACTGGACATAATACAGAGATTCATGAATTGTGGGGAGTATCTGAGTCTATGGCTAAAGGAACATCATGGAAGAGGGGGAGGAACGGGAAGAGGAGAAATAGGAGGAAGAGGAGGAAGAGAAGGAATAGGAGAAAGAGCGGGAAGAGGGGGAAGATCTTAACCAGAACACCAGGAAGTCTGCTGTGAAACAGTCTCTCTCGGAGATGGTTGCATAACAAGACTGGAACAATGGAGCAAAATCAATAAACATGTTAACATGGGAGGGAGGAAATTTTATGAGGCCCCATCCCTAGGCAAAGAAATAAAAGAAACCAGTGACTGCTGGGAGAGGGGGGGATTAGCCAGAGTTGCTTATCCGTACCAAGCAGTCATCCCTGAAACCATATACAGACAAACAACAAAAGCAGACTCATCAGGTTGTATCTATCTATATATTTGTGCGTACACATACATATATGTGCATACTGTTACATACAGTAATAATTAATAAAAAAGAGGCTATCAATTTGAGACTGGGAGGGACATGGGAAAGATTGGAGGGAGGGAGGCTGGGAGAGGCTGGAGAAAGGAAAGGGAAAGCAGGAAGTGATGTAATTTCATTTAATTGAAATGTATTAAAATTGAGCTTTAAAAAAGATTTGGAAAAATAAAGATATTTTTCAATTATCACAGCTTTAATATCTATGTAATATATAATGTACACATATGGAAACATCTTCATATACACGCCTCCCTCTAATACAGAACAGACTTGACACTTAGGATCGTTCTCTTTAAGAATCAAACTGAATTAACTCTGGGTTCTCAGCCACTGCTGATCAGAGAGCATTAATAAACACTTGATGAAAATCTTGTAATTCCAGCGCGCTGGTGAATAAACATTCAGAGAAAGGCCAAATGGAAAGCCCCAGTTTTTAAGAGTGAGCGTCTCTCGCTGCAGTTCAAATGTTTGCTTTACAAGCACATTAGAAGTTCCTGCAGAACCTCTTGCTCTCTCTTTTGGACATATACGGCTTGCTCCTCCTACGGCGAGATTGACGCTACCAGCAGAGTTTAAACAAAACGTGTGGTACAAGTCAGCACAGGCCGAATGCCTCTGAGTTCTTTTAGTTCTTGTGGTGGCCAGTGGGTGGAAGGTGTATGCATTTTTTTTTTTAACACAAGGAATTCTAAGTACTCTGAATAGCTGGTTGTAAGAATCAAGGTGGCCACACACCTCCTCATTCTGGAACTTTTCCTTCTCGCCAACCCTTCTCAACATCCTCTCTTCTCATGGGAAGGCTCTTGAACGCTTGCCAAAAATAGAAAGCTGGGCAGAGAGACTGCTTCCCCTCTCCTCTATGTTTTATTACAGCTACAGCATAATTCAATAAACGTGATTATTTTTCTTCTGATAACAAGTTTATCTGGAGGCTGTGAGGAGGGATAGTATAATACAGATAGGAAAATATGTCCTTGGTTCTGCATTGAATTCATATAATCTAATTGTTACCGTGACATTTTTATTATGAAAGCTGTGTCTTAAGTCCTCATGTAATAGACAAAGTGAAGTCTCACGCAAGGGGAGTATTTGTTAAGGACACAGAACAAATTATAAGGAAAGCTTGAACTGTGTGTCCCACACCCAAAAGGAAAAGGGAGACGTTGCTGGAGGTATAAGGCTGTGGCATTGATGTCTTCGTTGCATTAGAAGAGAAAACCCCTTGGGAAGGGCTCAGTAATTTGTTTCCTTTCACATTTTAGAAAAATTCTGGTGAAAGGACGTTTGGTCTCTAAGGATTAAGTCATGGTCTTAATTCTGAAATGCACCCTTGTGTTCTCTTATGCAAGAATGTTTCCAAAACAAGTCTTTTCCTTTCCCCTCTCTTGTTCTACAGACTTCTGGGACTTCTAGACCCATTGACTGACACATCTTTGATGCCTCCTGGACACCTTCATGTGGGGGTAACCAGGCTGCTGAAGGCAACCAACCGGCTCTCTTGTACATTGTGTGACTGAGCAGTTCGGTAGTTCCTGGTGTCTCAGTTTGCCAGTGAGTACGCAGAGAACACGCAGAACCCACCTCCCAGACCGGCTGTGAGACTCTGGGAAAGCACTAGGCAGATGTGGTGTCCCTCTCCATCTGCCGCAGTCCAGGGACAGCATCACCGCTGTGTTATTTCTGCTCGCTTGTCGCGTCAGTGACCTTACTACTCTTCCTCCCACGTTTGACCTTTTCATATGTTCCACGTGTGAACTTCACCAGCCAGAGGCGTGGGATTAGCTTATATTCCCTCCTTTCCATCTCCTCTCTGCTCAACTTATTATCAAATCTCGTGGATTTATATTTTAGTGGTTTTGGGACCCATCTCTCTTGTCTAGTTAGAGATGCATTCTCCCTTATTTCGACTACAAGAAGAGACTTTGGGTGATCTTTTCCTTGAACCCACTGTTCCACATCCTGTCTCCTTACCATCGTCATAGTGACTGGAAAGAACTCTGACTGTGTTCACCTCAGCTTTTACAGTTTCTCAGATGCCAAAAGCATTTATGAAAGTCCTATTGCCTGATCACCTCATGGGGAATCTCTCTTAACATTCTTCCTTTGCTCTTGGACCTTGTCACACCTCCCTTGTTCTTCTTTCTCTTATCCTCCTTCTTCTCCTACTCCTTTTCCTCTTCCTCCTTTATCCCCTCCTTCTCTTTCTCCCCCTTCCTCTCCTCTAGGTTTCATGTTTCTGACTGCAGGGTCTCCTTACATGTTTTTCCCCGCTGCCAGAATATTCTCTTTTCTCATCCCATGGTTGATTATTGCTAAGTATTCAATGCTTAGCTTAAATGCCATTTCTTTGGCCACAAACTCTTTATCATATATTCAAATTAATTTTTGTTTTCTTTCCATAGCATTCATTTAAAATGTAACCATGCTGCTTCCAAGCTCCCTTTTATGTGAGCATGCAAGCTCCAAGAAAGCTGCCTTGTAACTCCTCTTCGCCTTCCACCAGCAGAATGCCGTGAACATACTTGGCATTCATTAAATGTTTATTGCCTGACTTCGCTCACTTGGAAACTTAGAAATAGTTGAATATGTAGGAAGTCCTGTATTTTAAAAATATCCACACCAGGTGTAAGGCATGTAGCTTAGTGATAGAGTACATAAATGAGACACCGGATTTAATCCAGTACCCCCACCTCTCTCCATATCTTTGCCAACAGTGGGTGTAGTTCTAGACAATTTACAGAAAACACTCAAGAAATGCTAACTTTTATGATTTATTTCTAAACATTCAAGTTTGATTGGACCTAATGGCTTGAGTTTTAAATTTTAATGTAGTTTGTATTGAAGACAGTCTGATAGTTCCCTGACCTACTGACTTCGCCCACCTACTAGAGTTTTTCTGTGAAGCTGAGAATTCCGAGTGTCCATTTCCACTTTAATATGAAAACCATTTTAATGCTACTAGGTGTAAAGCCCAAACTAGGTGCTGTCAAGGGACATAAAGAGGCACTATGCAAAGAACCAACCGAAAGCATCTTCCCAACCAACAGAGAAGATACGAGAAGCATTTGGATATCGTGATGAGCGGCTTTTGCTGTTGATTTTACCAAAATCCCACCAGAAACTACTTAAGGGAGGAACGCTTTATTTTGAATCACGGTTTAAATCCATCTTGGTTGTAGCAGAACAGCTCAGCTCACATCCCGTAGGGACAGGAAGCGAGAGAATGAAAAGGATTCAGTTAGGGGCAATATGTGTCAAGGAGCTGCCCCCCCACCCCCGTGACCTACTTCCTGAAACGTGGCCACTCCTCCCAGGCTTGTAGGACATCCACAAATAGCATTCATATCATGAGCATATGCTTAACATATCCAAGCCATAATAATAGCCAAATGCAATAGATTCATGGTGGGGACAGGCTCTACTAAGGAACGTTCCAAACCCTCTTCTTGTCCCCTATCCCAAACTAGGAATTACAATAGCAGTAGCTACTGTAACTGTAAGCATTAGATTCTTGGTGTACCACTGCTTGCCTACAGTCACCCAGGGAGCTTTAAAAAATATTTAAACTCGGCCTCAGTTTAACTTGAGATGCCACAGGACATGCTCTGTGCTGCATACATATTTGGGGAAGGACCCAGCTCGGTTAGGAGAGAAGGCCATGCTTCACTATTCCTTCCAGAAGGCAGCCTTGGGTGGGAGGGAGTTAACAGCAAGGTGTTAGGGCTGGGGAGAAGCTGCCTGCTCTGGCATGTCAGCACAAGCCACGTTCTTAGATGTCTATTAATGCCACAGAGAAATGTTCATAATCATCTTATACCACTGATCTTCAAAAACATCCAGGTGAATCTATCAGTTTTTAGATGAGTAACCAAAATGTGTTAGAATGTGAAATAAAAATGTGCTGAGAAAAAAAAATGTGACTGAATTAGCAATTCTTGGCTTTGAGTAAAATTTATTTAAAGCTATTCTAAGAATACGTGTAATAGAAACTAGTGTGGATTATAACTTTTGTGGAGGGGAAGTTACATCGAAATAAATTTAATTATAAATCAAGTGTAAAATGTGGCGATAAACAAATCCTAGGGCTTGTCTTTTATTTTAAAGTCAAGGTTATAGAGAAACAACTTAGGGTGCTTGCCTAGGTCACACACTAACTGTTTGGGGATGGTATCTTTCACACTGGCTAAATTTCTAAAGGAAGTGGAAATAGTGATGTTAATTCTTACGATGCTCTTTTAAGATAACTTACAAGTTGAATCTTTATTCTACTCATTATTGTTAGTTTTGAAAAGTGTGTTAATCAATTTTGTCTAGAGCATCAGGTCTCAAACTGTGGGTCTCGACAGATACCCACATATCAGATACTAGGCATATCAAATATTTATCTTATGCTTCATAACAGCAACAAAATTACAGTTATGAAGTAGCAATGAAAATACTTTTATGGGTTGCCACAGCATGAGGAACTGTATTAAAAGGTCACACAGCATTAGGAAGGTTGAGGACCACTGCGCTAAAGGAACAGAACAAATATAAGGAATATAATTGAAAGGGGGTTCATTAGACGAGTTTGTGTATTGCACAGTATTGCACAATGACTGTCTTCACACAGAAGGGGCTGAGAACTTGATCCTGTTTAGTTCATGAGGCTGGATAGCTCAGTCGTCAACCTGGAGAGATGCTGGTCTTCGGTCCATGTTGAAAGGCAGGTGGAGTTGGGTTCTGACATCAGGGAAGAATGGCGGTCTTGTGGCAGCCATTGTTCAGACGAATCCTCTAGCAAGATGCACAGGTAAGCAGTCACAAAGCAGTAACTTTTTCCTTGGAGTGCTCTGCATCCAAGAGGCTGTCCACATTTAGTGCGGGTCTTCTCACTTCAGTTAGCTCAGTCAAGAAAATCCTTCACAGGTGTGCCCAGAGGCTTGCTTCTTAGCCGATACCAGATCTGGTCAACTTGACAATCACGATTAACCTTCACAGACAATGTGCAAATTATTGTAGTGACATTAATTAATTAATTGAATTACTTTTTAATCATAGCCTGCATAAATATTGAAATCTACATTAAGATTTGCAATGGTCACGAGCCTGGATGTTATTATAAAAACTTACAATTTTAAGGACATTTTTATATCTGCCAGGCAGACCTTGCTTCCCCTCAGTACGCTTCCCTTTGCCTACTCGGGTTTCATGATTCTGGATAAGAAATGGTAAATTGCTGTGATTCCAGTTAAAGAACACTTGCTGACAGGAGTTTATGGGACAGGTGGTAAAAACCTCGGGCTTTGCTGTCAATATGTGACATTATTCTCCCAAGAAGTCTTGAAAGGCTAGTTCCCAAAGACGCCAGGAGTAAAGTCACTTGCAGATATACAATTTTTTCCACCAAATTATGAGCAGATTGCTTTTTGTATCTGTTCAGTTAAATACAGGACCAGAGATTAGGGTATCATTAAAAACAAAAAGAAGTAAGATCCACAGATTCAAATCATCAATGTTATGAAGTATTGACTAGCACGTTTCTTGACTCCAGAGCCACGGAGCTTCATAAAAATGTTAGCATTCAGCATCTGTGTGTGGCCACATTTAAGCAGAGATGACAAAGGGAGGCCTTTGGCCCTTGGCAGCTGCTTCCTTGTGTGAGATCATTATTTTTCCCTGCCCTCACTGGGACGAGGTAACCTCTATATTTCAAGGACTGTCTTCATGTTGATGGCCAAGCATCTGCTCTGCATAGGGTCCCAGAGCCTCACACTGGTAATCATTTTTTGGGTCTAATTCTCAGTGGATAGTCCACATTTTTGTTTATTGTGCTTTTCCAGAGACTATCTTCTATATCTTTCTTCTTCTTTGCTGACCATATTTTTAGTAATCTTTGCTTTGTTTTCTATGTGCATTTCCTAGACCAAGACACGCACAGTTCTTTAGGCACATATCCTACAAGAGTTGAAGACTTTTAGAGCCATCTTGTGATACACACACACACACACACACACGCATGCACACACACACACACACACACACACACAGACACCTATATTTTACGTCACAATAATGCTCATTATGTGTGATGCTTTAAATTATATAATTCCACACATTATAATCTTTTTGTCTATATTTAGCTAATCATTACATTATAGAAGACAATGTAGAAAAACCA
The DNA here is from genome assembly GCF_982192425.1 of Myodes glareolus. Lineage (NCBI taxonomy): Eukaryota > Metazoa > Chordata > Mammalia > Rodentia > Cricetidae > Myodes > Myodes glareolus. The sequence continues at coordinate 23,583,373 of NC_142051.1, forward strand.
ATTTAGCCACAAATGCTATAACAACACTACCTAGTCTGTAAAATGTCTTTGAAGTATTTTCTTTCTTTTTTTAAAATTTCATTTTACATCCCTAGCACAGTTCTCTCTCCACTTCTCTGGCTCTCTTGCCTTTTCCCCAGCTCTCCTGCCATCCACTCCTTCTAGTGGGTATGGGCTCTCATGGGAAGTCAACAAAGTCTGGCATTAAACTGGGGCAGGACCAAGCCCTCCCACTGCATTAAGGCTGAGCATGGCATCCCTTCACAGGGAACTGGCTCCAACAAATTAGCTCATGCTAGTACCAGGGATAGATCTTGGTCTGACTACCAAGGGTCCTCTCAGACAGTCCCAGCTTCATCACTGTCTCCCTACATATGGAGACATATGTATGGCCTAGTTCTGTCCCATGGAGGTTCCACAGCTGTAGGTCCACAGTCCATGAGTTTTCACGAGCTTGGTTCAGCTAGCTCTGTAGATTTCTCCATCATGATCCTGACCTCCCGGGCTCATATATTGCCTCCTCTCTTTCTTTGATTGGATTTCTGGAGCTCGGCCTGGTGCATGACTGTGGATCTGTGCATCTGGTTTCATCAGTTACTCAATGAAGGCTCTCTGATAAGAGTTGGGGTATTCACCAATCTGATTATAGGGGAAGGCTAGTTCTCATACCTTGGTTAATTTACTGGAAATTCTGTTTGATTATTATTTGACAAATTAAAAGAATGTTTCTGTTTACCAACAATGTATTTCAATTGTTCACAAACTTTATAATAATAAATTGTGCAGGGTGTTTTATTCTTTGGTTTGTTTAAGCTGAGATTGGCCAGATATCTGGGACTAACTCCTGGCATGGCTGTGAATAGATTGTCTAGCATGGCAGTATGAGTTTCTTATTGCTGCCATAAGAAATTATTTTGAACATGATGTATTGTTTTCAGATGGTTGAAATCAAAAACTCACTTGTAAATTTTAGTATTAGAAAGTTGTCATGTGGCTATAGTTTTTAATTCAGGCATTGGATTGATTTCTTTTCAGTGAACTGATTTTAGAATATTTGAATATTGACTTGATCCCTATTAAGTACGTTATGTCATTTGAGTTTTACTGGAATTCTGATTAACACACTAATTCAGAATAATTCTTTTTGTGGGGGACAAGTGGGTGGGTGCACTTCATAGCCAGTCTTCTTGGTACAAATGATTTTAAATGTTGTGACTCATATTGTAAAGTGTTATGTGTTGCCATTTTGACCCAAATTAGTGTTGTAAAACTTGGACACTTAGCTAAGGTGATATTTGGTAGATTTTTCTATTATTAAATTATTTTTTTCTCTTTGCAGTTGATCATAGTCTATATGGGCTTTTCTTTCAAAATGTGTGAAAGTTCTCTGTATTAAACTTTTACCCAGTGGTTTTAGGATCCATTGATGATTCTTGTTTGAATCATTCTATGATTACACAAAGGTAAATTTCTAATATTTGTGACCTTTATTTTTATTTTTTTATGCGTATGGGTGTTTTATCTGCATGGACGTCTTTATATCATATGTGTGCGGTGTTGACAAAGGCCAGAGGAGGATCAGACTCATCTGGTGCTACAGATGGTTGTGAGCCGTCATGAGGTGCTGGGAATTGAACCTGGAAACTTTGGAAGAGCAGCCAATGTCCTTGAATGCTGAGTCATCTCTCCAGTCCAAGTTTTCTGATGGTAATGTTCCTTCTACGTGTGTATATGTTTATATTAGCGACTTCATGCACTGCTGGTTCAAAATACCTGGGAAAAATAGTTTAAGATAAACAGCTTAAAGTTACTTTGACTTATGGTCTAGAGGTATACACCATCATGGTGGGTAAAGTGCAGCAGAAGGGGCGTGAAGCTCCTGATCACATGACAGCCACAGTCAGGAAGCAGAGAGGTGAACGCTGGAGCTCAGCTCACTTTCTCCTTCTCTTCAGCCCAGGATCCCAGCCCATGGAACCATGCTGCCCATATTTAGGGTGAATTTTCCACCTGAATTAATACATTGTAGAAAATCTGTCGCAGATATCCCCAGAAGTTTGTTTCTGTGATTCTAAACCCCATTAAATCAATAATCAAGATGAGCCTTTGCTTTTTTAAAAAATAACTTATTGTTATCATTACTATTCTCGATGCTCAACTTAGCTCAAATCTACTACATTTGGGGAAGTGAGAGAGAGAGAGAGACAGAGAGGGGGGAGAGAGAGAGAGAGACAGAGAGAGTGACAGAGACAGAGAGAGAGAGAGAGAGAGAGAGAGAGAGAGAGAGGGAGACGGAGAGAGAGAGAGAGAGAGAGAGAGAGAGAGAGATTCCCTAGCCTGCTTTGGTATACCTTCTAAGATACAAAATCATTAACTTTCATTTTGTTTTCTGAGACATGGTTTCTCTGTGTAGCCCTGACTGTCCTAGAACTCTCTCTATAGACCAGGCTGGCCTTGAACTCACAGAGATCCGCCTGCTTGTGGCACCCAAGTGTCATTTTTGTTTGTCTGATCCTTCCTTGCTAGCACACTTTTCAGAACTCATATTTGCCTTGGGTACCAGGACCTGGCCTAGTCCAGTGAGCTCTTCAAGTGCTATCCCTTGCCTTCAGGCTGAGGCCAGGATATACATCGATGTGCCAGCCAGTTCCTCTCTGCCTGATTTCAAACCACCTATGCCGTATCCAACCCCTAGGCCTAGCCTAGCTTGCATAACTTGGGGGCCCAACTTGGAGCGCCTACCTGTTCTTACCTTGTCTGCTTACTCCCCAGTCCTCAGGTCTAGCTTTCATAGTACTGGGAAGTGCCGTGATTGCTGCCAAAGGATGGAAATACACCTCGTAGTCCTATCCAGCATTGATGCCTCCGAAACACACGGGAAGTGGGAGCAAAAAGATTGTAAGAGCCGGGGACTAGGAAATCCGCTGCAGGATGTATCTTCTAGAAGCTACGCCCTAATACTTCAAAAATATGGCTGTTTAAATCAGACCAGAATAATGATAACATGCTAACTTGGAAAGCAGAAATCTCATTGGGTCACACCCTTAGACAAGAGCTACAGGCAATTGACAATGGAGAATTAGTCTTCTGAAGGAATGAGCCCCCCATTTAGCTATTCAACCCCAAGTAGTCAGCTCTGAAAATATAAGCATGCTACAACACTAAATGAACTCAGTAGGTTGTATTTATATATTTATGCCTTTATATATAACAATAATAGTTAAAGAGAGAGACATAAAGAAGGATATTTAGTCAGGAAACATCATTGTTTTATGAGGATATTAAACTTACCCACACACTGTTTTTTTAAACCATTAGGATTTTGAAATTGATTGACCCACATCTCTTCAATTCATATTTCAATATTGTTCATAGTAACACCTGGTTACATACAATTTCAAAGGAGGCGAAGCACAGACCTACCACATGCCTAGCAGGGAAACATCAATGACAGTAACACAGATGATTACACCAAACATTATCACTGTTGTTTCATTTTTATTTCTATTGTTTATGATGCTGGAAAATAAACTTAGGATCTCTTTTCATGTTGGGTAGTTATTTAATACTGAGCTATATGCCCAGCCTTAAAAAGTGTTCCCATGTATATGTGTGTGCATATATGTACCTATTTGTGTGTATGTACACAGATGCATGCATGTGATCATATCAATCTTAATTACTAGAAAGCTTAAAAAAACACAACCAACACATCACTGCTAAGGCTTCAACTATTCTCTTAGATCAGGTCCCTCAGAAAAGAAAGGGCGAGGTAAGGTATATGCTAAAACTTTTTATTGGGAAATTAATTCTATCCCAAGGGAGCCATTGTGAGTGAAAAGAAGAATGAAACAAGGTTAGAGAATCCAATGACAATGTCTTTCTGGCCGGGTCTTTGAGCCACCTTGTACCACACATGACTACTTAATCAGTCTCGGATGGTCTCTTTCCAAGAGGCTGAATTAAACCGTTGAGCTTAGGGATGCTATTGTCCTATCCCAGGGAGAAGAATTTAACCTTAAGTTCTCATTTCCCATTGCTCGGAGAATTCCTCTAAAATTGTTTACTTCCATGAACTATAATTGTGCTAGTGTGTTTTCTGAGCACTTGCGGTGGGAGCATCTGCCTCAGGGGGATGTCAAAAGCAAAGAAGATGGAGGATGGTCTGTTTGCATGGAGTCTGGGCTATTGGAGAAGACTATTGACGCTTGCACAAAATTTGCCACGGGATTGGACAAAAGCTGTTGGGAGTATCTGTGGTGGGATGAGAGAGGCATCTGATACAGCCACAGTCACTCCTGCATTTAAATCAGCATCTCTGTTTTTATCTACGAAGGAGAGACACAATAACTATATGTAAAATAAGACTCATTGTATATTACCTAAATAAGACTTTTTTTTCTGTTTTCATATTCATGTGGCCCATGAATGACTCAGTATATTTTGGTTTAAAATGTTAGAAAAATTTGGACTTCTTCTTGCTTAGCAATTACATTAGGAGACTTTTCACCCTGACCCAATGCCCACGATGACCATTGAATCTTTTATCTCATCCTCCCTCACCTAAGCTACCATTTTCCCTCAGGTTTTGAGTCCATTTTGCTCGGAACAACCACCTGATGTTTCTCTCTCCTTCCGCGACATCTTTCTTTTGCCAGAATAATCCTCCGGAAGCATCTGGCCATATATATTTTTTCTTTTTCAAAATATCAATTGCTTCCAAGAGTCTATTCAATTAAATTAAGCCTCTTTCTGAAGGAGGCTTACACAAATTAACAAGATCTGACTTTTCTAGTTCCTTCTATTTCAGTAATATCTTTATACTTAATTGCAGCCCCCAAACAGGATTTCCAGTATCCTTGGACACACTGGGCTTTCTTAAAGCATATCTTCATCTTTATTCTTTATCAGTCTCAAGAGCCTTTCTTGCTACCACTTTGAAACCATCCCTGTTTTTTTCCAGACAGGAAGCATGGGGACCTTGGTCAAACCTGGTTTCATCATGACCGTTGCTGAATCTGTTGCCTTCATGTTCTTCACCTATCGTGTGGGCTGCCATTTTTTATTGGTGGTTATTTTCTCCCCTTAAAGAGGTGGAGGGTTATCCAGGGTACTCTTAATAGAGCTACAGTGATATTTCAAGTAGCTCTCTAGTTTAGGACCTAGGTTTAAGGCTGGGAAAAAATAAATCGGGCAGGATCAGATGATGGGGATCAGAGGGAATTATACTGCAAAGATATTCATGGTTTGTCTTCCTAGATAGATTATTCAGGATCATAGACATCTATGGGAAGATTTTTTTCCCTTCTGTGTTGAGAAAGCTGTTTTACATGATGTAGACAGATACAGAAAAGCATTTTAAAAGATAGCCGAGTGGTGGTGGTGCACATCCTTAATGTCAGCACTCGGAAGGCAGAGGCAGGTGGTTCTCTGTGAGTTCGAGGCCGGCCTGGTCTCCAAGAGCTAGTTCCAGGGCAGGCTCCAAAGCTACAGAGAAACCATGTCTTGAAAAAACAAACAAAAAAAATTTTTTTTAAGGATACTATCTCTATTTGCTGTTTTGGACCATCTGGTAAAACTGGGATGCGGATGGAAGAATATCAGGTATTGAATCCCAAAGTGGCCATTGAATCTCCTATATCCACGGTGTGCAATTACAAGCTGACAATAAATTCAAGACAGTTATAAAATGCGGCAAATAATAGCTCAAACAATTAGTGTGGACACAGTCATCTGACATCGTTATGCTAGAGTCACATGAAATCCCGCTCCGTTGACTCATTTCCAGTCCTCGGCTGTCATTTGCTTTCAGTTGGGTGGAGCTATTTTTACTAATCACACAGGGAAAAATGAGTCTTACTGCATGGAAGCTAACATTTTGTACTAGTTAGAACATATTTTGGTAGGAAAAAGACGAGGGCTAAAAATAGCAACCTGGAAAAGCCATTTTTTATCAGGCCGAGTTGACTGAGAAAGGTCCTCGAACTCTAGTTCTAAAGATGAGATCTGTTTTTCTTTTTAGTTATCTCAAGAGCGAGGAATAAAAGATTATTTTTTTGGCAAATGGAACTTTATCTATGGAGAGGAGGTTTCTCCTAAGGAGAAAACCGGCTAATTTTGGCTCATTTCCCTAGGGTCACAGTTTCCTATCTGATGGGAATGGAGAAGCTCAATTGTTTATACTTGAGCAAAGACAGCGGGGTCACTCTCTAGAGGGTGACCTCTTGCTCTGGTGACAGCCGCAGAATCTAAGATGCCGGAATTAGGATTGTAGGGCATTGGGGGTGCAGCTTCTTGAGGCAAATGTGCTGTGAATGTGAGTTCTGGGAACACAGGACCTGTCTGTTTCGAATCTGCTTCCACCATCGCTTCCTTATAGGTTTGATGCTGGCTGAGCTCATTTGACACCAGCTTCAGTCTGGCCTCCACTTGGTGTGCAATCAGATCCCGGTGTCATAATGGCAGAAAAGGTGTTTCTCCTTTCACCAATGTGATAACTAGCAATAAATGATGTAACATGAGGGGCTGGCTTGTTGGGGTTTTTTGTCCTGCCCAGTTCCCACAGCAAGCAAGTCCCAAAGAAAATCACACAGAGATCTCCGTAAGTTATAAAACTGATTGACCCATTAGCTCAGTCTTCTTATTTGCTCTTATAGCTTATATTAACCCATTATTCTTATCTATATTAGCCACATGGCTCAGTACCTTTCTCAGCTGGCAGGTTACATCTTGCTTCTCGGTGGACTGGGCTGGACTTGGAGGAATGGGCTTCCTCCTTCCCGGAATACTCCTGTTCTCATCGCCCTGCCTCTACTTCCTGTCTGGTTGACCCACCTATACTTCCTGCCTGGCCAATCAGCGTTTATTTAAAACATGATTGACAGAATACAGACAATTCTTCCACACTACTAAATGATACAAAGTTTTTAAAGCAGCAAAACCAAAATCGCCTATGCTTGTGCACCAAGAGGTCATAATAAAATGTTTACTCCCTAAAGGTGACCATATTCCCATCACTTTGTAATCCTTCTCTATGCTGTCACCGCGTTATACTGATTTGTTGACATGCACATCTTATTTACTAGTAAGTTCTGTATTGATTTACATATTTTAATCACTAATATATATTTTTGTGTATGAACAGGTGAGTGTAGACATGCATGCCTGTGAATGTGAAGTTGCTCTCCATCCTACTTTTTGAGACAGTGTCTCTCCCTCAGTCCAAAACTCACCAATTCAATAAGATTACCTTGTCAGAGAGCTCAGGGAGTCTCCTGTGTCTACGTCAACACCTCTGGGCTTGCTTCCCAGCTTCAGCTTTTGTATGGGCGCTGGGGTTCGAGCTGAGCTCTTCACGCCTGCACAGCTAGCTCTTTACCAACTGAGCCATCTTCCCAGCGCCTATCTTTCCACTACATGATAGGTGCTGTAGTTTGGATCCACAGCATCCTTCAAGCACTCATGCATTAAGGTTCTCAGCAACGCCTCCTTGAGAGGTAAGAACTTCTAAGCAGTGAGACCTTAGAGATGAAGCTAGGTGATTTGGGGCATGCCTTTGACGTGATATTGGGAGCCTCTCTCTCTTTGCATTACAGCTTTGCTTCGAGACAATTCACTTTGCTTCTTCATGGACGCCTCATTGCAATGTGTTGTCTCTTGCCACAAAATAACAAAAGGACCAAGTGACCATGGAATGAAACTTCTGAAGCTAGGAACTGAGGTAAACCTTTCTTTCCTGTAAGCTGAGCATCTCAGGCTTTTGTTACGACAATGGAAACTGATTAATATAGCAGGTATTCCTTACAGTTTTACATTTAAAGATGTTATTTATTTATATAACTGTTTTGACTTGGTCTAGAAGACACAATTTAACATAAAAATATTGATGCTTATTATGTATCTATAACTCCTTAATATCCAGATCTCACGAACTTGTTTCATTGGTTGTCTTTAGAAATTTGAGAAGTTTGCTTGATTTTTCTTTCTTTAGGACCAATTAATCTTCTCTTAGAAATCAATGCTTGAGTTTTTAAATCTTAAAATCAAGCCTTTCACATGTTTGCACATTTGCTTTTTGCTGGAGGAGCAGCTTGTAAGTAGCAATAGAGGAGGGGTTTATATCCTAGCGTCTCTCATTGTTGAGTATGCCTGTTTTCACCTTTTCCTGGGGTTCTTAAACTTGAAAAAATGTACAAACCTCTTGGAGATACACATATATACATACCCAGGTATGTATACAGGTACACATATACACATACATACATACACAACCTAAGGATCTTCTCTCCTCTGAAAAGAAATTCTCTCTCCAGTTTGAGAAAGACTGACAAAAGAAAGTGATATTTTATTCTGTGGGAATTTTTTATATGACTATAAGTGAATTGCAGATTTATAAAGGAATAAAATAAACTATTAAATGATTTCATCAACGTTAAAAAATTTCATATTTTCATAAACTTTTTTTGCTTTGTATGTGTACGCGGGTCTTTAGGTAGTGCTAGGACCAGGGGACTCTTTGGGGCAAGACAAGGGGAATGGTTCGTGCTCTTGTGTTACCCGTTTTCATTCCTACAGTCTGGTCTGTGCTGCATCCTTTACGGGGGGAACCTGCTGTCAGAGCTGGGATCTTGTTCCCTCCGGAATCAGAAGTGCTGGGCACTGAGAGTTTGCTCCCGATCGCTCCTCATCTCATTCTTAGAGGTAGCATAATTTCTATGGCTGGTGGATTGGAGTGGAGGGACGGGATAAGAGTGGACACAGAGGCCTGACTCCTTGCTTCAATTCGGCTCCAGTCTGAGGAGATAATCCTTCGTCCAAGGACCCTGTGGGACGCACCACGGCCTGAGCTGAGGCTGCATTTCTGTTTAAACGTTTCCCACGTCTCATCTGATTTTATTCAAATCCTTGTAAGCATAACTGATGTAAACATCTCCAGCACAATCATTCGTATGAAAATATCTGGCTCAAGAATCCGTACCCCCCCCCAAAAAAAATGGCGAAGTCAAGGAAATACTTAATTCAAATAAAAGAATGATTTTTAGCTGTGTTTAGTGTAAGGCAGGACAAGCGGGTCTGCTTCTCGGTCAGCAGATATCTTCTCAGCTTCTTCTTCGCATTTTCCAGAAAGGAAATTCTTGACTCTAACACATGGACTAGAGATGGTGAATATCTGTGACAACCCCTTCATTCTGAGACACAGTTTCTCACAGCTCTCTTATCCCTCCCTGAAGGGGCGGATCTGTACAACAAAGTGGATTCAACTAATTCAGGCAAAACCAGACCAACCCCTAGAACCAGCTCAAATGATCTTGTTTGGTTTTATGAACTGGCCGAGTAAATAGAACAATTAACGGCACATCTTCACTCTGGATCATGTAGGTGATATAAAATTATAACGCCATATTAAAGCTAACAGAGCTTAACTGATGTTATGAGCGTGGCAACACAGTGTAAATCAGGAGTAGGAGTTTCTCCGTGGTTTTATGGGGGACTAGAGGCCAATCCTTTCATCCTTTAGTAATCTTAAGTGGGAACAATTTGTATTGAGTTCCAGTAGCTGGAGGTGTGCCTGGATTACTGAGGAGTAAGAATTCAAGAAACGCACAGGGAGAAAACAGGGCGACAGTGCTCAGAGTGGGAATTTAGTTTTAGAGCGTGGCCTTGTAAACATGAAATAGAAAAGAATGCAACATCATTCTATGACTTGTATAAATAATTAGAGCCCCAATCCATCTTAGGCTCCGACCATCTCATGTGAATCTCTCTCTCTCTCTTCTCTCTCTCTCTTTTGTGTGTGTGTGATTTTTTTTTAAAGAACTACAAGAAAATCCCCCAGGATAATTGCCAAATCTATTTTTTTTCCTTTGCATCGCTCAGGTAAATTAACCATATTTGAGATCATATTCAGATTGACACACCTGGACATCTCGACCGTCTGAATCAAGTTCTAGGACAACCTTCCAACATATGAGCAAGAGAAGAAATAAGTGAGCTGTCACTCCAGCAACAAAGCTTCGATGTTCCTTTTGCCTAGCCATCGATAGGCTTTGGGATGAGCAATGGAACCCAGAGGCTGACATTTCACTGTGCTGTGGGGGAAAAAAGCAACAACCATAAACAAGATGAGATGCCTAGTCAAAATGGAAGTTGGTCATGAGACACAGCGCAAGCTCCAGCGCACGGCTAATTATTATTAGCAGATGAAAGAGCTGGTTTATAACGTGGCAGCCAAGAAGAACTCCAGATGGAGGCTGAAAAGATAATTTCTTTGCACGGCCTTTGCTGATGGTGTTTATAAAAGTGGATGTCAAGGTAAGCTTGGCAAGCAACAAAAGAGATGAGTCTCATTCCTCCAGTCCCGTTCCCCAGATGCTGTCTTTTACCTTTCGGAGCGTGCATGAGTCCGCGGCTGGGTTTCTGCTGGGGAGAAGTACGCAAACACTCAAGGAGCAGCCGCACAGTCATTTTTCATAGGAGCTTTATTTTCATTTCTGTGATTTGGAAAGACCAAGTTTCCAAAGGCAGAGGTCCGGGTGATTGCTCTGCTCTCGAGTCCTTGCTTGCACTCTGGACGTTGTAAAGCAGCTAGGTTAAAATAAAGAGATGCATTTGGAAGAAAGAGCGTGCGAACTTTGAGTCGAATGCCCCCTTCCCGTGTCTTGATTTTATATCAAACAAAAGCACGATTGTTTAGAGAGTAGAAAGGTGTGAAGAACAGTTGTCAGGACCTTGGCTATTTTTTACTTGATGCATATCTTCCCCCCATCTGTGCCATCAAGTACTATGTCATAACCCATGGAGCCAACAAGTGTTCTGAAATGAGAGTGCCAATGCCTTCTAGAATACGTTGAATTGAAGAATAAATGTGCCACCTAATTTTCCCACTAATTAACTGGATTGTTTGTCTATTTGCGATTGAATTTTTCAAATTCTTCCTATATTTTAGATCCTCTGTGTGTAGGGGGGGTAAATATTTGCCATAGATATTTTCTCCCATACTACAGGATGTCTTCTCTGTTGATTGCTTCTTTTGTTGTGCAGAACTTTTAAATTTGATTCAATCTCATTTACCAATCCCTGCTGTTATTTTCTGACCCACTGGAACCCTACTTAGAGAGTCCTTACCTATGCCGACGTCTTTTTTTAAATTTATTTTAAACATATTTTTTGATTGGTTCTTGGGGAATTTCACATCATGTACCCAATCTCACTCATTTCCCAGTCCTTCCATATCCGCCTTTCACCCTTGTAGCCTCCCAACACCAAATTAAAAGAACAAAGATGAAACCAAAAAAAAACCCCATTTTGTTCCCCCTTCTTTCCTGGCTCCCCATCACCTATTCATTCCTCTTCGCAGCACTGGGAGCTGTAGCCTGTCAGGCAGTTTTATTGCAATGAGTTGTTGGTCTGGTTCAAGGTCTCTAGTTTCTGGTACAGCATCAATACTGGACCCTCATCAGAATTCCCCTTAGATATCCTGCTGTTGTCCTGAGTCATGGATATCAGGCAGTCATGGTTCTACAGGGTCAGTTCCTTGACTCACTCTAGCAAATCATAATGGTGTAGAGGTTGGGGTAGATCAACTCAGAGCACTGGATGTGGGCCTGGGTGGTAGCTGAGCTGTTCAGCCTGGGCCTCAGCTAGGACTGCGCCCCCCCACCCCCGCTCAGGTGTGGGGAGGAGCTAGCTCTTTGTTACCATGGTGAGGGTTGGTGTTGGCTCCCCTGAGTATGGGGGGTGGAGGAGACACTGCTCTCCCAGGGCCTGCCAGGGGCAGGCCAGCCCAGCACAGCCCTTGGACTTCAACAAGCTATACCTACATGTTCAAGAGCTTACCTCTAGAAATTTAAAAGTTTCAGGACTTACATTAAGGTCTTAATCTAGTCAGAATTGGTTTTGTACATAGTGGAAGATGTGGATCTATTTTCCTTTTTCTACGTGGGGTTACCCAGTTTTTTCAGGACTTGTTATTGAAAGGTTTCTCTTTCTATTTGTGTTGCTCAATCTTCCGTCACCTTGACACAAGCTTGAGTCATTTGGGAACATTCAATTGATTGGCCTATAGGCAAGTCAGTCAAGTATTTTCTTGATTAATGATGAAGGTGGGAGGGTCCAGCTCACTGTGACTGGTGCCAGTCTGGAGCAGGGGGTCCTGGGTTGTAGAAGAAAACAGGCTGAACAAGACAAGAGGAGCAAACCAATAAGCAGCAACCCTGCTTCAGTTCTCATCTCTAGATTCCTGTCTTGAGTTCCTTCCTTTGAACCCCTTAATGATGAAATGTGATCAGAGAGAACTGTAAGCTTTTGGTCATGGTGTTTTAGCTTAGCATTAGAAAACTTAACTGGGCATGCATTAGGCACCTTTGTCAAGAATGAGATAGTAGTAACTATACGGATTATTTCGATAACAACTATTTCATTGCGCCAATTTTTATGATTCTGTGTTAGTACCATGCTGTTGTTTTTACTATGACTATGTAGTACAGTTTGATATCAGTCCGATATTGTGATGCCTTCAGCATTGCTATTTTGGCTTAGGATTGTTTTGGCTATTTGGGAATTGTTTCTGGTTTAATATAAACTACAGAATCAGTTTCCTAGCTCCGTGGAGAATTCCATTGGAATGTTGGCTGGACTTTTATTGAATCTGAAGATTACTTTTGGTCAGGTGAACATTTTCTGTTAATTCTGCCAATTGAAGAACAGGTAGGGTACTTTGTACGATAGAAATACAGAGAGCCAATCCGTACACAAACTTTTTCAATAATGTAGGCATAATGTGATGTGGGATGCCCTTCTGTATGCTGTGAACATGTTTTATTACCACTGGTTAATAAAGAAGCTTCTTTAGCCTATGGCAGGGCAGAATATAGCTAGGCAGGAAATCTAAGCAAAGATTCAGGAAGAAAGATGGCAGAGTCGGGGAGACGCCAGCAGCTGCTGGAGAAGCAAGAGGTGAGGTAACAACCCACAAGCCTTGTGGTGTAATATAAACTAATAGAAATGGGTTAATTTAAATGTAAGAGCCAATAAGAAGTCTGAACCATTGGGCAAACAGTTTGTCATTAATATTAAGCCTCAGAGTGGTTACTAGGGAACTAGCAGGTGGGAGAGAAACCTCCAGCTACAACAATGGAAATACAAACTAAACTGCACTGAGATTCCATTTCACACCAGGCAGATAAAATGATTAACACATACATATCCCTCTCTTTCCCTCCTTCCCTTCCCCCTCTCTCATTTCCCTCTCTCTCCTGGTAAAGATGTGAGGGGAAAGGAATTTTTGTAGTGTAAATTAGCTCAGTGACTTGGAAATCAGTATGGGGGTTTCTTAAAAATTAAAAATATCTTGCATAATATCATCATGGAATATATGATACATAAATTTGTGAGGAATTATATGGTCCATAAATTTGTGGTTGTACCTCCAAGTAATAAAAGTTAAATTACTATAAAGATAATTGAATATCCATGTTTATTGCTTCATATCCAAACTATGAAGTCAGCTTAGATGCCAACGGCTGACTGAGCTGGCTGGTGTTTTGTCCACTTGGCACAAGCTGGGGTTATCTGGGAGGAGGAAAACCACAACTAAGGAACTGACTCCCTAAGACTGGCCTGTAAGCAAGTCTGTGGGACATTTCCTTGATTTAGTGATTGATATGGGAGAGACAGGCCTATTGTGGGTGGAGCTTTACCTGGTCTGGTGGTCCTGGGTTATATAAGAATGTAGGCTGCATGAGCTATTAGGAGTAAGTCAGTTAGCAACAACTCTCCATGTTTTTCTACCAGTTTCTACCTCCAGGTTCTTGTCAGGAGTTCCTGTCCTGACTTCTTGGTTGGTGGACAAGAAGTAAGATGAAATAAATTCTTTCCTCCCCAAGTTGTTTTTGGTCATGATGTCTTATTACAGCAATAGAAAGGTACTTAAGATATAAATTGATGGTGAAAATAGCATATATATATATACATATATATATGTAAGTACGTATTTTATATATATATATATACATACATACATACATACACACAATTTTCATCTATAAAGAAGAATAATGTGTTGTTTCCTGGAAAATGAACAGGATGAAAGATCACACTACAAAGTTAGACACTGAATGTTTTCTTTCAAGTGCGGCATTGAGAGGCAAGGAGGTGATGGAAGTAAGATGGCATTATTATAAATGTGAGGGGGAATGGTGGGCTAGGAAAAGGCAATCATGGGGTTAAACAGTCAGATATCATGACAAGCATGTGCAAACACTACAGCAATGTCCCTTCCTTTGTGAAGTTACTAGGTGTTGAGATGCTGATTATAATGCCAGGAAGACACCACTTTGTAGGCTACTCAGCATTACGTAATGCTGCTTCCTCAACATCAGTGTCATGAGTGACTGTTTCATGGTTTTAACTTTACCTTCGTTTCCAAACTTACCTACATCTTCTGATATATGTAACCTCACTTCCTCTTCACTGTCGTTATTTCCTGGTGTCTGAATATGGTCTCATTGCTTCCTGAAACTTTTGACAGTCACCAGTGATGCTTTAGGAAGAGCATGTGAAGATATTTTAAGGCTGATTCATTGTTTTGCCCTCCCCATAGCACTGGCCTTGTTGATCATCCACCCTGTCCCAAAAATGCTTCCTTATTCTCTAAATTCCACAAAGCTGTGAAACCAGCATGTCTTCTTCAGGTTAAAATCATGAAGCCTTTTTTGATGCACCCCTACCTATTTCCTTCTAAGCCTTCCTATATTTCTTTTGTAATATTCTGCCTTTATGGCTTTAAGTCTCACGATTCCTACTGTCGTCCGAGTCCTAAGGCATGCTTGTTCATAACCGAGTTAGTTTCTTGTTCCAGTCATTCCAAAAACTACTGTGTGTGTGTGTGTGTTTCTCCATAAACCCCCTGTTTACTGAATAAGCTATGCCATTATGTTCTGTGGCTGGATTCAAGCTAGTGGCAAACACATCCATTTTTCTTAATAACAAAAAAGCACTTCCTGTGAAGATGTAGAAAAAAAACCCATCAGCATTTGCATGAATCGATCAGGGCATTGCTCAAACCCTCCTCAGAGAAGCTTCTTGCAGTAGATGGGAACTAAGAGAGACCCACAACCAGACAGTTTGAAGAGAGTGAGGGATTTTGGAGCGCTAGGTCCTAAATGGGATGTTTTCATCAAAGCCTCAAGGCTCAGGGATCTGAGCTAAAAAGTGGAAAAGGGGACTCTGAGAGCCAGAGAAGATGGATGACCCTAAAGAAGCTGTGTCTTCCAGGGACAACAGGACTGATGTACAATGAGCTCACAGAAACTGTGGCGGTATGCACGGGACCCGCACAGGACCTGCACCGGACCCGCACCAGATGGACTACTAGCCCTGCAAGGGGGAATTAGACAAGCCTTCCCTCCCATAACCGAGAAGCTATTTACCACTGATGCGTTCTGGGAAAAGCAAAATCAGTTCTCTCCAGTAGAATGTCACTGAGTACATCAATCACACTCCAAGAGAGGCCCCACGCCTAGGAGTAGTTGACCAGAACAAAATGAACTCTTTTTTGTTGTTGTTGTTTTGGTTTTGGCAATTTTTGTCTTACTGGTTGTTTGTTTGTTTCGATTATTATTATTTTTTTTTGAGACAGGAGAGAGAGAGGGAACATTAAATTGGGTAGTGTTACGTTGGGAATGTAGGTCCCAGTCCCTCGCATCCATCCCAGCCCCCAGGTCTGGTCTGGACTTCAAATCCCAGCAGGCCAGGTCCTGACCCCTCCCTCTGGGTGGGATCAGGGGAGGGGTCAGGACCACTCCCCCAGAGTACTTAGGTGATTCCCCCAAAAGAAGAACACGTAGTCTCCCTTTCTTCCTTCCGGGGGTTGTGTTTCTGTGGCTTCCCAGTTTCCCATTAAACCTGGATATTTCTTATTTTGGCTTGTTTTGATTTGGCTTGATTGGGAATTTTTGTGTTGTCAGAGAGCTAATATTAAAAAATATTCCCAACAGGTAGTAAAGAAAGTGGGTGAGGACCTGGGGAAGTTGGAAGAGGGAAAATACAATAAAACTATATTGAATAAAATTTCTGCCTGTCCTGGAACCCGCTCTGTAGACCATGCTGGCCTTGAACTCACAGAGATCTGCCTGTCTCTGCCTCCCAAGAGCTGGGATTAAAGACATGAACCACTTCCATCTGGCTATTTAATTTTTTTTTTAACACACAAATGTTCATAGTATCTTATTTTCTTTATTTGTTTTAAATAATAAAGTAAAATATAATAAGCTAAAACAAACATTAATATCAGAGTTGGACAAAATAAACAAACAGAAAGAAAAGAGCCAAGGGGTAGACACAAGAAACAGAGACCCACTCCTTTGCACACTCAGAATCCTCATAAAAACATCAAATTTAAAGCTATAATCTATATTAAGAGACCTGGTACAGAACCGTGCAGGAACCAAGCATGCATCTAGTATACATATATACATTCACAGGCAAAACAGTTAGACTGGCAAGGTTTAAGAAGACTAAGCAGTGAGGTTAAAGTTTCCTAAGCTACTTTTCCAAAGCATCATTTTTCCATGAGCCCCTTTATATAAATTTGCTGTTGTAACTATCTCAGCCATTTACTTGTTTTACAATACGTTCCCTCCTCTGAATGATTACTTATCTATCAAGCGATTATATGATCTTTCTTCCCAGACTACACGATTTTTATCTTTTCTTTGCTATTTACTTCACATGTAAGATTACCAATCAGTTGTTATTTAAAAGAAACAGGAGAGAGTATCAATTAACTTGACTCTCTGTCATGTACATATGCTCCTGAGAATACAAGGATTCCAAGCATACTGGGAAGCTCACAGTTTCCTGCTTGGCCAGGAAATCTATGCAGACATCAAGGAAGCCCTGAAAGAAGCAAGTGTCATGGCAAGGTGAGCCTGTTCAGGACTATTGTCATCTTCACTACTGCTGCCATGACCTTGACTCCAAACTGTTTCACGACCTTGACCTCAAAACTCCCCTTGTCCTGATAGCTCCCTCAGAACACTATAGAACATTCACTGAGACATCCATCCCCTGCCTGTTCAGTGCATGTTTCCCTTTGGGGTGAAATCTCTGTTCCTATAGTGTATGACGAACATTAGCTATAACAGAGTTCTCAAGTTGAAGGCTTTCGCAAGGAGGAGAGTAGACTACAGCTTAAAACAGGATCATCAAATATTAGGTCGATTCAAAATGACAAATTTCCACTCGCCACCTCTTTTCTGAGTTATTAGTCTAAATCCAAACTCTCATAGACTGATCTGCTCTTTAAGGTATATTTGATATAGTGCCACCAACATTTAGTATTGTTTTTCAATATTTTTATGCTCAAAATAATGTAAAGACCTTGGGGGTAGAAATCTTATCGATATATACCTCTACTCAGGACTTTCCCCATTGCCTGTACAGTTATAGAATACTATTTTAAGATTGTTACATTTGTTTATGCTGTGGAACTTTCTTTGTAATGATGCAAAGATGTGTTGCATTCTTTTAGGTTGCATTTGTTTAACTCCGTGAAGCTGGGTTACTTTGCCTGTCTAAACACCTGATCTAAATGACCAATAGCTAAACGGTCAATAGCTAAATGGCCAATAGCAAGGTGGGAGAAAGGACAGGTGGGGCTGGCAAGCAGAGAGAATAAATGTGAGGAGAAATCTGGGAGACAATCAAGGAGTGAAAAAGAAAGAGCATAGTCAGACATGTAATAAGAAGGAAAAAAAAAGATATACAGAAATAACGAAAGGTACAAGCCCAGAGGCAAAAGGTAGATGGGATAATTTAAGAAAATCTGGCAAGAAACAAACCATGCTAAGGCCAGGCATTTATAAGTAATAGTAAGTTTCCAAGTGTCTTTATTTGAAAGCTGAGTGGCCAGCCTGAAAAGAGTCAAAGAGTAAAAACAAGACAAAATGAAACAATGACAACTGAACTGCAATAAATATGTTTTTTAAAGATGATATTGACCATACACTTCGTTTTGAGAGGTTGGCATCCTATGAGAACTTACAGTGTGTTTCAATTATTTTCATGTTGAATAAAACAAAAGATAGGAAATAACATTCACCACATACTATGTGTCAAGGAACCATGGAAAGAATATTCTTTTCTATAGCAAGAATGAGAACGAAAACAGTTGGGGTCTCCTTAGCCTTAAAACCGTGTACGTGTATAACTCTACGTGACTTCTGCCTTCCTTTACATCCACTCCTCAGCAACCAATTACGGTGGGCCCAACTGTTTGGGTCTTTTATAGAAATGGCTATTATTAGGTTCTAAAGAGATGGCTCAGGAGTTGAACACTTGTTGCTTTTCCAGGGGACTCAAGTTCAATTCCTGTCCCCCATGATGGATGGCTCACAATAGCTCACCCTACAGGGTGTTGGACACCTCTTCTGGGCTCTAAGGGTAACTTCACACATGTGGTAGACACATGAAACTATGTACATACATAGAAATAGATTTTTTTTAACAAATGAAATGGGTATTATTGGTTATAGAATCTTAGGAAGTTTCTCAGAGTTTTATGTCATGTAAGTGAAGAACTGGAACCCAAGGCCTCCTTGGTGTTTAATATTGTTGGGAAAGCAAGAACAGCTCAGAAAAGAGAGGGTCTCCTTTCTCTGAGGATTGATCTCCTCAGTTTCTGGGGATCACCTATGAGCTCATTTGAAATGCAGATTCTCTGGGCCTCTACCACCTCAGCAATTGTGGAGGAGGGGCTGGGAAATCTGGATTCCGGCAGACTCTCCAGCTGATTACAGAGCGCAGCAATGTCTTAGAACCACCGACTGATATTCAGTCTCCAAATGAGCATTCTCACGTGGCTTCGCACATTCCTGGGCTGTGCTGAAACCCTACTACCTGCCAATGGAATTCTTTTGTATATCACGATTTGTTTTATTAGTATTTTTTTTTACCATATTTTGTAATTCTGCTTTTTAAAACGTCATTCCTTTATCTGTGTCTGTATGGCTATTTTTCCTGTGTGTCTACAGCACATGTGTGCCTGGTGCCCTTAGATGCCAGAAAAAGGCGTCAGGTCCTCTAGGACTGTAATTACACACAGTTGTGAGCTGTCATGTGTGTGCTGAGAATCAGACTCCGTATTTTTAAGCCTTGTACTAATAAATTCCTAGTTTTCATGGATTTTTTTTTCCCCACCCTAGAGTCTTTGGGTGGGAAAAAAATGTTGTAAGCATACCCAGGCTTTAGTATTTGTTCTTTTCTCTGCTTGGAACGTATTTTCTCCAAACAGCCTTAAACCAGGCTATGGGTAACAGTTCAAATTACCCCTACCAGAGAGACCTTTCTTGCCCAACCCTTCCGGCTCTGTTATCATTGTCTGTGATTTGTCTTTCTTTTTACTTTTAATGGATTTTCTAGGCTTCTGATACACTATATGTGTCATTTCTTACATTTTCCTTTCTCTCCTTCTGTGCCACTAGAAGGTAAGACACACAATAGTAAAGATTTTTTTTATCTATTGTGTTATCCTGTATTGTCAGAGACTTGCAGATTGCTTAGCACATAATAATAATTCCTAATTATTTTTGACTAGATTAATGTTCTCACTTACATATAATTATACATTTTATCACTTTTGTAAATGAGATTTTACTATTCTAGAATGGCTACTTTTTTCTTTTATTGAAAATAGATTTCTTAGGTGGGTGGTAGTGGCACATGCCTTTAATCCTGGGAGGCAGAGGAAGGCAGATCTCTGTGAGTTCAAGGCCAGCCTGATCTACAAGAGCTAGATTCCAGGACAGGCTTTAAAGATACAGAGAAACCCTGTCTTGAAACAAACAAACAAACAAACAAACAAAAAAACAGAAAAAGAAAGAAAAAATATATTTCTTTTTTATACAATATATTCTGATCATGGTTTCTCTTCCTCAAGCCCTCTGAGATTTCCCCCACCTCCCCTCCCATTTAGCATAAAATGCGGTGGTCATTCAGAATAAAATCAATAGAAAACATTCAGAATTTTATTCTATTAAGTCAGTTGAAGTTATCCAAAAGTCCTATGTGGTCTTTATAATGAAATGTTAGTGGCTACTATAATTTCATATTATTAATGAGTTTCTAGGCTAGTAGAGGAAAAAAAAAAGTCGCCTAATTGATGTTTTACTAAACACCCAATTACCGCTTAGTTACAGATGCTTTTAGGATAATTCTTGCTGAGTAATTGTTCCCTTTTTGTTTACATAACAAAGGCCATTGGTAGCAGGTTTCAAAGGGATAGCTTTAGTTGCCTGCTTTGATGAACTTGTTTAGAACCAAAATTGACCAAAGTCTCCTGCCAAATTAGATATTTGACCCAAAACGGATCAGAGCACTGACGTTTAGCTTAGCGCTCAGGACTTAATCTACTTTTCAAACAATAATTAATGCTGAAAAATATCCGAGTGTTTAATTTTAATCCTGATTTAACAGATGAGGAGCCAAGGGGGAAGAAGTTAAAGGGCTTATTTAAAACACATCACAGATTCACAGCAAGCCGGGACTTCACGCGTGGTTCTCAGCTCATGTTTGGAAATTCGTTCCTGCCTTGATCTTCTGCCCGTACAATCGCTAGCATCTAGGCCTGAGAAGTTGGTGACTGGTAGTCGGCCTTCTCCAGTGCTATTATTCTGACTAGGAGCTTCCATTAACTTTCGGTCTCTGGGCTGAGACCTGGTTTATGTTCATAAAAAGTGAATTTCTCTAGCTGAATTTGTGTCATTATTTTGGTTTCTCTCAACCCTTTGGATAGAAGAGTTAAACTGGTAGGCTCCACAAAAAAAAAAAAAAAAAAAAAAAAGCACAAAGTTCCACATATAGGTTAGCAAAGAGCATATAATTGTTTACAAAGAAATCAGCCAATATGGGGTCATAATTTCTTTCTCCGGGGCATAGGTTCATCATATAACACTTGTAGACTCTCACAACTCAGTCAAAGAGATGTACAAGGGAATATAATAAAATGCTCTATTTCTTCACAGGGAACAGAGAATTTCTGCTGAAGCCTGCCTGCCTTTAGGTATGGGCTCCTTTATTTTAGGAAGAAAGACTTCCAAGTGTCAAGCCATTCGCTTGTTGGTAAGATTATTTTGTTTCTCCCCGTCTTCATATTTGTGATTTGCTCCTCAAATGATGGTCATGGTAAAAGTTCTCTAGTAAAGTTGTCGTAAGAATTAGGTGAAGTGGTCCGGTATGAGTAGCACAGGGCTTGGCATGTGGCAGGAACAGGGTCATTATTAATGCTATCAGTCCTCTCATCTTGTTCCTCCTTGATGTTAAATGACGATGGCTATTAAGTGCTGATGGGAACAGCAACGGTGGGAACAGCATCCTCAGCACGAACAGGAATGAGGATAGTTCGTGATTATTTTCCTGTCCTTGTATTCCAAAGACTGGCTGTGAACACTTACCCTAGTCAGACCTAACAAAGGCTATAATATGACTATTACCTACTTTAGTTGTCAGATGATTCTGGTACTCAGCACGGATAGTTCAAGCTACCATTAAGCAGCAAAAGTCAAGGAAATAGAACCTTTCTCTTTTAGAATAAGCAAGAAATGGCAAGAGTACAATAAATGGTTACAGCTGATCAGAGAGTCAGTTGTCTCTAGATAGTGGAACCAAGAAGGAAGGCAGAAATGCAAAGTTACTACTGATCTGCTGTGTTACCAACACAGATGCTTTCTGAGTGTCTCTGAACTGGCGGATGCCTAGCTAGTTCCTGTACGCAGCACAGCTGCCCCACATGCCTAGGAGGATAGACATGTAGAATGTCTTACTTAATAAATCATCAACTTACTTTCAGTGAGTACTTTTTTTTTTGCTCTGCAGAGATTGGAAAGCTAAAATTCTACCTTTCCCAGGTTCTCTTAAACCTGGGATGTCTGTCCGATGTGATGTGAATTAAGGGTATTGAACAGATTCATGTGAGGCTCAACTCGGATCTTCAATTACCCAGTGTAGAGGGGAGGGCAAGCACCTGCTTTCCCTAATTCCGGGGACCAGGGCTGGTCTTGTGCTGTGTTATGGTTTACTCTTTTGACTTTTTTGGCTGTTTAGTCTTTTTTTTAACTTTTTGGGGGGGCACCCACCACCTGGCTCCCAAATAAATCACACACATTTCTTAGTTATGAATGCCCAGCCTTAGCTTGGCTTGTTTCTTGCCAGCTTTTCTTACATTATTCTGTCTACCTTTTGCCTCTGGGTTTTTATCTTTTCTTCCTTCTGTATGTCTGACTTTCACTGTTACTCCATGGCTGGCTGGGTGGCTGAGTGGCTGGCCCCTGATGCCCTCCTCTCCTTATTCTCTTGCTCCTCTTCTTCCTCGTTTCTCCTTCTATTTGTACTCTCTGTCTGTCAGCCCCGCCTATCCTTGCTCCTGCCTTGCTATTGGCCATTCAGCTCTTTATTAGACCGTTAAACGTTTTAGGCAGGCAAAGAATCACGGCTTCACAGGGTTAAACAAATGCAGCATAAACAAAAGCAACACACCTTAAAATAATATTCCCCAGCAGTTCCGAAGGTAGCTGTTCTTGAAGCTGCTGTCTCAGAAGTCCGTTTCTGTGGTTGGGCCTTGGCAGGTGTCCTAGAGCACTCTGCTTAAGCTTATGAACTTAGCTATTCTAATCATTCTGTAAAACTCTTAATATTTGGGAAGGGTAGCATTCTCTTTCTGTCCAGAAAGGCCAACATGGATTCCATCTGCTGTAACGGAGCCTTGACGAATAAACGGTTTTCTCCTGGTTAGAATTTTCAGGGTTGAAATTCGAAGGCACATGGAATGAATTCCAACTTCATTCTTTCTTCTCATCACTGTTTTTTTTTTTTTAAAATCTTGCCTTGGTCAAACTCCACTTCCCTCCTTAAATATTCCCTGATGCTCCCCAGCTAATTTACTTTCTTTGATCCCCTAGTTTTAAAATTTAATAAGCGTGTGGGTTTGTTTGTTTCAACGTATTCTGTTTCCTTTCGATCATGCCTTCTTACTCGCAAAATGCAAATGTTTTGTGGGATGCAATATTAAAATATTACTTAAAGGCCTTTGCATTTCCACAGTGGTTATCAGGGTGTCGCAGGTGTAGTGAGGGCTGGAGGAATTTACTCAGTATCATCTAGGCAGTTTCCCTTTGAAACTCTGTGTCTGGGGGTCCTTTACCAAGACTTTGAACAATAACACACTTGCTGATGTCTGCTCATTCTCTCTTCCTATTTCTTGAGCTGCAGACCCAACCTACTCATTATATCCATGGATTTCCCCTTGAACATGCTGCTTATACCCTAGGCCAAGCATTCTTCAAACAGGATTCACCGCCTGTACCCTCAAGCCTGCCTTTCCTTTCAGACTGCTGTTAATAAGCAGGAGACTGCGTTTTCCACACCATTTAAGCAACAACACGTTGAGAACAAAGTTGAACAGCAAGGATTCCAGAGTTAAGGTGACCTGGTTAGGGTCACCCTGGCTCTGTCACCTGATGATTTGGCTAAGTGACTTCATTTCTGATTGCTTTAGCTTTCTGTATAATACGTGACTGATAATCACACCTCCTGTTAGAAGGGTTGAATAAATGAGAATATAGAAAGTGCTCCTGGTGTCTAGCTCATAGTGAGCATGTTTAATATTACCAAGTTTTTAAATTATCTTGTTGTGTGATTCTTATTAAATAAGAGATTAAAAACCAACATCTCTCAGAAAATACATAGATGTCAGTATGTTTTCTATTTAGGCAACATCTACCCACTCTACATTCATGAAATTAAATATAGAATAACTTCTTTAAACTCACCTCATCTACTAACTTTAACCTCTAAAATTTAGCATCCACAGATAGGGTTAAACCCCGAAAACCTGTTTATGAAGTGTGGTCTGCTTTAGGAGAACCATAAAGACCTGCTGGTGTTTATATAGCTCTTCCAGAGGAACACTAAAACTTGACAATCCTTTTGTACCTCTTATTTTCAGAGGGAGGCACTGACTATAATTTGTTAAATTTTGTGAGCTCTTTTTATATTGTATAAAGTAGGATGGAAAAAGAGGCAAAAAAAAGGTTTTAAAACGAGGAACTGAAATAAAAGGAAGATGTGTAATTATCCGCCTACTATCTCTTAACTTTATTTTTCAACTTCTCCGTCTGCTGTACAATAAATAAACTTGCAGATACGTAAAGACATCCCACCATACCTGAAGCCTAGACAGGTTAGTGGGCATGGATATGGAGTTTAGAGTTGTCTTTTTCCTATTTTATTGGGAAAATGACTTCAGAAGACTTGCTTTTTAGCCATTAAGACAGGTCATGGAAATAGAAAATCGGCGCATGCTCACTGTCTCCTGCTTTTGACCCCAAGATGCTGTTGCTTCCAGATGATGTTATTGCCCTGAACCCCTACTCTTCGCTACCAGGCTCTACCATGGTCCTGCTCAGGACACACCCAGTGAGTAGAAAGACAGGCGTCTTCTGATACCAGGCAGACTTTTGTTTACTAAAGAGAGCCAGGCTGTTTCTAGTTCCTAGTTATGTTCTGGGGATCTCTGAGACTCAAAGGATCTACTGTCAGTTAAGATTTTTCATGGCTATTTCACAAATGGAAGTTACTTTCATCTTTTTTTCTTTTTGGTTTTTCAAGACAGGGCTTCTCCAGGCAGTACCTGTTCTCCTGGAACTTGCTCTGTTGACCAGGCTGGCCTCAAACTCAGAGAGATCCGCCTGCCTCTGCCTCCTGAATGCAGGCATTAAAGGCACACACCACCACCGTCTGGCCTATTTCCATCTTTTAAAGCTAGCATCAGAATTCATTTTGGATAGGCTATATGGTGGTTTGAAAGAAAATGCCCCCCAAAGGAAGTGCCACTATTAGGTGGTATGGTCTTATTGGAGTAGGTGTGTTTTTGTTGGAGGAAGTGTGTCACTGTGGAGGTGGGCTTTGAGGGCTCATATATACTCAAGCCACGCCCAGTGAGGCTGACCACTTCCTGTTTTGCCTGTGAATCAAGATGTAAGGACTCTCCGCTACTTCTCCAGCATCATGTGTGTTTGCATGCTGCCTTGCTTCCAGGCCATGACGATAATGGACTCAACCTCTGAACTGTAAGCAAGCCACCAAAAATTAATGTTTTCCTTTATGAGAGATGCTGTGGTCACGTCTCTTCACGGTAATAGAAATCCTTACTAAGGCTTTGTAGGAAGCACAGAATGACCATTCTGAGGATGCTGTGGGTGGTGTTCCTTATATTCTATCTTCTCTCTCTTTGTTCCTGGGGTCAGTCAACTTAGGATAAACTGAGACAAAGAGAAAGCTATCTTGCCCACTTAGTATACCCAGTGGGAGAAATTTAAATTTCTGAAACGTGGCTGAGGGTGGGGATAGGGGTAGGAAACTTGTTAGGGACAGGGTAGGGGGTATGAGAAGACTAAGGTCTGCATTCCCCATTAAAACCCACTAAGTCATGTGGACTCTTCTAGAAACTACAATAAAAACTAAAAAGAACCAGTAAAATAAATGCTGTATTTTCATTTTATGTGCCATGTCATTTTTGGACACACAGAGTCAGCGATTATATACCGGACACTGCAGTTATACAGAGAGGAGTATTGAGGCCAGTTGTCTGGAGTTCTTCAAAGAGATGTAGTTAAGGTTCTGAGTTGTGGAATGAAAGGGATTATTAACCTAAATAGTCTCATTCATTCCCACTCCTATATCATCAGTAAATCTAAGGTTGTTTTGTTTTTTTTCAGCACAGCTTTTTTCTGTCTATCTTGGTAGGGGTTACTATTTTCTAATCACTCAACCACTGATTCAGTGTTTCTCTCCTACTTCTTGAAGACCAGGGAAGCCAGATCTTATTCATTATTTAGTACAGACACTTGTATGTGTGCCTTCTAGTTCTGCATTTGGTATTCCAAAGGAAATGGGGCTGTGTCTTTTTTTAGTTGGGTTCCTCACGACAGGGAAAATGAAAAAAGTCATCAGATGGAAGCTGTGATGGGGCTGGGGATCCAGAAGAGAGGAGCAGTTGGGGTGGTGGGTAAGCCTGAGGAATGTGTCTCCCAATCTGTATTGATGAGAGGTGGGCTCTTTCTTAGGCAAGTAGTGAAACTTAATCAGGAGAACATAAGCCTACTTAGGCAACTGGTAGATTTTTGTAGAAAGGGGTATGAATGACAAGCTGGGAAAGATGGGTCATGATGAACTAATCTAAATATTCTAATGTGGGAAAATAATTTGGTAATAAAGGTTGAGCTAACCTACTTGACATGAATTGGCATAAGGCTATATATACATGGTCTTTTTGCCCCTCATGTATAATGGGACTCTTCTTATATTTTGCAGCAGATATGTTAATGTTTGTGAGTTCTTCCCCATGTCTTCATAGGAAGTTACATCATAATCTAAAATATTCTAAAGATTCAGAATTTGAAACTATAATAGTCTCTTAGATTCTCAAGGGGGGCTCACTGTGCTCTTGAATTTGGATTTGGTGCTGGGATGAGTGGAAACAGCTTTTCCTGGTACCCCTTAAATCAGCTTGCAGGCATTGCTGAAGTTGCCTGTCTTTATTTAAAGGGATACTTGCAGAGGCGGACACACCCATTCAATTAAATAAGTGTTCCCACTACCCCTCTCAGTATATCTTCCACCTCCTGGGATACTGTGGCATTGAATATAGTTCTTGGCATTAAGTTCTTGCATTGCAGGCCTTCACAGGAAACTCCTGAGTTACGAACGCTGTTCCTCAGGAGTGCACCTCAGAGTTTTGTGGTGACAGCAGAGGATATATGGATGTGGGTCCATTGTGACTAATGTTGATTGCTCTTGGTGACACAAAGTCAGAACGGGGATGATAAACATGTGCTCAGTGGTACCCACAGTCTTCTTTCTTTCTTTCTTTCTTTCTTTCTTTCTTTCTTTCTTTCTTTCTTTCTTTCTTTCTTTCTTTCTTTCTTCTTCTTCCTTCCTTCCTTCCTACCTTCTCTCTCTCTCTCTCTCTCTCTCTCTCTCTCTCTCTCTCTCTTTCTCTCTCTCTCTCCTTCCCTCCCTCCCTCCCTCCTTCTCTCTTTCTTTCTTTCTTTTTTTTTTGATTTTTCAAGACAGGGTTTCTCTGTGTATCTCTGGGATCTCTTGGTATCTTAGAATTCGCTCTGTAGACCAGGCTGGCCACGAATTCACAGAGATCCACCTGCCTCTCTGCCTCTTTGAGTGCTGGGATTAAAGGCGTGCACCACGAATGCCCGGCTGAGGTGAGCCAGTCTCGTGCTGTGCTCCTCAGGGCTGCTGCTTCTGTGTCTAGAAGATTTGTCATCTTAGGAGATAAAATGTTAGTCTGAAGGGGATAATTTACACTCCTAATACAACTCCTTGCTCAGATATTTCTTTGCGCATTTAAAAGCACTTCAAAATGCCCTGCCATTATGATGCCCTTAATATGATGGCTGAAGCGGGGAGGTGTCAGGAACTGCAGACAGGAGTATGTCCTCTTTCAAACAGAATCCTGCATGACCTCAGGTCTTTGTTCTCTGTAAATTTTCTCCAGATTTTTTTGTTTACCTTGCCGAGCCAAATTTCTTTCAAAAGAATTATAGCTGTCCTCTATGTGAGATTCATTTTAAAAATGCTCCTTTGTCTATGCAGCTATGATAGAATAATGTGTTCCTTGCTGAGCAGAATGCCAAGTAATTTCTTATCCAATAAAAATGAAAAACTGAAGCTGTTCCAAAGAAACTTCCAAATTTCTCTGCAAGCTAAGCTTCAGGGAGATGCCCTAGCATCCCTGAAGACCAGTAACTTCTGCCCAGGACCCCTCTATCTCTTTATCTCTCATCTGGGCAGTGGGCATTGTGAGAGTTACTGGATGTTTGTAATTTCTAAGACAAAAAACAAATAGTACAAATGCTCGAGGAAGCCTTGCTGCTACATCTTATACAAAGCAAAAATCAGAAGTAGTCCTAAAATTCACTATCACTCACTATGGTTTTCAGTGAGGTCCTCACTGTAGGGGCCAGGACCTCATTAGGGTCATGGGTGACTGATGTATACAAACCCATTTATTCCCCGAAAAGATGCTTGCTCACATAACAGTTTCACACATTATGAGAAAGTACAGATTCTCTAGAAATCTCATGTCTGTACACAGTGTTAATGTACAAAAATATCAGAGAAAACAAGTAGGCAGAGGTGCTTTTAAAATGTCTTTTATAAAAAAGGTACTTTCTGTAAATGATGTTGTTTTCTATGTAAGTTTTAAGGAACCAAAAAGCATCTAAATAATGTTTAATTATTTATGAAATTATTTATAACTGACATAATAGATAACAGAAATCACAACAAAATTATTTTCAAAAATCCTCGTGAGAAAAGGTAGGTCTAAAGAAACCAACACAAATTTTTGCATAAATCCAAAATGTGGAGACACTTAAGAAAGAATTGCATCTACAAAATCAACGGACCTAGAGCTATCATGCTCGTATTTGAAATAACACTGTCTTCCCGGAGTGTGGGATTTTGCCCCGGCTTGCTGTCTCCCTTGTCTGGGCTCCTTGCACGCTGTGCATGGTTCAGAGTGAAAATGATGATGACAGTGAGAAGTGGGAAGAAGTACGGAAGTCAGTCACCGTGGTGAGCGTGGATGGCTTTCCAGCGTAGGGGACCTGTGAGCATGGCCTTCTACTTACGGAGAATCGCGTACAGGGTTGAACGAAGTCCAGCCAGAAATGGTTGAGCGTCCACTTGCCCAGAGCTTTGCCGTCCACTCCACAGGCGCCAGCATAGTCAGTATAGTTAGTTGGTAGAGCTAGTTCTCTTTACAACTGTGGATCTTAGTAAATAGTAGTTATCACTACCACCCTTACTTTTGAGATGAAGTTATTAATGTCAGAAGTGTCGAGCACCTGCCCCCCTCTAATTCAACTAGTTCAAGGTGAAGCATAAATGCAGATGTCTTATGCCTTTCCTTTTGTCTTCTGTCTTTCCTTTTCACGGTACCATTTCCTACCAGAGACATCTTGTCAGTGAGGATTTGTGAAGTTGGACCATCTTCTCTCAGGGCAGAAAGGATGAAGGTCGCCTGAGCGTGTTGGACTCGTGGACAGAGAGAAAGGCCTGACCTACAAAAGTATCTCTTCGAGAAAAGTAGTGGTTTATGGGGTGCTAGG
This sequence comes from Myodes glareolus, assembly GCF_982192425.1. NCBI lineage: Eukaryota > Metazoa > Chordata > Mammalia > Rodentia > Cricetidae > Myodes > Myodes glareolus. The sequence continues at coordinate 23,612,556 of NC_142051.1, forward strand.
AGTTGGGGAGCAGAGAACAGAGAACCAGTTTTCTTATTTCTTGGACTGTCAGAGATCACCCGCAAATAGTACAGTCTGAGGATAAGGAGGAAAGAGGCCATTAGAAAAGTGGAGGGCGGATGCCTAATCAGTTTTATGCTTCATTCTTTGCTAATGAAGATCTTGGTGGTTATTTTTCCCCTTCCAAATTCCAGCTCAAAGCTGAAAGGTCAGGGGTGCTGGAACAAATAGCGACAAAGACACAGTATGTTCTAAACCATGTGACAAAGTAGATGCAAATAAATTGCTGAACTTGAGGGCATCTGTCCAGAAGAATTCAAGGAGCCCAGTCTGTGACTCTTGGGTGATTTATAGTCATAGATGACCTTTGCATGCTCCTAAAATTTGAGAATCGATATCAGACTCAGTTTCCTGATTCAAAAAGATTCAAACTTTAAAAACCATATACATAGGCTTTATTAGTCTTTAGATTGCTTTTATATTTACTATGAAGTTGAGAGAAATGCATATAGATTCTACGTGTATGGTTCAACTCAGTCTTTCGGGACTGCTAGAATGAAGTGCCCTCTGTGTGGTGGGTAGACAACAGAAATATATTTCTTATCGTTCTGGGAGGTGGAAAAACATAAGCATGCATACACAGATTTGGGGAGAGATGCAGGTCTGGAGCCTTGTTCATAGACAACTATGTGTTCACTGTGTTTTCATATGGCAATGGAAGCGAGGAACTCTATGGGGTCCCTTTCATGAAAACCCTGCAATGATGAATTAATCTTCATTGAGTCCCCCTATCAGATCCAACACCATCACTCTGGGGATTAGGGTAGCAATATTAGAATTCTGCGGAGATGTGTCCAGTCTGCAGCCTCCCTCCATACCCCCAGCATCTCCTTCTGTCAATATTCTCTACTAGAGTTGTTTGTTTGTTACAGCCACAGAACCTAGGCTGACACATTGTGATCATCTAAACTCAGAGGTCATATTAGGGTCTCTTAAACTTTTCCCATTTGTGGCTCCGTTCCCCTGAGAAACTTTATGCAACCTTGGATTTTTAAGTATCTATAGTAGATATTCAAATAAAACATTGGCTAATTAATGATAAATAAATTAATTTAAAAACCATCCTTTGGTCTACATGAAATTTTATCATATATTAGGGAGAAACACAGTTGCCTGTTAATGAGATGGAAGCTAATGAGATGGAAGTTTATTATTATATAAAGAATAGATTCTTGTTTGAGTATTTGATACTGCAGGACAAAGCATCTTCAGCGTGTTTCAGAGTTGATTAGTATTTTAATTTTATAATCATCTATGCTTTGGATGTGGTTTTGCATAACTGTCTCATCCAAAGTGGCAATTTATGATCATTTCAGAAATGGTTGGAGATTCCGCCTGAATTGCAAGCCAAAATTCACTTAATAATTCTTTTATGAAGCTCAAGTCAGCAACTCAGATTTTTTTTTTTTGGAGACACTGTCCTAGCTGTCCTACAACTAGCTCTTGTAGACTAGGCTGGCCTCCAACTCACAGAGATCCATCTGCCTCTGCCTCCTGAGTGCTGGGATTAAAAGTGTACACCCCCACCGCCTGGCTATAAGGCGTTCTCATGAAACATAATCCCGAGATATATTAACTTGATACTTGCATGTTGAGGTGTGAGGATGTGAAAAAGTCTTGTAATTAAACCACGTGTTTCTACAAGAGTGCAAAGCCTTGCATCTACAGTAAACTATCACAATTGCTAGCAGATCACAGTCTCGACTCTGAGGCTGAGGAGCTTTAGACAATGCACATTGGCTTTGCATGGCATGATAGCATGTGTAGTACAGAGTGTGTGTTCAGAACCACGGCTTCAGTGCAGCCCTGCTATGCAGCTTGGGATAATGCTCACATTCATTGTGTTTGATTTTGAATTAAATTTTGGTTGTTATATGTTGAAAAGTCTTTTACTAGTGCCGTTTATATAGTGTGTGTGTGTGTGTGTGTGTGTGTGTGTGTGTGTGCATGTGGTGTTTGTGTGCAGTAGACTAGTTAGTTACACCCTTCAAGTGGGGTTCCCTCTTGGTGCTGTAACAGTCTATGGGTTTGTATAAGCTCATATGAACATGCATCCAGCACAGCAATGGCATAGATAACAGTATTTTCCTTGTCTTAACCTCCACCGTGTTCTGCTTATTTATCCCTGTTCATCCTCCCCACTTTCTACTTTTGAAGCTATTTCTCTCTTCATCTGTTTCTGCAGTTTTGTCCTGACTAGGATGTCACATAGCTGGAATCACAATATGTAGATTTACAGATCGTCCCTCCCAGTTTGTTAGATGTATTCAAGCTCCCTTCCTGGCTTTTCGTGGCTTGGTGGAGCATTTCTTTTTTAATTCAAACAGAGACCAGGCCTGAAGAATTCCAGAAGAGACAAAACCCAGTCCAGCCTCATAAGTGACTTTATCCTTGTTTCACTGGCAAACAGAAGTGAAACTGAACCTGAGCTATTTCTTGTAAATGCTAATATTAAAAAAGGAAACTAAAATTCAACCCATAAAAGCCACAAATTAACTTTTAAATGTATAGCTAGATCCTTCTATCAGTGCAGACCAAGTAAAGGCAGCTGTCCAGCCAGAACCAAACCAGATTATTCCTGCTCTACTTGTATATTGTCTTATAAAAGATGCTCCCTTGCAATTCTGCTTCCAATGCTGTGCCGTCCGTATATCATTATTAGTCCAAGCAAACGCTTTGTAATTCCATTGTTCCATAGCAGCTTACCTTTAAATAATGTTGACGACTATAGTCTTGTTTTGAATAGATGATTTATTAATTTATGTACATGCTTTTATAACTAAGACTGTTAAAGTATCCATGTACAAAATCTTATGTGTTTGTGTGAGTGTGTGTGTGTGTATGTGTGTAACCAAAACTTTAGATTCTTCTGGTTGAATACTCAGATGGGGGAAAATGTGTGCTTGGTTTCATTAGAAACAGCCAAACCATGGCTGGGGTTGTACCTCGGTTAGAGTGTCTGTGTGGCATGCATGAAGCAAGATGGTGCAGATCTATAACCTCAGTTCTGTAGAGGTGGAGGAGGGAGGATCAGCAGTTGAAGGTCATCCTTGGTTATACAATGAGTTTGAGGCCAACTGTGCTACAAAAGGCTGTTCCAAAACAAAGCCAAACAATAGTAAGCCCCTCCCAAACTGTCTTGCAAAATGACTGTACCATTCTGCATTCCCAACAGGGACACATCAGAGTTCCTGCTGCTCCCCACATTGGTCGGCACCAGTTGCTTTTTGACAGCATTCTGGGTTCGAGCCTTTCTATAGAAATGTCTCCAACAGTTTTAATTTACATTTTCTGAACATGTATGATGTGAGTTGTCTTTTCCCATGCTTGGTTGCCATCTCTGCGTCTTCTCCATTGAGGTATCTCCATGTCTTGGTCCTGTATTACAAGTGGGGTGTTTATTTCCTCATTGTTGAACTTGAGTCCTCATGAATTTTGGACAATGGTCTTTGACTGTTACAAACAGTTCTTGCTGCTCTGAAGCTCCTCTTCTCATTTTCTTCACATTGTTTTGTTCATCTTCTCAGTGATTTTTTTTTCATGGATCTTGCCCTCTATATTGTACTTTTAAAGTAATTGCTAAGTCACCCAAGATTCCTCTTTTGTTAGCTTATAGGAATTTTCATTTTAATTTTAGGGTTTTTATCTATTTTGAGACAATTTTCATGAGCATCTGTTTCCAGAATCTAGTACCTTCATTGAAAGGACTGTTCTATGCCAGAGATAAATTGACTGTATTTATGAGTCTACTTTGGGTTCCTTTTGTATTCTGTTGATCTATTGGTCTTGTCTTTCGTGAATGCCACTGTCCTGATGATTGCAGTCTGACAGATAGTCATGTCACTTCTTCAACTTTATTTTTCTATTTTATTCACAGTGTGTTGGTTATTATGAATCTCTTGCCTTTTTACGAGCACTTTAGAATCAGCTCATTGACGTCTGTGAAACGATTCGCTGGGACTTTGAGTTGGATGGCATTGAGTCTGCAGGTCAAATCTGGAAAATCTGGACTCGCAGATGCGACAGCTTCTGCTGGACAGATTCACCTTCCTTCTTTCTTTCTTTAGCCCCAAGTTCATGCAGCACTGCCACCTCTCTGGTCTGCACACCTTAGACTTAGTAGACAGCTACTGACGGTAATTGCTCTGTGGCTTCCTCATTCATGCCTGTTTGCTCAGCTCCTCTTGTCATTTGTGTGATTGATGCCCTAAGTTAAACTTTCTGCTATGAATTCTGGAATGGTTCCTGGCTCTCTGGTTGATTCCTTATTGATGCTTGAATATAAAGTACTTAATATAATATCTGCACAATAATTTTCTTAATGCAATGGATATAAACAAATAACTGACGTGGAAAATGGCCAATCTCTAAGAGTTTTAAATCTGAGTAAACTACCACAGGCTCCTAACCTCTTTTTTTGTAACTTCTAAATCTATAAAGCTCTGAAAACTGAATTTAAAATGAATGTGTAGAAAACTCATTTGATTGCAAATTCTGACGTGAACAGATAAGAAGCTACGTGTACCTTCTATATAGTTGCTTCATCTACTGGCTTTATTGAATAAAAAAAGATGAATGAATTTGATTCCAGAAGACAACCAGCAAGGAGGTCATGAGTTCAATTTCAGGGGACTCCATTGAGGAAGTATTGCAGTGAGTGGAATTTGCACAAAAAATTCTAAGTGACTCAGGGCTCGGGAATCCATTGGATCCAGCTGTAGGGTGACATTGTAAGACCTTATTACATTTTAATGAAGAAAGAGTTGTCTTTGAAATGGGCCTGATGGAAGGGCGAATGACAGAGATGAACAGTAAGGGCATTCTGAGTAAGAAGAAAGCTATGAAGAAAATTGTAAGAAAAGGGAACATTAATTTTTACATGTAAGAAATATAATATATGAGCAAGAGTAGGTAAGAAAAGAAGAATGAGTATTATATAAATAATAAGGACCATCAAACATTGAATATTACTATTAGGAAATTGGGAACTTTTAAGGATAATGACTTTGATGTTGTGCTGAAAGTCATTAAATGGCTTGTGGTGGAAATTTTGGAGATGGGGTACAATTTAACAGGCTGCTTAAGTAAAATAGGTCAATGAATTGAAATAAAGCAGCATAATTTTAAACAAATACAGATTATGTGAATATAGAATCTATAAGAGGTGATAATTGATTGTATGGGCATGACACAGGAGGGGAAAGGGTGAGTATTTACAGTTCTAGCAACAGAAATCTCCAAGGCAGGGGGAGGAACAAGAGTTGGGTGATGAATGTTTAAGTTAGGATGTACTGAGGAACTCAAATATGAAAGTCATCTGGAGCTGGTGGAATTTACCGAAGATGGCAAATAAATACGAGCTTCCCTAAAGTCATCCACTGATTCATGGGTTATGCAAAAGGGATTTCAAGTGTGTTCATCATTTGAATTTAGCATATGGAAATTTGACTTCGGAATGGGGAGATCTGCTTTCACAAGCTCTTCAAAACAAAAGCCTTGCCAATGCTACCATTTAAAATAGATTTCTGTCGCTAAGAATAGAGGCGCTTATTTCCACATTAACAGTTCTCTTCCCTAGCACATACACTGTGGCTTTAGAAGTGCAAGCTGGGGGTGGGGGACACCCAATTACAAAACGAAATTTCAGAATGAGTTCATGGTTTAGACTTTGTGATGATTTTGCATTATGCACCAAGGGCGGTATGAAAAGCCTCCTTCCTCAAAAGTGGTTTTATTAGACAACTTCCCCCTTCCTTTGTGCAATGCCAGCCACCAAAACCACGGACATATTTTTATTGTTGCTCAAGTGGCATTGAAACCGCACTGCCACAGCGGCAGATGCGCCTCTCGTATGGAGACAGCGTCTTGCTTACAGGCCAACATGGCCTTTAAGCTTACAGCCAGTTCTTTTCCACCATGTGGGTCTCTTTGGGGCTGGGATGGGATAACCTGTGATATGTGTATAGCTGGATAATTACATTTGTTTGCTAGAACTGTTGTGACAACCGCCACAAACTGAATTTTACTATCCTAGTTTTAGAAGAGAGAAGCTTGACACCAGTGTGTAGTATGAGAGAGTGGGGGCCCTTTGTTTATCCTGCCCGCCCGGTTAGCTTAATCCCTAAAATAATCACACAGAAAATGTATTAATTAAATTATTGCCTGGCTCATTATATCTAGCCTCTTATTGGCTAACTCTCACATCTTGATTTAACCCATTTCTAATAATCTGTATTGCCACTTGACTGTGGCTTACCGGCATGAGTCTAACCAGTGTCCATCTCGGGCAGGAGAACCATAGCATCTGCCACACTGCCCTTCTTCCCAGCATCCAGTTCTCTTTTCCACACCTATCTAAGTTCTGCCCTATCAAAAGGCCAAGACAATTTCTTTGTTCAACTAATGAAAGCAACACAAATACAGAAGGACCTCCTATACCACCAGTGTGCCAGAGAACTGTTGGTGAGGGGGTAGGATCTATCCTGGGCCTATGTCCTTTGCTCATGGACACTGTCTTTTCCTGTGTCTGGTCACATCATTCCCTCAATGCTTGTCATTCTCTTTGTGTATTTTTATTTTTTAATAAGAACGTCAGTCACTTTGGATCAGGGTCTACACTGATGTTTTCATTTTGATATATTACTTTCACAATGACCCTATGTCCAAATAAGGGCACACACTGGGATACTCAGAAATCCACTGTGTCTTTTTGAGGCACAGAGTTCAAACTATAACCACACATTGTTATTAGGTGTGCTCCTATGATGTATGTGTCCCAGTTTCCCACTGTAACATGTAAAAAAAGACTGCTACATGGTTCAGAACTGGTAAGAAACAACTTCTGTGGACTCATAAAGGACCTTCTGGATGATAGACTGGCCCAAGTAGAGAGTGCATTACCAACTAGGAGGTGACCATTTGTTTATGGAGACTTCTCTTTACTCTACAATAATGATATTTCCTTAGTCTGGGAGTGTAGCTAAGTGACAGAGTACATCTCTGGTATGCATGAGACACTGGGTTTCAGCTCAAGCACTGAAATGTTTTTTGTAAAGAATAAAAATCATATTGTGAATGCATTACAACTGTTTATCTGTGACTAAAAGCAATAACTTGGTTATGGAAAAAAAACTTGAAGAACGGCATTTTGTTTTACTTGATTGTCACAATCATTCTTTTAAGACTGTTTATTGAAGCATTACTTTTAGTAGCAACAACTAGAAAAACCACTCCTGCCTATTTCTGGAATGTGTAAATAGACACTGCATATCCCTGGAGAGTGGATCTATTGGGCTTCCCATAGTTAACTTTTATTTACCTATGGTAAATTTCTGATGGCTGGGTTTTGTTCTTTTGCCAACATATAAATTACTTAAATGAATCAACTGAAGAACATATCATTTGTGAGATGCTCTTCTTACCACGGCTTCATTATTTAGGGAAAAGAATAATAAAAAAAAAGATGGAAACAAATATTGGGGCGGTGACCTCTAAATATCATAAAACACTGCAGTTTTAGAACCTAGACCCTGGCAGAAGGAATCCAGTCCCTTCTTGTATACCACCAAATCAAGGCTCAAAGAGAGTAACGTTTCTGAGTTCACCCTGGAAATTAGTGTCAGAATGAGCAGCAGTGCTGCACGGTGCAAGAGCAGGCGCTGTGAACTGAGTCTTGTTGCTGCTGTTTCTCACACAGCAGTCTTTAAGATCTCCGGGTCAGTTGAGGGTAGGCTGATCTCAGCGAGGCTCAACTGGGTGGTCCTGTGCAGGATCATCTGGGCTCACTCATGGGTCTGGACGTCAGCTAATGTGGGCTTGGCTTGGCTGGATAACGGGGTTTTGTTTTCTGTGTCTCATTCTTCCCTTGGGACCAGTGGGTCAACTTGAGCTTACTGTCAAGGCTATGACTGTGGGCCACGGGAGCAAATCCAAGGGCGCCAAGCCCTTTCTGAGTCTCTGGATATGTTATGGGGTTCAGATTCTATTGATGAGGTCAAAAGGCTGCTGCCAAGGCAAAAAAGGAAGAACACACTCTCTTCCTAGTGGGAAGAATTGTGAAGTCACATGGAAAATGGTATTGATATAGGGAGTGCTATGAAAAATTAATGTCAATGAAGAACTAATCCTACCATAAATGGTACAAGATGGAAATGGGAGGAAAAAAATATATGGGGTGTGTTTATTTCGCTCTAAGAATATGGCACATGGATCTTTGCTTTGTAAAAATTAGCTCTCAATTTATAACATAATTCACAATATCTGTATTACTGAATAATTATAAGGAATAAAGAGATGGCACTTATAAAATACTAATCATTGATCCATTTGGACTTGAATTTTGTGCATGGTGAAAGATACAAGACCTCAACAAAAAGCCAGCCACACTAAACCTCATAGGAGAGAAAGTGGGAAGTATGCATGAACACATTGGCACAGGAGACCACTTCCTAAATGTAACCCCAGTAGCACAGACACTGAGAGAGACAATTAATAAATGGGACCTCCTGAAACTGAAAGGCTTCTGTAAAGCAAAGGACACTGTCTGAAGCCTCAAAACAATCCCACACCAGTTAAGAATTTTGGATAACGAAAAAGGTTATTTATTTGAGGGAAAAACTTACAGATCACCATCCCAAACAACAGTCCTCTCGTCACAAACAGGAAACATAGAGAATCTAGCAGCCGGAACAGGAGCTGGAAGCAAGAGAGAGAGCACAGGGTTCCCCTACTTTTTAAAGTATAAGAGACCATGCCCCAGTGGGCTGGTATCTTAAAGGATGTTGGCTGAAGGAGCAGAATGTGCTCCCACAGCACCGGTCAACAAGACAAAACAACAACGTACAGAATGGGAAAAGAACTTCACCCCACATCAGATAGAGGGCTGATCTTCAAAATATGCAAAGAACTCAAGAAATTGGTCATCAAAAGGACACATAATCCAATAAAAAATGGAGTACAAACCTAAACAGAGAACTCTCAACAGAGGAATCTAAAATGGCTGAAAGACACTTAAGGAAATGTTCAACATCCTTAGTCATCAGAGAAATATAAACCAAAACAACTCTGAGATTCCATCTTACACTTGTAAGAATAGCCGAGATCAAAAACACTGATGACAACTTATGCTGGAGAGGTTGTGGGGGAAAGGAACACTTCTGCATTGCTGGTGGGAATGCAAGCTGGTACAGCCCCTTTGGATGTCAGTGTGACGATTTCTCAGAAAATTAGGAAACAACCTTCCTCAAGACCCAATAATACCACTTTTGGGTATATATCCAAAGGATGCTCAATCATGCCACAAGGACATGTGCTCAACTATGTTCACAGCAGCCTTGTTTGTCATAGCCAGAACCTGGAAACAACCTAGATGCCCCTCGACCAAAGAATGGATAAGGAAAATGTGGTGCATTTACACAATGGAGTACTACACGGCAGAAAAAAATAATGACATCTTGAATTTTGCGGGAAAATGGATGGAGCTAGAAAACATTATTTTGAGTGAGGTAACCCAGACACAGAAAGACAATTATCACATGTGCTCACTCGTAAGTGGTTTTTAAACATAAAACAAAGAAAACCAGCCTACAAATCACAATCCCAGAGAACCTAGACAATAATGAGGACCCTAAGAGAGACATACATGGATCTAATCTACATGAGAAGTAGTAAAAGACAAGATCTCCTGAGTAAATTGGGAGCATGGGAACCATAGGAGAGGGTTGAAGGGGAGGGGAGGAGCAGAGAGGGAAGCATAGAAAAATGTAGAGCTCAATAACATCAGTTAAAAAATACTAGTCTTGTAGTATATTTTGAATTATGTTAGAAAATTTCCAATTTACACTTTGGGGGCCAGCATATCTAAAATTAAAAAAGACAAAAGTATACAGCAAATCAAGTATATAGTGACATTTTTGCGTTAATGAAGAGAAAGAATAAGGGGAAACCTTCCTGGCATCAAGAAATTATTCAGTAAACATGGATGGAAAGGGCAGAGAGGATATTCTAAGGGTAGAGGGGAAAAGGCATAAAATCAAATGTGAAAATGGTGTTGAATATCTCTAGATAAACGCATTCCCTCTTTGTGAGGAAGAGGCATAACACAAGAAAAGACCCAAAAAACTTGAGACCTGGTATGTTTTACTTTTCTTCAAGCTTCTGACCTTTTCCCAGCTTTAATAACCAAGATCTCTAACCCTTGCTAGAATGTGCATATTCTTATATTCTTTACTTATTGATTACTTCCCAAGCGTCTCCAATGTGTAAAGCATTCTATCTGACGTGGGCAGGACTGTAGCGGAAGTTGTGACGGCGTGTTTGTTTAGAGGCAAATGCCAAAGAAACTAACGTGGTCCAGGAGTCTAGACAGCCTGTATTTGCTTCCCAGTAATTTCTCTTCTCTTCTCTATGGACTTCCGTGTTCTGCGCCCCAGGCTGGTGTCTACGAACAGCTGCAGCCGAGTTTTGTGGCCTTCTGGCTTCCATTTGAGTTTAGGCCAGAGGATGTGCCAGTGGTGGCCAGAGGCTGGGAAGGCCTTCCTGCTGGCCTGAGGACTGGACCGACTCCGCTCATAGAGGTCTATTTCCACATAGCAGGAAGAACCAGCCTTCTCATAGCGCTCCAGCAGCAGTCTCCCCTGCGTTCTGGGAACCCTTTCCTCCCTTGGCCTGTAAAGCCCGCTCCTGTTCCTCCTGAAGTACTTCTTCGGCTCCCAATACAGACTTTTGTTGACAGTCCCTTTTTATTCAGCCTTTTTAATTTTTTTCCTTTTATGCCATCTGTGTTCTGTGGAGACCCTGACTGGGAGCTGAAAGAGAAAGAACTCCCGTTATAAAGCTGACAAATGTGTTGAGGGCCAAATGTTGATAATATATTTTCTTCTCAAATGTAGGGATTTCTGGGGTTGCGATAATTCATTTCATTTTTATGTGTTTTCATAAATTTGATTTTGGTTTGGAAATGCGTCTTTAATCTGTACTATTGACTTTCCTGAGTTAATAAGGATAGCATGAGCTGTGTAGTACAGAACCTTTCCCTTACCCTCCTTTTCTTTCTCTTCCTCTGAGACTCTTTGCTTCCCTCTTTTTTGTTTCCTCCCCTACCCCCTCCACACTACTTTTCTTAATTTCTGTGTGGAAGAGGTCAAGAAAGTAATGTATCAGAGCAAAGTGATGTTTGGGCAAAAATATAGAAGTATTGATTTATGGGAAAAAAAACCATAAACATTCAGGAAGATAATTTGATACTCATGTTATCTTCATAAAGTTTGAGCTGCTAGTATTTACACTTATGTATTACACTTTCCCATGCCTTAAGGGTTCTAGCCCAAACACTCTTCTCTCAGGAACTTTTATGTTTCTTAAAGTTTCTTTCAAAATCTTAGTCTACTTCCCCCACACCTTAGAGATTTCTTTCTATCCTTTCTATAATTTCCTTTTACAATTCCATTCTATGGTGCATTTGAAATAAGGGAAAGTGGATATTCAAAAACTTAATATTTATGTTGTGTTTTCCCTATAGAAAAACTCAGTGTAGCTCGCAAACACCTCGTGTTGAATCTTGTTGGGAGCTCACACTTACTGAATTAGGGATAACGCAGGCCTGCCATCTGTCCCTGTGTGAAGCTAAGCCTCTTTAGATGGAATATCAGACAATAACCTTATCTGTTGTCTCAATGTTGCTTATTGTGTTTGCTGACTCATCCTTTGATGGTCAGTTTTTGTTTACATGATGTCACACTGACCCCCTTTCTGTCCCCAGAACTTTATGATTATCCTCTCTTTTGATGACGTAGTTTCTCCCCCCCTTCTCTTTCTTTAACTTCTCTGCTTCAAATAAACAAACGCCTACTCTAGTGGACCGCTCTCATAAAAATGATCAGCATTCAGATCTCTCTGGAATAAGGTTGTTCTCATTGCACAGAATGGGAACTGAGGCTGAGAGCTTTACCAGAATCATAATAATGTTGATAAATATGTAAGTTGCTAAGGTACAGTTAGTTGGAATTTCTACTGTTTCCAAATTTTGTGTCTCACTTTGTAAGTCAACTTTGTGTTTCTCTATTGAGAAAATACTTGAAATAATTAGGTTAGAAAGATAGAAATGACTTATTTGGCTTAAAGTTAAGAGGTTACTGGTCCAGTAATGTTTCAGAGAGGGAGGCTGAAGATATACACATTGCTCTGAGCCTCTGATGAGATGAGACAAGATGGCAAGGGTGTGACAAAGGAAACTCATGAGCTAGGAAGAAAGAAGAGATGGCGCTACTTATTAAATGTTGCTTACATTCCATAGCCCCTGCGCTGGATAGTTTAATGTCACCTTGACACAAGCTAGTATCATTGGAGAGAAGGGAACATCAATTGAGAAAATGCCTCCATAAGATCACGCTGTAGGCAAGCCTGTAGAATATTTTCTTCATTAGTGATGAATGGGGAGCGCCCAAACCATGGAGGGTGGTGCCAACCTTGGGTTGGTGGTCCTGGGGTCTGTAAGAAAGCAGGCTGAGCCAGCCATGAGGAGCAAGCCAGTAAACAGTACCCCTCCATGGCCTCTGCATCAGCTCCTGCCTCCAGGTTTCTGTTCTGTTTGAATTCCTCCTCTGCCTTCTTTTGATGATGAACAATTACATGGAAGTATAAACCAAATAAACCCTTTCCCCAACTTGCTTCTCAGTCATGATGTTTCATTGCAGCAATAGAAACCCGAACTAAGGCAGTTCCACCATGTGGGATCTCAGAAAATGTGCTCATACAATGAATAAGTGTGGAACTCGTAATATTCCCTAATTACTGGGATTGAGAAATGGCTTAAAAGCTTTCACAGTTCAGAACAGGAGGAGAGGTCCGTAAAGATATATACAACTCAATTGGAGAAAAGTTAAATGGTGGTAGACATCGGTACCACAGAAAAATGCTAGGCTATGGGAGATCATGAGAGTTAGATCTTGGAGAGCTAAGACTTAAGTAACCTTAAAATATAAGCAAAACCTTCCTAAAAGGAATGAATTTCAGGTTGAGATAATTAATGCTGTCTTTATTTGAAAATTTGCTATTTCCATGTATTTTTATATTGGTTTTGATTTTTAGGAATTATGTTTAAGCAGTTGTCTTGACCCCTGGGGTCTTGGTAACTTTTGAACTTTCTTCCTGCAGCGAAGGAAACCTCCGCTCACTGTTCTTCTCCCAGGAAGAGCTGTGACATTTTCCATGAAGTCACGGGAAATATAGTCTTGTGAGCGAAGGGTGTGAGTCTGTGGAGATGCTGGGGACGCGGAACGTGTCCAGAGATGGGCTTCAGGTGGTTCTGAGGTGGCTTTCCCACAGACTGAAAGCTTTTACTCTCATTTTTTCAAAAGAAAATGTGAAAACATTTTTAAAAATCGAAAGTGATGTAATTAGATTTGATTTCTGGAAGATCCTTTTAGAGAGGACTGAGTCGATGGGATGGACACTTGAGACAGAGCAGGAAACAAATAATTTCTTCTAATCAGAGAAAGAGAAACTTTGGGAACCCAAATAAAAGCAATGAAGATAGGTAACAATTCGGGGCAATATGAATTTATAATTGAGCTTTCCAGGTTTCCTTTGCTAATTATGCAGTTACTAGCTTGTTTTTCAAAGAAGCCTCAAGGATCGGTGTTAAGATGTCATTGTTTGATCTCCCTTTTAATGTCTTGGCCTGTCTTTAGTTGAGGGGTGAAGCCAAGAACACATTTGCACCTCTTCAACGCAATACCTTATCTGATGAACCCTACCTTCCTTTGTTCTAAAAGACGTCAGCCTCAGGAAACCTCAGAATTTATCTCACTTAGCATCCTACCAACTACCGAGGTCCAGAAGTAAAATAAGGGTGACAGTCTGAGGAAATGAATAGAGACTCTGGTTCCCCGACAACCTTCTCTCGTTTATAAATGTTTCAGCTCTGGGCAGGAGAAAAGGCCTCTGCAATGTCATCGTTGGATTTATCCTACTGTAGATTTTTTTCCCTTCATTTGTTGATTTAGTAACAGATTTGACCCTACGAGGTCTTTTAAAAATTATAGCCTAAGTTTTATAGGAGTAAACATTGATTTAGTTATGGCAGCAAGTATCTTTGAAAGACAATTCGTTCAAGCGTAGCTCAACAGAGGTTATGTCATGCTTCATTACTTAATTTGTGCTAAATTGGTTGAGAATATCAGAGTTGCTATTCCGGGATGGTAAGCTCGAATAATATGAAAATGATAGATTACAAAGGATAAAGGTCTGGGGACGATGGCATTTCATGTTTCTAACCAGTTTGCTTTATGCTTTCGACAATATGAAAGTATGAGCTTACAAAGACTAGAGCTAAGGCTGTAGCAAGTTTTCCTGGAAAAATGTGTCACGTTGGGAGGCGATAAGTAACTTTATCTTGGCAGTGGCTCCTGGCTCCCTTGGAGCGTATTGTTTAATAGATTTTTCTAAGTGTTTTCCTAATAGGGCATCTTCCTCACAAGCCTCAATGCCAAGTGCCTTATCCTTAGTACATGTTCACATTCAGCTTACTTAGGGAAGGGAACTGAACAGCTTCTAGCGAGTTTGGGGAACAGAACTTTCTGTCATCTTTGTCCTTCCTCTTCCATCCCCCCTCCCTTTTCTTAACTCGGCGAATTGTCTTTTCCAGAAGTTTCAAATCACATTTCTATATCTGTAACTAAACTATACCAACTCATTCCATGTTTCCGAGACCTAGAGCTACAGGCTTACCCACTCTCTGCACTTTTCTAACAGAATCACTTGTTTTCTGTCTACTTAAACTTGCAGCACGTGATCAACCTTTGATTCCTCCTTATCCTTTTTTTTTTTTTTGTCTTTCCGATTCCTCCCTTCTCTCTACATGGCTGTACACACAGCCGTCACAGTAGGGCACTTGTTACGACATGCCTAGACCATCACAAAAGCTCCTCCCATCGTCCTTCTATATGCTTTCGCCTCCCCCTATTCCTTCAATCTCTACTTCAGCCCAAGAAGATGATAATTATTATGTTACTCTTCTGTCAAAATTAGGGGAGGGGATTTAGCTCAGTGTTTATCTAACAAAGAAAAGGTCTAAGATTTGGGCCCAAGCACTGAAAAAAAAAAGTCAAAAATTATTGTCTCAGGGCTGGATAGACAGTTCAGTAGATTGTCTTCCAAGAACAAGACCCTGAGTTTGGGCTGAAGAACCCCACAAAGCACAAGAAACCAGGTGCAGCAGTACATGTCTTTGGTGTCAGCACTGAGAAGGTGGCAACAGGTGAATTTGTAGGATTTCTTGGCCAGATAAGGATCTTCACAGTAGTAGGAGACCCTTCTCCAGGGAAGGGTGGTCAGGACAGTAGGAGACCCTTCTCCAGGGAAGGGTGGTCAGGACAGTAGGAGACCCTTCTCCTTCTCCAGGGAATGGTGAATGCTGCCTGAGGAACAGCAGTTGAGAGTACCCTTTAGCCTCCATATGTGTGTTCACACGTTTGTGCATCCCCCCCAAACAGACATGTACAAATACACATACATGTATGTGTGCAGGCATACCCATCTTTGTCTGCTTTTCCTTTCACCAGTTCAGGCCAAATATCCCAATCCTAACCTATCTTCATTTTATTGTGTTTTCTTCTGTTTTATGTTTAAATTTATGTAGCATAAAACTTGTGTGTGTGTGTGTGTGTGTGTGTGTGTGTGTGTGTGTGTGTGTAGTTCTGGAAATGTTTTCATCATCACAGTAAGTAGGTTTTAGCTTTCTCAATTCTCATCTCGTGATGTCTCTCTGTATCTACACTCTTCCTTCATCCAACCTCATCAATCATTGATCATTTTTCTATCCCTCCACTCTTTCTTTTCCAGATCATGCTGCAAATAGAATTACACAGCTGATTCTGGCTCTTTCCAATAGGATGATGAAGTTGAGATTTATCCTTTTCCTTACACATACCAATAATTCATACTTTTTTTAATTGCTGAGCAACCATTGCTTTATATGGACCCCACATTTTCTCATCCATTCGTCCATCCATCCATCCATCCATCCATCCATCCATCCATCTATCCATCCATCTATCCATTCATTGAAGGATACTTTATTTCATTTTGGGAAAATTAGATGTAAGTTAAATACAAATGTTTATATGTAGTTGCTTATGTGAATATGCTTTTATTTTTCTACAGTGAATACCTAAAAGTAGAATAACTGAGTCATACAGTACGTGCATATTTGACTACAAGAAACTGGCAAATTGTTTGGTTGAGTGAGCACACTAGTTTAGTTTCAACAGCAATGTTATGAGCATTTCTGTTGTTCTAGTGTCCGTCACTAACACCTTTTAAAAATGTTAGTTGAAATAGAATTTCAGTATTTTGTCCCTCTCTTTTCTCCCTCCACCCTTCCCAGACCCCTCTCATGCCCCCTGCCCAGTTGATAGTCAAAGAAAGTTTCCAGTGAGCCAGGAACAAAGTTTCAGTCAGTGTAGATAGACTTGCAGCTGATTAGTTAAAAATCTTTCCAATGGCGAACCAGTGTTCATCAGAAGAGATGATGGTTGTTAGCTATGGTGACTACCTTGTGATTTCTGTCCAGTGTTGGACAGCGACTACTTATCTATGACTAGAAATTCACAATTCAGAGAGTTTTGGTTGCAAAGCTCCTCTCAGATATCCTGTACTTACTGAAGCCCAATTGCATATATGCGACATGCTTTGCCAAACACTGGTATTAATTTTGAAGACTTTTCTTGCTTATCAGCTGATATACATTTAACAATATATATTTAAAATATGAGATGGTTGAGTTCCAGTCCATTGGAATACATAGCTAGACCCTGTCTTGAGAAAACAAAAAACACAGTGGTAAGTTTTAGCATATGGAAAAACTCATCAAGATAAACAACCACGACAAATTAAGTGATATTTTCATTATCTCCAAAAGATTTCTTATGCTTCTTTGTAATTTCTCTCTCCCATTCTGTTGAAAAGAATGACTCTTCTTCCTCCTTAGGTAGCCATTAATCTGCTTTATGTAATTATGGATTAGTTTGTATGTTCTGAATTTTATAAAATGCAATATACATCGTACCTTTTTTGTTGGAGTTATTATATTCAGCACACATTTTGATGCATGTTCTAATACATAAATTATTTTATTTTTCTATTGATGAAGAGTATGTCATCATTGTGGATATACTTCAGTACATTAATACATTCATCTTGTCGCAGCATTTAAGCTGCTTTCATGCTTGTCTAATACAAAAATTTCTGTGGATATTCACTTATTTTGTGTTTATAAATGATTTCATTTCTCTTTGTTAAAAGTTGAGAATAGGACCATAGATCAAATCATAGGTATATATTTGACTTTAAAATTTTTTTCAATATTTTTGTAAAATGATTGTGGCGTTTTACACACCTCTCCGCAATGGATGAGAAATCTAGTTGTTTCCTATTATTACTAGTGACGAGACTGAGAATTTTTATTTCAATCTATACTAGCATAATGAGTAGTCATAACATGTTTTCAATGTGCTTATTTATTGCCCACATATTTCCCTTTGTTTTTACTTTTATTTTTTTATATTTTAAAAGCTACAAAGTTGGGATGGGATAAGGAGATGAAGGATGGACCTTGAAGGAGTAATGGGGAGGAATAGAGGTTGAATATGGTTTAAATACATGGTATGAAAATGTCAAAGAATTGATAAAACATTATGTAGAATTATTTTTCTTATCTTATTAGCAAGCTTTAAAAAAATCTAGCAAAAACAAGTTCTTAGTACCATTTTTAAGTGGCTTGTTTGTTTGCTTGGTATTTAATTTTTGAGTTTTTTATACATTCCAGGTACTAACTCTTCTTCAGAATAATGATTCCCTTCTCCCCACCATTTTGTAGGCTGCTGAACGATAGTGTCATTTATGGTACAGAAACTTTTTCATCTTATTTGTCAGGATCTTGTTCAAAAAGTTCTTTCCTGTTCCAGTGAGTGCAAACATATACTATACTTTCTCCTCTATTAGATTTAGAGGAACAGATTTTATGTGTAGGTGGAGACTGTGTTTCCCGGTCACCCAGACCCAAATAATCACAGAAACTGTATTAATTATAATTGTTTGGCCTATTAGCTCAGGTTTCTCATTAACTAACTCTTACATCTTAAATTAACCCATTTCTATATTTTATGTTTTACCACAAGGCTCGTGATTTATTACATTTTACTTCTTAGACATCTACATGGGGTTTCCTTGATTCTGCCTACTCTCTCTATATATCTTTTCCAGACTGGCTATATTCTGCCCTGCCATAGATCAAAACAATTTTATTTATTGACCAATAAGAGCAACATATATACAGAAGGACATTCCATATCATATCCCCTTTTCTGTCTAAATAAAAAGTAAGGTTTTTAACTTTAACATAGTAAAATTGTATACATAAGAAAGAATTACAGTTACAATATTAAGTTCACTTACATTTGACAAATTATGGAAAATACTCATATCTTTATGAGTCTAAAATTTTATATCTAATTTATACTTTAACATAACTAAGGAAAACTATAGCTTTCTGTTTTTGACTCTTCAAAGAACCCAGAAGTAAAACAAGAACTCCATTGTAAGTAACTTCCAAAGTTCTAGAATTGACAGAAACAACCTGCTGACTGGACAGTCACCCAGAATTCTTCCGTAATGTTCTTTTACCTTCAGCCTATAGGCCAATAATATCTGGTATACTTTGTAGTGAAACAGGAAATTTAAAGATCTGTTCTGCTATATATTGCCAAAGTTCTTCAGTTGCTTTCTTCTGTGTTCTGCAGAATGTCCAACAGTTTCTTCTGTGAAGAAAGGACCCTAAAGGATCATTACATCTTTTGGAAAGTTCAGCAGTCACTTTTCTGTGGGTCCTACATGTCCAGTTCATACAGCATACCATTAATTAGTCTTGCCCAAATGGCTAGCCTTGTCACATTGAAGGCAAATTCCATAACAAATTTCTTCAGTGCCCATCAACCTCTGTGAAGTAATTGGTGCTGCCAGAAGCAGACATGTCTCACTATTGAGAAAAGTCTAAGTTTTTAAAATCTTTTAATTGCCATAGTCTGTAGGTCTTGAAGTGTTGAAGATTATCCATATAAGTGAAATTTATCTCTGTATATTTAGAAAACCCAACTAACATGTATATAAAATTGACTATTATAATTAACTGCCTATTAATCTGTATTTCTTAACTATACATTACATTTTTAAATGAGCTGCACAAATAATATAATACCTTAAACAAGAGTAAAATATACATGTACACAGTGTAACAAAATCAATCTTAAATATGGATCAATAGACCAAGATCCATGCCAATGTAAAGTATTCAATTCTATATTATATCTGCCTTTAAATGAAAGCAAATATTTATAAAAAATAATTTTGGGAATTTTGATGTAGTTTTCTCCAAACTGCTTCATGCTGTTTATTGGGAAAAGTATTTTTAGTGTTCATGGAGACCTTTAAGGGGATCTCGTTCCATCAAACCACATTAGCCTTGAGAAATCCACAGGTTCCCATCCTCTGTGAAAACAAAAGAAGAAACTCTTTTCCAAAGTAACATATCCTTAGATTCAAATTTTGAAGTCAAGATACCTTTAAAATATATATGTTGGTTTAACTCAGTAGCCCCCAGAAACAAATGTCATTCTGCAATCAAAACATTCAAATAAAATACAATAGTATACATAATTCAGACTCTCTATGTATATTCCATCTTTACATGGCTTATTTTCTTTACTCTTTTAATCTATGACTGTCTTTACTCTTTTATATTATTTTTACTATTTCTTTAAAAACTTTGTTTTATATTTAAAAACTCTCTTTTTAACTGCCTATACTCTTTTCCTTCTCTTTCTATGAAGCCTATGTACATTTTTAAAACACACTTTGACCTGTTCAGAGATTGATTTCTGTCTGAATCTGTCCTTTTTTTGTGTATCTGAAATCATTTTCTGATCAGGAGCACTTTGTGGCTAGGACTTATTGGTTCCTTCTGGTCCAACATGACAGAGGTATGTTCACTGTCAGCTCTGTGAGCCATGCTCACCACCCCAGCTGCAGGGACACAGTGGGTCTATGTGTCACTATTAGGCAAGTTGTAGCATGCTGCTCACAAACCCCATCTATGTGTAGGACCTCCCACAGGAACCAGGAAGCCTTCTTAAAGGAGCTGTGCAGGTTTTGCTGCTACCACTGAGTCAGGAAGCCTTCTGTTAAGGAAATTGTGCCTCTGGTTGCCTCTAGCACACAGAGATCACATGAGAAAATGCTGCTACCAAGAAGCTGTGCCTAACTCTGTTCTTTCATGTCTAAAATTCCCTCCCAAGCTCTTTCAGGTTTTATGTTGATGTAGTTGGCCCATGTTGTTGAGTCATTTTGTTAGCGGAGGCTGCTCCTTCATTCCTGGCTGTCCAGATGTGAATAATCACACAGAAACTATATTAATCACAACACTGCTTGGTCAATAGCTTAGACATTTTCCTGGATACCTCTTATATCTTAAATTAACCCTTTCTATTATTTTATGTTTTACCTCAAGGCTTGTGGTTTGTTACCTCTTATTTCTTAGGCAGCTATATGGCATCTGCCTTGACTCTGCCTACTCTCTTTCTGTATCTCGTTCAACCTGGCTATATTCTTCCCTGCCATAGGCCAAAGCAACTTTATTCATTAACCAAAAAGAGCAACACATATACAGAAGGATATCCCACATCAACTATGTTGAGGTCCCTGATCCATTTGGAGTAGAGTTTTGTTCAGGCTGAAAAATAAGGATCAAATTTCATCATTCTACATGTAGCTTTCCATTTTGATCATATCAGCAGCATTTGTTGAAGATGCTGTCTTTTCTCCAATTCATATTTTTGGCTCCTAAATCAGGTGGATTTAGGAGTGTGGATTTATGTGTGGGTCCTCAAGTCGTTACATTGATCAATGAGTCTGTTTTTATGCCAGTACCATTCTGTTTATATTATTATAGCTGTATGGTACAACTTGAATTCTGGAATGGTGATTCCTCTAGCAATTTTGTATGTGTGTGTATGTGTTGTTGTTGTTTAAGATTGTTTTGGCTATCCTGGGTCTTTTATGTTTCCATATGAAGTTTAAGATTTTTTAAAATTTTTGTGAAGAATTATATTAGAGTTATTATGTAGATTCCAATGAATCTGAAGATGGTTTTTGGTACGATGGCCATATTCATGGTATTAATCATGCCAATACATGTGCTGGGGACTGTTTCCTTGATTTCTCTCTTGGTGTGCTTGTTTATATATACAAAAGTCACTATTTTTGTGTATTAATTCTGTATCCTGCTATTTTGTTAAATATCTTTATCAACTATAGGCGTTTTCTGGTGGAGACTATAGAACCACATTATCTGCAAATAAAGATACTTTGAATTCTTTTCTACTGGTATCCTTTTATTTACCTATATTTCTCTCATCTTATTGCTCTGTTTAAGACTTTAAGTACTCTGTTTAACAGAAACAAGGAGAGATGGAATCTTTGCCTTGACTCTTGATTTTAGAGAAATGCTTTGAGTTTTCTCTGTTTAGGGTCAAGTTGTCTGTGAGCTTCCTGTCTGTTGCCCTTGTTATGTTGAGATATGCCCATTATATTCCTATTCTCTTCAGGATTTTTCATCATAAATAGACATTGAATTTAACCAAAGGCCTTTCTGAATCTAAGGAGATTATCCTAGGGTTTTTGTTCTGGAGTCTATTTATGTGGTAGATTTAACAACTTCATTCATGAATGTAGTATTTTTTTTATCATATTTACTTCTGTTATTTTCTCTTATTTCTCTTTTCTTTCATCTGAACCTCTCTATCTTTTGAAAAGCATTCCCCTTCTGCTTTTATGTCTTTGACAATGACCCAGTGAGCTTAATTAGGGTAGCATGCACAAACAGGAGTCAAGGTTTTTTTTAAAACTGGAATCTGCAAACTTCCCAGTGACTATCCCACTGATGAAAAGTGACACCTGTCCATCCAGTAGTAACCACCAGTAGCTCATCAACCATCAGCTAGTCCTCCTGAGCCACTTCCCCAACCATGATGGGATGCGGAATGTTGACCAGCTCAATCTTAACTACATACTGGCATACATACGAGGTTTTAAGCTGGGTAAAACCTCGCCCATTGCTCTAAGGCTCCACCCAGTTTTCCCCAGCGCCATTCACATTCTCCAGCCATCTCTCTAAGATCCGGTGGCCAAATTAATCTTTCTAATGTATTATTGTTTATAACGACCATTACCCAGAAGCCATCAACACATGTTCCCACCTATTAAAATACACATTTATGGCCTGGTCTTCTGATGGAACATCCAAGGGCTGGGAGTTGTAGTTTACTTTTATTTCAGTGTCTTCTTCATTAGACATTAAACTTTCCGACAGAAATGGCAGCATAGTATATAATGGGTACATATTAAGTATTTACCAAATGGCTAAATGAATGGACCTGCTCCTACATACTAACTGGCAATATGAACTAGTAAAAACTTCTCCAGAAATAAAATTTCCACATGAACATTCATAAATATCTTAATAATCTTTGATCTTAATATTTAAAGAATGTATTGTATTACAAGGTGATCTTTTAGTTGGGAAATATTATGTTTTGAGATATGCCCTATAATAATGAAATATCAGGTAGGCTGAAAGCAACAATAAAAAAGATTAAGTAGAGTAAGATAAAAATCCACTCAAATGAATACTACAGTCAATAAAATTATTATAAAGAATAGCTGGCATGGAGCATTCTTATAAGCCGTTTCTTTCAAAAATATTGAAAAGTAAGGCTGTATCTTTGTGGTTCTCAACCTGTGGGTCGCGACCTTTTGGGAGGTCACATATGAGAGACCCTGAAAGCAGCTATATATATTATCATTAATAACAGTAGCAAAATTATAGTTATGAAGTAGCAATAAAATAATTTTATGGTTGGAGCTCACCACAGCCTGAGGAACTCTATTAAAGGGTCATAACATCAGGAAGGTTGAGAACCACTGCTCTATCTTATTTTACCTAGTAATGATAGTTTTAAAAAAATGCTCACAGTCAGGCATTGCAACTAACACCTGAAGTTTTAGCCCTTGGCAGGTTGAGGCAGGAGGACTGATGTCAGTTTGAGGCCAGTTTGACTGGATTCCTTACCAACCCAGGCTACAGAGTGAGACATTATCTCAAGAACACTCGACTAAACTAAATGAAAGTTCTCAAAAGTGAAAATCATGATGCTATTATAGGAACACCCCTATTTTCATATGGACTTATGCTAATGTTAGGATGAAAGGCAACTTCTTGACTAATAAAAAGGCACCTGTAGCCTTCATGGCTAGACTACAGTATAAAACCTAAAGTAACCTATCATTTCAGACACAAAATAGTTTCATCCCAAACCATATTTCCATGATCACTATTTTTCTTCTCTGGTATACATTTAAAGCTCAGGGAAGCTGAAACTGTACAGTGCTGTGATTTCCACAGCAAATAACTTTATGGCAATTCTCAAAACACCCTTTACTCCGACTCTTTCTGCCCTACTGATGAAGCCGCCATCTTTACTTGTATTGTCTAGTCCTAGTTTATTTTCTCACGTCTGAAAGTAGGCTTCTCTGGGAAGAAGAGAATCCTCTCTTCAACGGTTGGATGAGGGAGAAATGGCCCATCTAGGGGAAAGAGTAATTAACATCCCTGAAACTGAGGGAGTCTGCATAGGCTTGTGCTACCCAGAGCTGGAGGCGTGTGATTCTTGACTCTCCAGGAGCACTGGAGTTGAAGATCTCACCTTTCAGTTAGAGTTGAACCCTCATGCATAATTTGATGAGTTAGTTATTGGGGATGGGGTGGAAAGAACAACACCAAAGGGCTCTTTTCAAGCTACAAGACAAATTTGAATTGGAGACTCATAAGCAAAGCTGGCTTCATGGCTAACCCCCTCCCCCGCAACACACACTCCTTTTTTTTTTTTTCTGTTATGGATATCCAACATGTGAAGAGCAACTCGGTCACCCAAATGACAGATACTAGACTGTCATTAGTCTACCTTGGGTGTAGGGACTCAGAGAAGATTTAATTCAGTTTTAGAAAAGAGAAGAATAAGCCTACTCTTCTTAAAGTTAGTAATTTAGTAATTGAAGTTAGAAATGTCTTTCAAGAGGACAGTCAGCTTCTTGACATAAGATCCCATCTCCGGAAGCCCATTCGTTCAATATGAGAAAATAGCAAACTCTTCATGCTATGGGATATGCAAGGTAAGCCCGAAGGAAATGATGTATTGATAAGGACAGAGAGGAAGTAGGTGTTGTGTTTAGGGACATTGACTCTGAGGTCAGCCCACTTGGATTGTGATGCAAGGTTTGTTCTATTACAAGTTAGTATTAATCTTACGGTGTTGCAATTTCCTTATCTGTAAAATGGGATCATGACACAATGACCTCGGAGTGCTGTTTTATTAATCCTATAATTAAATGAAATGATATGTACAAAACTTCAGTGTCTAGCACATTTGTCTTCAATAAATGCTAGTGATATGTATTTTACAAATGATAAATGGCTGTGCCTTCAGGCTTATGTAGGAAAATATAATAAGAAGATTTAGTTGATGCTATATATTGATAATATATTACAGAAAGGTTTGTGGTAGCCCTACAGCAAGGTACAAACATAGTAAGCCATTCTTTAAGCATCGTATTCATTTCAAGAAATGCATTAATTGTCATTGACCATTATAGTATTTCCCCAAACTGAATGGCTATGCTATCACTAGCAGATACAATCTTATGAAATCATCATCTATGTGTGAACAGCTGCTGTCCAAAATGTTGCTATGAGACACGACTGAAATAGTAGTAGAAGGAAGGAAGGAAGGAAGGAAGAAAGAAAGAAAGAAAGAAAGAGAGAAAGAGATAAAGAAAGAAAGGAAGAGTTGGGTGAAGTCAACAGGGTAAAGGTCATGAACGTGAAGCACCATGTCTACAAGTGAGTCATATAGTCAGTACTGCGATTCCATCTGGGAGAAAAAGAGTTTACAGTAGGCATCCAACAGTCTTTGGGGCAATGCCCTTTCTGAATTTTCTTCTGCGCCCGGTTGTATCGTATCAGTGTAGCAATGGCTTAATTTCTTTTTTTTTTTTTTTTTTTTTTTTTAAATTTTATTTATTTATTTAGTATACAATATTATGTCTGTGTGTATGCCTGCAGGCCAGAAGAGGGCACCAGACCCCATTGCAGATGGTTGTGAGCCACCATGTGATTGCTGGGAATTGAACTCAGGACCTTTGGAAGAGCAGGCAGTGCTCTTAACCTCTGAGCCATCTCTCCAGCCCCGGCTTAATTTCTCTGAAGAAGGAATGTTTCTAGAGCTGAACTCACTACTGTTTCTTCCAAGTGAGTTGTTTCTTCCTGGATTCCTAATAGGCTAAAGGTTTGACTCTGTGATTAAATTTCAAATAAGAAACCTGGGGGTTTATCTCAGTCCCTTTTGGCCTTCATCTGTTCAATAAAGGCATCTTCTGACACATCATAGTGTCCCCTACCAGGCCCATCTTCCTGTCTCACTGGCTGATCTCTCTGGTTCATTCCTCACCTTTTACAAAGTTTTTTTTTTTTTTTCTTTTTTCTTACCCCCTGGTTTTCCTTCTGCACTTTCCCCCTCTCATCCTGCTTCAATATCTTGGATACATCCCACTCAGATGCTTCGTCCCCAGAGACAGAGTAATCATATTGCTTACACGAAAGCTTTGTGGGATAGCTCTGCGGGTAAAAGCATGAGTCATCAAGCCCTATAACCCGAGTTCAACTCTCAGGTCCCACAGGGCAGAAGGAAAATGACTGGCTGACTCCCACAGGTTGTCACCTGACCTCTACTTCCAGGTGGCGTTGTACACACACACACACACACACACACACACACACACACACACACACACACCTCTGCACTCATTATCTCATTATTAAGAAATATTTAAAAGCTTTGAGCCGTTTTCATTACATTTCAAACCAAGCAAAACAGCCCGATAATCATTTTCATCCCATTCAGTCTTCTTCTTTGGTCCTCACAAACACATGGCACTATTCTAGCTGCTATTTCCGGGTCCCTATTAGTCTTTCCTTAGTTTTGTATGTCTGTTATGTATTCTCTTCCTTTTTATGTCGCACACGACGCAGAGTACACTGCCTTGCTATGGCAAAGAGTTCAGCGAGAGACCCAAGAATTTTGCTTCCTAAGAATTCAAACTCTGCTGCCCTCTTTTGGTTGCAACGGCCAAGAGTCCCAACTGCCAAATACGGAATCGTGCTGGGGGGACTGACTCATCTTTTCCTTTCGGTGAGAGCCCTCATGGAAACAAACAAGACAGGGTGAACTAATTCCACTCTCTTTTCTCATTTTCACTGACTTCAAAAGTTATTTGTTTAGGGAGATAGGAAGAAGATAACATCAGTGCAGGAAACAGAACCTTCTTATAGTAAGAATAAACCCCAGGAAAGCCCGTGGTTACTTTGATCACATCTTGTACGCCAAGGATCTTCAGATTAACACAGACTTCTATGTTTACAAGGTAGGAGCTGACCAAAGCAAATGTTCCTAAAAGCCCTTTCAGATTGAGAATCAGAATTCCTGATTTAGGGACTGCAGAGACAAGGGCAAGGTTATTTTTCATACTTCTATTAAGTATCCGCATGAGTGAGAAAGAGAGAGGACGGCCTAGAAGGTGAAATTCTCCTTCTTTAGACCTCTTGTGTGTCAAGCCTGCATCAGCCATTCTGTTCTTGAAGATCTAGTAGAAGCAAAGCAGAGGAGGGCTTGAGCCCAGCAAGAATGAATGCTACATTTTTAAAGGAAATGATTGACGGATGAGACATTGATGGGAAAGAGTCCCCAGTGACTGAGGGAATTTCGTAGGATAGAAGTTCTAGGGTTGTTGCTTTTTGAATGCTCTTACTGTGTCTTTGTTATGAATCTCACCGCCCAACCGAGGATACAGACAATGACAGCGGGCAGGCATACACTATTAATAACAGGGCAGCTCGATTAAGAGCGGCTTTGAGCTTGATCTGACATGTGAATAAAACCCAGCTTCCTTGGATCTGAAAGGGAAAGGCATTCCAAAACTGAAACTCAGCGGGTGACAGGAAGGCCCCGCACTTCTCGGAGGAGGACGTGGAAAAGGCTGGCATGACTGGTGCCTCATGCAATCTTGGCACCATCTTCGATGAGGAGCTAATGTTAGCAGAAAGATCAGGTGTCCGACATGAGAAAAGCTCTTCTCCACTGTCCTGAGAAGGTCAGCAGATCCCTGCCCCTTCTTTTTGAAACATGATCTGGGGTCCACAAACAGCCACAATGAGCTGGATCGCTGCCACGTGCTCTAAATTGGGCTAAATAAGTTGACTTAGTGCCAGGACTTGATACAGGATGCAGCTTGAACTATTTGGCTGGGGAGGGGGCTGGGCCTTCTTTTTCATTTTCAACAATGCTATTTGAGAAGATAGGATTGTACAGGGACATCAAAGAGTAAGTTAAGCGTGACTTGTCATGCACCGAGCAGAGGAGAACCAGAAATGGCCGAAACTTTCTTGCGTTCCATTCCAGTTCCTGTAGGCCACTTAGCTGTATCAGGAAGGTGGTGTTCCTTTGAAAAGAGGCTGGCCTCCAGAAACATACATGTACACCTCGTGGAAAGGCTCATCAGCAACAAAGGCCATCCGTCTTCCAGGCAAGGATGTGACTGCATGGCTAAATACATTGTCTTTTATTTGCGTGTGAATTTGCGCACAGCACCTCACTGGAGCTGAACTTTTGCTGTATAAATAAAACCATCTGGTGTATCCGAGAATTCCAGTCTCCAGAGAGCAGGATCATAAACAATCGATCCTCCCCAGGCTTGTCAGTGTTTTAGTTGGAGTGGAGCGTTCCCACTGTGCTGTTCTTGTTCTAGCCTTTTTACTTTTCAAAAGAGTTTATAACGTGGCTTTTCCAATCCGGCGTTCTTGGGTCTGAGGGAAAAAAGTCTACCCCAGCATCTTGTCAACGTGATGGAAGAACAATGTGTCTTTTCAGGTGTTTTGATTGATGACTTTTTATTAAATATACGTGCAGGCAAATTGATAGAATGCTGGGAGAGGATTTTTTCTGATGGGAAAATGAGATAGAGTAGTGACGAGTTCAAGGTCCCAGGTCCCTTAACTATTAGCTTCTAAACATGATCCAGATTTTGTGAGTCCCAGTTGAATAATCCTTTTTATTTTTCTCATGGTGACTTTAATTTGATGTTTATTTTCTTTTTAGCATGGTTAGCAAGCAAGCCTCTGAATTAAATATGGAGAATCCAGTCTTTGACCAGTTGACCAAATAAGATCTAACATCCAGGACATGTGTTAAGTTTCTTGAGATTGGGTTTTCTTTCTTTTTTTTTGTTTTAAATCTCGCCTGTCTTTCATCAACAATAATGCTCAGTAGCAATCTACTTCTTAGAGGAATTATTCTGAAAGTAGAATATAATGGCTTGGAAGACTAAAATGGACTCTTTGCAAAAGTCACATCATGGAATATTGACTAAAGAGTATCCACATTCAGAAAGCTGAACGAGGGAACATCTGGGAAACCTTGGGAACAAATGAAAAGGCTTGGGTCCCTTATCTAGAAGGAAGAATTTCACTGGTCCAGGCAGAGATCCCTAAGATGATTCTAAATATTCAGGCTAGGCTTATGAATAACTGTTGGCGGCTCCTGGAATTCTTCAATAGTTTGTTCATATATCTTCGTTGTTCATCAATAGTTTGAAGTGAACCTGACATCAGGTCGTAATGGGAAAGGAAGTTTAAGAGGGAAAGAGAATGGTTTAAATAATGGGAAAGCTCATTCTAACCCGGTTTCTACTGTATCGCTGTTGTAGTGAGTGTTGTGAAATAAGACTCCCTTAAGACTTCCTTTCTCAGCTTCAGAAAGAGATGGGCTTGAGACCCCAGGCTTAAAAGAATTGGTTCTAAGATTACAGACTCCCCCCCCCCCCTTTATCCGAGACACAGTTTCTCTGCAGCTTTGGAGCCTGTCCTGGAAATTAGCTCTTGTAGACCAGGATGGTCTCGGACTCACAGAGATCTGCCTACCTCTGTCTCCCAAGTGCTGGGATTAAAGGCGATCTTCACCACCGCCCGGCTGATTCTTCCCTTTTAATCTGGACATAGAGCAGTGTTTTTATTAGTGTGAATTATGCTGGCACATAATAGCATTTGTGGCAATTATCTTCACTGCTGGATGCATACACTGATACTTGCTGAGTCATATGTTTGGGAACAGTTTGTGTCCCGGATCTTAGTGGACCCACGCAAGAGCTTCCCCCAGTCTGGGAAAAGGCAGACTTCAACTACAAGTACAAGGTTAAAGGCCATAATGCTTCAAAGTGATGTAAAGTTACAAGGGAACACAGCAAATGCTCATAGCTAATGTTAATAGCCTTTTCCTTTGAGAGCTGAGGCTTCCCTGTTACCAAGCAAGTGTGTGTTGCTTGGTGAGAATCTATTCATGTCTTTAGCTTTTACCAGAATTATAGGCAATAGGTCACTACATCTCAGCTCAAGAGTGAATACATGTTTTGCTTAGTGGTAGTATTCTTAGTGGTTCCTTTTGAAACATAATTCTTTCATTACTTTGTAGTTCATGCTTTTCCCAGGTTGACGTAGTGAGCCCTGCTAAGTCTGCAGCTAATACAGAAGCCGGTTTTTCTATTCAGTGAGGCTGAGTCCCCTAGGAAGCAGGCTTTGCACTCTTGCAGGGAAATGGGCAGGAGGCATGGGGTTTGTAGTCCACAGGCCTCAGACTGCTATTTCTTTACCTTTCAGAGTTGGCTAAACCTTGCCAAAAGACATCTTGAAGTTTGTTTTTATAATGTGGCTCTAAAATTATTGGATAGTGCCCAGAAACTGTTTTGGAACAAGAGAGGAAGAGCCGAGTGAATTAAAAAAAAAATAGCAACAAAAACCCTTAATGTTTCTTAATGCATTCAAATCAACTCAACAGAACCAAATATGGTTATACTTTGTGAAGTTTTATTCTGTCTGTTATTTTTCCTTTTAAAAAATGAAATGTTTGAACAGTTGACCTCCCAAGATAAGATACTGAGTTTTTATTGACCTCTGTATAGGTTTTGATGATGCTTAGTTATAGAAAGTCATGGAGATCAGCAAGAGTGAGTTCTGTTCCTATCTCTGTGACTTTGGACAAACGATCGTAAGCTCAGGGGAGGAGGATGCAGGACCTGCTGCTGCAGGTGAGATTTGCTTTTCATTGAATGCCAAGTGAGCTCTCATTCAGAATTACACTCAAGGACACCGACATCTGAACGTCTGTCGTTTTATCAGTCATCGTCCAGAGGACTCAGGTTCTTCTCAAGAGCACACTATTTAGCAAATTGCTGTGAAAGACACATGAGTCCCAGCCCTGACCGTTGTTTTTTTCCTTTCACCTCTCATTCTCTCTGTCTATGGAAACCATCCTTTTCCCAGAGCTGTATCTTGGAGGTTTGGACAAACTATATCTGTCACTGTTGCGTGTATGCAAGATAAATGGAGAACTCTAAGAAGCGGTAGTGAATTTTGTTTTCTTTTGGTGAGGCAGAATGAGCCCACAGGAAACTTTCTGTTCAGCTGTACCTTCTTTTGTCACAGAGGCCGTGCCGCACGGATGATCTTCTACCACCCACAGAACCCGAGCAGCACTAGGAGGCGCTGACTTACTTGTCCAGCCAGAGTTGACCCCATAGCCCTGACCAAGATGGCTGTCGTCCAGCCTTTACCAGGGAGCCCTGTTTTCCCCACAGAACTTTCTCATCTCCTGATTTCAAACTCTTCTTTCTTTCCTCTCACCACAGGGTGTTGTTTCCTCACAGTCTTAGTGGGTGAGTAGAGCTGTGTTCTATTATATTAAATGGACATTTCCGTTTGGAAACACAGTTTTTTTGGTAGGATACACTCTTAGGCCTTATGTAAAAGTACAGTTCTCCAAGGTGCTGGTGAGAGATTACTCAACTGCAACCCTGGTTACCAAAATAAAAATAGCTCGCACTTTTAAGAAGCAGAACATTTTGAAAGAAAATGCTGTGTTAAATGGAGCGAAGAAAGAACATGTATATTTTTGTCCGATGTTTTATTATATTTTTAACAAGATCAAATAGCTGTCAAAAAGAAAAGGCTTTTGGTAGTTTATTAAAATGATTACAAAAGTAGAAAGTGGCTTTTAAACATCCTACTTGTTCTTTGTGTGTGCGCATGAGCGTGTGTGTGTTTGTACATAAGTAGTCCTGTGCACAGAGGCCAGAGGCCGATGGTAGGAGCTCAGCTGCCTCCCCATCTCATTCTATGAGACAGAGGCTCTCACTAAAACTGCCTATTGCAGTTCCGGACAGTCTGGCTGTCCATGGAGCTTCTAGGCACTCTGTCTCCAATTCCCTGGCCTGGGACCAGAGGCACATACTCCCACACTCTAATGTTTACATGGTTGTTGAGGATCTGAACTCAGGTTTCTGTTTCAAGTGCTTTCCAACATCCTTCCAACATCTCCAGCTGCTCATATTTAATTTTTCAACCCATTAAAAACTGAGAAGTAAGTTCAGAGTATATATTCTATGACTAAAACCATAAAACCAGCCCTCAGAAAACCAACAGTTTTCCGGTCTTAGATGAAATGGGCGTATCCACAATATTTTTATAAAATGAGATATGATCTAGAACATTGTTAGTATGATTATAGCAAGAATTCACGTGCTGTAGGCATCTCTGAGAAGCCCCTTAAACCCCTTAAATGGAAGAACTCACACTGTCCTCTAGATGGAGCACCAGGCTTTGCTTTATGAGGATAAATTTTTGTATTTTTGTGAAAGTATTTTTAAACTTTCATTTTAACAACAACAACAACAACAAAATAATGTAAAGAACTGTATTCTCCACTGTGACATTTATTGCTGTGAATCTTACCGTTTAATGAGAAAAATGTTATATTTTGTGATGTAATTTATTCGTGTAAGCACTGCAGCGAAGTATATTTGTGTTTAGGTTTTTCCATGAGTTCACTGAGTTCCAGAACCTCTTGGTTTCAGGTCCAAGACCTGGGGGGAGCAAGAGGTGTCTGCAAAGGACTGCGCTGTACTGAGAGGAAAGGGTGTTAGGAACTGGAACTGTAGGTATAAGGCCAGGCCCCTTGTCTAGTTGGAGACATTTTCAAAGGCGATTTCAGGGTCTCCCAGTAACCTTCATGAGCACAAAATCTAGATCTTTGATGCCATCCATTACTCCTGTCTCATTTTATGAAAGAAACTGAGACCGAGTGAGTTGGCTGCTTCTCTTCCCTTGATGGAGGTGGTGGTGTAGCGCACAATAAGAGCAGCAGTGTGGTGAATCTTTCTTGTTTTTCTTGCCTCTTCCTAATGTCACTGTTTTCTTTTCGTTGTTGTTTTGGTGTTTTGAATCGTGTTCCTCTAAGGCTATGGAGTCTTGGAAAGCTAACCAAGGAAGCTGAGGTGTCCCAGGAAACTTCTTATGTGTAACCAGACATTAAGCATGTGACCAATTGGTCCCTTGGGGACTTCAACTCTGCAGCAGTTTGTAGAAAAAATGAAGCCATGGGAATGTCTGACCTGAGATGGATGATAACCTAAAATCTAAGACATCCGTCTCATCGTCCTCACAGTTCTGGGGAATTCCCCTGTAGCTTTCTGGCAAGTTCCCTTTGTTTCTAAACTAGCCAAAGTTAATTTCTGATGTTTTTGTAGTCAGAGAACACGTCTGTCACGTTCTTCAACCACGCAGAATGATTCTTACATTGCAACTTTAAAGCACTTGGAAAGATAATTCGAAAGCACCCAAGGATAATTCTAACTAAGCTACACAGGAAAATCGGAACGCTTTTCTCTAATGACCCGAATAAGAAACATAACCACAGCTATGAATTTTTTTAGCTGTGAGTTTAATTATAGTTACGAGTAGCTGACAACATATTTATCATAAACACTTGTATAAATGGAACTTGTTTTCTGTTATATGACATTATACCAGAGAATATGCTAAAAGCCTTATTGCAATATAGCTTTTACGTTGATTATTTTCTGACGTAAAGTTGATATGTATTTTGCCCAGTTTTCCCCCTAGGTCTTAAAAACTATATAAAATGAATAAACTCTAGTGCATTTTCCTATTGAAAATGATAGAAAGACAAACTCGATGTTGCCAAAATACTACGAGCAAGAAGCCACAGCAAAATATGATGGTTGAATCAGACAGAAAGGATGAGAAATAAAGAGACATGGAAGATTTTTTTTCACCCTTTCAAATCATTCTCACAAACATCTGGCTTAGCGCTGCTATTTAGAAAATAAGTCACAAAACCTCATATTTTCTTTTTAGTGTAATTCCTTTTCATGTATCTAGCAAGCAGATCATTCCCCCTTGGAAGAATTAAGAATGCCAATTTTAAAATGAAGTTGATGGTTATTAGTTTCTTCGGCTGAATTAGAACGAATCTATGGACTCACACAACATTGATTTATGAGCTAACTCGTCTCCTGTGTCAACAGCAAACTCTCCTAGAAGTCGCCAAGTCTTTCATACCTAGTTGCATTTCAAGACAGAGTGCGCAGTTTGGCCCAGCTTAGCCAGGCAGGGCCAGGACGTCGTAGACGTTGACTTCCAAAAGTGACCAGCAGAGGGCTTCTCTGTGCTTGCAACAAATGACTTGCTAATGGGCAATGCCTGGCACAAATGAGGAGAAACTACTTGATTAAATATAAGCTCAGGTGGGACTGATGTAATGGGAGCTCACCAAGGCCGGCTGGAATGGGACTGAACAAGCATGTGATCAAACCGGACTCCCTGAATGTGGCTGACAATGAGGGCGGACTGAGAAGTCAATGATAACGACACGGGGTTTTGATTCTACTGCATGTACTGGCTTTTTGGGAGCCTAGTCTGTTTGGATGCACACCTTCCTAGACCTGGATGGAGAGGGGGAGGGCCTTGGACTTCCCACAGGGCAGGGCACCCTGACTTCTCTCAGGACTGGAGAGGGAGGGGAGGGGGGGTGGCGGAAGAGTGAGGGAAATGGGAGGATGGGAGGAGGTGGAAATTTTTAATAAATAAATTAAAAAAACATAAGCTCAGGTTAAGGAAAAATAAGTTTTCTGCACACAAGCCTTGCTGGATAAAAATAAAGTAGAAAGATTGGTTAGATGAACAAAGTTTATGTGGCTCTGTTAAGTTTAATACTTGGCTTGCTAATGTTCTCCTTGAAGACCCTGAGGCAAATGTGTTAGATTTTGCTATATACAGTGCTCTAATGAGGCTTTTTAACTGGAGTACAGTTGTGTACTTGATCTAGTTTTTACTGGCCCGTGAATGATGATTAGCAAATTCGCAGGAATTTTACGAGCCAGCTACAATTATACTGGACTCAAAGTTGGCAAAAATGTGAAGATTTATATCCTGGGAACCCACAGATGCTGCAAACCGCGGTCCTTCACATTGCTCAGCATGCTAAGTATTTACCTGTAGTCCATTAGGCATAAAGCCCTGCTCACACCAGCTGTCAGCACAATTGCCATTGGAAGTATGATCCATCCCTTCACAAGTCCGCAGATCCACTGGGCTCTTTGTCCACCGCTAAGTGAGCTGGAGGCTGGAACTGGAAACCACCCTGGTCTCAGGAGGGCAGGACAAGGTGTGGA
Source organism: Myodes glareolus (assembly GCF_982192425.1). NCBI lineage: Eukaryota > Metazoa > Chordata > Mammalia > Rodentia > Cricetidae > Myodes > Myodes glareolus. Next base: position 23,647,356 of record NC_142051.1, read on the forward strand.
GGACGAGCTAATGAGTAGAAGACTTGATGTGCCTGGGAGCCCTGATCTGCAATTGCTGTCTCTGTTTTCTTGGCTTATTTAGCCCTCCCTGGCCATTTACCAGGTGTGGTAAATGACCTTTTCCCAGGAATGATTAACTAATGTTTTCGTACTATCCTTAAAATTCTGCCACCTTTCAGTGATACTTCACATGGCCTCTTACATGGCTGATGTACTAATACTGTTATTCATACACGTAGTGCGGTTTCAGATTTATCAACGTCACACTCAGCTTGGTTGTCAAACTACTTTGATTTAATGTTAATTAATATTTATTTAAGACAGCATGTCACGTAACCTAGGCTTCTTTCGGATTCACTATGTAGTCCAGGCTGGTTTAAACTTCTGCTACTCGGCCTCTATAGGATTAGAAGTGTGATAACTGGGTGGTGGTACACGCCTTTAATCCCAGCACTTGAACCAGAGGCAGGCGGATCTCTGAGTCTCAGGCCAGTCTGGTCTACAGAGCGAGTTCTAGGACAGCCAAGGCTATCCAGAGAAACCTCATCTCAAAAAACAATAAAAACAAAGACAACAAAACATGTGAGCTATATGCCCGGTTTATTCCATTTTTTGCAAACGAACAGTCTGGTTTTCTATGTTAGAAGTTTCCTTTAGGATTCTAAAGTGACACACCAGCCCTGTTGAAGACAGCTCCCTGTCATGTGTTTTATTGCTGTGTGATGTGTATTATGTGCCTATTAACGTTCACCCTGGCTTTAATACTCCTAAAGAGAAGATCCCTGCCTCCTCAGAATGGTTCCTTCTTCAGCATCCTCTTCTTTCTTGTCAGCACTTTATTCTTCATGACACCATTTCTATCAGCTTTAAAATAACCACCCAAAATCACTCCCAGTACTACACAGGATGTCAGTACTCTGGAGGCTGAGATAAGAGGATTTCATTATCAAGGCCAGCAGTGTCTACAGAAGAGTTTCAGGCAAGCTTTGTTGTGTAAAGACTGCCCTCCCCAGCCAAAACAAAGGAACACCTGACTAGCCAACTAAACCAAAATAGTTGGAAAATAAATAAATAAAGCTAACAAAGCAACTACACAATCAGAAATCAGATGACAACAAAGGGTACCTGTATCCATTTTCATGAATAAAACAACTTGCAATGTATTTCATGCTATCCCAAACTGTATTTTGTCTGAGGTCTGTGGCCATAAATGGTATTACTGCCCATGCACTTAGTCATCCCAGAAATCATCCTCCCTTACATTTCCTCCCCTAAGAGCCACATTTGATTAAAGAGCAAATTCTATTAGTTAATTTCTAAATATTTATGGACTAATATCTTTCCCCAGGCTGCACATGCTCTATCCTAGACCAACCGGTTCTCATCCTTGATGGACTTTTACCATGCCTGCTTTCCTTCATTTATGGGTGTCCTTGAATACAGACTGGTTTTTCAAGTTGCCAGAGATGGGTGTACGTGTGTAAATGTCTCCGTGGGTTCATCATTGCATGGGTGTGCACACATGCATACAGTCCTCTCTTGCTCCTTTGCTTCAGATGCTCCACTAGCTTCCATGGTTTGTGAGAAATAGCCCAAAGGCTTTGCTTTCTCCTCACTTTGCTATCTCCACCTTCCAGCCCTCCTCCCGGGACTCCCTTGCCCATTCTGCTCCACACACACTAGGTCTCTCAATCAGCTGCATAAGCAATTTTTCCTGCTTGGTAGACTTGGGTGTCATTTAAAAATCACCTTTCAGATCCTCCATTTTTCCCAACTGTCTCAGAACACCTTGATTTTAATAACATTCCCCATAGTTAATTAGTTTTAGACTGATTTTTAATAAAACTTACATTATGGGATTGTTTCGGGGGGGCATCTTATTCTTTTCCGTATTTCCTTTGTCTAGTACTGTGAAACCCTTTGGATTAGCTTTCCAGGTGGTTTATATGTCTTGTTCTTTGGTGTTTCATGTCATCTAACATAACATTTTAAACCATAATAGTGAGATCTCTGAACTATTATCTATCATTTTTTGTGATTGGTTGGATTTTTCCATCCGCCTGCATCTAGGAATTTCTGACTTTTCTTGTCTATATGAACAGCAAAGTAATTTAGTTTAGCCAGAAAGTAAGCCCTGTTGTTAGAAAATAAAACATAGAGCATAATGGTGTAGGAGAGCCATTCTTCCTCCACATTTTAATTTTTTTGTTTCTAAAATTATTTTATTTTTAAAGATTATAATAAAATTGCATCATCTTTCCCCTTCTCTTCTCCCCCTCCAATCCTTCCTATGTATCTTCTTGCTCTCTCTCAAATTCAAATATGTATAGGTGCATGTGTGTGTTGTGCACGCATGCATGCGTGTGTGTGTGTGTGTGTGTGTGTGTGTGTTTGTGAATGTGTGTACTGTGATCAGGAAATGGAGGAGAGGATACCTTCAGAAGGGATTAGTAGTGGCTGAACATAATCTTGAGTGTTTGTTTCCTGTTGTTATAAAGATACTGACCTCGACTCTCATTTATCTCTGGCTTCCCATCTTGCTATGTGATCTTCCAAATGAGTTTCTGCCTATTTGATTCTACCTGCCAGGAGGACCTTACTAGGATTAATTTCTCTTAGACTTTCAGCCTAAATACTTGTGAGTTAAATATACCTCTTTCAAAAATCAGGATATTTTGTGTGACAGCAACATAAAAAAGGACTGAGATATACTCCTCAGGAATGAATCATTTTATTAGGTAGGATTTCTCAGAGAAATACAGTCAATAGGACACATACACATTCACACACACAAATAATTTATAAACTAAACATTTATATATGAATTGGTTCATGGAACCTAAGAAATCCCGCAATGTACAACTAACAACCTGGAGACCAAGAAAATCAATAGTTTCACTATACTGTGAATCTGAGTCTGAAGGAAGGGCAAAACTTTTTGCTGTTGCTCAAAAGTAACTAATCTAGAGAGCATATTTTTTTTCTTATTTGATCTTTCTTTGTTTTCCTTTAGGTCCTCAGTGGATTACATGAGGCCTACCTGCATTGGGAAGGGCAATGTGCTTTAATAAATCCACTGACTTAATGCTAGTGTTACCCAGAAAGAGCTTCACAGAAAAACCCAGAACAGTTTGCCCAGCTATCTAGATACCCTGTCATCCAATGGAATTGACACAAAAAATCAATCATCACAACTATCCTCTCTTCTAAGCTATTATTGTACAACCATTTCTGTAGTGATATTTCTTTCTTTTTTAAAATTTATTTATGTATTAAAAATTTCCACCTGCTCCCCACCTCCCTTTTCTCTCCCTCCTCCTCCTCCTCTTCCCTCTCCAGTCCTAAGAGCAGTCAGGGTTCCCTGCCCCGTGGGAAGTTCAAGGTCCTCCCACCTCCATCCAGGTCTATAAAGGTGAGCATCCAACCAAACCAGGCTCCCACAAAGTCAGTCCATGCAGAAGAATCAAAACCCAGTGCCATTGTCCTTGGCTTCTCAGTCAGCCTTCATTGACAGCCACATTCAGAGAGTCCAGTTTGATCACATGCTCCATCACTCCCAGTCCAGTTGGCCTTGGTGAGCTCCCATTAGATCAGTCCCACCATCTCAGTGGGTAGACGCACCCCTCGCAGTCCTGACCTCCTTGCTCATGTACTCCCTCCTTCTGCTTCTTATTTGGACCTTGGGAGCTCAGTCCAGTGCTACAATGTGGGTCTCTGTCTCTATCTTCATCCATCGCCAGATGAAGGTTCTATGGTCATATACAAGATATTCATCAGTGTGGCTATGGGACAAGGCCAGTTCAGGCACCCTCTCCTCTGCTGCCCAAGGAACAAGGTGGGGACCTCTCCTTGGACCTGCGAACCCCTCTAGAGTCAAATCTCTTTCAAACCCTAAAATGGCTCTCTTAATTAAGATATTTACCTCCCTGCTCCCATATCCACCCTTCCTCCATCCCACCCATCCCATTCCACCAAGCTCTCCCGAATCCTCCCCTTCTCCCTTCTCTTTACCCATCTCCCCTTAAACCCACCCCCACCCCCGTGCACCCAACTTTTGCCTGGCAATCATGTCTACTGTAGTGATGTTTCATTTGTATTTTAATAAACAAAGCTTGCCTGAAGTTCAGAGAGTAAAACAGCCTCACTGATCAGCCTTACAGACTAGGCAGTGGTGACATACACCTTTAATCCCAGTAACCATACTAGTTTGCCATAGAAACTGGGCAGTAGTGATTCACACGTTTAATCCCAGAACTAGAGAAGAATATAAGACTGGAGGAGACAGCTCTCACACAGTCTCCTTTTGAGATTTCTGGAGGCAGGATCACCATTTCAGACTGAGGTAGAGGTAGGAGCCAGTGACTGGCTGTTTTGCTTTTCTGACCTTCAGGTTGAATCCCAATTTCTGTCTCTGGGTTTTTATTAATTGTGCTACAAATTCCCCCCAAGACAAAAATCTTCCATCTTGAGAGGAACTGATGAAGACTCAGCATACCTTCCTTTTAGGGAGGTAAAGCATTCTATCCTGTAGGGAAAGCCCCTGAAATGCAGGAAGTAAACAACTCAAAGCCCCAGGAAGTCCCTGAATCAAAGCAGATTCTCTAGCCCCCCACCCTGAAAAGCTTGTCTAAACAGGAGTGCTGAGAGATGTTTTCAGACAAGCTGCCATGCTAACAAGAGGCCACCAAGCTGCCAGAAAAACAGTTGAGTTCTATGGAATAGGTTCACACCAACTGAGTTGCCTCTAAGAACTACTATCTGACTTGTTGGCCTGCTTGCAAATTGTGCAGTGAGCTCCAGCATTCTATTTTTCATAAGCTCTTACCCATGCTGGGGTGGCATTTGGCTGATTCAACTGCCTTTGAGTCATTTCTCCTTGTGTGAGTAACCTGTTACCCATATTCTTCTAAGTAACCCTAAAAAACCATTGGTTCATCAAGTTGGACTTTGCTTGCACCCTTACCTGTTGTAGATTTCCTTTCCGGGGTGAAGAGACATTTATTCACATCTCCCTAGGAATCGTGTTACACAGCAGCTATGAACCATTGTCAACAAAAAATACTGATCAAGTTAACTCAAGTGAAATGGGAATTATTGGATAGACGTAGAAACAAAACCACTTGTTTTTTTTTTTGTCTCTTTCTTAGCAATTGCTTTCTTCTGTTTCTTTCTGTAAAATACCTGATTGTGATTGCCTATTTAATAGTACAAACATGAATAAAAAATAGCTGCCATCTTCGATTCTGCCCAAGCCCACAAAGGCAGGGCCTACAACCTTAGGACAACAAATAATTTTGGACTCTATCATTTATATTTCAGTATATGAGAACGATATTAATCAGTTCTAGGACTGGACATGTGTTCATTTTATGGAGAACCAAGTGCTTATATTGATGGTCAGAGGCTTTAAGTGCTCTTTTGCTTCTATAACAATTCACCATAGACTTCGTGACTTAACACAGCACAAATGTAACTGATAGGCCTGAATATCAGAAGTCTGAAATGGGTTTCGCTGGGCTAACAGCAACACATGGGCCGAACTGCTTTCTCCTTTGCCTTTTAAGGTTTTCGAGTCTGTTTTCCTTCTCCATCAGTGCTTCACTCTGACTTTTCTCTGCCATAACCCATCTTTACCCTGGATTCCCAGGCACTCTCAAGGATAATCTCATCTAGAAAGCATAATCACGTCCTTAAAACCCGTGTTCCTTGAGTAATCAATTTTCCTGGTTCTGAGAGTTAGGGACGCAGGCATCTTTTCCCCAGGGTTAACGAAAGAACAGCACACCACACCTCTCTAGTGGGGGTCCTGAAGGTGTGTTGCCAATGGACCAGAGGCTATGAAAGGGAGGAACCGCTTTGGAGAAAAAGAACCTAGAAAGAGTAGAAAAACTAACCATGCCCATGTCATCTTCCCAAACAGTTAGCTTCTGCACAGTGGGCAGGGATGCTCACCTTTACCCCCTCTTAGTCTTTCACCTCTATTTCTTTGTTTTCAAGAGGAATTTATCAACTCCACTGGATGTATAATTTGCCTGTATTCCTTTTTTTTCCTACCTGTTTTGTGTTCTATTTCCCTAAAGCAAGATTCTCTCATTATCAAAATGTGGATGCCTGATGGCCTCAGAGTCAATCAGAAAGCATGAACAGTTGGGGAGATGGGCTTGGGAATCCGTGTCTCTATCATGCTCCCTAGGTAATTCTTGTACACACCAGTTAAAGAGCTACTGCTGTGTTCGAAGTAAAGTTGATAAACTTATCTTGTTAGAAGAGAAGACTGGAGAAAAGCTTCTAAGGGGACTAGGACATTGTCACTGCAGCCTTTGGGAGGTAATAACAATTTTGTATGCCCCTCAGTAAGAGTCTAATTCAGGCTGGGAGTAGGGAAGTGGTTACATTAAGATCAGGGGGTGCACTCTTGGGTTCTTGACCAACTGTTGTTTGATTCTCAAACCACAATGAAGAACTTGGTTTCTTCTGTTGTTGTCACGCTGATGTGTGGTCTGCTGAAAAATCATGTAACACTGTATCTCTAAAGACCACTCAGAACCAACCATTCCAATGTAGAGGACGTGTGTGATTAAACTGACTCCAGGCACTATCCAGAGGTTACAGTGGCAGCCATCGTAAGCCAGGTTGTTGCTGTTTGAGCTGGAATCTTGGTACGATAGCAAACCATCCAGTCATGGCACTGAGGAATCAGACTGGTTTGGTTTTATTACTATCATTTTGTTATTAATATTAATTACCAAATTTTACTTGGTTAATTTATGCAATATGATCCGATGATGAGTTGTTTTGATGTTATTTCTTTAAAAAAACCTCGCAAATCTTGCAGTTATTTGTTTTGAATAATTTTCACTTATAATTAAGCTGGGAAGGTAAGCCACAATTAAGCTGATAAAGAAAACAAATATTTAAAATACATCAAAGGGACAAAGCCTGTCTTTGATGGTTGGTGTTTTGGTTTTGGTAACATGGTAATTTATAATGATATTTAAATTTACCAGTTATAAAGCTGTGAGGAGATACATAAGATGGTTAACCACAGAAATCATTTGATGCTTCCACATAGCGTAAGGGACATTCCCAGAAACCAAAGCCAAAGCAAGAAGAGGACTTAGATTTCCTTCAATATGGAGTCATGATTATAATTCAGACTCTAAGAACATTTAGGCTAAGAAATAAGAAACTCCTAGAACACATGGTAGGAGTAGATATATTTTGGGGGGTTGTGGTGGGTAATAGATACATCCTAAACTCTGGTGATATATGGATTCTCCCAGAAAATGCTAACCCTATAAACAACACACAGCACTGCAAAACCAAGGAGGGAAGCAAACTCTACAATTCGTGGGATTGAAACTATTGCTGCTTTCTCCCCAGGACCCTAAGATACCTTCTCTCAGCAATTTTAAAGCAGGCGCACACAAATGTTGGTGATGCAAGCAGGGATCACAGGCATGAGAAACTAGCCCCCCTTACTTTATTTAGTACCTCACGTAGTGTTCTATATCATGTAAACCCAGCATGTGGTAGCAGTCCAGCGAACACCAGAGGTGCAGAAGGTGTTGACAAGAAGAAACCTGTTGAAGGAACATTAGTTCTTTCCCCATTGGATAGTGTAAAGCCCATCACCCTACAGCAGCCTGAAAATGAATGTCTTTATAATCTATAGTGTGATGATTTTTGGGTCTACACTTTAAGTTGAAGTAATGACGGATACAGATATGATTTATGAACTATTACATGCCCTTATATGGTAAAGCTACGATAGATCTCACATCTAAAATAAATTATATGAAACATCCCAGGCATAATCACACAACACACAGCTTGAAAGCGTATATAGAATTCTTCAGATTATTTTATTGTAATAGGTAATCTTATATTATTACAGTATTATAATAAAAGAGTGAAACTCATAGTGCTAGAATTCATCTTAGAGATAGATTTTTTTGGTATCTCAATGATAAGTCAAATTCTGGGGAAAAAAATCACGGAACCAGCAATGTGCTAGGTTTAGCAAAGCAAATGAGAAATTTTATTTGTACTGAATTTGAATTTCACTAGTAGACTGTGCTGTTGTGGCAGTCACATGTTAGCTACTGTAGACATGATTTCAATTCATGTCAATGGATGTTACATAAATATTCTAGGGAAATACACTTTCTTCGAAGGCAATGAATTTTATTACAAAATCCCATTATCATTTGACACACACACACACACACACACACACACACACACCCCACACACCACGAGGTCAAAGTTTTCCCATTCTTGCAAGTTGCTTTGAATGTGGTGGGTTGGGGCCAAAAGGTTGTTAGGTGTTAACTTTCTGAAGCTCATATTCCATGTGGGAAAATGCACAGTGCTTTGTGGCAGAAAGGGAACTGTTTATTACTTGCATTTTGTGCTTGACTCAGGCTTCCTATGAACTTAGAATCTCTTCATAAATTGGAAGATGACTCACATTTTGCCTTAGTTTCTTTGTCAGGGTAGAAAGAAATATAAAAGCTGTCATTTTGACAGTAATAATCGCACATAGCAATAGTCATAAATTCCCGTTGTGTATCCCTGGGTCTAATCTTTCATCTAGACGCTCTGTTCTGTTGGAGCTATTCATGGAAGCCTATTTTGCTTATTTTAATGCTGACTACCATTTCAGGTAACAAGTTCATGATGGAGTTAGTTGAAAAAGAACTTGGCATTTAGTTATTGCTTTCTTTGCCATTGTTTCTTCTTCTTTTGAAATTTCTTCTCTTTGAGAAGCCTTGACAGAGGGGAGTGGAGGGAAGGCTCACAGTAAGCCTCTACTTATAAAAGAATGCCACATTGAGGATTTTTTTTTTAGGGTGGTAATTTTTACTGCTTTCTTTAATAGACAAAACACCTTCCAGTTTCTGAATACAGAGTTTAAAAACAGAAAAAGAGAAAAAAGTCAGATGATATAGTCTTGAAATTTTCAATTTTATTCAGTGAAAATTGAAGTGATACGTTTGAATCAAAAGATACGAGATGAAATGTGAGGTGAAAATTCAGTTATTAAATTTAATTAACTTTTGGTGCTGTCAAAGTTTATATTAGAAACATGAAGTTCACATGACTTTCTAGGCAATTTTCAAGTTCCTTAAAAATAACTAGGTTTGTAATCCAACTATCAAATCATAAAACTTCACTTTGATTTAAATCCAAGAGTTTTCTATATGTGTATCATTTTTGAAAAAGTTAAGCTTCAAGACAAGAAATTGAGGTGTTATTAGCTAGAGAAAACAATTCTGAATTATGGTTCCAACATCTGTCACATCATACCCTGCTTTATGAGCAAAGCTAAGAAACATTAGTGTAGATTCGCCAGGGGAAGAGAAGCAAAGGTTTAGTAACATATGTTGATTTAAAGCATTTTACACAAAAAACTTACTTAAATCTGAGAAAATTCTTTGGAAGGCAATTTTTTTTTAATGTTCTAAACAGAGTGTGGCCATTGTTTCTCAAATAGTCTATATTGACACGTTTAAAAAAAAGATGATTTTGTAGTTTTGACTGTGGCTTAATAGATACATATTTCTGGACCATGTTTAGAATGTAATCTTGAATTACTAACTTAATTATCTGTGCAGACTTAGTTGTCCAAGTAGTTCAAGAATAACAGGCGATGAACTTTTTAGCAAATATTATTGAATGCATGCTTTACTTTAAAACATATGCATTAAAACTTCAGAATGAGTGTACACGTGTGTGTTGTAGTCCGGTACATAGCTACTTTTTAATGTTATTTATGCATATATTTCATGCTTACTTTTTATTGAGTGGGCATACATTTTTTTTTGTTGCTTCATGGAATTAGGTGTTTTTCACCAATGGAGAATTAAGATCACATGGAACAATAATATCACGTGATCAGGGAATGTGGGACAATAACAGGAAACGGGGTATGTAATGGATATTGGATGAATCAGCCACTGGATGCTTTGAACTTATTGCAAAGGAAGTGTCTGGGAAACACCAAACAGTAACAACTGCTATGTGGTACTGATGTGGTCAGATGTTTCTTCTTATTGTAGCCTGTCTGCTGAGTGAGAGGGACGGGGCAAGGTAATTCACAGAATCTGCTTTAAGAAACGTGAACGCACTGCGCAAGCCTGGCTTTCAGTTGTTTGTGGGCTCAGATCATCTCTTTTGTTGCTCAGTACGAAGGATACCGTTCCTCTGATGCTGCCCTAGGCAGTCAAACGCTTCTCGAGAAGCGTGCCCTACTGCAAAAATAAGACCTCTTTCTTTATGATCTAAACAGGTACTCACCATTGAGGATGGAAAAATGGAATATTAGGAAAAGTTTTTAGTACGTGTTGAGCTGTTTTGTTTCCTTCTCAAATCTGCATTTGTTCTAAAGTGTTTAACAGCTCTCTGGGCTGATGAAAATGTCAACTTCTGTTGGACCGTAATAAATTTTAGTTGAAAACGCATATAGTTTTTTAATTTTTAAGAATAAAATGCTGTAGGGAAAGTTGATTAGATTTCATTTCACCGGTTCTCAAAGGCTACTGTTTGGTGACTAAGAAGATGTGGATGATGAACCAGCACTTAGGAATTCAATGGTTATTCCATGACGTTAGAAGACATAACCAAGTATTGTTTGAATGCTCGCATCTTGCAAAGTTACGACAGGCTGACATCGGCTAAAGAGGTGTGTGATGTGCAGGTGTGTGGCGGGCTGTAACTGATATGGGCTCAGGCAAGAAGCTGCCTTTCATCGCTATCCAGAGACTCGGCCAAAGGGCTGAACGTGAGTTCTACAGCCTCAGATGCTGTGTGTAGCAAGCTGGGGTTTACCTTTCAGTTGCTTTATCCCATAACGGTGTTTGTCTGCATCTGAGCCCACGACGAGCACTCCCACTTGTAAGATGTCGTCACAGTGAAGATCGGACAATTTGGCTTCCGTTCAGGGAGAGAGAGAGAGACTCCACTGAAATGAACATTGTGAGAAAGCCCAATTTAATGGTACCTTGGAGTGTTTTCTCGTTTCAGGTCCTGCTGTTTTCCCTACAAGGTAAGGACTTTTGTGTTTTGACCTTCATTTACCATGTGTGGGTCTCTCTTGAAATTTATATAGTTTCCTTTTAAGTTACTTCTCAAGCATTTTGAAGTCAGTAGAATAGACATGTACTAAATAACATTCAGGCAATTTTATTGAATTCTTAAGAATGCAGAGAATTTTAAACCTTTTCTTGAAACTTTTTGAATTTTCTTTAGTGACTATTTAAAATCATGCCTTTGTCACTATACTGTCAGTATAACTTACTCCTATCAAACACTTAGCAATTATTTTCTTTATTTAAGCACTTATAACTTTATGATAGAGGGGGAATAAAGTGTTTAAACTTGCTTCATGTCATTAAAACCTAAAAGAGATCTAACTATAGCATTTGAGGTCATGAATTAATTTTCAAGTTTTATATCAAGTTTACTTATAAAATAATTTTTATTAAAATTTTCACGGAGATGGCATTTATTTATATCTAATTTTTACTTTTTGATCCCTAAGAAAGAGTCTACATTTTGGAGCTTAGGGGGAAACGGAAGAAATGACGGAAGTGTGACAGACTCTCCAAGTCACTATCTTCCTCTTACAGTAGCACCTTGTTCTCAAGGAGAACGGTGTAGCTGCTGTGCTGGAGGGATACTGGGATTGGCTTGTTCACCATGATCATCTTGTGGCTTGCTTTACAGCATGCTTCAGCCCGCCAAATGCTAAGCCGCAGGGCCAGAACCCGAACAGTTCTGCGATTCCATGCCTAGCCCTCACTTCCTTATGTGATACCACTGTAGAGATCTACAGACCGTCACTATTGTGACGTTTCTGCATTGTGGGTCACCTCAGGTGTATCACAGATTCTTTGCTGGGTCAGAGTCCTCTAAAAGAATAACATAGCTGGTTGCGATTCTCAATCCGCATTTTAGAATTTGGGGAAAATGAATGATTCATTGAGTAGCAGAGCACAGACCAAGCTATTTGTGTGTGCTGCGGTCTCACCAATCCGTATTTATCTCTGGCAGGATACATTTGCGCATCATCTATCCCGACAGAGGCATCAGAGTGAGTATTTCTTTGTCTCTCTGTTCTGAAACGCCAAAGGAATGAGAATATGCCAAGTTCAGCAGGCAGCTCTGTCTGTTTTTTTTTTAAAAATAACAAGTGAAACATGGCCCAAAGCTTGAGATGTTCTTCTCTGAAATATTTTCAAACATTAGAAATAAATAGGCATTCACTTTCCTACTTGTAAGAAGATCTTGGTGCTGCCCACTGCCTGTAGGTCCCAAAGAGACATTTCTTTCATTTCATAGATTTAAAGCAGTTGTATCCAGTAATATATCTCTTTACATTTTTACATACATTATTGACTGCTGATGTATTATTGTTAACATAAATTAAAACCGATTTTAGTGCTTAAATGACTAAAAATGGTTCCAGTGATAAATAATAAAATAGCTTTCAGTGCTTTGCTTAAAAGCAACATTATAGTAACTAGATTCTTAAAGAATACCTTTATTGATAAAAATAAAATAAAAATATCAAATTCCATAACTTATGTTATTGTAACATAGTGAACTAATGATTTGATTTGGATAACTGGCAATTAAATGCCCTTCCATATTTGTATCATGCTACTTTTAAATGACATGGAACAGATGAAATTTGAATATCACATTTGGAAAGGTAAATGCACCCTTGATAAATATCTACTTCAACAGACTCACGAAGTTCCAAGGAGACTAGACTATGCCTATTGGTGATATAATACTACATTATTTTGCTTGTTTCTTAGTCTCAAAGTTCCTTCCTAAAATTCCATGTATATCAGAGCCCAGTGAGATTTGGGGCCAGTCCCGAATTTTGTAAAACGAGACAGCTTCACCACCCAAATCTCACCCTTCCGAAGAGGGGAGGGGGTCCTTTAAATGTTAAACCAAGAAAGGCCCCTTTGATAAAGGGATGGAGATCTGGAGGCAAACACCAGCTCCCTCTTGGGAAAGGCTGTTCAGGTTGCCCAGGGGCCTCTGACTACACAAGTTCTTTGTGTTTTCTTGCAGAAGTGAGTTCCATGAAAAGGGACAGAAAGGAGCTCTGTTAGGACCGCAGGTAGGTTAAGCCTCAGAGGGAGCGAGGCAGAGAAAGAATTCATTCCGCAGTGGCCTCTGCTGTCACATCAACAATGAGACCTTTGTGGAGGGAACAAAATGCTAAAAACAAGACAGGAAGGAGCGTGATGAGGCGAAGGCGGTTCTCTGCAGCTTTTTATTGTATTTTATTTTTTGCGACCCTCCACTATATTCTCGGTTCTCACTGATTTGTTTGGAATGAAACGCTTTTTTCTTTCTCTTCATCCACCTCAGAAACCCACACATAGGCTTCAATGTTAATGTGGATTGGATACCATCTACTTGCTGGTACCTTTGAATGATTTAGAAATTAAATACAGTATTGGGCAGGACAATAGCAACAAGGCAAACACACCTAAGGAGAAATGGAGAAAGACTGAGATGATGTGAGTTAGATACATTCAAAGGGCACTGGACATATCCTGGTGTGTGACAGACATCTTTCGTATTTTCTAAAAGATCCAAACTATGGCTATTTCTGAAGAGCAGCTTACTGTAAATTTGAGAACATTTTGCTTGTTCCTTTGTGGGTATGTTTTATTAGAATAAACTGAAGAAAATGAATAGATACAGAAGACAAATGTGTAGCAGTCTTTCTCTTATTGTCAGTCCCCAATCATGACATGGAGACTAATTATTAATTACGAATGCTTGGCCTTAGCGTAGTGTTTTTCTAGCTAGTTCTTTTTGGTTAAACTTAAATTAAACCATTTTTATTAATCTATATGCTGCTCCGAGGCTCATTTTCCTCATCCACATACTGTTCATCCTGCCTTCCTGCTTCCTCTGCTTCTGGCTGACTGGCCCCCAGCTGCCTGGCTCTTCTTTTCTCTCTGCCCACCAGCCCCATCTATTTCTCCTTTTCTAACTATTGGGCATTCAGCTTTTTATTAGACCAACAAGGCGCCTTAGGCAGGCAAGGTGAAACAGCGACACATCTTTACAGAGTTAAACAACTGTTCTGTAACACAAACGATGTAACATATCTTTACTTAGTTAAACAAATATTCTCTTCCAGAACACAAATACGATATAATATATTGACAATTTAGAAGATAAAACAAATTCATTTTTTGCTGAGATTAGAGATCTCGTGTATGTTTGTATAGTTTGGTGTATTTGGACATGCCATTCAGACCACTCCTGTAGTTCTCAGGGTTTGCATCTCTGTAAGTCATTGATAGATAACTTCCCTGATGCCCTGCAGCCTACTTGGCACCTTTGTTTCTGTGAAAGCCAGCCAGCAGGGAGGAAGCTTCCTGCTCCACAACAATTTGGTTTCTTCATATCCTATGACCGGAGTTTATTGTCCATGGCTTTGACATTTTATGTGGATGGTTGGAGATTCAAACTCAAATTCTTATGCTTCCACAGGAAGTACTTCATGCACTGAATCATCTTCCTTGTCATGGGGTCTTAAAATAACCTAGCATAGCCGTGGAAATAATAATTCAGTTTAAGGAGTATTCTATATTTCAGAAGCCGCATAGGAGGATGAATAGTTTCAGTCTAGCCTGGGCTATATAGGGATACCATGTCTGAGGACAAGACAAACCCTCAGAGGAATTCTTATGTACAAAGATTCTTGTCTATCGTGTGTAGCGGTTAAAATGAGTTTTCTGTGATAATTTTGAAGGACATGCTTGCCGGTAGAGCATATTAATCAGAAAGTTCATCTGTATAATTCAGTAGAAAAATCTGGCGGTGAAGATAAAAAGGCTCTTCCGTTCTGGTGAGTGAACACTCTAGATTCAAAAACTTGTGTGAATTGTGCCCTAAATGGGCATATAAAGAGCTCCGTGGGCGGAACTGACCCCAGTGTGCATTTGCATGTCCTAAGTATCTATCTAATCTGCCTACGAGGAGTTGAGCTAATGCCTCTCCTCTGTTACCAAGAGGGGATGTACTTGCTTTGCCTTGGTGTCCATTTTAGGCAGGATGAAGAGTAGGAGACTTGCTTGCCCTTCTGTTTCCTGTAGCCCGTGAATGCGTGTCAAGATCAGTTCACATCGATTAAGTTCTCAAAGGAGAAATATGACAAGGAGCAATGAGGTCACAGTCATGCAGCGCCCTGCTTAGAAAGAGGCTTGAAGGCCACGCACGTTCGGTTCATTCCTCTGCTGTAAGCAAACAGCACTGATGGATGGATAACTGTCCGCAGAAATATGCAGGCAGTGACGTCAGCAAGGCAAGCCTAGGCAGAGACTTCTATAAATGGCATGCATGTCAGTGTTACAGTGCGTTCCCTATGCAGGGCACACGTCTGTGGTCCTGAGCACCCTCCTGTGGAGGTGTGACCAGGAAGAAGAAAGAGCAGGCTCTCCTCTTTCGTCAGTTGTGTGAGGGTGTGCATCCACTGCCACATTCTTTTTCCTACACTCAGTAATTCTCCTGCAGCAGGCACTGAGGCCAACCAAGACTTTGGCTGAAATCGCATTCGTAGCCGCAGTTCTGAACACCACAAGGCAGATTCCCATTTGAACAGTATTTTTTGTTCCAGTTCAGTTGGTACTTGTTGCTGACATGCCAGGGGTCATGTTTTATACATATAAACAAGAATAACCATGCTTGTAATTCAGAAATTCCATGTCTCCAGGGATCTGTGAAAATATCATTTCTGTTCAAATGGTTTATTGAGCCTGAGTTGCCATGAATTATTTGATGTTATGTACCTAACACAAGACAAAGAATGCCCCCCTTATCAAAGTGATACACTATTCTAACTTCAGACATGCTCCAACGCTAAAACCAAGTGTGAAGCTTTATACTAGTGAAATGCATTACGACTCTGAGTAAACAGAAGGGATGCTGAGTTGTCAGGGAGCTGGTGTGCTAAGTGGTCATTGGGCTTTCTTTAGAGAAGGTCAGAGTTGAGTGGAAGAAGAAAAAAAATAGATATTTGCTTTAGTCCAGTGTTATAAATATATTAAGTTTAAAAATTACATTTATTTGTTTATCTTTGTGTGTGTGTACACATGCATGCATATATATATATATATGGAGAGAGAGAGAGACAGAGACAGAGACAGAGACAGAGAGAGAGAGAGAAAGAGAGCATGTGTGTTCTTGTGCCATGGCAGGTACATGGATGTCAGAAGACAACATTTGGGAGCTTCTTTCTCTTTCCATCATGTGATCATGGGAATCCAATTCAGGTCATTGGACTTTACCTGCTGAACCATCTTGATAGCCCTTATATTCCATTTTCAGTTAGTAATAGTAGAAAGTAGCGAGCCTTTCATTCTTTTATGAATGATGATATTATTAAAGTGTTAATTATTTCACTTTATCTTCCTGATTCTATAAGGGAGATACTGCTATTCCTTTTTATTTATTGGGACCAGAGGCTACATGGAATAGATAATTTATTCAAGTACTTAGGCCATTGTGAGTCAGAGTTGAAGTAGCTACACATTTGTCAGACATCAAAGGCAGTGTACTTATTTCCACTGCAAGGATTGGTCAAAGAGGCCCAAAGGTAGGCTGTGCTCAATCGTGTTGACGGTCCTTTGAATTAGGCAGCTGGAAACAATATGGCAAAGGTGAGAATGAAACTTGACACCATGGTGGAACCATGGCCATAAACTATTGGTTGAGTCTAACTTGTTTGAAGACAAGACAAAAGTAGAAGGGACTGAGCAATGGCAATAAAACATGGAGGAAAAAACCAGTTTGTGGGGAGGAACCAACAGACTTATAAACTTGGAGCTATGATGGGGAAGAGGAGTTTAGAAGTGAATCTTTAAGAGTTTTCAACAAATGGGAGCGTTCAAGAGTAGTATCAGGTAACACGGGGGTGAGTTCTCCTGATCAAAGAAGCTACTACCAGTCCAGGGCGATGGATTGGTAGGTACCTGCCATATAAGCCCAAGGACCTGAGTTTAGATCCCTAGGGCAAAGCCAGGCATGGCCTTTTACCACTAAGTCCAGAGTGGGGAGAAGTAGACAAGAAGATTCTTGAAGCTGATTGGTTAGTCAGTTTAACCGAATCCTGGGCTCCAGGTTCAATTAAGAGACCGACTCAAAAAATAAGGAGGAGAGTATTTGTGAAGTCAGCAAATGTCAACCTCTGATCTCCATAGGGAAAGTGTGTACCCATGTGAACAAGTATACACATATACATCACACACACACACACACACACACACACACACACACACACACGAAGAAATACTGAAATGAAAAATGCTTAAATCAAGCTTCTTGCGTGTGAGGATGATCAGAATCTAGAGAAGAAAGGACCTTGCTCCTCACATCACTCTTCATTCTTACCACGCATCCCCTTCCAGTTTTTTCCCAGCATCATCAGCTACCTAATTTGATAATCATGTGGTAAGGTTGAGTCTACGTCTTCAGGTAAACATAAAGTGCTCTTGGTAAGGATACAATCCTACATTATATATACAACTGGGACCGAGTTGGACTGCAATGCTCTAACTGATGAGCTCTAATAGCCTATAATTATTTGCAGTAAGTCGTACACCACAATATTTCATAACGGCTGTTCAAAACAATATCAGCTTCGTTCTTGCTAGTCTTCTGTGGTGAGCACTAGAGTTCAGAGGGCTGTGTTTTACTGAACACAGTGTGTTTTTTTGCCACACGCTGAAGCAGGTGTCACGGCTGTTCCCATTTCACACATGGAGACATTAAGTTGATAGGAAATCTGCCTAAGCAGAGGTAAACTAAGTCAGACGGTGTTTCTGTGAGTGGGGTTCTCGCTGTCTGGTACGCAGGCCAGTCATCACTGACTGCTAGTGTATTAACCCTGTGCATTTCCCCCCTAACTCATCTGGAAATGTCAAAGAACTGCTACCCTTTTATGAAAAGTATCAGCTAATATAAATACAGTGCTTCTCCGGAACTCACAAAGGGATGATAGACATGGATAGGGGCAAGGGGGGTGAGGTCACAGAGGACAAATATCTTGCCCAAGTCACCGACAAGACAGAAAGAAGACTTGAAACCAGCTTTAGCCATCACTGCAAGGGAACCCTTCCTAGTTCACTGTGATGATCTCAATGATAGCTTTCTGCGTCAAGCCAGCACTTCCTAGTTTCCATATTTGCAGACGCATTCCAGAAGTTTTTCATCTGCACGTTTGACGGATGGTAACTAAATGAGCTAATTTGTGTTTTTATTTCTCCGCTTTGAAGTTTGAAGCAACCTCTCCGAGATACTTTTTCCATGAAGCGATTAATTGGGGCGAGAGTAAGATCAAAGGTCAGTGTGGAGATCCGTTCCTTTGTGTATGGTTTCTGAGGCGATCCCTTGGGGGAGGGGGCGTATATTAAATCAGTTCTGATTGTTTCCATATTTACTGGAGGGTACTGAGCCAGGGTAGTAATAATAGCAATCGTTTTTTAAGCTCCTGTCCTATACAAATCCAAATATTTTAGAAATGTCCGGAGCTAAACATTTAGACAAAGCGCATGACAGTGTGGCTGGAGAAAGCACCGGTGGTATCGGCGGCTTTTTCTCTTGCTCCGAGTCAGTGTGACCTGTTCCTTCATTCCCTGACATCCGAATTTTGTCTCAGCAGTTTACCAGTTCCATTACACAGACAGCAGATTGTAGCTTCAAATGTAAAGAAATAGAAATAATTCTTATCATTATGTTCAAGTCATAGTGATGCCTTTTGGATTCGGTTTGACATTTGCTTTCAGGAGAATGAGCCACTTTGTAAATACATTTTCAAAACAACGTATTTGTTTATCTAAATATTTAGACACCCACCCATGTGAAAAATTTAAGACTACTTGATCCAAGACTAAGTTTAAAGGTAGGTGTGTCTCTTAAGGGAAAACCAAAGTGCTTGTAGGTTTACGAAACACATTATTTCCACCTATATTTTGGTGAAATACAGTTTGACGTTAAAACAGTTCATTTGTTTTCCTCATTTAAAATTTACCTAGAGAGCTTAGGCTTTGAAATGGAAAGAGAAGTCAGTGGGTTGTTTAAGGGCAAAGTCATAGCAAGACTGAGTCCTTCTTGTGCTTGGCAGACTGGGTTTATTATTGCATGGGAAGTGTCTTCACCATCTTCCAGACAGGCCTAGCTTCTTTAGCAACATTTCACAGTGACTCAAAGACATTCTCTTCACTCCTGACATGTTTCTGGGGTCCTTAGGACTCATTTGCCTTCTGACATTCACTCAGGAGATACCTGTGAAATCAGGAAAAACTTACAGCAATTCGCTTCTTCTTTTTAATGTATTTATTTGGGACAAGTTTTCTTTCCGCAACAGAGTCCTGTTTTTGTGACAACCAGAGGTGATTTTTGCTTCTGCCTCATCTTTGTTAAGCACAGATTCCCAAACACTGAGTCATTTATAGCCGAGCCTCAGTATTCATGGGCAAACTTCAAACAACATGTGGCACCCTTCTCATCAAAGGTGGGCGTTTCCTTCTGCATTTTAGGCTGCACTTGAGCCTTCCCCGAAGCAGCAAAGTCTGAGTTATTCTTAAGCACAGTGCTTGCTCCTGGAGAAAGTGCTGGTGGGATGCATTCCAAACTCGGTATAGGGCTTCATCTCCAGCTTGGGTATTTCTGGTTCTCATCATCTGGGACAGGGATTCCTTACATGGGGACTCGACCTTTGGATTGCTCGAAGGAGGCTAACCTCTCCTTGCAAAGTACTTTGGGATGCAAAAGCCTGTCTCTCTGGCTTCACAGGACACATAATGAAATGAATAGATAGAGATTTGATGGCTTAATTCTTTTGCACCACAAGGCAAAAGGCCCAGGGTTCTGTTTAAGTTAATAGTGTTACAGTTAGTCCAAGCTAGATCGTGACATATTGTGTTTATATGAGCTTGATCCACGCCAGAAGATAAGTTATTGTTTTATCCCTCAGGTTCTTGTCCTCATGAATGCCTTAACGGGGCTTTCTGTTCTAAGACTGGTACGTGTGACTGTCAAATATTCCAAGCTCTCGGGACAAGGTGCCAGATTGGTAAGTTTCAGGGATATTTATGAGAGAATGATGGGATATGAAAGAGAACATTAAGTCATGATTTGCTTGGAAGCGTTCGTCCCCTGGGATTTGGGACATTAACTAGACAGCTCCAGATTTATTTTCATCAATTTGAAGGAATTCAGAAACGCTGTAAACGAACACAGCTGTAGGCGCTTTCCCTTCCCACCGATCTCTATTTCCCGAAGTATTTTTTTTCTGCTTTCCAGTGCAGTAACCTGTAGGGCCATCTTTTCATTTATGTCTCATTCTTCCTCAGTATATTTCACCACAAGCTTCTCTTCTTCCTACTTAATAAGTTGGATATTCAGTATATAGACTAGAAATAGTATCGAGAGTTCATCAGGTATGGGGATTGTTTTTCTTTTTAAAATATTTTTTATCCATAATGTCTAAGGGGGGATCTTATATTAATAATTACCAACAGATATTAACTGATATTTTACCATTTGGGAGATTAAATGCTAGGCATAAAGCAGGGTGTATTTTGAATAACACAGACTTTCTTCTGTAAGGTGAATGTGTAAAGTGTGTAAGAGGTAAGCCATCCTTAAATGTGAGTGCCCTCGAGGAAAGCGTGGAATGTAAGATGCACTGCCAGGAACTATGGCCAGCAAAACGAACCCATCAATGTCTTTCCCTGAGTGGACCAAATTTGGCCTGAGCTGATAAGTTTAGGTAAATGTTTCAAAAAGGAGGAGACACTAAACATTTGCCCTTATGTTTCTGTTTGGCTTGGTGTATATAACAACTCACCAAGCGACTTTTTAACAAACATTGCTGCTTTTTTACATTATTATAAAGTGAACCATTTAAAACATAAAAAAATGACGGGTTTGTGAGATGACTCAGCAAAGAATCGCCTTGTTGCCAAGTGTGATGAGGGGAGTTTTATCCCCGGAACCCACATATTCTTAGATCGAAGGAGAGAAGCGACTGCACAAAATGGTCGTCAGACACCTGCTTGCTGTGATACAATGTGACCCTATACACCCCACACCTACAACAACAACAACAGCAACAACAAACAATACGTCACACAAATAAAAATAAAACCGAATAGAAGTTTATCTAGAGGAGAGACGTAATCCTAATAGATGTCCCTTGATTTAAAATAACTGTTGCTTGAAATTTCATCAGTTTGAGATCATCATTTTCACGATTCCAGGAAACTAAATGACTAATGCTTCCAGCTCCGTTTTCCAGGCATATAAACATGATTTTTTTTTTTTTTGGCCATCATTAATTTTCTCTCTGGATACCATAAAGACATTTTAGAAAGAATTATGGAGGCTGTGGTATTCTCCTGCTGTCCACACTGCTCTAGGATCCTCGGTGGTGACCTTTCTTTCTCTTCTGAGTCACTCATTTGTGTTGCCGACATCACTGTCTTCTTTTGGATCACCTTCCTTACTATTCCTTTTTTTTTTTTTTTTTATCCTGAATCCTTCTCTTGGAAACAAAAATTAGGGGAGTTTCTAACATAAGTCTTTTCTTCATAGCAACTCAGAGACGGTTTTCTTAAAGGAGTTGGGTCATTTTAAGAGCAGCTGATAGTTCGATGCTTCTTCTGTCTTCCTGTACCATAGACTACCCAATTGGGGGGAAACACTTATTTCAGCAAAAATTACAAGGACTTATTGTGACTGAACATTTTGAGATAGCTGTGATTTATTTTACACTAATGTTATTTATTTATTTTACACTAATCATACTACATATTATTTAATTTCTTTTTAGTCCCAAACATGGGAAGTGGCAGAGATGGCATTTGCAAAACCTGGGGACAGTATCACTTTGAAACATTTGATGGGATCTACTATTACTTCCCAGGAAGCTGTTCTTACATATTTGCAAAGGACTGCGGTAATTTGGAGCCTCAGTACACTGTGTGGGTAGGTGGTACTCAAATTTCATCAATTTAAAAAAAAATTACCTCTGGGAAATAATGTATTTTAAAAGTGTTGGGCAAACGATGAGTAATGGACAATAATTATAGAACACACAGGGACCTACTCTTAATGGAATGATCCAATTTTGTGGCCCTATTAGCGTAATTCTATTAAGATGATGTCTGGCATGCTAGCAACAGGGACTGAATCCATGAGAGAGCGTCTTTCAGGGTGTAGAGAAATATATACTTTTTACCATAGTTACTCTCATCAGTATCCCTGATATGATTTTTTTTGGTAATTTGGAAGAAGGTAAAGTCAGATATTAATAACATTATTCATATTTTCTCCCTCCTTGCTGTTTTGACTTGAGATGCCTGCTTGCTTTCACGTTTTTTAAATGCCCCTCCTGGGCTAAGGAATGTAGCTTATTGGTATGGCCAATTTTTAGCATGCACAAAGCCCTGGTTTGGATCCTTGACTCCAAAAATGGATGAATAAATAACAATAGAAAATGAAAGCAACTCTTGGTCTGTAGAGGAAGCCATGTTGATGACGGCAACTGCATGAATTACGTCATTGCTAGGTAGATTCGTGCTACATGATAGAGCTCACAGAACTCACGCTAGGCTTCAGAATTCCCAAGTCCAATGAAAATATCTGAAAATTCAGTTGCAGAAGAGCAGTCGCTGAAGCAAGGGCACCAGAGACTTTCTTTCTTGTTTATCCAGGCCTCTCAAGTCACAAGTACGGGAGTTCTGTACTGTTCCATTTAAAAACTAATTCTTTAGAGACAAAATGTTGAAATCTGACCGCTGTTTTACTTCTGAATCATGCTGTAGTTGTCTGAATTCCCCCTTGCTGGAAGATGCAAGCTTTGCATCTGGACCCTAGGTCTGCGATCCTCTGAGACATTGAAGTATAAGGAATGGTAAATCTTGGGGCAGGGGGATAAACAGAGAGTCTCTTTAGAAAGAGAAATGGCCCAACTTGAGTGCTTACAAGGCACTGTTCTCCATTTTCTCATTGGAACTTACCATCCTGCCCCAAGCCTCCCAGAATTTGGGCCTCTTCAACTCCTTTGACCCTTTAATTAAAATTCTCTTTTTCAGTGTCTCACTCTTTTGTGAACAAAGGTGTCAACTTGATCATCTTTCTTGAAACCTACTACAGGGCAGAGTGCAGAACCATACTCCCACAGTTAAGGGATGGGTCCAGTTTTCAATGATGGACTTTTCTTTCCAACCCAGAAGCATGTCTACCTAAATCAGTCTTTCTTATTGGCTATAAAAGTAGTTTACTTCTTCTTTTTTGAAAATTTGATGAAAATCGTGAGTCTAAAACTTGCAAGGGCTGTCATTTCAGGGACACCATTGTTAACAGCATCCCATATTTTCTTTTAGTGCTATTTCTTTGGATTTTATGCAAATTCATAAATTGAAACGATACTGTTTAATTTTAATTTTCTCTTCTATATTTTCACTGAATGTTATATTAAGAATTTTCCTTTGTGCCACATAGTCTTAAAAATATAAATTTTATTAGCTGAATTTTTCAAATTCATAGCGTACTTAAATGTTTTAACAATAATCTATTTTGGAAGTTTAGATTTAAAAAAGTGAATATTTCAAAAAATGGAATATTAACATGCATTTTCCCTTTCATAGCCATGTTGTTTTTATTTAAATTTGCTTTTATTTTTATGAAGGTAATATAGGCTCACAGTTTAAAATATTTCATAAAGATGTGTGTGTAACAGAAATGGTTCGCTGTCCATTCCCTACTGTAACTTAGTCTGACTCTCAGAATCAATTTTTCCAGGTTCTTGAGCTGCGTCTTCTGACTTTTGTCTTATATATGTGATTACTTCTGCAGCTGCCAAAGTTATAAATCATCTCTTCACTCTTACTGTAGCAAGTGAGGGTTGTCTTGATCACATTGTGCTTTTTGCTTAGCGAAACATGCCAACACACACATTTAAAAGCACATACACACAAGCATACAGGAATATACACACATCCATGGTCTTTTCTCTTTCTATTGTTACATCAGTATTTCTGACCAAATCAACCTGTAGATTTTATGTCATTGTCACTATGCAAACAGTTAAGAGTTGAGCACAGGAAGTTACCCTGATTTTATTACCCTTATGTATTTTTCTAGGGTGGATAATTATCCCTTTTGTTGTTATTTTACCTCGGTCACCCTTGTCTTCCCCCACACTCTTATCCCCGTAGAACGCTTCTTGATCGAGTCTCTCTTCCATGGAGCCTCCTCTTTTCAACCCTTCCTTTTTATGCTCACCTCAGACAAGCTCCCTCACAGGCCTTTCGTCTTCAGCACTGGAGGTGTCTTCTTACTCTGCTTCTGGAGACTACTCTGTTGTGTCCTGTATTGCTTTTTGTTCTTGTTTCTTGGATCCAAGGAAAGTTCTGATGATGAGGGGAACTTTGTCTTCTTGGGGAATTAGCTTTGAAAAGCTTCCTGGGTCCTTGGTACTCATGGCCTGCACTTGTGGAAAAGCTTGGTCCTACTTTTGAAGGTGTTTTTGTTTGTTTGTTTGTTTTCTTAATTTATTTTAGAGCCTGGCCACAGTTTTCCTTCCTTCTTCTCCTTCCATTCTTTTTTCCATCTCCCCTCTGTTCCCCTCCCCTCAAACTCCTCCTCCTCCATTTCTGCTCAGAAAAAGGCAGGCCTTCCATGAATCTAAACAAAACATGGCATATCAAGTTGCAGTAAGACTAAGCACCAGCTGATGTATAAAGGCTGGACAAGGTGACCCAGTATGCGCAGTAGGATTCCAAAAGGCAGTGAAAGAGTGAGGGGTTGCCCGCTAGTTTTTAAACTCAATGTCTAGAAGGGAAAGAGACACTTATCTGGGAAATGAGCATGAAAGGACAACTCTGAAATCTTGATTTTAATTTGAGAAGAATTTCTAAAAATTTTGAGTTCAATTTTCTGATTTATGAGCATTTTTTTACTCAACCTTTCCACTGCTTCTTAAGAAAAAGAAGGAGTAAAAATGAAAGAATGAAAGAAAGAAAGAAGGAAAGAAAGAAAGAAAGAAAGAAAATGGAAAAAAAGAAGGTGTCTTTTCTTTATCCCCACGGCTTGAAGATGTCATGGGTACAGGAGGCGGATATATATTTTGTGCATCTGTCCATGACAGGCCCATCCATGTGTTACGCCTTCCACTTTAGGAACAACATTTCCTCCCTTGTTTCCTCTATTCCTCTTCTTCAGCGTTTTGCTGCTTATGTCTTGAAGTCCCTGAACTGAAGGATCTCTTCATTTTCTTATTGATTTTTGCTTATTTTCCATCATTTTGCTTTTTCTCTTCTACATTGTGGAAACCTTCTTTCCAACTCATATCGTTTTCTACCTTCTGATTATTTTATTTCTTTTATTGTGTTCTCAATGTTTAGTTATTTTTATTTAAAAAATTTCTTTTCTTTTTTTAACAGATGTTATATGTTCACTTTTCTGTCTGATATTAGTTGATATTTTGGATACACACACATATAAGTATAAAAAGTTTAGAGTTAGGATTTAATTATACGGATAATTTATTATATTCACAAAGCAAACAAAAAGCTTATTGTTTCTTTGATTTTGCTTTTCATTGTTTCTGATTCTGTCTTTCATATTATAGACTCACTTCAGGTGATAAACAATCTCTGAATATTTGTTTACATTTGAGAATACATGCTTGAAAATTAATTTAGAACCACTGACATTTGCAGAGGGCTTGTTTGGCTAATGTGAGGCTGAGGAAGGACACTCTGGTTCCATTAGCAAAATCCCCTTGTATTGATAACTATCAATCTTCTCCATTTGCTCTCTGAAGAGTACTCCTTCAACAATCTGGATGGGATTGAATGATGGTTTCTAGATATTGAGAATATTTCAGTCAAATTCCTTCTGCTAGCCTCCGTGTTTATTGTCTTTTTTGGTTAAATATGTTTCTATGTTTTGTCCCACAGTTTTCCCTCAAGCCCCATCCTTTCCAGAATTTTAGTGTCTAAGAGAAGTTTTCCTTAGCCTGGCATCTAAAATCCTCTCCTAAATCTTGATGTGTATATTCTATATCTTTGCTTCATTTAGTAATTTTTTTTAGTGTTATCAATACTATATATTTTATTTCTATTTAGTTGCACATCTTACCTCTTTTCCTGTCATGGGATAAGAATTTAGGGAGGCAGATATTTTTGTCTGCTTTATTGATGGCTATAGTTCTAGAGTGTGTGTTAGATACATATAAGTCAATTACCACTTACATATTGAATTAATATCTTTAAGCTGTCTTATTATTAGTGAATTTTTATCCTTTTCAAATTTGAAAGTTCTTTTGCATTTGTTTAGCTACCTATTTTTCAGTTGCTTTGTAGTTTTATGACTTATATTTTGGCTTTTGAGCCTTCTGAAATGAATCCTGAGCTAAGGTAAAAAAAATAACATTCACTGTGTCTTTTCACCTTTTCTGCTCTTTCCTGGCTTTGTGTTATTCCAAGTGAATGGAATTCTTCCTAAAGTCTAAAGTAGCAATTTGTTATTTAAATGGTTTCTTTCTTTTCTAAAGCATTTGGGAATAAAGAAAATCAATTTTTATTTTCAGCGAAGTCATATTCACTTTGTCAGCCTATAAATATTGCTTGCTATTGAACTCCATTCAACATTCTCCCATGATAGCCCTTAGATGCCCTAACGGGGCATAAATACTCCAAATGTGTTTCCTTGTGGTGTTTATGATTCTTTTTCAAACTAATTTTTCCCAGTATATATCATATAGCTTCAGAATATTATTCTCTACCATGTAGAAGCAAAGGTGAGCACACAAATGTCCTGAATCACTTGCATTTTATAAAATTATATTGCTCCATTTTTGAGGCAAATATTATTTTCCTGTCAAAAACCCTAAGTGTAAGTGTAGTCCTTACTTTGTACGGTGTCGTGGGGTCAGTGGTGCTGTGAGTTGTAAGGATGCTCCAAGGGTTTAATTGACTATGTGGATACTTGCGGTTGTTTCCCATGATTTCCTTTTTGGTTTCTCTCCCTTCCAGGTCCACAACAGCCCAAAGTGCCTTGGTTCTGTGTATTCTTGCTATCGTTCCATCAGCCTATTCTTTTCGAACCAAGAGGAAATTAGAATTTATGGTCACGAAATAAAAATGAATGGAGTCAGGTAAGACGAGAAAAAAATAATCTGTGCAAATGACACCAGAGGTTGATTGACAGTTCCGAGGTCTCAGACTGGAAGGGAGTGGCGGAGAACAGGAATAGAGGGGTTGCCCTTCGGTTGACTTGCGCAGTGGTGTCAGAGAGCCATCACACGTTCCGTGGCGCTGGAGCCCACCAGGCAGCTGGGAATCTAGCTGGTCCACAGCCTCGTATGCATGATGCAGATATATTTGCAAAGGTGCACCTAGGATTGTCATGTTCTCCTGAGGGCACAATCAAGAACTGTCTCTATATGACTGAATTCTGATTACGTTGGGCCTCTTCAATATTTTCTCTTTCCCTTCACAGAACATCGTACAAAAATTGACTTTATTTTCTTTTGGGAAGGATTCTGGAAGTCCTCCCAAGTCTAGTGAATGAGTCTTGGGCGTCACTTTCGGAGTTTCCATCAAAGCCTTGACAAAGACTCTGAGCCAGTAAATAACTGTCCTTGTTGATAGATCAGGGCAGCTACCGCGGCTTCCTGCCTGCCAACAGCATGACCTGAGAGTTGTAGGGAAGGGGATGTTTATGTTAGGCAGAGATTTCATACAGTTAGAATAGGGAATCATGGGGATCAATTTCCTTTCTGATCTAAATGATTACAAAGACACCCAGGTTAGAACATTTCCTAGCTCAGCTAGGCCAGAGAAAGTAAATATTGAGATGGAACAGTTTTATCCATCATTCAGAACTCACTGTTGGGTGTGTGAACCATTGGATTCCTTCCAGTGTAGGGCGGTGATGTTGCTTTTCCTCCACGTAGAGTCAGTCAAAGGCAGGAGCAGCATTGGAAAAAGATGAGCCTCGGGGAACATTGTTTCAGTCCTGCAACCAAGAGCAGCCTTCGCTCCATTTGGTGGTTATATAATTTTTGATGTCTTTTCCTCTTGGTGCAAGGTCTTGCCATATATCAGCAACCTTCTGTGTCATAAACACCAAGGAGTTACAGATAGCCATTTTTTCTCTTAAAAATAGACATTTAACTAAATTTACAGAAGAGAGCTGGCAGACAGAGGTGGCTGACAGTTAAACACAGCAAAATCCCTCTCCCCAGAGCTACACCTCCCATGAATTAGCACCCCATTAGTGTAAAATATGCTTATAAAATATGATCCACTATTTTGAAATCCAGATCTTTTATTAACTTGTAAATTCAAACAAGGAATATTTTTATTGTTGTTTCATACTGACTTTCACTATGAATTCTTTACATTTATTTTTTAATCATAACACTTCCACTTGTCACTTATTCTCTAGTTATAAAGCATAGTTATTTCTCTCTTCTTGTAACTATTTTCTCTAAATATTTATATGTAAAAAAATCTTTGTGTAAATGGTCAGAGGTATTAGTGTTTCTTTGGGAATTATCTACAGTTAGCTTACTTTTACAGTTTTTGTTGGACAGAGCCCTGCTCTTTCTAGAACAGAAATTAATCATTTGAATTTTTGAGAGGAAGGTGTGACTACATCTGTTAGCCGCCTGCCTTACATCATGGTTTATAAATTTATTTTGATATGACTACCTTCATAAAAGTGAGCGTCGCGAATTTATTTTACGATTGGGACCTGCTCTTTATGGCCTCGTTTATAAGTGGAAGGAGGACAGTGTTCTTTTGCTTGCCAAGTGACTCAGTTTGCTTTTGCAATGCCCATTTGGCTAGTTCTTTTTGGTTGGGAATAAAATCAGGGCTCCAGGACACCTGCATATTTTGACTATCGCTTGTCTGTACTTTAGAACTGTTCATTTTTTAGATTACCTTTAGCTGTCCGGATCAAAAGTAATTTTTTTAATTCTCATTCTATGACGCTGCTAGAGCTAGTTTCCATGTTGAAAAGGTTCTCTGCAACTTTCAGCTGGAGTTTGAAACAACTACTAAGTTGTAAGTATTAACTCTCCGTCAGTGGCATCTTCGTCGTCTTTTAATTTAAATATTAAACTTGTCAACAATGTTGAGATTTCCCATATATTTAAACTTTTGAGGAGCTCACTGTATAGCTCATTCAGTGACTCTGTGTAAAAATTCTGTCGCCTGAATCGTCATGAGAATCTGGTATGTGTAACTATAACTTGGCCGTGGTTCAGATATTACACTGTTCTATTTTTTTTTAGCTTATCTCTGCCTCAGACAGTTGGCCAGGTGTACATCGAGAAGCTAGCCGACTACATTCTGGTGAAAACTACCTTTGGCTTCTCTTTGGCCTGGGACGGAATATCGGGAGTTTACCTGAAATTGTCCGAGGAGCACAGAGGGAAGTCATGTGGCTTGTGTGCAAACTACAATGGCATTCAGTCGGATGATTTCGTGATTCAGCAAGGTAAGAAGATGGAGCACAAGAAAGGGGTCGGGGAAGGGGTGCTCTCCTTACACCCCTTCGGCCGGCCGATAGCAGTTAGTAGCCAGAAGACTCGACCAATTGTAGAAAATCCCTGGCTATCATCTGTCTACTCTGGTGATTCCAAGAGGAGGTCAAGTTGGAAAACATTTTCTGATTACTTGACAACGTTTGCTAGGTTGAGATGCAGGACTTGCTCACATAGCAAATGTTAACTGAACATTTAGCTGGTTTCAGGAGTTTGAGCGATAATACACACACATACACACACACACACACACACACACACACACACACACTGCCATGGGAACTTGGGAGCTGCAGTGAACAAAATGTGGAATTCCCCATCCTTGGAGTTCATAGTCTAGTGATTTAAACCTTTCTACTTGAATGCATTTACTTTAGGAGAAAACCTATCTTGCATTCAGTCTTAACAGTAATAAATTAAAATGACTTCCAAATGATAGTTCTGTAAATATGATGAAATAGAAGTCAGGCTTAGCCACTTGGCATAGCAACTGGGAAAAGTTTTATATACCTTCCTAGTTACTCACTGTGTCTAAGGCATGACACTCATTTCAACGAGTCACTAGTAATGGAGTCTATTTCTGGTCGAAGGCTACTGAGGGGTAAGAGCACAGGCTGTAAGCATGATTCAAGTACACATAAAGAAGCTAAATAAAAAGGACATTGTTCTTAGTACCAGGAGACCTGACTTTGTACCTTGCTTCCACTCTTGCATACTTCTGAGATTGGATCATTGAATCTTTCCATTGCTGTAAAAGAGGAACACAGTAATTCTGGACTTATAGAGTAATAAGTGATAACAAAAATATACTTTATCATTTGTCATAATGTTTAATATGACCAGATAGCAACATTATTCCTATCCCTCATATCATCTTGTAAGGTCTTTAGAATATAAAATTCTTAATTTTCAAACAACGTCACAACCTCCAGTATAATGCAGCTTTAAGTTGATTCTCTGAGAGTTGGAATAGATGTTATTAATTGCAGACAACTGCCTTTAAACCACAATTTGCTATAAAATATTGCTTGTTGTGCATTACAAAGTTAATGGCAGTTGTCTATTATTGTACTTTAATGGGTGTTAAAAGAACATTATGTAGTATGTATTCTGCAAGTCAGAATGTGGAATAAAAATCCTGCTTTGCTATTTATTACATTTTTAATTTTAATGATGCAACAGCATGTATTTTCATAGAGTGGCAAGGATAGAGAGAGACAATTCCTGCTAGCATGTAGATTTCCCATCACACAGATACCACTTAGTTCATTTCATGTACTTTGTAATTGTCTCTAGTGTCTCACAGGCATAGAAATATGTCTTTGTATATCTTTTACAAGCCCTTAGTAAAATGCAAGCATTTTACTCACACTATGTGGGTAACTTATCGTCAGGGGTAGTTCATCAAGAAGTAGAGTAGAGAGCCTACCTCCGCTGGGTCAATTTCCTAATATGTAGAATAGAAATAAAGAAAACAACCCTTAGTGCCTTCCAGTCTGTGAATATCTAATGAGAAAATGGAAACGGAAGTGCTCAGGAGTCTGTGAGTTCAATATGAATGTGCAGTATGAGGAACACTCGGAAATGGTCACTTTTATCCATTGAGGGCTGGAAATGAAAAGGTTTACAAATTTGGAATCTGGAGCCTGTTAGGAAGGAGTATTTGGAACTAACACAGAGTCAAACAAATGGCAGTTCGGGATTAATTTTCCTCATAGATCAATCTTCATGAAAATCATAATAATCAGTCAAGTTCTTAGTGTGGGAGCTGGACAAGATTGCTTTGGCTGACATCCACCAGTACATTCAGGGAGCCTGGTGTGGAGGTGAAGTTGAAGGACAGGATTTACTCTTGTTAGGGTTAGGAAGATAGGCTAGGCATCCATGTGCAGTGCTCTTATTAGGGACAGGAAGATGGGCTGGACATCTGTGCACAGAAAGATGGGTTGGGCATCCATGTGCAGGAAGATGGGCTCAGCATTCATATTCAGGAAGATGGGTTGGATATCTGTGTGCAGGAAGATGGACTGAACATCCTTGTGCAGGAAGATGGGCTGAACATCTGTGTGCAGGAAGATGGGCTGTGCATCCGCATGCAAAAAGATGGGTTGAGCATCCATATTCAGGAAGATGAATTGACCATCCATGTGCAGGAAGATGGACTGGGCATCCGCTCAGGAGCTGTGGGACAGAGAGTGGTTTTTGGCAGTGAAGTAAGTGAAGGTAGCAAACAACAGTCTATTAGATGATGAGCAACGGAAGACTGGCAAAGTGGAAACTGACTTAGTGCTGAGCTGTTGACAGGGAAGTCAAAAGACTCCTGAATGACTGTGGGAGAAGCCCAGAGATGGCAATTGTCTCAAGGAGGGATTATTAAAGGAATCTAATTTAAAATAACTTGTAGGGACATAAAACAAATCTACTCTTCTATTTATTCCCCTATGGTAAAATTCAAGGCAATTTCCAGAGGTGAGTGTGTCGTCTTTTGCTCTAGTGTTTGCCTGAAAATCAGTATGTCCTTTGCTGATCAGATCAAGGGTTGCACAGTTTGCTGGGATACTATTGAATATGCAGATTCCCAAGAGAAATGAAAACTGCATTTCTCTTTGCATTCTTACTTATCTTTTAAAGATGACCTTGCAAAGAGATGGAGCATTTTCAGAATTTCCATGCAAGGGAGAAGAATTTAATTTGTTGTTCCGTTGAGAATTCCGTGTTCCCAGGTCATGTCTTGGTCTTGCTTCACACCAACACAAAGGTCCTGGTGTATGCTCATGTCTCCATGAAAGCTAATAGTACTTCTTCACTATCAAAAGTGTCCTGATATGCTCAGCGAATTATTCTACATTCAGCCTCTTCCACAGGAGGCATTGTAATTCTAGTTTAGTGGGCTCCTGAACTAACAGATATGGATTGAAAGTCTCACAACACACAACACATATGACCCCTTTACTAATGCAGTGTAGGAGAACTTGCTACATGTGTGAATCTGAAGCTAGGATGAACTCCAAGGCATTGCCCATGCTGCTTTGTAATATAAAAGGTTGAAATAATGGGGACTTTTGAAAATATTTTTGTTCTTCGGACTGTAAAAACATGGTATTCTGAAATGAAATACAGCTATAGCTTGACTTAAGGAAAACATCAATTTTTCCACTTTAAAATACGTGTTTTACAACAGGTTTTGCTCTGTGTGGAATATTTCCAGCAATTCCAGAGTTCACAAAGGAGGCAAGACAGTCTTATAAGATCAAGAATATAATTCAGTAAATATTGAACATTCACCTATGCTTTTCATTTGTTTATTTGGTAAATACATTTTGAGCATTGCTTTATGTTGGATATTAAACTAAGGATACAGGAGCAAAACAGTGAAGCTAGTCTTATTTATTGCCATAGAAAGTAAAATAAATAAAGAGACAAATTAAAATATAATCCTTGGGAGAAATAGTAGTCTTGATGGAAAGTGGGAATTGAGAGAAGAACAATAGAAGAATGTGTGTTGGCAGTGATCTAGAGTTTGTTTTCAGAGGGTCACATTCAATGAGCCCTAAATGAAGAGAGGAAACTGACGGAAGAATGTTTTTTTCTTTTAAAAATTTGTTCACTTTTACAATAGAAGGAATTGGACTTCTGGCCTTGTACACACTACACAAGGGTTCTCTCCCTATGCTCCACTCTTGGCCTTCTTTTCCTTTTGAGACCGACTCTCATTAAAGTACCTAGCTGGACCTTGAACTCACTTGTAACCAGGAAAAACTGAGTTGGAAGTCTTCATGCTTAGGATCCAAGAGGAGAGGTTTTGAAGGAGGAGGAGGAGGAGGCCCATGAAATCGTGGGCCCTGAGTTGTGAATGAGCAGCCTCCCAAACCAGGTGGTTGGAAAGGATTGCGTAAGAGATAGAGCGGCAGGATGAGTCAGGAGGCATGAGGTGGGAATGGCTGGTGCCCACCCTGCGCAATCTTCTAGGTTATAAGCAAGCTTGGAATGTAATATAAGGCGCAAGAATTCCTGTAAATAATGAATTTAACCATAGTTTTCTAGTAACCCATAGATATTAGCTTCCCTATCTTAAATTGGTCAGAAAGAGTGGGGCAACATTTCACTAGAGATTTGGATTAATTAGCACAGTTATTGTCACCCACAACTGACCTGTGACCATCAAGTCTGGATGGCAGAAAACCAAAGCTCCAGTCTGAATTTCTTCTGTCTTAGTTGTTTCTGCCAAACCCATGAGATTTGAGATTCAGCCTTTGTCTGAATATAGAGCAGGATTAATTTCTATATCTTGTCTTGAACTTATTCAAAGGCCCAGTGGTGACACACTTAAGCCTGATCTGTTGCAGGTTATGCATCGCTGAATGTCTGTTGGATCATATATGAACTACTAAATCTTAACTTTTTATTATTCTGGGATCAGATAGACTTTTTAATTCTGGAATCCATTTAAATCTTGTTCAAGCTATTGTTCATCATATTTAGATGAAATAGGTTCACTTCTTAGCATGATTTACTTTGGGTTCTTTTCTAGTCTTTCATTGCCTATAGAGGTGTCTTCTGAAACATTTTTATGGTTTCAGTACATTTTAAACTGCTGTTGCTTACTCTCAAAATGAAAGAAAACTTTAAAAAATATGTGTGCCTGTGTTTGTGTATGTGTTCATTTGTGTGCATGTTCATGCACAGATAGATGTGTATGTGTGCACATGTATGCATTTACCTGTGGAGACCAGAGGACAGCATCACGTTTCATTCTCAGGAACATCATGCACCTCCTTTGGAACATGGTCTCCCATTGTCTTGGAACTCAACAAGTGTTCTTAGCTTTCTGGCCAGTGTGCCATAGGGATCTCTTTTTCTCAGCCTTCCTAGTGTTAGAATTCCAAGTGTACACCACTGTGCTTTGCTCCACACGTTTACACGGGTTCTGGTGATCAAACTCAGGCTCCCATGCTTGTGTGGTAAACATTTATGGGCTGAGACCTCTTCCTCATATTTGAAGAACAATTTTAATAAGGTTTGTGAAAATGCCTCGGATATAATCTAACACAACAACACCATTTATGTTTGTTTGCAATAGAGGACTACACAGAAGACATTGCTACATTTGCAAATAGCTGGCTGGTGCAAACTCTAGATGCCCCTAAATGTATACCCACTCCCTCAGACTTTCCAAATCCATGTTCCAGTGGAATGCCAGCATTTGAGGTAAGTTTGATACAAAAAAAAAAATGAGCATGTTGGTCTTAATCCAAATCTTTTTTGGGTATATAGCATTAGGCATTTTAGCTCAAATGCAGTATAATTAAATTATTGAATTCAGATCATGGAATTTCAAAATGGAATGGTTTCACATGAATTTCAGAAATAGTGACTATAATGGAATCCATCGAAGCAGTAATTAAAAAAATACATAGTTTGAAAATTGTTTATTACATTTGATGAGCATGAATTATCTTCCCTTTCCTGGTAAGAACAGAGTCGGCAAGTAGATTAATACCAAGAGAAGGCAGGAATTCTTGTGTACCAGTGAAGATGCTCTGATGATTGGCATCTGGATTTCCCCCCCACAGGCAATCTTCTTCAAATGCCAGATATTGTTGCAGTTCCCTTTCCTGAGCTGCCACGAGCACATCGATCCATACTTGTATATTGCCAGCTGTGTTAATGATCTGTGCAAGTAAGTGAAACGATGGGTATTTGGAGCACATTTCTTTAGGCAAAAATCCCAAAATACAAAACAAGCAAACAAACACATAAAACCCCAGGAGCAGATGCAGTTCTGTGATGGAGCCATGTCAGCAGCTAGTCATGGAGGGCTAAGTGTAAAGCCCAAACTGGACTACCAGCTAGTTATTAGGAACAGACTGTCTAATGGGTAGCTATATGTTGCTCAGAGCGGGAGCAGAATCTAGTGTCTTTTAAACATTTTATGTCACTGTCCATTCTTTAGATTCTAGAGGTGTCTCTAGAAACTTCCATGCAGTGACGTTTCAAATCCTCAAAATAAAACAATTATGAAAGAAACTAATGAAATAGCCATCGAAAAGGTGAAAGAAGTCAATATTTAATACATGTATGTGCTTTAAAATACATTGGTATTTAATAACAGCTGAAATTTGACATCGTGGGTACAAACAATAATTTGTAATTTCTACAGTTATAATGAGAAATTAGAACACATGAAAAATAAATGAGACATGTTGCTGACAAAATCACATATGTTGCTGACATTTTGTGATTTGATTGATGCCTTTATGCACAATTGAAAGAAATGCTGAATTTCAATTGGAGATGATTAGAAACACACCTTCAATGTTTGTATATTCATAGTCACAGATTGATTGATGTTATCCCAGGTTAACAACATCCAGAATAAGAAGTTGTCTAGGCAACAAATTGATCACAATGTGTTTATCTTAGCAATTAAAATAAATTACCTATTGTTGAACTATTTTTAAATTCTGTTTATTTTAAATTATCAAGTATATATGATTAGCCATCTTTGATTCAAGAGTACATTAGAGATTTTGTATATATGAATATTAAATGAGTCACAAGAAATATAAGCTGTGCACTTGAAAGTTTTTGTAGAACAGCTGACTAGGTTTTAGTTGAGTAAAGCCATTTGAATTTTTGGTAGCTTTTTAAGATCTCTGTTTTTATCAAATGCAATTTTAAAAAAGTCAGAATAGTATTGAAATTATGTTACTTGTAAATACTCTTCTTTAGATCAATTATTATAACAGTATATTGAATATGCTAAGGTTTTCCAAATATTAAAATATACTGATTGGCTTTTGGTTTGCCTTTGAGTAGAGTGCAGTCAAAGACTTGACTTGTGTAGGTGGTCTCCAAATCCAGGGGTTCCTAAACAAGCACAAAGTTCTCCGTTAGCTTCTCCTCTCCACTGATGGCCCATGAACTTATTATGCATTTTGGAAAAGTTTCATCCCTCTCTTTTTAAAAAATAAGCACTAATTGTTATGTCTTTGTTCTTTTTCTCAAACTGACCTTTTCCCTTTCAAGATTTGCAAAGGTGGGCTTGTCCCTTCTTTCTCATTTATATAGAACTAAAAATTGTTATTCTTTCCCCACAGTGGTTTGTGTTCATTGTTTCGAATTTTCCTAAGTTGCTTTGTCATAGGCATCTTTAACACCCATTTCTTTTTGTAGGCTGAGATTAAGACTCATTTGGTATATTCAAGGTCACTCTGTATTCATTAATTTGGCTGCTCCAATAGCCAAAGGAACAGTGGATAAACTTAAACAGAATGTTTATACTTCTTTCATTTAAAAGTTCAAGCCAGTAATTGCTCTTGGATTAACATCATGGCTCTTTTCTATAAACTTCACAGTGACTTTGCAGTCTTGTTAATACAGGGTGTCCTTGTTTCTGTTCTCAACTTCAAGGCCTAAACTGGCTCCTCTTATTCTTCATGTTAACTGTCAGAAAGGGAGAAAGGAAACTAAGGGATAGTATTTTTAACCTAGAATATTCATATCCAATCCTAATTCTTTGTCTTTTGAACTAGGATATAGAAACATGCCCCATACCTAGGTGTACAGAAGGCCAGTAATGTCTCTTGTATTCATACAGTCAGGAAATATGCAAGTTTCTAATAATGAAAATAAGGGAGAACTGGAGATAAAAGCATCCTTCTTCCATGTCCACATCATATAATCTCCCAACTTTTTATTTTATTTGTTTTGAATCTCTGATTTTTCTTTCTCTAGTACAAATGGAACAGAGCGGTCCGGTGTAGCTAATTTAAACTACATTACCTTGTTGTGGTTTAAATTAGCTGAACCTTAAAGCATGTGTCTGAGGTGAAAAGACTGCATTGGGGAAGAACAGGCATGTCATATGGGAAAAAGAGCATTGTGTTTGCGTTTCGTGGACACTGCCAAAACAGAAGGGAAAACTCCCAGACTAAGTTTCCACTTCTGTTTTTTCCCTTCTGGGTACTTCTTCGTACTGTCCTTCTTTTCGTTGGTAAGAAATAAATGATTCTTTTCTTTACCTCGACTGTGGAACAGATTCAGAAAGATTCTGTTTGACGAAAAGGTGAATTGACTATGGGCACACGTTCTTTTCTTGCTTCAGTAATGATGGCTCATTGAAATAGACTTGACGCCCATCTTTTGTGCTTCCTAGTTAAGCAATGTGGTACACATGGAAACACAGAAACCATGTTGCTATGGTCTCTCCTCTGAAAGTTGAATCCTAGTGGTGTAGAGAAGTGGTTTCCCAACGGTGGCACCCATCTTTGCCTCCTGCTTCTGATGGACACAGAGAAATCAAGGGCTGCCTATTAAGCTCCCCTGAAGATGTAGAATTTGAGGGAAACGATACGATCCTTCTAACTACGCCTTCTGGGTTTGCTTCGAAAAACTTGGCAGCAAAGAAATGATTTTTAGTTTTTGGCATGTTAGAGTCAATTGAATTAGAAACAACTACTATTTAATGCTTGCTTTTCTCATTGAAGTTAACTTCCAAATGGAAAATCAGCTCAGTTCCTTTCACTAAGTTAGGATAATTAATTCCTTCTTGAACAGTTTGATGTATTTCGTTCGGTGCCATAAGACTGTGTGCCTTGCATGATGCCTTCCTGGAGAAACATAGACTCTCAGTAAATGACAGATATTTTGATATTTATTGCATCATTTGGCAATCCCCAAATCACTTTCTGTGCTAACTTTCAAAAGTACTATTAATTGTAAGAAACACTCACACCTTTTAAGGTAAACCATGAGATTTCAAGGTAAACTTCTTCTAGAAACGCAACAATTTTTGATTTACACGTCCTTTCAGGAAAACTTTTCTGTTTTTGTTCTTTGAGGATTTTCTGATCCCCTGTAGTTATATGGACAGGTTTCTCTTTTGCCTTCTAAAGCTAAGTTAATTGAACTAGATAAGCTACTTGGCTCCAATTACAGTAGCACAGAATAAGGGCAATTTGAGAAGGTGGCTTTTATACCAAAGGCTGAAGACGTTAAGAGTCACAGAATGGAACATTCTTACGGTCATTATCTTTTAAGATGCTTAACTATCCAATTTTGAGTATGGACGGGATTGAAAACCAAGCTTGCTACCTTGTTAGAAACCTGTTTATTTTGAAAGCGCCTAGTTAATCTGCTCTGGGAACTGGCAGATCCCATAAGAAATTATTGTTTATAGAGCTTCTAAAGTGATTGCAAGAAAAATAATTAGAGATAATTTACTTGTGGCAATGCTGTAAAAATGTCCAGCTTTGGTGAAAGGGCTCAGAAATCTCCTTTTGAATCTTCAGTTAAATAATATTTATTAAGTCTTTGAAAAATATTTTGGACTGTTATGGCAAGAACTGATATGGTATGAGTGTAATCCTTAGGAGGGCCACGGACTATTGGGCAATTCAGAATGAGGTGCTTCCAAAAATGTTCATCCTTGATATTTTTGTAGAAATACAATTTTATCTGTTTTAATTTCACTTAATTTTTATCTACATTTAATGACTATTAAATTCTAAAATGTCTGGAATAGTCTGTGTGGAAGTAAAAACACATGCGAAGATTTAAAAATTTAAATATGAATACTTTTCATTATAATTTTACTTGACCCATAGGGAAAGTGAAAGGCTTTGATAAAGGTGTTGACATACATTGTATTAAATTTAGGTGGGTGTATTCATCTAGGATCTCTTGTATGTGTGTTTTAGACCGTTCTTGTCTCCTACAAGGTACGTCATGGAAGATATGCATCCTGACCTTAACTAATGTTAGCGTCATTATTATACAAACCCTCATTGCCTTTAACACTCAGGGGGCCCAAGGCGGATTTCTATCTAGATTTCCAAGTGTCCCTGGCTCAGTTCTCTATCTTTTTTTTTTTTTAATTTTTTTTTTTTTTTAGAACGGATGATGATGAAACTTACTGTCGGGCAGCCACCGAGTACGCGAGAGCGTGTTCTCACGCTGGCTTTCCCATTCAAGACTGGAGGGACGACTTCCCAGCATGCAGTACGTTTGTGGTTTTCAAGTCATGTATTTGACAAAAAGTTTCAGCCTTATCCTAGAATTCAGCTTGCCTAACTTCTCTAACCCATTGTAAAACCTTAAAAGATGGCGGGCATAGTTGTAAATGTACCGATTTCCTCAACCCTGCTTTTTGGAAAAAAATGACTTGTAACCCACTGTGTGCCCATTGCAGCTGATAAATGCGATGACAGCTTTGTCCATCGGGACTGTATCAGCTGTTGCCCCCCTAGCTGCACGTTTGAGAAGCAGTGTCTCGGGAGTAATCTTCACTGCCTTGATGGTTGCTATTGTGCTGACGGTAAGCGCCTTGCGAAGAAACCCTGCCTGTACTCCTCTATCGTGGTACTCGGTTACGGGAAGATCATATCTTGGTCTTGCTGTCCATTTCCTGGACATCAGAGCAACCGCAACTTTGTACCCTCGTAGCATTCAATGCTTTAAGTGACTGAGAGGAACGTGTCCTCTTCTTGAATAAAAGGGTGTGTGTGTGTGTGTGTGTGTGTGTATTTTACTTTGCAAAAAATTCAGAAACTTGGAAACTAGTATTTTTTAATTCCCAAGGTGATGAATGTATTTTCTCACTATATCATAATACTGTATATAATTTTATTTTCTGGACTATGAAAGTGAGTTTAGGAAAGAGTCTTCACAGTTTTCCATGATAAGATTTTAGTCCTGGTGTAGTTTTCATATTTGAAACGAAAATGACAACAGACAGTAGAAGTGAACTTTAAAGTTATTGTATGGATAGACAGCTATAGAGAGGGCCGAAGATGTTTTCTAGCTTCCTCTCTCTTTTTTTTGAGTGTGCAAATGAGCAATTAGTTATTATGTGTGTAAGCATCTGCACGTGGAGGCCAGAGACTGATGCTATGTGTGCGTCTTTATTACTCTCCACCGGTTTTTGGAGAAGGGGTCTCTCTGAACTGCGGAGCTTGTCATTTTGGCTAGACTGGCTGACTACCAAGTTCAAGGATTCATCTGTTCAATAACCCAGGGCTGGGATTGTATGAGAGCATCACTAGGCCTGACTTTTCTGCATCCTATAGATCGATACTCAAACCCTATACATACACAGCAAGCACTTTATTTACGGAACCACATTCTCAGTCCAACATGTTCCCTACCCTTAAAAAAAAGGGCAAATTAGGAAAAGAAGACTGGGCATGTAGCCCAGGGCTAAATTACTTCTTTAGTATTCAAAAGACCTTGGTCCATCTCCAGGTCTCAAAATGAAAAGACATAAAGGTGTTAAGTGATTTTCTCAGTGCCTTTTTTGATTTGCCAGTATGGTGAGCCAGTGGCGGTCTTGAGGTGTTTGCTTACAGTCAAACACTAGATAATGCGGTGGCTTCAGGGCTTAAATCCATGTGCTATGGTAGGCCAATCTTTTTTCCTGTAGAAACTTGCTATGAATAAGATCAGCGGATGGAAAAGCTGATTTAAAATTTGCTCCATCCTCATTTACCGTCCCAAAGTGTTAGCAAATGCACTTCGCTGAACCAGTGAGAAGCACTGTTTTTTAGTGTTTGCATGATAACAGTGTAAATCTCTTTTATCTTTGGCTGATCAGAACATAAACTAAGGATATACTTTCTCACTTCTTTCTTTCTCTTCCCTTAAAGTCCAGGAAGCACTTTTCAGCTTCCTTTCTTCTCTTTGGTAAGTATGGAGATTTTGATGGTTAAGGACAGGGAATCAAAGTTGAAATTTCATTGAACTAAACCTTTATAAGGAAGACATGACTGAGAGCCAGGTTGCTAGACTCTTCCCTGACAGTCAAGGAGCTTTTGTTTCTAGCACCTACTATAAGCAAGGTCTCAACACATGACTGAGTTGTTGTATCTTCAAAGAATGTAACCCTTATTCTTTTTTTGAGAATATAACATTTATTTGTCTTAAACAGGCCTCATAATGGACAATGGGACTTGCATTTCTTTGGAAAGTTGCCCATGTAGTTTCCATGGGTTAGCTTATTCAGTTGGTTCAAAAATTGAGCAAGAGTGCACCGAGTGGTAAGTGGTCCATGGGGAAAGAATAATTTCTAGGTACCATTCTCCTTAACAACCTGGTTCCATCCGTGAATTCTGAAACGCAGTTTGTATTTTACTTGAACTGCACACGTTCGCTATCTTTATGTGTTTGTATTCTTATTATTTCCCTTTATAATTTCATAAAATCCTCTGCCCATATGCCACCCATCCCATTTTGTTATTCATAAGCATTAATTCGCACATGCTTTTATTCTTAGAACTAGGTGTTGCCCCTGGGTTTACATACTGGATAATTTATAAAGTGACTGTCTATTGCCAATTTTTGGTCATGATCAGTAAGATTTCCAATTTCTTATTAACCTAGCTCAGGCTCAGGGTAAGCATGAGATTCCTCAAGGACACTCCCAGGCAAATATATAAGGCTACATGACCATGGTTCCTTTCTCTTTGCTGTCAGTATGCATCAAAGACATTTCATCATATAACTAACCATGTTTTCAGACGCTGGTGTCATCAGAGACCCTTTCTTTCTCCAAAAACTTCTCACTTTGTCAAGGTGGAAAGAAGGCTATAGTCTGTGTCTTCCACAAGAAGACATCTCTTTCCTCTTGTCTGCGGCTGGTGACATTAAATAGATACATAATAGATAGCCATTTATGGACCATCCAGTTCATAATGATTAGTCTAACTTTTTAGAATACTAGTCAGATAATAGAGAACCTATTATGTTTTGCCTATTAATCGATATACTGAGGTAAATGTCAGCATAATGTCTGTGTCAGGCTAATATCTTTATGATTTTATTTAGTGTATGCGTTGGTGGAGTTTGGAACTGCACTGAGCATGACTGTCCAGGTAATTTCTTCAAATGTTGAAAAACAATCTTGAAATCTTAAAAAGTAGTTTTTAATTTGGAAGGGAAAACAACACTGGCTTTCATGAATGCATCTCATATATACATCAAAACATGTAATAACATAAAACTTGCTAATAGAGGATAATTGGGAAATTGAATACATGGTACCATTGAGTAGGCAACTTTGGTAAAATTTTGTAAAAATGGGTTAATATAATGTCTAAAACTACTTGGAATAGCTATCATTTAATAATTTTTAAATGAAATTTAATAACTTAATTTGTCAGATCAGTAAATAAATTTGCACTTTAGATTTTCTTTTGAGGTATGCTTGTTTATCGTAAGTTGTCCTCTTGCTGTTCAGGAATTAACACACTTTTTCCTCCTTCCTTTCTCTGTGTTCTTCTCCTTCCTTATTTATTTCGGATAGTTCAGTGCTCTGTTGTGGGCGACTCTCATTTTACCACCTTTGATGGGCGCCATTACTCTTTCATTGGCCTGTGCCAGTACATCCTCGTGAAAGGAACTGGAAAAGATAAATTCACAATTACTTTACAGAAAGCTCACTGTGAACAGGTAAGTGCTAATGCCCAACAGAAAGCAGGGGAATAATCACAGTTTAAACTACAACTTCACACTCTGATTAAATGACAACACTGATTAACAAAATAGTCTTAATGTATTGATTTTTAATATGTCACTATTCCTAATATATCACAAAAGAATGAATAATCCTCACTGTTAGTCATGACATATATTGATGATGTCGAGAACCTTGGCTTTAGATTTATTTATATTTGCAAACAAAAATAACTCCAAGTTATTTATGTATGTTCTTTTTTTGAAACCTAATGCA
Source organism: Myodes glareolus (assembly GCF_982192425.1). Lineage (NCBI taxonomy): Eukaryota > Metazoa > Chordata > Mammalia > Rodentia > Cricetidae > Myodes > Myodes glareolus. The sequence continues at coordinate 23,690,693 of NC_142051.1, forward strand.
TGACTTCACTATAGGACTAAGCCTTAATTTATTGCCAAACTATTTGTGTAACAGGGTATTTTTTGCATAGGATCCAGTAGGTTTCATATTATTCTAAAGGGACACATAATATGTAATAATACAACATATAATTTTTTGACTTTTTATAATATTGATGTTGGATCTTTTCTTTAAATAGAAAATCAGTAATTTGTTACAAAAGGAAAAATAATCTCAAAAGTTTACCCAAGCCAAACCTTTAATAATCAGGTCGGGTAATTCTACAGAAGAATGGGGGTGGAGAAAGGATTGTAGGAGCCAGAGGGGTCAGGGACATCACAAGAAAACTCACAGAAACAACTAACCTGGAGTCTACATAAACTGAACCAACAATCAGGGAGCCTGCATGGATTTCACTAAGAACCTCTGCACATATGTTATTGTTGTGTGGCTTGGTGTTCTTGTTAAACTCCTAACAGTAGAAGAGGGGCTGTCTTTGACTCTTTTGTCTGATATTTTGGATCTTTCTTTTCCTATTACATTACTTCATCCAGCCTTCATATGAGGGGAGGTGCCTAGTCTTATGGAAACTTGATATGTCATAGCTGGCTGATAGCCATGAGAGGCCTGCCTTTTTCTGAAAGGAAAGAGAGGAATTGATTGGGGGTAGGGGGAGGAGAGGTGGGTGGAATGAGGAAAGAGAAGTTGCAGTTGGGATGTAATATGTAAAAGAAAAATAAATAAAAAAATAATTCCAATAAAAGGCCATTTTCAACAAACATTATACACTAAGTTCTTTGCTCCCATCTCCATAGTTTGTTTTTGAGATTGACTCTTGCTATGTAGCACAGTCTAACCTCAGATTTTTAACACTCTTTCTTCCTCAGCATCTGGAATGCTGGGAATATTCATGTGAGCCGGCGTGCCTGGCTCCAACTTGATTCTTTCATTGAAATTTATTAGTGTTTGAATTAGCTTTAGAATGAGTCCTAAATTGCTTGGTTGTACAATGCAATTGTCTTTCTTGACAAGTTTGTCAGTTGTACTCGCTAAGTGATGAGCCATGTATCTTAGAAAACAATTGCTGATACTTGACTGAAAATGTTGCTATTAAACAGTTTCTGCAATCTGTATCATATTTGATATATCATAGTAAGCCATACATTGTGATGGGTGGGATTATATGAAATGGATTATGTATCAGTTGTTTCATTATATCTATCATCAACATCGTCTCTATTATGTACGAGAAATTATTTATACATACTCTTTTTCTGTCTTCTCCTTTCTCTCCCTTCCTTCTCCCACCCTCCTGCCTCTGTTTCTTCTTTTCTATCACCAATACTTTGACTTTTATGCAGAACTTGGGTTTGGTCTGCCTTCAGTCCATAACTCTAATCCTGGAGGATGATTTCAACAAACAAGTGACACTCAGTAGGGGAGGCCAGATCCTCACCAGTCCCAACCATGGCTTCACTCTGAATGGTAAGAAGCAACGCTGTGCATGCATTAGCATTGATAGCAAGCACAATCTAAATGGCCCATTTTCTTCCTGTTCGATGACAAAACATCTACTGGGTACTGGTGTCGTTCTACCAAAAATACTGGAGGCCATCATATTTACTATTTTTCTCAAGTGGCCTAGAGTTTGTACAAGCAAACAGAATCTCAATATAAAGGGAGATAGAGGCCTAGGATTTGCACAAGCAATCAGATTCTCGAAATAAAATGAGATAGACTCAAAGATTTGTGTAGGATTTTCCGGGTTCGAATGAGGAGTAGCCCATCCAACACTGGGCAAAGGGCTTTCTGGGTCAAGAGAAGATTTGAAGCTGAGAAATTCTTAGGATGAAAGAGCTGAGATAGAGCTATGGAGGGAAGTGAGGGATAAGTGTGTGAAACTTATTAGGGGGATTGTATAACCGGACTGACATTGCTACATCCTTGATAGGGCAACGGAGACTATCCAGAGCTGACATCAGGAAAGCAGGTGGGGTATGAACAGTATGTCGAGGGCCTTGTATGTGGTAGTTTCCTGAGATGGACCTTGTTGATGTCTACATTGCAGCATAGATATTAAGGATATTCTTTTGCTCTCCCAGTGAGAACTCTCAGCAACGTTCCAGCTTGTGTTACATGTCAGTGTCGTTCAGGTCTCATGTTAAGAAAATTCATATAGAAATGAATATAAAATAGTTATCATTTTATGAAATGGCAATCTCATACACGTTAGCCAAATAAACAGTGAGTCTTAAGGAGTTGTAATTTGTTTCTTTCTTTCATTTTCCCTTTTTATTTGTGACTATGAGGACCGCACTGTGGGAGTGATTTTGAGATGATAGATATCAGCCATACAACATGCAGCACGCTGGCTAGTGAGGCATGGCAGAGCCAAGGAGGAGCTGCTCCAAGGCAGAGAGAGTGGAGGCAGGGGGAACACAGACTGATGAGGGTCTGTCAGAACACAAGTGGCCGGCACTTACTGCTGGATTCATTGGCGATGTTTGGGGAGGGCAATGAGGAAAATGCAGTGGTCAAAGATTTTTCAGGTCTATGGCTTTAGGGACCAAATTGCGAAATTTAAAATCTAAAAAAAAATTGATATAAGAGTAAAGAAGAACTTTTGGTGAGAAAGTCACTCCTTTAGTTTTGAGCATGAGCTTGTCTGTGTTGTGTCTCATAAAATAGTGATTACCAAGAGCTATACTTTCTATTTCTTTTTGTTGGCATTCACGAAAATATGGAATAGTTTTAAGGAAATTGATACTTCCTAATGGATCATGGCCCCTTTAGGATAACATGCCCTGCTACACCACATCATATACATACATACATGCACACACACTTCGTCCCCCATAAACATACATAAATGACATATACACACAAATATACACATACGCAGGTCACACACCACACCTCCACCCCAAACACACCCCATATAATCAAACACCACATCTCTGCTACACTATTCATTCCCACTGCACACATACATATACATGTACACCACACATGCCAGCACGCACACTCTGAGAACGATGATTAGAATGCAAATGTCTAAGATACCCACTTTGAGATGTTTGACAATGGGAATTACGTGTTGATAGCAGTTCACATGGAATGCTGCCAAAGACTGTGAAAGTGAGAGAGAGGGAAGGAAACAAGAGAAAACAAGAAGCCATTAGGAAAGATTCATCCCTGGAGCACGGACAAGTCCTGCCAGCTGCCTACACACTTGCAGGTGTCCTAGAGGGACAGGCCTAGTGTCATCCTCGGTCCTTTCAGAACACTGTCTCTGTGCGACAAGACTCATTTATATATGTTATTTTCCCTCCAGGCATTGTGGAAATCCAAACTCTGTCATCCTTATTCATTCTTCTGAGAACCACCTTTGGCTTAAAGATCTTGTTTGCTATTGATGGAGAAAGAATTTACATACAGCTCTCCGGTGCATGGAAAAGAAGGACATTAGGGCTGTGTGGCACCTTTAATGGCAACATCAGAGATGACTTTCTGTAAGTGTGATTTATGTACAGCTCATTGAGTGTAATGACTGTCAGTTTAGAGGAGGGCGATTCATTAAAAAATGTTTACATAATGAACAGGAGGTCAGCAATCGCTGGCGAAGCACTTCACATATACCATCATATTTAACTTGTATAGCCACCCCCCAATTAGTGTTCTTGTCTCAGTAATTAGAGAAGAAACTAAGACCCCCAAGGGACAAAAAAGTCATTCAAGGTCACTTAGGATTTCTTAAAAGTTTTCCCACTTAAGACCCCTTTTATCCATGAACTTTTATGCAATTCTACATAAAATTGAAATATATATATGAAACATATAGTGATAATAAGCTATAAGAAAAATTATTTTAAACAATCCTTTGCTATAATATAATTTTACCATTTAAGATGAAAGTAAACTTGCATAGTGAGAAGACGACTGTGTTTTTACACATGAATTGAATATGCCCTACTGCAGGACGTACAGCCCGATTCACCTAATATTTTGGTTTTATAATCATCAATACTGAGAATGCTGTTTCACATAAAAAATGTAGGAAAAAACGGTAGAGCCGCGTTTAAAGTCATTTCAGATGTTCTTGAAAAATTTGTCCTAACCTCAAGCCAAAATTTGGTGACTTTCAAAGCAAGACTCAAATCAGCAAGTAAAATGCTCAAAAATCAAGTGTTCTATCAATACAGTCCAAAGATACATTAATTTGATCTTTACATGAGGGAGGAATGATGGTAGAAAACATGAAAAATACGCTTTCTGAAACAAAGCTGTATGTTTGCGTAAGAGTCAACGTCTTTGTGCGGCTTAAACACCACAATTCACGGCATACAATATTCTGGATTGAAACCTACAGTGTAAGCCGAAGTTGGCCTTGACTCCCTGGTCTGTTTGCTTCCACCTCCCGAGCATTAGTATTATAGGCACCTGTTCCATGTGTGACCTCATTTGTCTTGGAATTTAGTTTGGGCGGTTGCTTTTTCAGAAACCTTTGATTGCTGCCAAACTTGTAATGACCACCTTTCATTTGCACGACTCCATATGTGTCCTGACCACACTTTAACAAACCATGAACTAGCTAGCCCACATTCTGGAGTGATGCTTGACTTGACTTCATGCAATGGGAGTCAGGATGTGGCACACTGCTGCCGCCTGCGCTCTCCTCGGCTACATAGCAAGTTCAGGCATCTGCTTTTAGAACCTTGCAACCTTTTAGAAAATCCTAATGTTATCTGTATTAATTATTATTTACAGTAAGTGCTAGTTTTGTTTGGCACTCCTGTTAGTTATGAGACAAATTTGGGTGTCTAAGTTCGTTGGATTTTTCTGAAAGTTGCTGTTGCATTGCAATAAATTACATCTGTCTCCTTGATATGAGAATGTGCTTTGGCAACACCTGTTCGAACCAACAGTTCTTAGTTCAGGGTCATGTTGGGAGTACTGGTCCTTTGGTCCTAAACCCACTGGGAGCCAGTTAAGTAATGACTGGGCACTCATCCTCTGCAAACTGATGTTACACTATCAAGGAGGGATTTTAACTATTAGGAAACATGGAATTAAAAGCTAACAACCCTGATGGCTGTCAGGAGTGGTTGAGAGCTGGGCTGAAGGTAGAGCTAGCGGAAGGGAGTTATTGACCAGTGGATGACTAGAGATCTTCCATCCAGCATAGGAACAAGCGTCGATGTGTTAGATACTTGAACATTGGTAAGAGGCTAAATGACAAATTTCCTCTTGCAATAATGACAAGAATACGAGGTGTCATCTGTGTCCGTTAGCTCGGCTCAACCATTGCAGAGTGGATACGTGTAACGTTAAAGAATTGTATTGTACATACTAAATACGGACAATTTTAAGTTGGCTTGTAATATCCATATAAAAGATTCTAACAAAGAACTATTTAGTGACAGGTGAGGTAGAAGCTAATAGCACACACATAGTATATTGAGGTAATTTCAAAATAATAAATGCTGCCCTTTGTGGTTATAATCAGAAATAGAGTATAAGCATAGAGGTCGCTGTGGGCTGAGCATCCAGGGAATATGTCATAGAAGAGCTGTTCTCTAAATAACATGTGACTCTTTTCCCCCCAAGTACCTCCACACATAATCTTTCCCTCTGTGGTTTTTCCCTTTGTAATATTAATCATAAACTCTGGTTTAATATTCAAACCAAGCAGACAATATTTGCTTTGCAAAATTGAGTTTATATCTAGCCGAAGTCAAATCTGGATTAGCTGTGAGGAGAATATCATTTATTGTTTTTTGCACCAAACTGCATGGGTTGTGAGCATTTGGAGGCTACTACCCTTGGTCACTGTAATCATAGAACTTGCTCATCCTGGATAGACAGCCGAACTGAGTAGAACTTTTAACCATGCATCAAGAAGTTCATTGGATGTGTAATGAGCTAACAAGAACTGATCCTTTAATTAGAAGCTTTAAAAGTAAAGTTTATCTTACATTATCTCTAACGTATTTTATTTACTTTCAGATTTTTTTTTATTTACTTGAAGTTAAAATAACAATGTCTCTATCACATTTTCAAAACAGAAACCAGGCTAGGAGGCTTGGCTCACATGTCCAGAAAAGACATTAAGCCTCTTTCTTGGCCTTGTTTGTCAGAATGGGTTAGCAGTCAGAGTTTAACAGATGGCAGATCTGTCTGCCACTCTCCGAGGCACCAGTCCCCTCCATGCATAAACATTCAGGCGCGATAAGGATGCAGGATAATATTTCAGTCAGAGATAACTCTTGAACATTGTTTAGCTTTTCAGCTAAAGTAGTTAAAGTTCTTTACTTGACAAAGGTTAATGCGAATCTACAAACATAGTTTAATGGAAAAATATTAATTGGGAATTTATTTTACATACCCTGTTGGAGTCAGTCAAGTATGATGAGCTGAAAGGCCATTTTATAAAGTGAAATACAATAAATAAACAGGCCTACATTCTGGTTCCTATCTTTAACCAATTTATTGTTTTAAGTCAACCAAGTGAAATAAGAGAGCCAGGCTCCGGGTAGCTCCTCCTGGGAACCCTGACATATTTTGCTTTCCCTGGGAGGAGGCAGGGAGAAGAAAGGCAAGGAGGGACATTAATAGAACTCAGGCAGTTTCCTGAATTTTAATACCTTCATCTGAACAAATAGAGACTTTTATTTTAGGCTTCTTATAGTTCTTTAGCATCCTGGGGGCTTGTTGGAAAGTAGGAAAAGGAAGGAGAGGATGCAGGGGATGAGGGGAAATGTCACCCAATGTCTTGTGCATCGTTTTCTTTCTCTCCTTTCTGTGTCGTTGAAGAACTGGTCTCAGTTAGCTGGTGACCGAAGCACTGACCTTTTAGCGTGCTATGAGAGCGGAAGTCAAGCCTGGACTTCTGCTCAGACACATTGTGGCTGGGAGTACAGGCCTAGATATCCTCCAGGAGACTGGATTTGCCTTCGTGACCCATATAAGTAGACTTCACAGGGCCTGGACTGATAGGGAATCACTTAGCCAATGTTGGCTGTTGAATTAATGAGTTTTGAGGGCCCCTGAAGGTGGAATTTCATATTTGGTTCCTTGACATTGTAGTCTCACTTTAAAAGGGTGATTGTTTCTCTTCTGTTTTGGTCTGCAGAGGAAACTGAAGACGTGAGGAAATTTGAAGGAAGGGTGACAGTCTATCAATTTTTACACCAATTTTAATGGTATTGATTTTGCTCAGTATTTCAGGCCTTACAATATAAATTGATATAATGAGTCGAGAGTATAGGCCATTTTACCTTATGCTATTTGCCATTAGCTTGAATAGACCATAGGAACTTTGCACTTCTACATTCCCACACTTACCCTAATCCACACTCAGACTGAGTTTTTGGTGATGTGGGTACTGTGGGAGCCAGGGCTGATCTTTTGTTTTCTTGGATACCAGCTTAATGAAACTGGTCAACATTTCTCTGAGATACTTTCTTGCTTCTTTTATAAAGTGGGCATAAGGAAGATTTCATCACAAAGCACAAATGAAGATTCAATCACATTACATATGTCCATAATTTCCCACCTTGAAAAATCTCAGTTACGGGAAACTGAAATGTTTATGTTTCTTAGAAATTGCTAGCCAACGTGAGGTTCTAAGATTTATTTGAACATTAAGAAAAGGAACGTTTAGTTATTGGAATATTTGAAGGCTATGCATGAATAAGGTGAAGGAGAGAGACGATGATGAACAGTTTCTTGACTTTCCAGCTCTCCGTCGGGCATGATAGAAGGAACCCCACAGCTTCATGCACATGCATGGAGAGTTTCCTCCACTTGTTTTGCTCCTGTCCACGTCCCGATGGTGGACCCCTGTAACATCAACCAACAGAACAGTAAGTCTTCCTTTTTGCATGTAGACTTAGGGGGAGATGCTCAGTATGTTACTCCAATTTTGGAACATTATGCTATGATTTGAAATTATGATTTATTCATTATGTAAGAGCACTGCCATTCCTTATGTGTTTTTGTTCAGTCGTATGCCTACATCCATGCCTGTTAAATGCAATTAAGGATATTTAAAAGAACAGAAAACACCCCATTACTTTGCATTTAAAAACTTACAGATCATGGGTATTTATAATTTTTCTTCTTCTTAAACACAGTCTGTGTTTTGGGGTTTTGGATGCTGGAAGCATCCTACTACTGCTGTCAGACTTTTGGGATGCTCAGTTTCAATTTCATAGTGTGATAACTCAAGTACATCTCCTATTTACTTCTATGCACAGCATCCATTATAGCTTTATGAGCAGGGAGTCCATAATTTAGTTTGGATGTGCTGGGAAGAACAGATAATCTTACTTCCAATACTTAAAAAAAGAAATTAGATGTTTTTAACTTGATGAGGAGGATTGTCAATCTCTCTCTTTAATCTGAAGATTAAATCTGAAGATTAATCTGAAGAGTACTGGAATCTTGGCCTGTATCATTTATTACTTTGACGTCCCATTTCCATTTTTCCTCCATTCCATCCTGATACTTTAAAAATGAGTTCACTTCTTCAACTAATCTCAATTGGTTTTTAATATCTTGTTTCTAACATTGACAATTTCCTTCTTGTTGTTGCTGTGACTTCATTATTTATAAGTTGCCCTGTAAAGGTTTCATGGAATTCTTGCAAAACTGTGCCTTCTGTCTGTGGTCTTTATCAGCCTCCACTATTTCCGTTTTACCATATTTTTTTATTGCTTTGCTTTCACACTTGATGCCTTCTGTGGTGTATGCTTTAGAGATTTTCTCTTTTGCCTTTGCTGTGAACTATGATTTCTTGAAAACCCCAAACACGCAAATTAAGAAAGACCCAAGAAGAAGGGAAAAACGATTAAAAGACAGTAACTTTGAACCAAATTCTTGATATTTTCTCACAAGGATCTTCTTGAGTTACCTCTTAAACAACAGCAGCATGATTTGATCTACAATTTCTTAGAACACAAAGGAATGGCCTCATCAGTGCATTAGTTTACTCTTTCAGGATTCTTGGGGTTAGGATTATGTCTCCCAACTGTGTAGAGTCATTTGTTTTGCATATGCATGCATATTTAATGCAAAATAGTGTTTAGGTAACTACTAGAATTTTTATTATTAATAAATATGTCAGATCTGGGAGGAGTTGGAGGAAGAGTCGGGTGGTGAATATGATAAAAATGCATTGTATTAAATTCTTGAAGAATTAGTGAAAATATGTCATATTGTAATTAAATATGCTCGGTGTCCTCAACAAAATGAATTCAGTATTGTTCCTTGAAAGTAAAATATCTGATGTCCATCTGCCTCTCAGTCACAATGACAATACAAAGACTGACTGGTTTTTATCTATGAGGAAACCAATGCATGTAAGGTACACTTACATCAAGGAACCACATACCTCACCTTTCTCCTTTTTCTGGAAGATCTCAGCTCCCTGATCTGGTCAAACTTGTTTTGCTAGTCCTACACTGGAATGTATTCGGTCAAGGACTGATTTGAAGTTGCGATTGTACAAACTTGCTTCAAATACTATAATGACTGTTGTGTCTCCGAGACTTCAAAATATATTTCAACTCCTAATTTCTGTCCATTGTTCACCCATTCTTTCACACATAGATTTATTATCCAAACAAGAGTGAACTATTCATGTTTGCTAGATATTGGCCACTGCATTGTGTAGATGTTGAATCGAATGACTGTGACATCTGCCCCATTGTCTTTCACCCCTGAGACTCCATTGGAATGCAATGATTGCTAGACCTGGAGTAATGTGTTTTCAGACTTATCAGCCTATCCGTTATCGGGAACCACTTTTCTCGTGCACAGAGGCCAGGAAGTAATAATTGCCCTGTCCTCACAACAGGTTTCCTGAGGCGATCTTCAGGCTGGGGTTGACTGAGGCTACCACTTCTGTCAGCCTTTCCTGTTTCTCAAGCTATTCAGGAACACTGTATTTTTGGCTAAAAGACAATTGAATGTGTTTTCAGTGCTGTTACCTAGGTTGCTCAACATATTGACTCTCGTTTAAAGTAGCAATACAATTCTAGGAAAGGTTATACTTGATTAGGTTTGGTACCCCATTCTTAGGGTAATACCTGGCCTCGTTTACAAAAGATTCATGGCTTCTTGTTCTGTTAGTTGGGTACGCAGCCCACTGTGATGTCATCCACCAGGAGCTTTTTGCTCCTTGCCACGTCTACGTGAGTCCAGGGCTGTACTATCAGCTGTGCCGCCATGACGCGTGCAAGTGTGGAAGCTCCTGCCTGTGCAACGCTCTTGCCCACTATGCCTACCTATGTGCCCAGCGTGGTGTGCCCATTGATTTCAGATCGCAGATCTCCTTCTGTGGTGAGTATGACAGCACAGGCAGATGACCAGGTAACTCTTTTGATAGGGTTGTATTCACAATGGCCACTTTTGACTTTATAAAAGAGATGTCAATATTGTATGTAAATTAGTTGAAGTATTCTTATAGTGTATAAGTATTGAACATAAATGAATATAGAGTTAGGTTTCAACTAGATATATGTTGGATAAAAGAACTAATAACATAAGGATTGAGTACTATAGTGTTTGTAAGAGACTCTTCATTTAAATTTGTGGAGTTAGAAGAGGGAGAGAGAGAGAAGAAGGAGTGAAAGGAGGAGAGAGATACACAGAGGAAAACACTAATAACTGTTACTTATTACAAAGTTAGAGTATGATTATTTATATTGAAAGAAGCATTAGAAATAGTTGGAAAATTTGAAAATATTCTTATCCTGGAAATATCATATCTAAACAGTGAAGAATATGGAAGAAGATGATGCTCCAAGTGATACAACTGAGCTGTAGTTAGACAGGTACACTATGCAGTAGGCAGTTGCTAGTTCGTCTTCTTGATTCCTAATACTTCTAATTATGATGTCTGCTGTTCCATATAAGAGAAATTCTATATGTGCCCTATAATTATTTTTCCAGCACAACTCTTAGACCTCCTGGTTTTGTTTTGTTTTTGTTTTGACTCTTTTTTTTTTAAAAAAAGGAAGTTTACTGAAAACTGTTAAATTTATTGTTTCATACAGCCCACTCTCATGTTATAGAAGCAGGGCTCAGGGCCTATAAGGCTGGGAATACGAGCTCATAGACCCTTACACACCTGACCCCTGCCCTAGTCCCCTTTTCAATTGAGGTTTCTCATCTCTGAGAAGTCACCTATGGTTCTTCCAGTCTCCTGTTGTGTTGGCGGGGAGCCTAACCGTTAATGGCAGAGCCATCTCTCCAGCCTGGCTCTTCCACGTTCTGGTTTTTATAAGGGTTTTCCCATTCTCACAAGAGTGAAATCTAAGATCTAAGGCAACTAGGATCAACACCCCCTCCTCTACTTCAGAGTTTGCGCGTTAGTTCTCTCCTTGCTTATGGTGTCTGGAATCTTCTTCACTTCCGTTCTCACAAAGTTACATTACACACCTAACGTAATTTTAATTATGTTTGAGTCAGAATGATCAAGGTGTTTTATTTAAAATCTTTGTTTACCTTAAATAAGTAAAAATGTTAAAAATAGTATTCCTATTAGTTCTTTGAAAATTTCAAATGTTTTTTAATTTACTATTTTCTTTCTGAGAATATTACATGTGAGCATTCTATCATTTGCCCTGCCCTTCCCCCTCCAACTGCTGCCGTTTTCCCCATTCCCTCTCAAAGTTAAGACTTCTTCTATAATTATTATTACTGCATATTTTTGCATAAATACAACCTGCTGAGACTATTTAATATTACTCATATATATGCATTTATGGCCAAGCACATGGAATTAGACAGCCTATCAGGGGCTGAAGACAAATTGATTCTTAACAACTATTAATTGCCTATGGTTATTCATCTAGGGGTAGGAACTGAGGAGAATTCCCCCATCCACACTGCTATGTCAGCTGGTGCTGTCATTGTGTAGATCTACTTTAGGTTATGTTTAACTAGTTGCCTGCCATTTTTAGTTCCATTTGACCGAAAGAGAAGTTGGAAGTTTTTTTGAAATAAAAAAGCATAAACATGACTTAAAGAAACAAACACTGTATGGATCAATAAGATTAAATTGCATCACATTTATAGACGAATGCTTATTTAGGTTTCAAGAATATGGTTAATGTGATGATGTCCATACTGGTTAGTTTTTGTCTACTTGACACAATGAGAACCATCTGGGAAACAAGGATCCCAACTGAGGAAATGCCTCCATCAGAGTGGTCTGTTACCATAACGGTGAGGCATCGATTGTGAATTGATGAAGGAGAGTGCAGCTCACCACGGGCAGTGCCAGACTCAGATAGGTTGTTCTTGGGTTGTTTAAGAAAAGGTAACTGAACATGTACCTCAAAACAAGCTAGTAAGTACCTTTCCTTTGTGCTACTCGAGTCTGGTCCTGTTGGCGTTCCTGTCTTGGCTTTTCTTTGTGATGGACTGCAGTTAGGATGCGTAAGCCAAATAAACCCTTCCTCTCTCAAATTGGTTTTAGTCAGTGTTTTATCAAAACAATGATGAGCAAAGTAGGGTAAAGGAACAGCACTATGAAGGTTTAAATGTCACACAGGAATTTACTCAGACTGTTAAAGACATCATCTGTAAGAATGAATTAATATGGTACAGAAATTAAGAATGGCACAGAATGTCTACTTAATAGCCTTTCTGAGGAATAGGAATTTCACTTCCATGTTACACCCTTAATGAGGCCATCTCTCTGTTTGTCTATCTATTCATTCATTCATTCCTTGATTTTATTATCAAATCTGTGATGCATTTACTGCTACAAGATAGTGTTTGCCGCATGTCTTATATCTACTTTGGACCTATGAGTGAGCATATGTTTCTATGCGTGGGGGCTGTGTAAGTGACGCTTGTTTGTCCACAGCCGTGGTGTGTCAGAAGGGCATGCTGTACCATCACTGCTCCTCATTGTGCCTCCGCTCCTGCACCTCCCTCTCCTCCCCTGAGCAGTGCAACGACGACTGTGCGGAAGGATGCAACTGTCCCGAAGGCAAATTCTACGAGGACACCCTTAACTTCTGTGTGCCGATGTAAGTCACAGAGATGGCAGGACGACAGCCAGATTGTGTCTGATTTCCCTCTGATAGGTCAAATGAACTTTTGCTCATGGTTCTTTACATGGCTAAGTATCTTTTTCCTCCTTTTGTTATTTACCTTTTTCTTAATGTGCTGAGATACTCACAGGAAGTTACAGAAAGTAGTAAAGATTCTCCCAGTTAATCCTAAGGCTTTTTCCTACTTGATTTCTCCACACCCAAAATCACAAGCAAGATTGACATTTCCTTTTCACATGAGTGGTAAGATTGTAGGGTCCATTCTCAGAAAGGGCTTAGCCCTCAGAGGAAGCAAAGACTTTGGTTTGCACATAGGAGTAAAAGACACAGCAGGTGTATTTTCCTGAAATGCATCCGGAGACTTTTCTTGCGACTTAACTAGCAGTTGAGAAGTATTTTGATCTTCAAACTCTCTAATTACTATGTCCAGTTAGTTTCTGCTATTTGCACATCAGAACTGTGAATGGTGGCCAGTCGCAGAGCAGGGAGTCAATTTGCCATTTCAATTGTGTTGGAAAAATTCATATCTTATTTTATTTACTTTGCCTGTCTGCTTATAGCTATCACTGCCGGTGCCATTACAAGGGGAGCGTTTATCAGCCTGGGGAGCTCATTCCAACACCCTCAGGATTATGGTAGGTGTCAATGCATATATTAACTGCATATATATCACATTGGAATGTGGAATAGGAAATGCCTGAGACATGTACTGGTGAAACAAAAGCCCTTTAATAGATTTTGCTTCTTTAATAGATGTCAGCAATGGGGTAGTAATTCAAACTGCACCCTGAGGGCTTATAGGTTCATGGTTCATCTACTGGCTCAGAAAAGCATCGATTCTGGAATGGATCAGAACAATAACATACACAGGGGTCACTTATCTTCTCCTGACATTGATCAAACTTGTTCAATAGCTCTGATAGGATAACACCCATTCCAGATATAACCTGTCTACTAAGTGAAGGCATGTCCACATGGCAGGACCAGTTTATCTACGCCTGTCTCCCAGCATCCTTCTTCTAGCTCCCTGCAGGTTCTCACAGCTGATCCTGAAGTGTCGATGATGCCAACAACTGTATAGAGCCAGAGTGGTGTGTTTTCTGTTGTCCTAATACTGTTCTCGGCCTGCTATATTTATTATTAATTAAGCACTCATGACTGTAACTGCAAGAGATAAGGGTCTGCCATTTTATCCCGATTCACACAGGAGCAGAACGAGGCACGTGTAATTAAGCAACCTGATAACGATGCTGGGATTTATGCCCAGGCACCTGGCTTGGCAGGGTTTGCTCCTCGATTGCAGGCCTTGCTTCATGGCTCATTTTGTATCGATGATAAACTATCATTCACACTCTTTTTTATAATTATTTCCATCTCTCTCCCACCCCCTGATTAAAACACAAAGACTCCATTGCATCTTGTGTGTGTGTGTGTGTGTGTATGTGTGTGTGTGTGTGTGTGTGTATGTAGAATATACCACTATCTACAGTTTCCCAAGCTAGAAATCTGAAAATCGTTCTGACTCCTTTCTTATGCTCAACACACTCAGCCTTCAAAACCCTAGCAATCTTGGATTTAGGTTGACTTTATTTTTTTTCACATAGGTGAACTTTATTTTGTTCTTCCTATCCCAGTGCCTTAACAATAACACTCAGCTCTTCTTTCCTGCACCTTTCTAGCGATTGCCTTTGTTTTATATTGCTGTAAGAAAATACCAGAGGTCAGGCACTTTGTAAAGGTTTACTTAGCTCAATGTTACAGGAGTCAAGAACATTGGGTCCACAGGGAAGAGAGAACCAAGGGAGCCACCTGCTCATAACAGTCACCCTTGTAAACAGTCCATTTCTGAGAGATTAATAATGACTTGCTTCAGGCAATAAACATCTTTATCTCTTTGAGAAGTAGTTCTCCATGACCAAATCAATTTGTGCCTTAAACCCCACCTTCTAACAGTGTCATAAGAGTTTGAGAGCGAATAAACTCCAGCAAAACAATTGCCTGAAAGTCTCCTTGTCTGTGCTCTCCTCCCAAGTATTGGAAAAGCCTTCTTTTGAATTTAATATCCTTAATTTTATTTATTTAAATTTAGTAAAATTAAAATCCATCCTTGCTTAGTGCCCAAAATAAAACCAATTAGCACCGTGACCTTGTTTGCTACCCTGTCAAATGCCTCTGCCCCGGGAGAAGTATCCTAAGAAGATCTGATTGTCTCGGTTCCTCTGTGGTATTTGAGGTATTAATACACCTGAGTGACATTCTATTGAGAAAAATGTGGGCACATGGCTTGCATGTGATGTGGTCCTTTATATGACAGTTGCTTCATTTTGCAAGTACAGAACACAGGCTCTGCCCCAACGCCGAAGGGAAATCTGTGCTGGAGTCCCCGAGGACTGGTGTGTGTGCCTATTATGTTGTCATCTTAAGGCATTTGCAAGCTTCGTTTGTCTGTATTTGGTTTTCTCTTAATGTCACAAGCAATCGCAAGGCTGCTGTGACTCAATTCATCTTTACTGATGCTGCCCCAGGATGGTGGCCTTAACATTCTAACTGAACTTCACACTTCCATGTTTAAAGACTGCGGCAGCTCAACTCAGGAGGAAAAAAAATTTAGCATCAGAGCAGGGTCTGGCTTTACCTCTTTGCTTTCCCGGCACATGATTGAGCAGAACAGTGGTTTGTATCTTGTAGTTTGTATATTTCCACTAAGCATTAGAATCTTTCTGTCTGATCTAAGTCATAACCCCCTTCTATCCTTTAGTATTGTTCAGGGCTTATTACCCATGACTACATAAATGCCTGTTATGAACAGATTTTTAAATCTTTTAAATGTTTTTTTTCCTCTTAAATTTTAAACGTATTTGTGTGCTGAGTGTGTTACATTGTATAAATCAAATTGCATCTTTTCCCCTGTTGCTAGAAGCACTTGGGCCAGGCCATTCACAATAATGGGGTGTTTTTCTCCTCATGTCTCTCACCAGGCCCCTTACGTGGAAGAATTTGATCAAATATGTCCAAATGAAATAGCTGTCTTCAATAATTATTTGTATGAAGCCCCCTTTGGCGGTCTATAAATTAACAATTTCTTTACTTCTAGCCAGTGTTCAAATGGGACTGTGAAGTGTGATGAGTCAGCAACACCCTCTACTGGTGAGTTCCAGATATTTTCCTGTGGAGTGTGTATCTCAAGAAATGTCTCAGAGGTTAAGAGCACTGCCTGCTCTTCCAACGGTCCTGTGTTTGATTCCCAGCAACCACATGGTGGTTCACAACCATCTGTAATGAGGTCTGGTGCCCTCCTGAGGAAGAGACCTGGTCAGTCCTCCTCATGAACTTCGACCATGAAACCCAATATGGACAAGTTCAACAGAACCACCATGTATGGGCTGCCCATGCATGCTTCAACATTGCCAGGGCATGCGTTTTGTTCATTCAATTTCATGTATCTCAAACACTGCTTCTTACTTTAATGCTAGAAGGCATCCAGTCCCTCCCAGGCTTCCTTACCCAAGCACGTACATGCAGTAATATCACGTAGTCAGCATAGCATTCCAATGGTTCCTGACTTTCTTCACATCAAGAGTTGGAGTATATGAGGGACAGTTAGAGAGGTGAGCGTATGAGGCTGCCCCCAGAAGTGGCTCTCAACTGTCCTGATGCTACAACTCTTTAATCCAGTTCCTCATGTTTTGCTGCCTCCCACCCGTAAAGTTACTGAATCGCTGCTTCATAACCACAATTTTGCTACTGTTATGAATCATAATATAAATATTTTTGGAGGGAGAGGTTTGCCAAAGGGGTGTGACCCACAGGTTGAGAACCCCTAGATTAGTGCCACAGCTGATCAGCTGAGGCCTGTAACCTTTACACTGCCTACCCAGGCACCACTTCGGGTAGCCAAAAGGTTTGAGGGAGCTAGCCCCGATGCTGGCTGTAACACCGCTGTGGATCAGAAATCAGAAAACTCTGTCTTAGACTAACACTTCACAGTTTTCAATGCCTGCACAAAGTGCTGGTGGTCTTGCTGAGACCTGGTTCTGATTCCGGAGCAATGCTATCGATTCTGAATGTCTACCAATGGTCAAGGAAATGTCAGTGCTCCTGGGCCCTGGGGTGTGTCTTGGTAGCAGGGTTCGAGTATTAGTTGCAACGAGTTGAATAGCATAGGAGAAGAACATGGTGACACACTCCTATAGGCCAGCAGTGAGGGGTTGGAGGTAAGGCAGTCTGGATTGCAAGGAAAGAGTCAGCTATGCTGAGTTAGAAGCAAACATGGCTTATGTAAGACCCCATTATAAAAAAGAAAATAGAAACAATAGGTTAATAAAAATATGTCAATTGCCATTTCTCTTAGAACGTCACCTTCCCACTAGAGTGTGTATCCTGAAAAATCTCCCAGTTAGGGGACGGCATGAATCTGTATTTCTGTCAAACTTTCAGGGACTACAGGACAATTCTGGGCAAACGACAGTTCTTGGTTCTCATTCTGTTAGGTAGTGAGATTTAGGCTCGGTTACTTATTTGAACACGCAGCTATTTATCATTATAACTCAGCTGTGAGCTGAGCCCCGTGGCACACATCTATCCTCCAAGTTAAAGACGCTAAAGCAGAGGGAGGGATTTAAGGCCAGCCCGGGCTGCAGAGTGAGTGCCTACTTCTTAGAACCCAAAACTACGCATTAAGATCTCCTTTGAATGGTGTGTTCTAGATTTACTCTGTCAGGATTTGGGTCAGTCTGAGGCTTCTCTCCAGGCCATATACTGGGCGTCATTTTTACCACGAGCTACTGGAAACCTCACTGTTCGCCTCTTACTTCAACAAAGCTCATAGTTGAATCGAAGATGCCTCAGTAGCCTGCTTCCTCAATGGAGTCCTCCCCGTTCTATCCCACTGATCCTATGTAAGGGTCTTGATTCCTGACAGACCCAAAGCCTCCTGGAGAGACAGGAAGCCCCTGTCATGCCCCTGTAGTAGTGGTTACTTTTGTACTTTAGAACACAGGAAAACTGATGAAAATAATCATTCATAGGTTAGGCAAGTTCAATGAGTAATATATATATATATATATATTGATTATGGCTTTATAATTGTTGAAATATGGGTTATAGTTTTCAGCTCTTAAAAAATTAGTGTGTTTGATTAATCAACATACCCCCTTTACGTACTTCAGGAAATTAAATTAATTTAATTGACGCGACAGAGAAGGTGGGTAAGATTTTCCAGTTTGAAAAAGCGTTTGGAAATTTTGATGACTGAAAAACTCTGAGGAGATAATGTTGCTAAGCTCATCAACTCAAGGATCAATGAATGAGAGCATCCTTTAGTTACAGCAATGATTTGGTCCATGAATTTTGGGCTTAAGTTTGTGAAGCCAATACAAAGTTAAAGCCATGTTATCCTTGCTTGTATTTGAAGTTCACGCCTGCCCAGAAGGGAAGGAATACTTTGACTGCAGGTTTCCTGACCCCGAATTACCAGCTGGTGGTATAAATTGTGAGACCACGTGTGCAAACCTGGCCATGAACTTCACCTGTGCCCCATCCTCACCCTGCATAAGTGGCTGTGTTTGCGCTCCAGGGTGAGTTCCCTTATCTTGCTAATATGATCATTTAAGATTTACAGGAAAAGTAAGGGTTCTTCAAAAATATTCTTGGGGCCAGACACATGGTTTAGTGGTTAATAGAGCTTGCCTTGTGAGTCTAATAACCTGAGTTGAATCCCTGGAAACCACATAAAGGTGGAAGGAGAGAGCTGATTCCAAAGAGCTGTCCTTCTACCTCCATAGTCAAAGCACGAGACACTTAGGTCCCTGTATGCACATCCACACACACTCTTGGACTTACACACACACATACACACACTTACTTAAAAATAATTTAAAAGCATTCTTTCAAGAATAGTTGAAATCTTTGTTTTGACCAGCGGTTAACTTTGAGTTGCTAGCTACTGGACTATTGTAACTATTTTGCTAAGCTAACTCAACATTGTGCAATGTAACTGGAGCCATGCACCGAATTGAAGAAAGTGCACATTTTAAGATAAGGTTGGGATTTCTCCCTTTTCAGCTGCAAGTGGGAATATGACACCATCAGTTACCTTTTCTCAAAGCACCATCTAGGTATACGTCATATACATTCAATTGATGCAGTGATTATCAGTGATATTAATTTGTAATAGTGAAGCCGACTGATTTAATTGTAAACATTTCACGTAACGATATTGAGGCTAGACAGGGGGTTGCTTTAAGTGGGAACTCTGACTGCATTCACACTGGAGTTCAAATTCCTGCTCTGCTACTGTTAGCTGAATGATTTTTTTCTACACATTCCTCTGAAGCCTCAACTAGGTAGGCATTATAAGATCTGTAAGATACTGTCAGATAAGTGTGTGTGTGTGTGTGTGTGTGTGCACGAGTGTGCATGTATAGAGTGTGTTCAATATATATGAATTACAATTTAATTGCAGGGTATTCTTCATTCATTTCCTTCAGTTGCAGAAATACCTGTACCTGTGGTACATAGAATACAGAATAGAATAGACAGACAGAATCTGAAGGCTGTTAGCTCCCTTGTAAGGAATCATATAATCAGGTCTCCCTGGCTATTGCTTGTCTAATGATGGATAGAGAGAGGACCATCTCAGGTAAATGGGCCACTCATTCTTTCTCAGTGAATACATTCCACAAAGACATTCCCAGGAACAACTCATAAATAGTCAGAGCACAGGAGGGACAGGCCTTGTGGCTTGCCTCCCAGGAGAATCACCTTTATCTAAATGGCTCCAGAGAGCCAAGTCTCTGGGAATGATGTCAATCTGTCTAGAGAAAGGCATATGAGGGAGAGAAAGAAGGTCACAAGAGACAAGAGCCCGCATACAAGAAGAGCAAAGACAGGTGGAAATCAGGCCATAGAATAAATGAGCAAGGAAAACAATTTATCTAAAGGACAAGGGAAAGAAAATTTTTATTGTGGTCAAATAATTAAAACCTGCAACATGGCTTGATCTGTTTGATTGCGACTGTTGGGATGCATGACCGATTAAAGCCGTATCTAAATTGTATTTCAGCGACTGATGGTGTTTACTACTACCTTTGACTCTCAGTTCAAACTTGACATTTATTTCCTGGCTAACCTTATTAAGAAACGTAGAGAAGTGCCACCTCTCTTTCCATAATTACATTGAAATAGCGCTAGAAGGAACTGAGAAGCTTCTGGTTGATTCAGAAAAAAAAAATACAAGCAGAAACACTTCTAGTAAAAGGTCAGCGATAATAATTAAGTTATCTTCCCTTCAGTATGACCTTTTCTGGCTCATGTTGAGACAATGCCTCAGTATATCATATGTTTTCTGGGATCCTGATGGGTTTGGTGGCTGTAAAAGATCTACACGGGCCTAGTTTAGAAATCCTTGCCCTAATGCAAAATTGAGGGAAAGTCAATATAGGTGGTTTCAAATATTGGCCCTCCTTATTAAATAACCTTGGGGCACGCTTACCCAGTTTCAATTTCTTTTAAAAATGAGTGTAGTAGTGTTTGTTTTATGGATGGCTGAGTATATCACAGCAGACCAGTTACACAGTAGGTGCCCAGTCGGGGTTTATTGCCTGCTTCCCCCACCCCCCGAGCCAACCAGAAAGACCCAAAAGGACAGTGTCTTCCTCCTTCTCCCAGGCTTTAATTAGGTGTGAAAAACTCATCAGTCTTCTGTATAATCACTTAAGACTATTGCTGCGTCTGGGTCTACAGAGATCGTGGTCCATTTGACTGAAGCAACTAAGCTTTATGAAACCGTATTTTGGGGGAGGGGATTTGTGGGAGGCATTAAAATACATGTATGTGTAAGGCGAAACAGTTTACCGTAGTGCATTGTCGTTAGGTTAGTGAGCCTGTGGCATATTTAAAGATAGTGTCTCTGTAAGAGTAAACCAAAATACTTGCTTTTGTTATTGGAGTCTTTATCACCCATCTAATCAAATATTCAATCCACTTGATTAATCCTCAATGAGGAGTTGATGCGGACTGTTAAGCACCGAAGCTGGAGAGGAAGTTAGGGACAGAGAAGACTGAGCAAAGAGGGAACTAAAGTGAGACCTAAACAATGAGAAGAATTTTAGACAAAGAAGATTTAGAGTCAAGAAGATGGACAGGTTTGGAAGAGTGAGGTAAGGGTGCGGAACCTGGGGAGTAGCTGGTCTGTAGGAAAGAAATTGAATCGGACAATACATCATTGACACACACAAGTTCCTTTACGCAGTCTTCCTCAACAAAAAAGTCTATTCCATGGCTAAATGTTAGTAAATACCATTTTCCTCGTGAGTAGTGTGTAAAGTCTAACAGACTGGTAAGAAAGTGCCACACTGTAAACAAAGCAGACAGCAGAGGTCTAAAAACACATGTGTGGTTATTAAGTAGGAATTCAGGATGAAAAACTTTATGGTAATTTTTTTTATTGTTCTGGGGATGGAATCCAGAGTTTCGTACATGCTGGGCGACTTTTAGATATTGTTGTAAATCCTCAGTCCTTAGCCTCATGTTTTATAACATTGAATTGTAGCATTTAAAAAAATCATAAAAATGCGTTCTATATATGTTGGTAATGATATATTTCATCCATTTTTGTTTTATTAAAATTATTTAATTTATTAGTTATTCATAAAATATTAATATCCCAATTATTGAGGTTCACTCAAATGTTACATTTTAGTGACTTTACTATATATTTAAATGATATTTAAAGCATTACAATTATATTTATTATTATTATGCTTGTTAATTATTTCAATTTATATACAGGATTTTAGACGAGATTGGGTACATTCAGGGTAGTATAGGGAAATTATAAGAATATTGAAAAATTATATTTATAATGAGGATATTGGTATATATATATGTAATCTATGCAATGTAGATTTATTTAATCTTAATACCAGCATATTTTGATAGCACACCATTTTCTCCAACATTATGAGTTTGCTCTTAAATTATATGCACTAAATGCTGTATAGTAGTAGATATCTTTAGATAGTTTGTTGTGTGGTAACTTTTTAAGAAGGGAAAACACTTCAAACTGCACATTCAAAACAGCATACTAACATAAAGGGAAGTTAAATACTTGATATATTTTATTTAAATATACCTAAATCAAACTGTCATATTTTATATCTTAACACCGGGAAACATTCTTGTTTGCTCTCTAAATTCTTTAGCAGAAAATATTATTGTTGTTATAATTTATTGTTTGCCAGGAACTGTCAGACAACACAGCCTCTTTTAGTAGCTAATAATGGTGACTGGGCTACCCATTTTCTCCTCAAATGGCTTTTTCTAGAACAACTCACCGTGTTATAATATACTCTCGTGTTTTATAATTATTGTGCTATAAAACAAGAGGTCAAATCATATCTGATAATGCTCTTAGTGTTGAGCGAATACTGTGATACACAAGGACGTCGTTGGGGGAAGAGGGAGAGACCAGATTCAGTTTCCAATACAAACTCAGAGTTGAGTATGGTAAAATTAGAGCCCCAGAGCCTGCCTGTCGCTTGCCGGTTTCTCTACTCATGTGACCTCTTCATTTGAAAGAATGGCGGAGCACAAGGGGAAGTGCTACGTTCCTGAAAGCTGTCCTTGCATCTGGAAGGACTGGGAGTATGTCTCTGGGGAAGTCATCTCCACGCCATGTTACACCTGGTAAGGACAGCCATTTATTCCGTGGAAGTTTTCCTCAGCAATTGTATTAACTTCAGTTGTTTGACTGCCGAGACTTGACGTGTCTGACTAGCAAGAGGGATTCATAACCAAGCTTGCACATTTTAGAGCTGGAGGCTATTGGAAGTTGAGTCACTGATTTTCCTGATGGGATAATGGCATTTTAAGTGCATATTTGTTAGCCTAGAAGTAGGAAATATGACAATTTGGCAACAATAGGAGAATCATCACACACATAAGAAAATGCTAAGTGTTACCAAGAGAAGGCCTTATTCAATAGAAGTTTTATTGTTTGGAAGTCAGTGAGAAAAGTGTCATATAAATAATTATTTCTTTTGCTAAAATTTCAGTAAAATATATGCAAGTGTTCTAAAATTTTGAATATAGAACCTTGAATATAAAATTTTCATTCAATTGCCTATTTTCTGTGTGTCCCAGACTTAATTTTGATGTCTGGTACTATAAATGTCAAAACATGACAAATTTTTCACTGCAATAGGTGTTATAAGAATGAATTGGCAATACTTATAAGCATTATTGACTCTGAATGCTTCTGAGAACCAATGTTTAGGCTATTGGAAAATTGCTAGTGTAGTAGTGGTGCCTCTCAGTCGAGCACTGGCTGCTCTTGCAGAGGACCCTGGTTTGAGTCCCAGTTCAGGGACTCCAAGACTCTCTTCTGGCCTTCACAAGCACTCTGCTTCCCATAGTACACAGAAATACGTTTAGGCAAAACACACACACACATACAACACACACACACACACACACACACACACACACACACACATGTATATAATAAAAATAATTTGAACCTAATTTCTTCACAAGATAATTATTGTTATCTTTCAATAGTGTTTGTCGGCGGGGGATGTTCAACTGCACATACTATCCATGTCCTGCAGTGTGCACAGTATATGGGGATCGGCATTATTATTCCTTTGATGGGTTGGAATATGACTACATCAGTGATTGCCAGGTTTTTTTGATAAAGGTTGGTCATAATCATTTTCTTTGTTTGAACTCATATAAAGACGATGTGAAGAACAGCCTGCTGTCCATGGCATATTGCATTAGTAATTACTACTAATAAAACTTAGGAAAGTCATAGTGTTTTCAACTTATTGCCCAGCTTTGAACTCATCGTAAATTTTCTTATTTGTAATGGATACACTATTTTTCAGCCCCGTGCTTTTTGCCTTGTCTGTGGAATGAAGATGATGATTATACCTATCCCAAGGATAGAAAGGGCTTGATTACACAGTAATTTCTAATTAAATATAATTTTAATATATAATTTTAATTATTTTATAATAATTTTAATTATTGAATAATATAGATCCAATTATTATTAGCTTGGCGCAATGAATATACATATAACTCCAATTCTAGAAATGCTATTTTGATGGTATACTTTGGCAAATCCCTGGATTTGTGTATGTATGTATGTATATATATATATATATATATATATATATATATATGAGAAAGTCTTAAAATTTCTTATATATAAAGTATATAGATAACCTATATGCATAGTTTGTTTAGCCACCACTGGTCTCAGAATTAAATTTCTAAATGAAAATATGTAATTTTTTCAGTGAAGTCACACAAAAACAATGAACTGGACACCATCCAGCAACAAATACATGTGTAATTAATGTATTTTCTGGGCATAGCTTTTATCTCACCTTATGCTTATGTGTGGTTTTTTTCTGTGAGCCCTTCTCTAGGAAGTAGAGTAATTAGGTCCATTTTGAACAGTTCTGCAAAATAAAAAAAAAGAGACACTCTAATGAGCCTTTTGCTTATAAAGAACTGAAGTTCCCCAAGAGCACTTGTTTCACGAGAACCGTAATAAGCATTTTTGAATCACCATCGTAAAAGGGGCCGTCCTTTCTGAATGATTTTAAGTTTCTTATAGAAAAAGTCATGGATTTGGTGTTATGTAATTATGACAACTGTCATGTGTATTTATATTTTTAAAATTTCATATATGAATGCTGCGTTTGCATAATTTCCATTTTTTCTTCTCCCATTCAACCTCTCTCATACCCACCCCTTTTTCACTTTATTGCCTTATCTTTAATTAGTTTTTATACACATGCATCTATAAATACAGCTTGTTGAGTTCATTCAATGTTACTGATATGTTTATAGATTTAGAGCTGACATATTGTGGCTGGATAATGTGTCAGGGAACTCGTCCCTAGATAATACTGTTTCTCCCTGTGGATCTTTATGTAGGAGTAGGGCCTGCTGAGATTTAAACCATGCACAGCACACTTTAACTAGATTTGTCATTATGCAGGCTTTTTCTAGGAGACAGCATTTGTGAGAGTTCATGTGGGCAACTTTCTGCTGTATATAAATAGAAGACACTATCTCATAGCAGACATCCAGAGCCTCTGGCTCTTACAATCTTCCACCCCCTCTTCAGCAATGATTTCTGGTCCTTAGGTATGCGGATTGTACTTTGGATCTATTGGTTGGGGCTGGAAAACCCATGGTCAGATGTTCTCTGTAGTTTAATCATTTATGACTTTCTGTTATTATCTCTGACTTTGATGAGGAATGGGAGCTACACTAGTCTGTAGGTATAAGGACACATGTTTGGAATCGAACTAGAGATTTAATTGTTTTAGGAAAGTATGGCAAAATTATGATCTCTTCTAAATTCCATGACCTCACTACCCACTTGTAGTTGGCAAGCTTTATAATACCAGGCATGATTTCCCTCTTATTTAGTGGGCCTTAATTTCAATGTACACAAATTCCACCCCTAAGCTGTTCATTCCCTCCATGATAGAAGAGCCACTATTGTACCCTTAGGATATCTTACTTCTGCTGATCATTGTGTTATTGAGGCTTTATATTTGGGTAGGACTATTGGTTGCTTTTCTTCCTTTGCAATTTGCATGCCATCTCTGGCTATTACATGTGCTGGCTAATTTTATGTAAGCTTGACACATGTTATAGTTGTCTGAGGGGAGGGAGCTTCAGTTGAGAAAATGCCTCCATAAGATTGAAAGGAAGGCAAGGCTACAGGGCATTTTCTTAATTATTGATTGATGAAGAAGGTCCCAGACGATTGTGCAGGGTGCCAACCCTGGGCTGATAGTCCTGAGTTCTATAAGAAAGCAGGCTAAGCAAGCCACAGTGAGCAAGCCAATAGAAAGCACCCCTCCGGGACCTCTGAAGCAGTTTCTGCCGCCATGTTCTTTCTGCATTTGAGTTCCTGTACTGATTTCCTTCAGTTATGAATAGTGATGTGGTAGAATAAGCCAAACAACCCTTTTCTTTCCCAGCTTAGTTTCGGTCATGGTGTTTCTTCACAGCATAAACACCCTAGATCACTATTAGAGTTATTCTTCAGTAAGAAGAGTTTCAGAGCAGTTCAACTCAATTCTTCAAACCCTGCATCTGAAGTGTGTAGTGTCTTTGGCAATAGGGTCCTACTTTCAAGGACTGGGAAGCTCCCAAGGGCCACATCAGTTGCCTTCATTTCTCAGGGAGTCTTTTGGACTCTCCTGACCACCAATTCATTTCAAACATCCTTCGTGTTGTTTATGCTTCCTTCCTCTCTCACTGTCCGTATTGACCTCCCTCCAACTATCTTCCTTCTTCCGTGCTGGGATTTTGTGCCCAATCTTCACTCCTGTGTGCTTGGATTTTGTTTGGTCTAAGCTTGCACAAGTCTTTTGCTCTTTCTCACCATCCCGAAGAGTTCATCTGTGGAACTATCTGTTACATCTGGAGAATGCTGCTTCTTCATTGCTACCCACCACCGCTGACTTTTTTCACCCCTTGTTGCCTAAGATCTATGAAATTTGTGGGAGAAGGGGTAACATGTTCAATACTTTTAGGACTGGGCATTCCATAGTCTTTTATCATGGGCATATTGACCAACTAAAGTCTCTGTGTTACATGCCATCCCCGAGGACGCCAAACACATTTTCAAACAAGTGACTAGGTAGAAAATACTTTAACATAGAACATTTGTTTAGACTGGGAAAGTATGTTTGAGTATTTGATACTGAATGGTTGTAGTTAGTTTTCTTACTGGTACTACAAAGGGACAGAGCCACTCTTCCAAGTATCTGTAGCCCATATTCATCTTAGTTTGCTACCATATCCTCATGGTAAGATGAACACATTCTGTCCTGTTTCACATCTTAATAAGATTGCCTTCCTGTGTGTAAAAAAATGTACCCTAAGAATCATTTGCACAGGGTATTAGAGGCAATCCTACTTAAGCCATTCGTTCAATGTCTGGGTGAAGATCAGTTCACTTAGTCAAAGAAGACTTGAAGAACACCCATTCCAGAATTGTATTTACCTGTTTATCTGGCAATGTTCTTTTCCCAAAGGACATTGTTTACTGATTTTTAGGACTAAGTTTTTGCTGAATTTTATTGGTAATTTAAAGAAAATGAACTTCATGGTGAATAATAAAGTAGGAAAATTTCTTATGATTTTACCATGGGAAATTTTACTGAAACTAATACAACTATATCAGGGCCCCAAATGTTTCAGGACAAATTGACCATGACACTCATGATAAGCTAATAAAACAGAAATCTAAAAAGAAAAGTCATCTCATTTGGTCATAAAACATAATATTGTGTGCCAATGATAACTTAGTGATTAACCAATTTAGACTAGTTTCATAGTCTTAAAATAAGATTATGCCCAATTTCTCGGTGCTCAAATTCTTTCCAGTTTCACTTTTTTAGAGGTAATATTTGTTGATGGTCAAACCATGTGACAAGACTTCCCAAGGCCAAGCCGTCCTTCTGGAAATATCAGTGCTTCTTTTGATAGGGGAGGGTGGCAGCCAGCACCACTCGGACTGGGGGGCCCTAGTGTCAAGGGTGCTTCTGAAGAGCAGACTTGACTTTCTTGTCAACCAGCTCTCTGTCTTTGTTTTGATTGTATCCAGACATTATCTTTTCAAACTGCAATGCTTTTTCCTGTGGTCAGACTTACCTTGAGTTTCTTGGGGTCCTAAGGAGAACCCAGTAATCTAATTTATAAAGCCACTTTGATTTTTTACTTAAGCTTTTAAAAATTAACAGTTTTATTTTAAAGGCATGCTGGTTTTTGACCTTACCATTACAAAAAGGTAGGTTTGTTTTTGCTCATCTCTAGACTAAATGTTTTCTTAACACAATCAAGTTCCAGGTATTTCACTTGCTATAATGTTGAGTTGTTAGAATTCAACAATTAAAATCTTCTTCTACTTTATTGATTTTAGATTTTTTTACAACAACATTACATAGCATGTTATTTTTTGTGTCTTGAGACAGACTTAGAGGGAAGATCATAACTGTATTTTGTGAGGCAAGATATGATTTAAACGCAAAGAAACCCCACAAAGTCTAAAACTTCTGGCATGCTGACCTATGCTATAAACCGGGAAGTATATTATTTTATTTCCCAGATCTCAGATATGAATTCTAATTCTGTTGAACCCATAGTAAGTAGCAGATACCTGTTAGAGTTCTTCCCATAACTTCTTTTAGATAAGGATTTCAACATTCTCCTTAGCAGATCCTTCAAATGTAACTGAATTCCCTCAGCCCCTGAGAGATTTCTGATTTCATTACTCTAAAAATTTTAAACATTACCTACATTTTCTCCTCAGTGTTGCCTTGTGTGTTTTCTACAATATCAGTTCTAGACTGAGAAGTTGGGGTACAGTAATGAGCAAAGACTCATGTGTGCTCACCTTTATTTGATACTTGAATCATAGGGAGAACATTATTATTATTTAATTTATATGAAGCTAAAAAAAAGGAAAATAATTACTTAGATGTGAAAATTAATTACTTAGATGTAAAATCCAGTTTAAGGACTTTTTTGGTGTGTATGTGTGTGTATGTGTGTGTGTGTGTGTGTGTATGTGTGTGTATGTGGGTGTGTAGTGGCCAGAGGCAGATATTGGATATCTTCATAAATATTTCCCCATTGTATATTTTGAGACAGAGGCTCTTATTGAACTTGAGATAAAAATTTGGTTGTCCTTGAGCTCCAGGAATTTATTTCTTCCTGAGAACCGGAAGTGTAAATGCTACTGTGGCTTTTTTTTTTCAGAAAGTAATTTTATTAAATTATAAAATAAAAGTTTCCATTTCCGCCCCTCCTCCCAACACCCTCCCACTCCCCTCACTCCCTCTCCTCCTCCCTCTCCATCCCTAAGAGGAGTCAGGGTTTCCTGCCCTGTGGGAAGTTCAAGTTCCTCCCCCCGTCCCTCCAGGTCCAGGAAGGTGAGTGTCCAGACAGACTGGATTCCCAAAATCCAGTATATGCAGAGGAAACAAGTCCCAGTGTCATTGTCAATGGCTTTTGCTGACCAAGCTCAAGTCCTCCAGCTTGTACACAAACACTCTTGAGCACCTTCCTCTAAGTCTTTCTTATTTTCATCCTGTTTCAGAAGTCATTCTTGTCTTCTTGTTATTCTTCTGGTTCTGCTCCTTTGTGTCTGATCACCTGGTCCTACTTTTGTGCCTCTTTGCTCCAGTTTTCTTCCGACTCTGGTTCTAACAGATTCTATATTTTTACGTCTGTTGCTTCCATGAAATTCCGCCTTGCCACGGTTTCGTACTATCTTGCAGCTACAAACCCTCCTTTATTACTTGTTGATTCATAGGAACCTATCTATCAGCAGGGACCTCGTGTGGAAAGGTTGACCTTCAAGGGGTTCGGGCTTATGTGGGACAGGTGTTGACAAGGGCCTGTCAAACACAGCACTATTCTACTTCGAAAGGTGCCAACATCTCACGTTTTGGAATCTTTTAGAGGACTATTGTCTAACAGAGCTTTTAGAATGAGGAGAATAAAAAACCTTGATATTGACCTTTTCCATCTAGTTTTGTAATTGTTCCTGTGTTGCCTAGTAACTCTGCCACATTATTTCCAAACCTAATATTAACTTGAAGTAGATCAGGAGGGGGAATTATAGACACATAACTCTTTGCATTGCTATTGTTTCGGGTTTCTGTCAGCATAGCAGGGTGATAGGAGACAGACCATGTAACATAGAATATTTCTTGACATTTCTGATTTAATATAAAGAATAGAGCTAATGCTGAGTTACTTTGATTAACAGTAACAGAAATGTAATTGTAATAGAAGCTTTGTAGCCCACTTCTCTTGTCTTTTAATCTAAATAACTCTTCCCAAGAGAAAGAACAACAACACCCTGCATTATATACTCTTTTCTGCTTTGAAAACCATTCAGAAAAACATAGAAGTGTGGGATTAATTTTTTAGTAGAACAATGCTGTAATCATCTTAATGGCCCTTATTATACTGCTTTTTAAAGTTCAGGTAATGCTTTGCAGAAGGAGCGTTCAGAAAGAAGCCAAGAGCTCCCAGCACCAATCAAGGAGAAGTGAATCACACAGACACATTAATTACTCTGTCAGCACTCTTCACCAAACCCTCTCCTGCAGGCACTGCTGCTACAATTACTAACAAGCAGGAATAATTTGGCCAAACTAGGAAGCATATTGATTTAGGATTCCTATTGCTAGTAACCATGATAAAAATTAGAGAAGGGAAAAGTAAATGAAGGGGAGACCATAAAGACAAAGGGAGAAGCTAGGGTTGCTTCATCCAAGGTAGCATGACAAGAGAAAGAGGGAGAGAGGTGATCAGACATTCTAAAACTGTCTCAGCACTTGGAGGTTGAGGAAGGGAGCCCTCCTTCTACAGGCCCGGCCCTGCACTCAGGGAAAACCTATTCAGAAGCCAAAGGCTAAGAAGAGACTAGTGCAAGACAAAGTTGATCCACTAAGTTGAAATTAGATATGAAATAGGAGAAAAATAAAAATGAAGGAAAGGAAGTGTTCCAGGAAGCAACATCTTTGACATCCCTTGCATGAGCATGGATGCAGGCCTGCCCTTGTAGAGCCCTTCATGCAGGTGCAGGCCCATGTATGTGTGGTGCACTCTAGTCTATGTCTCAGCTCAGATTTCTGCCTCCTTGAAAATGCGTGATTGCAATTCAAAGCTTTTCTCATCAGCTAGCGGTATTCTACAGGTCATAGCTCAATGTGTAGTCCAGTGACTCTTGAAGTAGGTTTCCGAAGTGAGCCACGATGGGAGGGCAGTGGGCTCTAGAGTCATACGGCTGTTAACTCCTATGGTGAAGAGGTCTTTTAAAAATGGCTTCTTTAGCAATAAAGTCTTAAGACACCAGACTTAGAGAAATTAAGCTAGATTGATTCAAACACCTCCTCCTGGAAGACTTTCTTTTATACTGTGGGAAAGGGCTATGCAAGCCGCCAATGAAGAAAATCAATCAATAACCCTCTTCCCTCCTGCTGTGATGTCTATGACCCACAGAAATGCACAGCATAGCATGCTATCCCCAATGGTGCAATAATGGCATTTATATCCTGGTAGTAACCAACAGCTGTCCAGTTGGACCCAAGGCTCATTTGATAGGCAGAAATTCATGCCTGGGACAGTAAATTGTGTGTGTGTAACAATAATAATTATGGGATGATGTGGGAGTCCCCTCTGTGTGCTGTGATTACCATTAATGAATAAAGAAACTATTTTGGATCTATAGTAAGGCAGAACTTAGGTAGGCAGAGAAATCTAGGCTGAATGCTGGGAGAAAGAAGAGCCAAATCAAGGAGACACCATGGAGCCACTGCCAGAGATAGATGTGCTAAAATTTTGCTGGTAGGCCATGACCTCATGGTGATATACAGATTAATAGAAATTGGTTAAATTAATATGTAAGAGTTAGCCCGTAAGAAGCTAGAGCTAATGGGCCAAGCAGTGATTTAAATAATAAGATTTCTGTGTGATTATTTTGGGTCTAAGCTAGCTGGGTGGCTGAAAACCAACAAGCGGCTCTCTCTTCCTACAATGGGGAAAGAGAGTGAATTTGAAAGAGAGCTTTGAGGGGGGTGCAAGAGTAGTTAAAGTGAGCATGAACAAGGGGGAATGATGTAAATACACTATCCTTATATGAAAATTTAAAAAGTAAAGCTGGGAGACCCTTTTAGATTGCAAATACAAAAGAACCATCTAGAAGCAGGAACTCTTAACTTACTGAAGTCGAGTGACATTGAAGTGCCACTTCAATTATTTATGACATCCTTGATTGCATATTTAGGTCAGTGTCATCCCAGAAATGTCACTCACAGCAACATACCACCATGGATGTGACTTTCGTGAAAAGGTGGTAAGATCACAGCTGAAGGAGCACACTGTGGTCTCAGTTCTCTCTGTCAAGTGTTCTGGGATCATCTCAATGAGATAAACTTCAGTCTCTGGTTTCTTAGAGCACTCAAAATCAGCCACAGGAAATGGAGTCAGAACACTGATGATTAGCCAAGCCAATGACGGGCCTAGCCAGTTAATAACAGATAGTGTCCCTGTCCAAAGGGTGACACAAGTCATTGCTTAAGGTTGATGGTCCTTATTGCTTGAGAAGATGGCTGTAGGCTGAACTCTGATACATGAGCACAGATCAAGAAGGGATTCACTGGAATATTGTGCCGATTGTACACAGGGCACCTGTGTGGGGTGGGGACAGAATATTTAACACACACACACTGTTAACAGGTGCACAGACAAAACTGACACCGGGCTGCCTCCCGTCCACTCTAATAAGGCAGCCGATTGCGAGGATTGTTCTGAGAACTGCGGACAAGCTTTAGATCTCAGTTGAACAGTTCTGCGTCTCATCTAGCAGGCATCACCTGTCATGGGTGACTGGCTATGAGCGCTTGCACAATAATACTGAACAAGTAGATAGGAGAGGATGTGAGATCTAAAAGTCTGCATATCGAGATCAAATCTCCACTCTCCAGCTGCCTTTGATGAACTGCCCATGTCTGTCTGAGCATGCTCTGATGTTTTGACTTAAAATAACTTCATTTTTAAAACATTTTCTTTTAGAGAGATTGCTTTATTAAATAATAAAGTGCCATTTTCAATAAAAATGTATTTCAAATGTTATGGGAATTAAATGAGACACATGAAGTTCAAGGCAAACCCTCAAATAAAATGCTTTATTTTGTCTGCTAGTACATGGCAAAATTTTGCATCTGCTTGTTTTTCCTTGGAGGTAATAAGCAGTCCAGAAAATTCCCTAAGATAAAGAAAACTGTGTATTTTCTAAAAATTAAAATAGGTCAAATCTTTCTAAGTGACTTATTATGTTAGTGGTTATATATTGATAAAGAGAATCAAGTGGAGCTATGATGGTGCTGAAAAGGTTTGCTAGAACAAAATTTAAAACATATTAGGTCAATTATTTAATGGCCAGTATTCCAATAGAATATTTTCTCATTTTCACTTAAGTATAATTTTTTTTTTGCTTTAGTAATATTATCTTTTTAAGTTTGAATGTAAGTCATTATAGATTTTGGTTGCCTTTAAATTTGTTAATAAAAATAATTGGAATTATATATAATATATATTTGTGTCAATAAAGTGTTCTTGACATATTTCAGAGTACAGATGATTCTGATATCTCTGTGATTGCCCAGAACAAGAAATGCTTTGACAATAATATTGTTTGTTCTAAAAGTGTTTTGATATCAATTGGGGACACTGAAATCTACCTCAATGATGCGCCTTACAAACAGGTAAGTGAATTCTTTCTTTCACGATAATCCCAACTTGTCCAACTGATATAGAAAACAGATTAGAAATGGCTTAGATACTTAGATACCTCTGATTATAAGTAGTTAGACTATCTGAATTTTTTTCTTTATTATTTTGGGTTGTTTTGGTAAACCATACACCCTTGCACCTTCTGCTTATATTTTTTGTCTTCATATTTCAATTATATCTACTATTTTCCTAACTATGGTCAACCTTCTGGTTTTGAGAACCACACCTATTACGTGAGTTCCTCCAGCAGACTCCAGTCTGTCTTCCTAATTCTCCAGCCAGCCCCACCCCCTTTATTCCATCCCATCCATTGCAGCAACAGTGGCTTTCCCCATACGGAAATCTGATTTCCTATGTTAGTTGTGCTTCAAAATTTTCAGATGTCTTTCCGTTGTCCTGCCAGGTTCTCACCTTTAGGCTCTTGTCCACCTTTCCTGTCTCGCCTCTCATGGTTTTCTTTTTCAATCCCATATCCCATAGGTTGAATCTTTTTCCAGTTATTTACATAGTCTAGGTTTTTCTTACTCTCATCTGTATCCTTAGAGAAAGTGAATACATCTATATATTCACCATATTCTGTACAGTATGTCTAATCTCCTTTAGGAAACATCTCAGGATGCTCTCAAAGACCCTGTTAGATCCCCCTCAGCCCTTAGTCAAGTTCTGTGTGTGTTTTTCTGTCTTCCTCATGTATCTATGAGCAACATATGAAGTAAGATCATTCCATCTTTTATTTTTTCTTGAATATCAATAATTTGTCCAATTAAAAGATAGAATCCATTTTATTCATTTACCTATTTATTTACTAATTCATCAATATGTTTACTATAAACTAAAACTAGTGCCCAGATTTTAGGCTGTCATAGTGAAAAGACACTGCTTGCCTTTAATATACTCAATAGAATAATGGTTCTCTAAAGGAAATAAGATTGGACAATGTGATATGATGCGTCAGGGTCTACATAAGCTCCTAGAAGAACACCTGGGCAAAACCACTAACACTAAAGCAACCCTCAATTTTCAAGGAGATTTGGAGCATAGACTTGGGAGTCACTCAGAAGTAGTTTAGCACTTCCACTCATCACCTACCTGCTGTGCCATTCCAGCAAAGTCTCTTAAACTTCTCAAATTTCAACTTCCCCTCAGCGTGACTACAAAACCACTTTCTTTGATCCTATGAAGATTACAATGAAAGTCAGGAAAATGAATTTTAAGGACTGACCCCTGATGTAGGAGGGTCTTCTGTCTATTTGTTACTTTCATTGGGTAAATAAAGAAACTGCCTTGGCTTTTGATAGGACAGCTGCTTAGATAGGCGGAGTAGACAGAACAGAATGCTGGGAGAAAGAAGAAGAGTCAGGCAGACGACATGATTCCCCTTACTGAGACGGATGCTGGCTAGACTCATGCCAGTAAGCCACTCCATTTGCATCAGACCCCCTTCCTTTTATTATCCTTATTTTCATATAGAGTCAGAACCTGAAGTATACACCATAAGAAGAGATGAAAGATGATGATAGATAATAGACAGATGAATGTAGATAGATGAATGAGGACTGATAGATGAAGAGCTAGAAGGATAGCATTGCAGGGAAATGATCACTCAAAGGAGCAGAGTTGGAAGACAAAATGTCATGGTTGGGTTTAACAATCGGCTTCGGTTGAAACAAAACCCCTGGGATGATAGAGCAAGGGTGTGGCCGAGAATCCAGAGGGTGTGTGAGGAAGAGGGGGCTGCCAAGGGATCTAGGCTCAGATTGGAAGCTCCTGGGTGGCACAACCCATGCGCACTGCATTTTAAAGGCAGTGAATTTGTGGATGTGAAGTGTGTGCTCTGATGATGGTCTTGTAAAGCTCCCTGTTTCAAACGGAATTCCCAGAACACCATTTTGCCTGGTTTTCTCTGAAACACATCTTCATGAGAGTCATCTGGACCATTTGCTGTAAAGGTCAGCTTCTGTGCTCTGCCTCAGCCACTGGAATGGCTAAGAGTGAAAAGACACGGCAGAAAACACGAACTGTCCTGCTACAAAGAGGGCTATTTCTCAGTTTTAAACAAAAGGCCACACTTTTTCATTTCGGATGGGTCCTGTGATTTGTGTAATCTGTCCCACCCCTGAATTGTTTTTTTTTTGACATTTTTTGCTACTTTGGATTTAAGTCTTACCCCAAATTCTTCGGCTAGCATTTTAGAACCTTGGATCTCAGGTAGAAACACCAAGAGTAACAACCCAGATATCAGACAAGACAGAATTGCTTCCTACAGTCACACTGACATCTATTTTAAGTAATCACAAATGTTCGGCTTAGCCATTAGCTAGATATTTATTTATATTCACTTATATACCTTTATAAGTGAAGGTCTCTTAATGATCAAGGATGCTCTTTCAAAAGGGGAGATATTGGTTAAATGCTCATATAAAGACAGTTTGACACATTTCTGAAGTGGTAATTACAGCTCCGTGTAACTCCCAGACTCCAATTTTCAGCTGTACACAGGTGTTAATGAATCTCCTTTATTTAGACTGCGAGGAATGAAGAAAGATTAACAAAAGTCATGAGAATAGTTTGAGCCCAACAAGTTCCCAGCTAAAATGTCTTTCTGGGAGATCATAAGTGGAAATCTAGCAAAGGCCATTTTCTTCATAAACTAATGTGCTGCTCATCCAGGGAAATGAATAAACAACCCTCTGCCCTTTGTATAAATACACAATTATAATTCAATCAAACGTGCCAATTAAAAATCTTTTACAAATTTGCCTAAGCTGTGCTCAGCAGTATTTGAGTGATCTCCATTTCCGAACTTATTTTTCTCATGCCGTTCCGTTTTGTTTGAAGTACTAGTCTCCTAAAGTCCATATTTCTACTTTGGGCAGTTCATTCCCGACTCTTTGAGATAGATACTTTAGTGGATGAAGTGAAAAGCAAGGAACATAATCGTTTCTTTTGATTAGGAAAGACATTCTTGTCGCAGGCTGCCTCACCTAATGAAACGAGCATCTTATATCTAATGGCAACTAGCTAAAGGTGTGCTTTGGATTTGGAGCCAACTTATTTAAAACCAGACTGCTGGGATGGGAAGAGATGACAAGGCCAGGTCAGGTGACAAATGCAGCAGCAACAACAGCAACAGAAACAACAACATCAACAAAAACTACCGGAAAGTACAATGAAGTTAAAAGTTGATGCTGTAACAGAGTAATTTGGTGGCATAGCAGGTCATACAAATTGTGTGGCATCCATCAAATGAAAATGTAGGATTCTTGGGGAAAAAGCTTCTGTCACCCCCTTCTTTTTTGGTCAGGATGCTTTTCTATTCATTTGACGTGTGCCCTTTTGAGCACAGATGTCCTTTCATGGTGACTGTAGACCTCCCTAGTGCGGAGTTCCTCATCTCGTCACTTTTGGTCCTTGGGTCCCATCTTCAACCTACCATTGTCCTCACTCTGTGCTGTGGATGAAGTGTAGCAGTGGTCCCCAAGCAGAGTCCAGGAAGCAGGAAGCTGAACATCAGTGCTGAGAGGCAGGAGATGCAGGGCATAGAATGGATGTGAACGAGGATGCCGTGGCACAGATGCGTGATCTTTATCCCGCTGGGCTTGACTCACAAATCATAGATTCCAAAGAAACCTGATTTCAAGATGGAGGTTACAGAGCTTTAGAATTCTAAGTGCAGAGCCAGTAAATCAGTTTATTTTGGAGTGAGAGATGTTGTGTGTCCTCAGGACGGAGGAAATCAAAGAGGGAATCAGTCAGTTATGCCACACTCTGGGACTATAGTATTTAGCAGGGGGATATCAAGTGTATAGATTTGAGATGGTTCAAACAATAATTAGATTAGCCTAGCAAGTGAGAATAGATATTTGAGGAGTAGAAGAATTTGCCGTTAGGTAAAGCCAATTAACAATATGGATGGTTATATTTGCTGTGTACAACGTAGCTATAAGTATAATCTTGGTATAGTAGATGGAAAACGCTTTATAAATATGACTAAGTCTATTTCACCTGCCCTTTGGAATGCTTGCTTCAATACCACTCTAGACATTAGATATTCTCCCACTACACTTAGTTATGTTCAGAGAAGAAAAATGGTTGAAAAATTTCATATCTGTTTCCATTTTTTGTTTCCTTTGGGGTAAATCAGTTTTCTTCTCATTAATACAGCCATGCATTTTCAAGATCATTTTATGAGCTCTATTCATGGCCATGGTCATAACTACAGGTATTCTCATTTCCCAGGGTATTCCGCATCTAGTCCCTTTTACCCTTCCTAGTTTTAAATTATTTCCCTTGAGTTTCCAAATCATGGGCAATTAGTTCCCTGATCAAAGCCTTTATTGACTGTATTTTGAACAAGTGATAGTTACTTTGTTAGGGTTACTTGAGTGTTGTTGAGTCCCCAGGCTTCCTTTGTCATGGTATCCATGCTTCGACCCTTGACGGCTTTTCTTAGTCCTGACTGTATCTTGAATGCCCCGGCATCAAACCTTTGTTTAAATCATCCCTCCATTTTCTGTGTCTTCATTTTTTCTCCATTTTCATTGCAGCTTTCTATGCAGATTCTTTCCCAAGCATAATGCTTCCCCTTGTAATCCTTCTAAAATCTCTTTGATAGTAATTCATCTCTCCTCTCTCTGTCTGTCTGCATCTCTATCTCTTTCCCATATACATACTTACGTGTATCCCGTATATGTATATATTTATATCATACTTTCTTTCTTCAGTTTTTATCAAACTTCTTAATCTTGAAATTTTCATTGGACTGTAAAAGCACTGTGTCTTGCCAAATGTAACAATTCTGTTTTTCATTAAAGAGTTTAGTAACATTGGAAGACTGGTTTTATTCTGTAGAATCATAAGCAAGGATACATTTTTCTTTTGAAGGGAAGAGATGCCTTTTTCTTTATCCTCAGTCTTTTGTATTCCTTGTCTGATCTTGTTTTCTGTGTCCTTTCTCTTTCTCTTCTCTTCATTATCACGATTATCTTTTACCTTCCCCATGGTCTCTTATTGAGCCCATTTTCTTGTTTTCTTATGAATATCATTCTAATGTATTTCTTACTTAATACATTGTTTTTGTATTAGAGAGTTCAAAAAAACTATAGCAAGCAATCATGTTAGATAGATACTGGAAAGTATTAAGGCCTCTCCTTTGGTTAAAGAGTGTGATATTCATTCTAAGACATTTAATCCTTTTGGAAGAAGCGATCAGGTTTTTTCCTGGAGAGCCAACCTGCATACCAGTTGTGGAAGGCTGGGCACAACATAGTAGTGTACTTCCCAGAGGAAGATATCACCATTCTGTGGGACGAGAAGACAACCATCCACATCAAAGTTGGGCCACAGTGGAAGGTAGGTGATCCTAACCCCTAAATGAGATGCATTAAATGGAATTGTGTATATCTTGTTTATCATGTTTAAAGAAAAGAAAGGTCGAACAAAAGATTGAATTTGTAAGGTGAATTCAGTTTTAGAAGATCTCTTTTTAAAAATAAACTATAGAGAGCTGTGTTTGAATTAAGCTATGTTTTCAAATTTTCTAGTAATATACTATGTGTAGGACTCCAGGAATTGGGGTCAAGCAAGCGGTGTAACAGCATTACTTAGCAATATAAAGGAATAGACTATTAGTTTGCATAATTGGGGCCAATCTTATTTAATTCTTTTTTTGCTTTAACACCGTACTATCTATTGTTGCTTCATCTATGCCTCTTCTTTCTCCTCCCTTGAATTTTGTTATTTTTTTTGTAAAAAGATTCAGTTATTGTAATAATCTGTTTTCCTTATTTTGCTTCATATGGAAGCTTTTTAAAATAAATTTACATATACTATAAAATTGTTGTAGTAAGTGAATAACAGTAGCTTTAAAATTACCTTTAGGGTTCTGTGTATTTTGAAAACTGTATAGAGTCTTGATCTAATATTGGAGTTTTTTACAAAGCAAGTCTACTAATACCGATTTTTCATTCAGGCTTCCCCCTTATTGTTAAGTTTTACCTCCACCTCCACTATCTGGAAAAACACCACTCTATTTCCATTGTTTCTATATCCATGTGTTTTCCTTCCCCAAATATCATATATGTGGAGTTTTAGTAGTTTTTGAGATCTCCCATCTTTGACTGGGTTAAATAAATATAAAATTTACCCATAAGGTTTTAAATAGTGTTTCTTTTCAGTTTATAGTACTATTGTAACCTGTCGTATGGATGTGCCACGGTTTATTTACTCAAGGGCGGAAGTGGTAACTGGTCTTCAATAGAAACAGTTTTTAAGACACAGGTCCCTTGCATTGTCTGTTTTTCTGAACGTGGGAAGTCAATCCATGTTGCTACAAAGGGTTCCATTCCAGGCATCACCATGGAAAAGAGAGCTCAAGAGGCATTAATTCAAGGCTCTAAGCAGGAGTTCCATTCTTGTTGGAATGTCATCCATTTTGGAACATCTTAGGGGATCCTGCCTCTAAAAGCATTTTTTTCACAGTATTTTGGGAAAATCCACTAGTCAGTGCTGATATGAGTAGATCCCATAGCTACTGCCTTCATCACTTCACAATCTGTAGTGACCTAAGTTAGTTTTATGGTTTTAACATTTATACTGTTATAGAACCTTAAATATATAATCTAGTAAGTTTTTCTTCATAAAAATTATTTATGCTTATGTACAAGATATATATATATCAGTATATATTATTTGTACATGTATTTATTAATATACTTCAGTATATACTTTTTTACTTACATTGTTAGAGATATCAATGCTAAGATGCTATAGTTAGTGTGGATAGATAATTCTTGGAGGTTGATAAAATATTTGGGGACTGTTAAACATTATAAATGAAATTTAATTGGTGTGAAGCTATTTTACTAAAATATTTGTTTAAAATTATTTCTATGAAAGTTGTTTATATATTTTCAATCATCCAAATTTTAATACATGTGAGTGTTAGAATAAATATAAAATATTTTATCATAATTTTATTTTTGTAGAACAAACTGGCAGGATTGTGTGGGAACTTCGACAAGTGCACTTCAAATGATATGACCACATCTAATAACCTGGAAGTGAGAAATGCACAGGTGTTTGGGGACAGTTGGGCCTTAGGACAGGTGAGTTACAGATATAGAATATAGAACAAACCGAAGAGCATTCCAAAGAGTCAAGTTATTAAGTTACTTTTTACAGACTGTTTTTATAATAACGTATAGTTGATGAACTTTCATAGTTACTTTTCCATGTAATTCTTATGACAATTTTATTTTGCAAAACTTATTATTGCCTCTACATTTCAGATAGAAAGACTGTATTTCATGGAGGTTAAATGATCTGTTTAATACAAATTAATGTACAGAGAGCAGCAAAGGTGACATTCAGATTTATATCTTCTCTCATGTCTGTTCAAGCATAGCAAAATATCTTCTGCTCTATATCCATTCAGTAGATTTTGTTTAATATGTGTTTTTTGTTTTTATTTCAAGATAGGGGTTCTCTGTAGCTTTGGAGCCCATCCTGAAACTAGCTCTCGCAGACCAGGCTGACCTCGAACTCACAGAAATCTGCCTGCCTCTGCCTCCTGTGTGCTGGGATTAAAGGAGTGCACCACCACCACCTGGCCAAGATAATGTCTTTTCTTATGATATAGACACAGCATATGAATATGATAGTCTCTGCCGTTGAGGAATTTTAATGCTTAAGTCAGTAGGTGCCTTAGAAAATTACCAAAAAATATTGATATAGACAGGCATTTTAGTAGATACGCACATCAATAGAGATTATTACAGTCCAAGGAGGATTCCTGGAACAATTGATGTGGAAATAAGGCCTTTAACACCTACAAGATAGGAGACGGTAAACTTTATAGCAGTGGTTCTCAGCTTCGACCTTCCTAATGCTTTGACCTTTAATACTGTTCATCATGTTGTGGTGACCCCCCAAACCATAAAATTATTTTCATTGATGCTTCATAATTGTAATTTTTGCTCCTGTCATGAATTATAGTACAAGTACCTGATGTGCAGAATATCTGATATGTGACCCCTCTGGGGGTCACAACCCACAGGTTGAGAACCACTGGTTCATGGACAGGAGGATGGAAGAAAGAGAGGGAGTCACCTAGCTGAGGTGAACTGGGATGGGGAGAGCACAGAGCGAAAAACATCTCATAGTGTTCGTATGGTTATGACATAGGCCTAATGCCCTAAAGACCAAAGATAAATCTTAGCAGGTGCAGGAGGCTTATATAGTACCGCCAGGTTAGCTCTTAGGGGAGATTTAGAAAACTGGAGAAACTTGAGACCATAAAAAACAAAAGCTCCCAATATTTGTTGAAGGACATAATTGAGAAGGATGGATTTGGAAGACTCAAAAAAACAAAACAAAACAAAAAACCAAAAAACAAAAAACCTTATACCTTCTGGCATCAGAAACATCAGCTGGAGTTCTCCCCTAGACAGGACAATGAGGAGATATATGAGTGCAGAATTGGGCTCAGGATAGAGTAGAGATAAGTGTAGTAAACCTTACGATGTATTGAGAAAGATGTGACAGAAAGATTTTAGCTTGAAGCACAGGCAATAGCCCTGGCGTGTATATAGGGGTCTAACACTTTAGAGTGTTCACTCTGTTGAAGTGAGCTCACCTGTGTCAAATGAGGGGCACAGGCATTTCAAGGCAAGAGTTTTCTAAGAAAGGTGGGAACAGGAGGTTGGGGAAGAAGGGTCAGTGTGGTGTAGGATAAGAAAAGCCAGCAGAAAACATTGGTGCCGAATCCAAATCAGATGAAACACTTAAGACAGAATCGAAGGTAAGGAAGGTTCAAGTGACTGCAGCCTGAGCGACTGTATTGAGAACTGAGCAAATATTTGGTGCCCTTTCTCGGGGAAGCTTTGGAGAGGCAGATTGGAGGCAGCAGAGGCCGCTTTGGGGAGCTGAGTCTCAGGAGATGGTAGAAATCTATACATCCCGTATCTCAGAAGATAGCCAGTGACCAAACTGAACAACATGAGAAGATAGAGAGGGAGAGATTCATGTTCATAGAATTTTTCATAAAAACACTGCATTTGTGAAAAAATTCAATTAATTTTAATTGATTGATTTCTCTTTCTAGCATCACTCTGTTTAATATTTAGCTGTTTCTCAGAAGTGGTTTATGTTATCACTATGTAACCTCTATGGATAAGAACAGGCAATAGGTAAAGAATGTTGCAAGGGTTAAACTGTGTTCCATGCCACTGTCATGGGTGTCGGGTACTTTGATTTCAGAGTTCAACCCCACTAAGGTCTTTCATTGCCCTTTGCTACTCAACAGTGTGAAGATCCTGTTGAAGCCCTGAAGCCTTGCGAGGCCCACCAAAACAAATTTCCCTATGCCAAGAAAGAGTGCT
Organism: Myodes glareolus; assembly: GCF_982192425.1. Taxonomy (NCBI): domain Eukaryota; kingdom Metazoa; phylum Chordata; class Mammalia; order Rodentia; family Cricetidae; genus Myodes; species Myodes glareolus. The sequence continues at coordinate 23,733,471 of NC_142051.1, forward strand.
CCATTCTGTACAGCGATGTTTTCGCCCCGTGTCGCAATGTGGTAAATTCAGAACTTTCACTGAAATCTCAAATATAGAGACTTGCTGCTGCATGGGCTGAGATGAGTGGGGGGTAAATCCAGCAGCTCGTGTTTCTCAGGTGTCCTATGGTCATTGTTAGGGGACCCTTGTTAGTGTCGTTTCTCTGTGAGCAACAGGATCAGTTGACCTCCTTTCTTCCTCAACCCATCTTATCTAACAGTGTGCATCTGGGAATGCTCATCACAATTCTGGTTCATGAAATACAATTTATTCACAGTGTTTGTTAAATATGTGTAAAACAAAAGGGAGATAGTCGTTTATCTGTTGTCAGAGAGTATTTCAGATGGACATTCTTTTCATCATAAGTATAGTTTATCAGGATTTCTGTTGACATATTTAAAATAGTTTTAGAAGCTACTTTAAGAACATAACTTAAATATCTAAGCTCCTTCCTCATATGATAATTTTGGGCCCCAGTAGAAGTTGGTCAAGTAATTTAGTACAGTTCTGAAAGCCAAGAATACCTCTGCTACATGCCCCCTGTTTTCTCAAAGAAGTTACTTGTGCAGCTTTTGAGTTGTGAGGCAGGTTTACTGTTTATTCCCTTGGAACACCATTTTTACTTGAAATAACAAATCACAGAAAAATATGGTCATTCAGACAAGAATATTTGGTAGATATCTTCTGAAGAAAAAAAGAGTGTAGCTTCAAGGCAAACATTTGATGGCATCTGTTGTTCTTAAAAATATTTAAACTTTTTGAAATGAAAAATTGAATTTTGCAAATCTTGGTTCCATTACTGTGGGTTTAAAAGTTTTGAGATACTTTTCTGAAAATACAGCTGACTGTTGTAGGAGGCTGCTTGTTTGTTCCCAGCTGCTCAGCCACAAAATAATCGCACAGAAATCATATTATTTGCAGTACCTTTTGGCCAATAGCTTAAGTGTATTCCTGGCTAACTCATGTTTTAAATTAACCCATCTCTGTTAATCTGTGTATCACTATGAGGCTGTGACTTACCTGGTAAAGTTCCGGCATCTGTCTCCAGTGGGGCTGCATGGCTTCTCCTCCACTTCACCTTCTTTCTCCCAGCATTCAGTTTAGTTTTCCCCACCTAACTTTGTTCTGCCCTGCTCTGCTATAGGCTCAAAGCAGTTTCTTTATTAACCAATGGTATTCACAGCAAACAGAGGGGAATCCCATATCAGCTGATGATATGAATAAATGTGACCTGTTGTCTATAATTAAATGCTTTAACATCCATACTTTTGTACACTACACGTGTTTCAAATAATCATTGCCCAATGTTATGGACTCACACAGGAGTTAAAGATTATTTAACTTAAAGGCAAGTTAAACCTAAAGAGTTTAATCAAGCAAAGTACAGACTTCATTGGTATGATTTCAGACATCAAATTCAACCTAGTCTTTGATATCACTGTGGAATTCCTCAAAAAATTAAAACAAGAACTGCCCCATAACTCAGTCACACCACTTATTGTCATTACAAAGGATCCACATTCTATTATGGAGATACTTTCTCATTCAAGTTTATTTATGCATATTCAAAGCAGAAAGGAAATTCTATCAGCCATCCAAATGTTCACCAGCAGGTGAATGCATAATGAAAATGTGGTACCTGTACACCTTGAATCTGATTCAGCTGTAAACGAACATGGATGGAACTGCAGTGTACTATGTATGAACTCAGAAAGGAAACAAAAACTGAAACACATGTTCTATCTCTTAGGCACATCCTAGCCTGTAATGTATACATGTTTACATATAAATAGATGTAAGAGGATGAATAAAGTCTAAAAAATGTAAGAAGGAAACCAAGAAGGTAATTAATAGGTGATGAGAAAGAATAGAGAGTGAGCTAAAGGTCAAAGGGACATAAAAGAAGCAAGGATTCTCCCTCTGTCCTCAAGAGGCTGTGAGGGGAGAATCAGGGATAGTGGGGGTTGGGCCATGAAGGAAATGTGGGGAAAGAGAAATCACCAAAACACGATTGGAAATGCCATAATGTTATCTAACACAATATATCCTGTTTTTTAAAATAATGAAACAAGAAACAAGAAAGCTACAATTATGGATATAGCCTAAAAGAATATTATCAGTCACCCTCCCAATGTATTAAATACTATTGACTTTCTAGTTATATGTACATAGAGAACTTTTCTTGGATTTTAATCAAAACCAAGTCACAGCAAAAATAGTACAGCACATTGAATGGGAAACCAGATACGAGAGTCAAGTTGTGTCTTGTGAAAGGATGGTAAAGAATTCTGCAAAAATGTAAAGCTTCGCTCTCTCCACTATTTTCATTTTGCTTGACCAAATACAGGGTTTTACTAAAATGTGTAATTTATGTTAACATGTGATGAGTTTATAATTATTATTTTAAACACCACGGAGGTAAGTTTTAATATGATAACTCTGCTATAATATCAAAAGGTTTTAGGAACTTTAAGGGAGTCCAGGACGGCTTGCTACGTTAAAAGGATAAGGGTAGCCTAGAGTCCTGTTTATAAAGAGGCTCCATTTTGAGATTTTTATGCTTTTTGAGACCATAGTTCCTTGACAGGCAATATGATGTTCATTCTGGGCCCACACCACAGTCTCAAGGCTCCTGTTCTGGATGCTACTTTAAAGATCAACCCATGTATTGGCATGTAACATAAAACACAAATAGCCGACACCAAACCTTTCTTTTGTGACGCATTGTCAGTCCTCTCTATTCAATCCAGTCAGTGATTTAACAAGTGCAATGCAAAGGAAGCAATTATTTGAATATGAGACATTTATAAGAAACTGCCATTGCCACTCACTCACCACCAGCATAGTGCCACTTAGGAGACGAAGAAGTAAAAGAATAAAAATGCGAAGTGCATTTAGAAGCAGAGCAAGCTGCTTTGATGCCAGGTGATTATGCCAAGAATGAAACAATCCAACAAAACACTTTTCATAAGTCTGAAATCTGCCCTATTGCGGATGTCAAGATGGATCTCTCTGTTATTCTTACTTGTTTTGCTAGTTCTCTGAGGTGGCAATTATTTAGTAACTCCATTTCCTTTGGCAACACCGTGGGTTGAGACAATTAGGACTGTGTGGGTGGCGGTATTATGCGGATGTCACCCATCGGGAAAAGTGGGCAGTTTCTCTTCCCTCAGCCGTTTGAATGTAATCACAAGCGGCACTTATTGAAATCCTATTATCTTTCCTTTTACTTTCAGATCGATGTGACCTCTTTTGCCAAAAACTGCCACGAAGATACGTGTAACTGCAACTTAGGTGGCGATTGTGAATGTCTCTGTACCAGTGTGGCCGCATATGCCTACAAATGCTGCCAGGAAGGCGTGCCGGTGCACTGGAGGTCACCCACAGTTTGCGGTGGGTACCTTGCCTAGGATGTCATTAAGTGGATAGTTTTTAAGAAGATCCGAATTATTTGTCGCTTTATTGTGGAGCAATTCCATGGAACTCATGGAAACATTGTTTTTAGCTGTCTACATTTCATAGTCTTTTGACAGTCACCAATTATCATATATCAAAGAGAAAGAAATTTGCTGTTTTCTTGTATGTCTGACTGCTGTTCCTGCAACTTCTGAAATAGAAATTACATACCATCCTCACAGGAATTGATTGTGATCCCAATCCTCTTATGCCTATGATATTTCATCCTTCTGATAATAAGGATGTTCTCTTAAAAACCCATCTTGATTTCCTGTCAGCTTTGATTTCTTAATAATTTTATTTACTTATGTAGGGATTGAGTCATCTGAACAACAGATTCCAATTTGGACAGTGTCTATGATTGACTTCTAAATTGCCAAGCATTTTTATCTACTTTTAAAATAATGTCACGAGTCCTCCTTGTGTGGAACTCCTAACAGCAGGAACAGGGGGCTGTCTCTGCTTCTTTTACGGGCTTTTGGAGCCCTCTTCCTCATCCTGGGTCGCTTTGCCCAGCCTTAATAAATGGGGAGGTGCTTAGTGTTACTGCAACTTGACATGCATGTTTTGTTGATTTACTAACAGAAATGAAGGAGGAGTGGATTGGGGGTGGGGAAAGGGGGGGATGGGAAAGATGGACTGGAAGACGAAGAAGAAGGAGGGGACACTGCAGCTGGGAAGTAGAATAAAAAAATAATAATGTCATGAAATCTATCTTGTTGAAAGACACCATCTTAAAAATAACCGTTGGGTAAGACTTGGATGTGTGCACCTGTTTCCGGGCACTTGAGAGGGTGAGAAGGGAGGATCAGTGTGAGCAAGTTTGAAGTTGACCTAGGCTGTAAGCAGGATTGTTTTAAAAACATCAGCTTTACCCCTACATGAACAAGTATGTGTTCTCCCACACATGCACACACAATCGCCTTCACTCGTAGGAAGTTTCTAAGCAATGATGTCACTCTCTTGTTATTTTATGTAGTTATTACTAAATGTCTGTTCCTTTGTTGCACGTTCTCAGACAAATAATATGTAATTTATATGCAACTTATTATTTATTTTTCTTTCTTTTAGCTCTTGATTGTGAATATTATAATGAAGGTATGTGACATATTCATGACTATTACTTCAGTATTTTCTCAGGTACATTTTCAGGTAAAACTTTTTGAACAATTTATACTGTGAAAAAAACCAACCACAAGTTATTCATGAGACAAAGTTATGAAGGCTTTTCTTTCTATATCGGATCTAATATTATGAGGACTGACGCTAAAGTTTATTTTCTAAAAATCAAAGTGTGTAATTTAGGTTATTTGTACTTAGAAGGTCTTCCAAAAATACTTTTGGAATGATGCAAATGAACAAGCAGTTGAATTAATTTTAGGTAAAATGCAAAAGTATAGCGAAGGCATATCTTGTTTCATATAACCATTCATAAAACTATGAACCCTGTTCAAACATTTTAAAATTTCCCTAACTTTAAGTGAACAATTCTATATATTTGAAGTAAAATGTGGTGTTGTTTTTTAAATAAATGCACAATCAAATGATAAGGTCAGACTAATTAGCAAGTCAATCATCTCAATATTTACTCTTTGTGGTGAGAACTCTTTAAATCCTTTCTTCTAGCTATTCAGTATTTAACCAAAAGTAATAGTAAGACTTTTGTTATAATTTAGGTAGAATGGAATTCTATTTGCTTCTATTATATGTGTTATTTGAGAAAGACTCACAGAAATAGAGACAAATGTGATGATCAGCAGAATTTGGGAGGGGGAGGGTTAATGAGTAAAGGACAATTATTGATCAAAGCATAGAAAGTTTCAGTTTGATAGGGAGAATAGATTCTAATGATCATCACACAGCATTGTCGCTACAGATAAATTTTATTATATTGTGGAAAACCAGGAAACAAAGAGACAATGATAATATTAGAAACATGTCTTATCATTACTATAAGGATACATATTATCAACCGAAAACTTAATATAATAGCAATCAAAATTCTCAAGCCTCAGCAAGCATACAGGCTTGTGGTGGGAAGTTTGACTGGATGTTTTACACACCTGTGGAAGAGGTGTATGAGGATATCAGCAAAAAAAAGCCAGAAGACAACAGCTTTGGGCTTTGCCTTTTCTCAAACTGTCTAATGAGAAAGATGCAGTCACCAAACCATAGTTTAGTGAGGCAATCCGGAGAGGTGACATCTTGTCGGTGCTTGGGCATACTTTGGACTGTGATAGATGGATAAGGAAGTTAGAATGATGGCCATAGGATCCCGGGACCAGAAACCAGTCTAAACTAGGGAGATAGCTAACAGATGAGATTATATAAAGAAAGCTTCATAACTTCGAAGACATAGAGATAATGAAGCCAAAGAGGGCGGGGCAATACTTTTGGTCATTTTTGTTACATTTATAGAAATTGAATGTTGAATAAAAGCCAACATTAACAAAATCCCTTTGATAAACAAAAATCTAACTGAAGGTACTTTTTGTCCAAGATTTTTATCAGACAAGCAGAAATGTGCACACACAGAGACACACAAGACACACACACAGAGACACACGTGAGTAGGGAAAGGAGAATAGAAAGGACAGGTAGAGAAAGAGAGAGGTAGAGAGCCAGGGTGCAGAATGGGGAGGGGGAGAGATAAGGGAAGATAAAGGGAGAGAGAGTATATCAGCCTTCTGGGCTTCACAATTAAAAATGTAATTGATTGACTAATAATAGCAGCAGTAATAGCAGGAGTAGCTTCTGTTGGCATTTTATTTAGGAGGAAATTGAGACATGAAGAATGAAGACATTGCCAAAGGCCCTTAGCAAAACCTGTGATCATCTGGGTCTTGTAAGCAGTATGCCTTCCAAGGCGTTAAGCTTGAAGTCAGTGCTACCTGACCAGGTGTGGTTCTGTGCACAAGGAGGATGGCATTGAGTTCCTGCTGTACCATCTACATTCTGTATACAGAATCAATTAAAAAATAGAACAGCGGCTTCCTCATTTAAACCTGTGCTCACCCACACCCCCGCGCAGGTCTCCCCCTTGATTTCTGCCCTCTGCCCTGCCTTGTACAGACCACTGGAGTCAGGACACTCTGAGTCATTAACACTTGCTGCTTGGTCCACATTACTTTCTGTTGAGTCTGCCACAGTTTATAGAGTGCTCTGTTTTCTATTGTGCTACAGAATTCTCAAACCTTTTAGTGATGTTTATAAGGCTGTACTTGTAGCATCAGGAAATGAATACAGGACTTCCAGCTCTGAGAAAATACTAGCAGGTTCAGTGGAAGGGCAGGCAAGGAATTGATTTTCTACAATCCAAGTAATAGGGAAAAGTATCAATGTACCCAGGAAGAAGAGTTTGCTGCAGTGGACATAGGTAACTGGAGAAGGTTATAGAATTATGGAGATTGATTTCTGTTCTGTTCTGTTCTGTTCTGTTCTGTTCTGTTCTGTTCTGTTCTGTTCTGTTCTGTTCTGTTCTGTTCTGTTCTATTCTATTCTATTCCATTCCATTCTATTCTATTCTATTCTATTCTATTCTATTCTATTCTATTCTGTATTATAGAATTGTAGAGATTGTTGATGGAAGTCACTGAAAATCAACAACACTGTTTTAAGTGACTTCCCTCAGTTTGTTTTATTTCAAACAAGTTTGAATTGTTTCACGGCTCTTATAAACTATCTTGGCTTCTCCGGACATGGACAGCTGAACTCTCCTTCGTTTATCTGTAACATGTCAGAAACTATGCTGCAAAGATAGATTATTCAAGGAAAGTACAGAAATAAATAATTATCAGAAGACAGACTTAAAAAATAGAATATAAAAGTGGTGCCTGAAATTGTCTTACTAATTCTAAGCCTCAGTATCGTATGAAAGTTCTTCACAGTTGTTGTGTGTTATTTTCTTATGATGGAAATGGAGTTTTGTCATTATTGATGTCTGTGGACAGAGACTTTAGTATCCTGCTCATAATCCTTAAGTAATGAAGTTCAGCGTGATTTTATTAGATATGTATTTATGGCTTGTTTAAGGAATCATTGTTGGACATAGTTGATTTTAGTAAACAGTAGGATTGATTGTACATATCACTGCGAAAATTGATAAGTTCATTAATGATATCTTAATTGCAGAACATGGAAATTGACTGGAAACAAGATGTAAGTCAGCTTGGAGCATAAGGCTTGATTTTTAAAATAGATTTTTATTTATACTTAAGAATTTCATACATATATCATGATACATTTAATCATATCCACCACCTCCAGATCCTCCTGGATCCTTCCTCTGTATCCAATTCCCAACCTCACATCCTCTTTAAAAAAGTACACTTCCTTTCTTCTTTTGTTTTTAAATAGCTCACCAAGTTCAATTAATTAGTGCTGACTATATGTACATAGGTGTAAGGCCATCCATTGAACATAGTCAACCTGCCTGAGGCCACAGTCCTAAGGAAGGAAGACTTTCCTTTGTCTAGTAGCTATCAACGGTCACCAGCTCCTCTTTTAGAGGTGGGAACTTGTAAACATTTTCACGAAACTCTGTTCAATGCCAGATGGCTGATGGGCTTGATCTTGTGCCCGTAACTCATGACCTCAAATGTCTTCATGAATGCTGTGGTCCTTCCATGCGCAAGAGACACTGTTTTTCTCTGGTCCTCCTCAACCATTCGGTTTTTACATGAATGGATGACAGGCATCTCTTTATGCTGTCGTAAAGAGAAGTATTTGTATTCCATGGGCACAAGGTTTGTCCAGTTGTCCAGCTCCTTTCTTATTCTTATGCTGAATGTCCACGAGGATGCTTCAAGTCCTAAACTGTTGTTGTGTGTGCATAGTCTTCATTTTGATTTATATATTTATATTTATTTTTAGATTACTATCAAAGTAATGAGTTTTACCAAGGCCCAGGTATATACGTGTGCATTGAATTATGTTATAGTTTGCATATTCACATATTTATATGTCATATATATATATATATACTTATGTGAATCTACATACTTATAAATTGGAGTATAATATCCTTTTTGAGGTTTATATCCCTTTATTTCTTAAATTCTTTTTACAAAGTCAGTACAGAATTTTGGTGTCTTTTTCTCTGGTTCTCATGTACTTGGCTTGACACCATGCATAGTAAACACTAGTTACCAGGCCAGAACCAACTGTTACTTGTGTTACTGGAAAATTCTCACTGTTCCTGTTCAGCTCCACGTTGGCATGGGGACAGTCTTTCCAGTCCCATCACTGCGCAGGAGATCCAAGTATTTCACTCATACTTAGAAGCTCTTCTCTCATAATGTTTGTGGCCCCAGCTGCTCCATGGTGACCAATTCCAGATGATATTAGTGGTGGGAACAGCACTGAATCCTCCCCTCTCCTGGTCTTCATGATGGAAAATGCTTTCTTAGAAGGCATCTTATTCCTCCAACCCGGTTATCTCCTCCTCGACCCTTTTCCCCTTCTCTGGACTTGAGTCTTTTAAAGGAGAAAAACCTTATTTTACATTCATTGAATATTTTTTCTTTTCTTACCTAGGGTGGGCTAGAAGATAAATTTGTGCTTGAGATAAAAATTAGAAAAGGGGAAAGAGAAATGTATCAAGTGTAACATGGTAAATCTTTTAGGAGATGATCCGCCATGCTCATGGTAACTCCGAATATAATCCACAAGGCAAACATACGCACACAGCTGTGCAAAGTATATAGTTGGTCATAATGTAACAGGATGCATCATGATTCATAAGAAATTTCCAAGTTTTACTATCCTCAGTAATATTAAGGATACTAGTAGGACAGAAATTGGGTTACATAAAATAGTAATTTAAAAATATCAATAAACATTTATCATTTATTTACTTATTTTTATAATATGAGCATTGCAAAAAGATTTCTATGAGGAGTTCCATGTCTGGGTCTAGGCATCTTGTTTCCTCTTTATTTTAGACTCACCTTCTGGTGAAAATTAATAATTCCCCAAACCGTAAAATATTGGATATTGTGTCTTTGAATTCTTTTTTTTTCATGCAGTACAATTAGAAGAGTGTCATAACATGAGACCATTAGTACAGATAAATGTCTTTATTATAACCGTGTGTGTGTGTGTGTGTGTGTGTGTTTGTGTGTGTGTACATGCTGTATGTCATAGCATGTATGTAAAGTCAGAAGATAGCCTTCATGAGCTGGGTTCTGTCTCCAAACATGGGTTCTAGGGGTCAAGCCTAAGCCACCAGGCTGGTGTAAAAAGCACTTTACCTGCTGGGCCATTTCCCAAGCTCTGATACAATTAAACTTCATGTGTTTATTGAGGATAACAGTATCCTTGGGTTTTAGACTGGTAAGTAACCTAGACAAATTTCTCCTAGAGGAGAGAGAATTTGAAGACTAAGAGATTAAGTCATTTCCCACCTAGTTTGTTTTGTATGTATAAAAATTTCATGCATGCACTCATGTACATATTTACATACATAAATACACACATACATTTATATTTATATAATTTAATTAATGCACTTTAAATATATACTATCTTCTACACTACATACTACTTTTATTTGAAAGCTAGTTGTTAATTAATCTGAATAATATTTAATTGCCAAATATTTATGAAGTATTTTTATTTTTAAAAATTTAAAGTCCCATGCTAATCTATAATTATCCTACTTGTAACTTCACCAGGACTTGGAGAAGGACCATATATGCTGGCAAGCTATGGGCAGAGCGGCCTTGTTCTAGGTGCCAACCTGACTAGTAGAAGCATTTTCTCTTTGCCAAGAAGTAGTAATCGTGGTAATTTGTTTTTTATTTTTATGATCACTCCGGGCCTTTTCAAAGAGAAGACATCTTGTAAGTATAATTGAAAATGTAAATGTAGTTCTTCACTTACACGTTTTCATTAGCTTGTTCCCAAGTAATGATTAGATACTTCATATGCTATGACATTTTCTACATTCCCCAAATAATATAAAACAAAATCTTGGCTTATGGAAGTGCTGATGTCTGAGTGTTTTTTTCTCTTTTCTTTTTGGTATTAAGTAACTCACTGATTAAATGTTTACAGTATTAACCACAGAACTTACTTTGAAAAAAATTTAAAAGACAATTTATTCCTCACATTTAATTTTAATGGGAGGTTAAAGAGAAAGGGAAGGGTATGATTGGCATCAGATTACTGAGTATGGAGGCACACACTGGAGCGTAGACAGTCAGAGACGGTCTCTGTCCTCAGCCACCTCCTCTGTCCTGGTCTCAGGTGTTGACTTTGCCTTCATTCACTGCCTTGAATCAGTAGATTGTGTCCTAGGCTTGCAACTACCTGGCACCTGCTCTTCCTGGCGGGTATGCCCTTCCAGCCAGTAATGCCAGGCTACGTTTCCATTGTAGTCTACCCAGAACCACACACAGCTTCTTCAACAAGCTCAGGAAAAACAATGTGAAATGAATGAATCTGATAAAATGCTTACTTTTCTGAGAACGTGCTTCCAGATTTCCTGTTTGAATGATACCTTCTTTCCTGTGAAATGACCTACCTGTGTACCTCAAGCATCTATCACTCTGGTTTTAATTTACGTTAGTTGCAACTGTTTTTCCTTGTATAAAAATTTATTTTATTTTATTTTATATCTTTATTTCTCAGTTTTGATATTTTCATGTTTTGAGGACAAAAATGCATGTCTTTGGTAACATTGTATTTGATAGATTTTTTTTGAATTTATAGTGACACCCGTTTTTGAAAGAGACAATTTTCTTAAAAAATAAACTCACTATCTTAATAAAAAGTGTTTATAGCAGGAGTCTTACATATATAAGCGGCAAGTTCAGAGAAAGTTGATGAAATGCAATCATACTTACCCAATGCTTTGGAAAGCTTGATGACTCATTAGCCATTTTGTCATCTTTGGAGAATGGTACTATTCTATTGAGTAAATAGCATTTTCTCAGTGTAGCAAGAGCCCTTATAAGGCCCAGTTTTCCTTTAAGATCCCATCGATATCAAAGCACAGTTGGTTAAACTCTTAGATTAGTATATTTTTGTTCTCTTTTTTCCATCACACAGGTTAGTGGTTTGCAGGATTTCTCTGTGAAATTATTACAGCTTGGAAAGGTAGATTCATATTATTTTTGCATTTTCCCTCCAAAGGCATTGTCAGAGATTGAGTTTGGGAAGGTTGGTTCATTGTTATTCACTACAAGGAAAGCCTTGCCTTTTCTCTTTGAAACCTCATACTTCATGTCTGATGTGCCTGAGATGGACATTAATTATGGGAGGGGATGTGTTTGACTCTTTTCAACCTTGCAAATGTTCTCCCTTCCCCCGAGACTCTTTGTCATCAAGACTCTCTGTTTTACAGCGTTGGCTCTGGTTTCCATTGAATCTGCTGAAAGGCCAAACTACTTTCTCTATGTTCATGACAACGACACTCTTAGCTTGTTGATGTGGCAGGCAAACTCGGCATTTCATCAGAGGGCAACATTTTTCCACCACCAAGGCCTCTGGATTCCTGGTGCCAGTACATTCGAATTATACAGCAAGAAAGGCTTCTTTATCGTTTTCTCGGATTCTAGTGTCAGAGTGTCAAAATACGAAGATTCGGAAGAGTTCAAGCAGTCAAGCAGCTTCAGCATAGAAGGTGGGCTTCCTGGGCGCGCCAGTGAGCCAGTACAGACACGTGTGCTGTGCAGACCTTGTCAGATGCCAATGTTGAGAATCTGATTCTATGAGCACACTTTATGTGACCCTAACCCTTCTACCTTTCAGGCTACTCAGCTAACTGGATGAAATAATACTGATTTTAATCTACTATATTAAATGCATGGGTATAAAGGGCTTAGAGTAACTTAACTAACATTATAATTATTTCCCCAAATATTGCTAATAGTACTTACTGGGCATTTGTATCAGAACCCACTCACATCCCATGAAATGGTCTAGTTTTTGGAGCTATGTTTTTCATACGACACAGCTTCCTATTAATCTTACTCTTAGACTTGAAGACAGCATTATTTATCTTTGTCTTCTGAATTCAAGAGTGTCTCCATTCATTAACCCCTGGAAAGTTTTCTTAGTTTTGCAAAAACCTGGTGTGATTTCCAAGAAAGACCATTTGCGTTCTACAGCTGAGGAGCCCTACATGTCAGAAAGCAATCATGTCTTTGCACAGCTGAAGTCATGCTTGAGTTTCAAACTCCAGTAGCTTGACTTCTGTGTGAAGTCTTCAAACACTGCTCCATTTGAAACAATCCTCTGAAGGAGTTCAATATTGCTAATCATCTGCCTTTTCTGCTGTGAATGATTTTCTGAAAACCTCTTTAGTGGGTGGATTTCAGAAAACCCAAATTGAGCTTTTGTAAAAGCTGTAGCCTAAAACCCCAAGTTCAAAGGTTCTAAGTATGGCGAGAAGTTTCGTTTAAATGCAGCTGAGGCTGTTACTCTAGCAAGGAACTCAAAACAGGGCTACAGGCTCCCTAATAGCTTTCAGCACTTGTTGCCTTGGACCTAGTCTGATGGGACAGAAGGGAGTGGGACAAGCAACTTCATCATTTTCCTGTAGGTGGCGAGAGTCCCTTGAAGTTTAATATTCACTGTAAGCCATGAGTTAGTGCTGTGACCCTCACCTCCCCTGCTCAGGAGGGCAGCTCAGGGCAGGTGATGGATGTCTTGTCTCTCCACACTCAAGATGCGCTTCAGCAGCGGGAGTAGCAGAACATGGCAGTCTGGATTTTGCACTCCGGGTGCCACTGATGTCTCAGCCAGAGCTTGTAAGAGAAAAGTCTTTAACCAAACGATCTAGAATTACAGGGTTTATCTTTCAATCCCTCTGATTTGCTCTGTTTGTATTCAAGCAGGACTTGCTATGTATGAGAACCATGCTGAGTTCTGTGGGAAGGACAGTGGTGGGACACGCTCCCAAGAGTTTTGTCTTGAGATGTGTGTCTTGGTCTTACTGTTTTCCTGATTGAGGCTGGGAAGATGCTAGATTATTATAAAGAAGGCATCTTTCATTTCAGATCACAAATGATGTTCCTCAGCAGAGTTCTGCAAGTATAAAATAGAATTAAAATTACTGTATAAAGAGTAAAATTCTAAACTACTATTATGGGGAAATAACTGAAAACTTAACTAAACGTGAGAGATAAGAGGGCATAAGAGGGCATTTTACTCTTTGGAGGCTAGATCTTCATTTAGTCATTCGACATAAGATCCCAGATCTTTTGGTCCTCGGGGAACTGTAATGTTCTTATCTGATGGAATATTATGATGAGAGAGAGAGAGAGATCAAACACCACACTGGTTCTTATCAGAAGTTATTAGTTTTCAAAATGTATGTGCCAATATACTTAACTCTCCTTCCTCTTTTTTGCTCAGAAATCCAGGCAGTGGTACCTTACAGGAGGATGTGTGAATGGAGATACGAACCTTGTGCCACTCCTTGTTTTAAAACGTGTAGCGATCCTGAAGCCCTAGCCTGTGCTTTTCTCCCACCGTAAGTAACATTGGTGCATTAACCTTTAAATTCTTTGAGGCTGGATCATCTCAGCCAGCAGTCTTGAAGCTGTTCTGGTTGTAGAACTAAGAAGAACCTGCAAGAGAGGTGCTCTAAAACATTGGATCATCTGGGCCATCCACTCCTAAGAGAGTTTTCAAGGGGTCTTCCCTGATCAAATCTTATTTTTCTTAACACAGAATAAATGCCGCTTTCTGTGGAAAGGAAAACAAAACTTTTTCTCCAAAGTAACATACCTCTTTATTTCAACTTTGAAGTCAAGTCATTTTCAGAATATACAGGTTGGGTAAATCCAGCAGCATTTGTAATCAAATGCCTTTTAGCAGCTCTTGTTCCTTCCTCAGCAGTCAAACATTTTAAAGATGACACAATAACAAACAGTGTCCAGATTCTCTGTGTATTTTCCATATTTACATGGAAGCTAAGCCATGGCAGACGAGAGCTGGGAAAGCGATTGCTTCTCCGGAACCCAGGTGGATAGGTTTGGATTTCAATTCCTAGAGCTGGAATTCCAATCCTAGCTCTGACCTGGGCTGGTGGCTAAAAAAGCTTCAGGTAAAAGGCTTTTTCATAATTTGTACCCCAAATGTTGGGTACCAAATGTAACATGATTAATTAAAAACTCAGAGAGGGAAATTAGGGTTCAGCCTGAATACCAGAAAAGCAAAGCAGCCAGTCACTGGCTCTTACCTCGACCTCAGTCTGAAATGGAGGTCCTGTCTCCAGGAATCTCAGAATGAGACTGAACCTGAGAGCTGTCTCCTTGCATTTTATTTTTTTTCTCTAGGCCTGGGATTAAAGGCACGTGCTGCCTTTTTTCTATGGCCACTAGTGTGGCTACTGGGATTAAGGGTGTGTGTTACCACTGCCTCATCTGTAAGGCTGACCAGTGGGACTGTTTCACTCTCTGATCTTTAGGCAAACTTTATTTATTAAAATACAAATAAAATGCTACTACACGTGTGTATGGCTTTTTCTAGGAACTTCAGTTCACAATAGTGAAACCTGACAACTCTTGGAAAGTTCAAACCATTTAACTCCACGGAAGACTATATTGCCCTTTGATGAGATAAGGAAAATATTAAGAAGAGAAATTTACTTCTATGATATTCAATTTCTTATAACTGAAAATTCTTCATAGGGTCTAGTACCCTGGACATAAAAAAGAGGCAAAATGGAAACAGGGAGTGTAAGCATCTTTCATAAGAAAGGGGAAATGGACCCATAGTAGAAGGGAATATTTTGAGGTCATTTTATACTAAAGACCTAGGAGTGCTTTGCACAATATTATTATCAGTACTACGAAATGCCCCAGGCATGCGACTTTTCAAGTAAGACCTAAGCCAGGTCAGGAATTCTCAGTCTTCACAAAGGAGACAGACACATAAGCAGGCTCAACAGTCTGGCAAGAGCTAGAGAAGGGACCAAAATCAGCAGAACATTCAGGTGTCATTCTTCAGGGTTGTAATATGGCTAATCCCATCCCCCCTCCTTTTTAGAGCAGACTAGCTGAGGCCCAGAGAAGCCACTCAGCTCTCCCTAAGGCACACAGTTTGAAGAGAGAGGGTCTGATCCACTGTGCCCTGTCTACCAAGGGTTGTGAGATGAGAGGAATAAAGGACTTCTGATAGTTATCTTTAAATTGAAACCTGTATGCATGCTTGTGTGTGTGTGTGTGTGTGTGTGTGTGTGCATGTGTGTGTAAAGAAAGAAGGGCGATTACCTTTTGGATCTCTCATAGTCACAAGTGCATCTCATCATGCCCCTTCTGTGGGGACCAGGCAGCTGCATGACCACATGGTAATGATGACCCCGGGGGAGGAAGTGAACAGAAGACACATGTGTTTGTCACTAGGAGAAAAGCCAGCTGTAACAGGAAGTGGCATTTAGGTGTCCTTATTCCTTTTGTAGCACAACCAGTGTCTGAGGTGACTGATGCCAGCTCCCTCAATGCCTCCAGTGTGCTGCTTTGAGGGACTTCCCTTTATGGGGAAGATGGAGGGGGAGACTAGAAGATGCAGGGAAGCTTTTACCTGCCAAACTCTTTCTCATTTGTGCATATCCCTTCCTGTCCTGTCCCCTATGCTGAAGAGTCTGTACCAACTCTTGATTGTGCCCTTGGCCCAAAGGGGCCTATGCACTAAGCTGGGTTTTCCTATGCCCCTGCATCCCTCTTTGAAGTGCCCAAATGAATCATCATTCATTCTTGTCTCAGATTACTTGAGTTTCTGGTACCAAGCAACTGTTAAAGATCAAAGCTGTTTGTGAGAAAACGTGTCAAGCAGTGTATTGTGGGGCACAAATATAAATTCCTCTTATTATGTATGTTTTACAGTAATTCCTTTACAATGAGGTATTCCATCTATTTGTTAGAAGCTGGTCATAATATTAGCTGTATGCCAAAGCAAAGAGAAGTCTGTTATATGTGACTAGGGAGTTACTGGTAAGGGATAAAATAATGGCTTTTGGAAAATGGCTTAGGAGGATAGGTATGGATCTTGTCCTCTACAAAACAATTGCAAAATAACTGAGTCAAATCAAAAAATAAGGATGACTTCATTTAATCATAATCCACTGGCTTTAGCTTGTCAATTTTCCTGTAACTTTAATTTCTCTTCAGCTGTCTGATAAAGCTTCAAATGGGATCATATTGCCTATTAAAGCTCCATTATTCCAGCCCATTGTGTGATACAAGCAGCTGCGCATGTATAAGCTGTTTGTATTTTAAAAGATGCATTTGTACATGTGGAATCTAAGACGTTGCTGACTGGTCCTACTTAAGCCTGTTCGGTAGGAGAAAGCCTTTGCCTCACAAACACTGCCCTCTGCCGCTGCTGACCCGTCTTCATGTCAGGTTAGCTCACGTTCACCCTGAATGGAAAGCTGCACGTCTTTGTCCAACCTATTAACGCCCGAAACAACTGGAAGTGTTTAGAAATTATTAAAAGTATTATTACAGCCTGCTAGTGCATTTGAGAGGCAGATAATTAGGCCCTTTCCTATGAGGATTTGCAGTAATTCTGTCTGGCGTGTGTGAATCTAATAATTAGACTTGGCTTGTACAGGGTAGATTATAGTTCCTTCCAATAAGGAAACATTGGGCTCTGAGCTTCATCTGGATGACAGGAAAATATGATTTCCGTCAGGCTTTGGTCTTATTCCTAGGAAGAGAAGTGACCTACATGCCATCTTTAGGTTTGTGCACACAGTGCCTAAGCCCATGGTGTCTTGAAAATTTTGAGACTGTCCCTTTACTTCTGTGACTCCTATAAGTAATGGGGTTTCTTATTCAAGTCACATACTTCTTGGGTCTTAAAACGGGTCTTTCTCCAACTCATAATTAGATACACTCTCACCTATATCACTGAAGGAATTTGGGTACAAATATTAATTCCCCCGAGAACTTGCACCTTCACCGTTATTCCTCCTTGTCTATATGAAAAAAAAACCCCTCTTCTGTGAACCACTCCATTTCTTTCTGTGTGAGATCTCAATTCTCCTTTCAGGGAGGTTAGGGCTGAATAATAGGCAGCTAAAGCCACCGTTGACGTTGTCTGTCCTATAAACCTCTTCAGGACAATACTAGTCAAACTTCATAGCAATCTGCTCAGATATTTGGAATATAGAAGTGAGAGTAGAGGTCAGAGAGATGACTCCATGATTAGGTGTCCCTGTAGATTTTAGATACAGTCTGAGTTGGGTTCCTGTTATTCACAGTGGGTATCTCACAACTGTTTCCAGGGTATCTAATACCCTCTTCTGATCTCCGTAAGCATCTGCACACACATGGTATACATTCTCTCTCTCTCTCTCTCTCTCTTTCTTTCTCTCTCTCTCTCTCTCTCTCTCTCACACACACACACATTCACACACATGCACACATGCACACATACACACACACACACACTTAAAAATAAAGAAGTAAAGTTCTCCCAAGTGTCTGATGATGAAGATTTTTTAAACATACTAAACCTCAGTTGCAAATATATAATGCGGATTTTTCTATTTACACTTTATTTCATTTATTTTTTCACTTAAAGGGTTGAAGGATGTTTGCCGCACTGCCCCAAGCATATGATCCTGGACGAGGTGACACTTAAATGTGTTTATCCAGAAGACTGTAAGTGTGGACCGTGCTTAATTTACTGTTTAAAATGAAAAGCACAGATAATTTTTTTCTGAGGAAAATAGTTACAGTCAGAAGTTTGAGAAAGAAAATAACTTATTTCAATCCCCTCATCATTGGGCTGTTTTATAACTTCCCAATTGTTTTCTTTTTGTAAAAATTTATTTATTTATTTATTATTAAAAATTTCCACCTCCTCCCCTTCTCCCACTTCCCTCCTCTCCCCTCCCCACTCCTCCTCTCCCTCCTTCTCCAGGCCAAAGAGCAGTCAGGGTTCCCTATCCTATGGGAAGTCCAAGGTCCTCCTCACTCCCCCCAGCCCAATTATTTTCTTAAACATATCCATGTTGCTTCTCATATCTCTTTCTTGTGATTTCTTTTTTTAAAGACTGTGAGACTTTTGATTTTTATTGAACTCTACATCTATATTTCTCTGCACCCCTCTCTGCTTCTCCCCTCCCCTTCAACACTCCCCCAAGGTCCCCATGCTCCCAATTTACTCAGGAGATCTTGTTTTTCTTTTTTCTACTTCCCATGTAGATTAGATATTTATATCTCTCTCTTAGTGTTCCCATTGTTGTCTAAGTTCTCTGGGATTGTGATTTGTAGGCTGGTTTTCTTTGCTTTATGTTTAAAATCCACCTCTATGAGTGAGTACATGTGATATTTGGCTTTCTGTGTCTGGGTTACCTCACTCAAAATGGTGTTTTCAAGCTCCATCTATTTGCCTGCAAAATTCAAGCTATCATTACTTTTTTCTGCTGTGTAGTACTACATTGTGTAAATATACCACATTTTCCTTATCCATTCTTCAGTGAAAGGGCATTTAGGTTGTTTCCAGGGTCTAGCTATGGCAAACAATGCTGCTATGAACATAGTTGAGTACGTGTCCTTGTGACACAATTGAGCATCCTTTGGATATATACCCGAAAGTTGAATTACTGGGTCTTGAGGAAGGTTGTTTCCTAATTTTCTGAGAGATCACCACACTGACATCCAAAAAGGCTGTACCAGCTTGCATTCCCACCAGCAATGCAGAAGTGTTCCCTTTTCCCCACAGCCTCTCCAGCATAAGTTGTCATCAGTGTTTTTGATCTTGGCCATTCTTACAGGTATAAGATGAAATCTCAAAGTTGTTTTGATTTGTATTTCTCTGATGACTAAGGATGTTGAACATTTTCTTAAGAGTCTTTCAGCCATTTTAGATTCCTCTGTGGAGAGTTCTCTGTTTAAGTCTGTACTCCATTTTTTATTGGATTATTTATACTTTTGATGACCAATTTCTTGAGTTTTTTGTATATTTTGGAGATCAGATCTGTCTGATGTGGGGTTAGTGAAGATCTTTTCTCATTCTGTAGGCTATTATTTTGTCTTGATGACTGTGTTCTTTTCTTTACAAAAGCTTTTCAGTTTCAGGAGGTCCCATTTATTAATTGTTTCTC
This sequence comes from Myodes glareolus, assembly GCF_982192425.1. Taxonomy (NCBI): domain Eukaryota; kingdom Metazoa; phylum Chordata; class Mammalia; order Rodentia; family Cricetidae; genus Myodes; species Myodes glareolus. The sequence goes on from NC_142051.1 coordinate 23,753,017, forward strand.
TCAGTGTCTGTGCTGCTGGGGTTATATTTAGGAAGTGGTATCCTGTGCCAATGTGCTCAAGTGTACTTCCCACTTTCTCTTCTATAAGGTTCAGTCTGACTAGCTTTATGTTAATGTCTTTGATCTATTTGGACTTGAGTTTTGTGTATGGTAATAGATATTGGTCTATTTTCATTCTTCTACATGTTGATATCCAGTTATGCCAGCACCATTTGTTAAATACGTTTTCTTTTTTTCCATTTAATATTTTTTGATTCTTTGTCAAAAATCAGGTGTTCATAGGTGTGTGGATTGGTATCTGGGTCTTCTATTCGGTTCCTTTGGTCCTCCTGTCTGTTCTTATGCCAATACCAGGCTGTTTTCAGTACAGTAGCTCTGTAGTAGAGTTTGAAGTCAGGAACTGTGATGACTCTAGAAATTCTTTTATTGTATCAGGATTGTTTTGGCTATCCTGGGTTTTCCTTTTTTGTGATTTCTTTCCTTAAATATTCCCCTTTAAGGCAAAGAGCTGTATGTGTTAGGTGAGTCTTCTTTTATGTAACTACAGATTAAGGCAGGGCACCTCTGTTTCTTTGCAGGCATACCACTGATTCCCACAGAACCTGCATTAGTGCCACCAGGTAAGGAGCCATACCCAGGGATTTGGGGAGAGCTACAATTTTAAACAGCAAATTTAGCATTCAGCAATACAAGCCTGGGCCCCTTTATCCCAGCTGCTACTACATGGACTACCAAATTGACAAAAACCCCAAAGGTGACTTTTGTTTTTATTAAGGGGCTGTGTGAGGATTCTGCAACTGGTCCACCTCCTTCTCCATTTCAGATCGTGTAGGCTACTAAGGCTTCTTTCAAATTCATGGTAGTGGAAGTTGGCTTTCAGAAGATGTATATAATCCAGGTTTCCTCCGAAACTTTCCTTGATATTTTGGATTCTGACCAAACTTCTGAGGAATCATTTGGGGCTCCTACCCTCACATACCTCCCTCACTGTGAAACTTGCTCGATGAAATGATTTCATAAATCCACTCATAGAGTCTTGCCGAGATTAATATACTCCTCCAGGGGTTGTGATTTACAAAAGTTTAGTTACATTTAGTTAGCCTCAGTTGAATAATGTGCCTGGTTCTCTCTGGGCACTTGGATAGGGTGGGGATGTTTAAGAGCTCATAAATTCTATCTTAATATAAACAATTGTTGACGAAGTATTGCAAAACAAAGAGCACTCCATGTGTATAGCTTCCAACCAAGCATGGATCAAAAGTATTTGGAAAAATATTCCTGTGGGTAAATGACATATAAAATGTTCCTCTTACATAATAACATATAAAATACAAACATATAAAATGTTCCTAAAACATAAGCTAAATTCTTGTTCGTGTAGCTTTTACATTATACTAGACATAAGTAATTTAAGACAAAAGGTGATGTAAGTATACAGAAAGACACATAGGTTATATGCAAATACGACACTAACTAGTGTTAGGGACTTGATCACCCACAGGTCATGGTATTTGTGGATCTTGATCCCTCAAGAATACTGAAGGATGACTTTATTACAATGCTGGCACACAGGAACAACTTACAGAAGGGCATGCTTATTATTTTGGAGGTAAAGCCTCAAAAAACCATCTGTAGAGTTATCAGTAGACAGGAGGTGAGTGTCTAGAAGAAGCAAAAATTAAAAGATTAAAGCTTGAAAGCCCAACATGTGTGAAGGTTTAGAGGGAACCTGTAATCCGGGTGGTGGCGCACACCTTTAATCCCAACACTCGGGAGGCAGAGGCAGGCGGATCTCTGTGAGTCTGAGGCCAGCCTGGTCTACAGGACGAGTTCCAGGACAGGCTCGAAAGCTACATAGAGAAATTCTGTCTTGACAAACCAAAACAACAACAACAACAACAACAACAACGGAACACATCATGCAAGCAAATGTATTTTGTATATTCGGAATTGAGCCAAGAGACTGAATAAAAGATCTAAGGTAAAAGATCCATGACAAGAAGGATTTTTTTTTCTGAAGGCAATCACTAAAGGATTTTAAGTACTCTGTGATATTTCCCAAGTTTGTGCTTCATTACCATACTCACCATGGTCACCACTCTTATGAGCCAACATTTACTGCATTTATTGTGTGTTTATTAAGTGCCAGTCACTGGGGCAAGTTCTTGGCATCTACTTCCTTCTTGTGGAGATGAGGAATTGATCTGTCATTGTAAACATTTATGTTGGGAAGGCCAGAGACCCTTTTACTACTTCACTGAAACTGTGAATGAATAAGTCTATGAAATAAGACTGAATATTCTGTCATCAGTACATAGACTGTAAATTCTACATACTGCTGTTTACTTTGATCCCACAAATCAATATTCAACATATATCTCAAATGTTTAAGTAATGATTCATATGTAGTACATATGTATTATACTTCATAGACTACAATAGAAAGATGATTTATAGTTGTATATAGCATATATATGTACATATATATTTATTTTCCTAAGGTGCCCATTAAGTAATAAATGAGTGCATCAAGCTTAAAGAATATAAGATTAATATGAAAATCAATTGTCTTTTGCTACACAAGCAGTTCAACGTCTGAAAAAAATAAAGAAAATTGCTTCATTTATAGTGCCATCAAAAATAAATAAAATATGCTTGGAATGGCGGTGCATGTATTTAATCCTAACACTAGGGAGTCAGAGGAGGGAAGATCTCTATAAATTCAAGGTTGAACTGGTCTACATGGTGAATTCCTGGACAGCCTGTGAAATCCTTTTTAAACCAACATTCACAAATGATATGAAATACTTGAGAATACGTTTAGTAAAATAATCTGAAATGTGGTTGCATTGTAATAAACAAAACATTATATAAAAAATTAGGTAGAAGAAAACACATGGGATGGAATCCTGCATTCATGGATTAGAAGAGTTTCTATTTTTGAGGCAGCAGCACTTGATATTTGACTCTTCAGCAATCTACAAAGTGATCCCGAAGCATTTGAAAATACAAATGTTCTGGAATAGCCAAAAATCATGTCCCCAAAGACCCAGGGAATATGGAGAGTCACACATCTCAATTTTAAATGTCCTGTGTTTGTCCTGAGATCTCAGCCAGCACAATTCTATAGTCAGACACTGCTGGTCACTCAGTGATAAATTTAACATCATTGAAGCAGCATTGACCTGGAAACAATGTGTCCTCTGCATTGAAGAACATACTAACACCCAGTTACTTGTTTCCTTTCTGATTTTGTGCTGGGACTAAATGAGAAATTGATATCATTTTACTTGGAAAATGACATTTAAGTCTTTATTAAGCCTCACTCTCTGCATGAGTCAACATCTAGACATGATAACATGAACATTGTTCATTTGATCAACGAGTGGGATTTTTAAAATACATTTTAACTGTTCCTCAAGTTAGATACTATAAAATAGGACACGTGATAAGTTTAACTGCAGAATTCACTAACATTGTGTAAGAGTTATCTTGTAGATTATGATACACTGAAAATGACTCTTCAAAAATGTGTATGTCTTCAACTCTTATTGGTCTTTGTGTGGCATTTCATGGCAAATAGACTTAACTAATGGGAAGTGGTTGACTTATTTGTGACTGGACTTCAATCTGGGAGTCTTGGCCTGAATTATCCACATAGGTCCAATGTAGTCACCAGGTCAGGAAAATGATGCAGCAGACACAGTAGCGAGGGGGAAGAGAGAGAGGGAGGGAGAGAGAGAGAGAGAGAGAGAGAGAGAGAGAGAGAGAGAGAGAGAGAGAGAGAGAGGAGAGAGAGAGAGAGAGGGCGAGAGAGAGAGAGAGAGAGAGAGAGAGAGAGAGAGAGAGAGAGAGAGAGAGAGGCTGTTTTAAAGAAGGAAACATGAGCCAAGGACTCCAGGCAATCTGGAAGGGCCAAGGAAACCCTCTTCCCTAGAACTTACAGAAGAAAGCTATACCAACACATTGGTCTTGGGAATCTCATTTCTAAAGCTGCAATATGATAAAGTGGTGATATTTTAAGCTTCTAAAATTTGTGATAATTTGTAACAGCAATGGGAACCACTGTGTAGTATTTTTAAATCCTGTGAATGATAAATTACAGTTAAAGCTAGCAAAGACTCCAGCCACTTGCCTTGGCTGTCCTGTTGTTATTCATACCGAGTATTTTAGGCACGATGTCAGTACTGATAGAAAGTGTTAGAATGTGTTTTGCAGACAAGCCTGTTGAGCCTGTGTGTCGGTCTCTCCATCACACTCACACTGGGTTGCCACATGGTCCCACAGAGCATCATCTGTTCTGCCTGAAAAGAGACCAAGCTGGAGGTTGACAAGTGAAAGGGACTAGATTCACAATTTAACGTTGACACCCAATGGGGTTTTGTAGCTCCTGAGGGGTATTTGGTGATTCCCTTGATATTTTTATCTGTTCAGATAGTGATGCTACATCATCTAATCAGTGAGATTGTTGATAAAAACATCACGAAGTGGTAGTATTCTAGAGTCAGGAATCCCGAGTTAGAATTTGCCCATACTATTTACCAGATTTGTCAAGGGCTTCGTTTCTACCTCTGCAAAATTACCAAGTTATTTTTATTTCATCCAGTTTGCTTGATACCTGGAAGGAATGAATGAAATAGACAACGTAAAACTTCTAAGCACATTTGAAAACCACATTTAGCATCCTTTCATGGTCTCTCCTATCCTACTCACAGGGACATGTTTTTATTTCTTGTAGATGCAGACATGGTTACTCCATCAGATGTGACTCCAACTACAGGTTTGGAATGTGAGGTATGGCTGTGTGTCTATTTCAGCTGCTCATTGTTTTCAATAGCACTTGTACTAATCTGTGTATCGCTGGACAAACACTAATTCCCTTTGGCACAGCATCCAGTTAATTGCTAAAAGAGAGGCAGGATATACGCTGCATGTTTGTAACTGTAATTACATTGTATGCGTGTGTGTCATGTTTGGGTGTGCATTCACACATATGTGTGCCATGTTAAAGCCAGAGGACAACTTTAGGTGTTGGTTCTCAGGACTCATCCACCTTATTTTTTTTGACAGAGTTTCTCAAAGGCCTGGCTCTTGTGAGTAAGATGTTCTGGTTGAACAATGAGTCCAGGCATCTACTGTCTCTGTCTTTGCAGCTCTGAGTTTACAAGTGTGCACCTCCTCCATGCCAGGCTTTTTAGCAGGAGTTCTAGAGCCTGAAGTCAAGTTTCATGCTTGAAAATCAAGCACTTTACTGATTGTTGCGTCTCTATCATCCACAATTGTGCTTTTTTAAACTAATTCAGATAATTCTTATTGATTTCTAATGGCAATAACAAAATCAAAGTCATAGTTAAGTAAGAACTTAAGAATATTTCCTTGATAATTTGTCCTATTCTAGTTTGGGTGTTTGTTTGAAAAAAGAAAAAAACTCTTGCTTAAACGTCTGATACAACTGATCTCAAGTCAGTGTTAATGTAAATCTTAAGTATATATCGATTATTACAGAGATGGTCAGATAACAAAAATTAGAGCGAATTCTGAATTATCTTGCAAAAGGTTTTGGCTGATTGCCTGTATACTTATAAGAACAATGTGAATGTGAAATTTAAACTCCAATGAAAGCATTAGTTGAACTTGAGAACTTACCTGGTTTTGCTCTCCTGTTATCAGCCTCAACAGTTTGATCCTGTTTACAACTGTAGCCAGTACATCTGCCTTAATATGGAATGGACCTTTTACAACTGGTCGCTGAACTGCCCAAAGGACTTGGAAATGCCTGATTGCGGGTTCCGGGGATGGCCTGTTCAAGTCAACAGTGATATATGCTGTCCTGAGTGGGAGTGTCCCTGTGAGTTTGCATTTCTCATACGGTGAACAGTATCTCTGAATCAGAGAACAGTGTTGAGGTTTTTTGTTTTGTTTTGTGTTTTGTTGTTTGTTTTTAAATTATCATGTCAATACATACACTCACATACACAAACACACACACACACACACCTTTTCACTTTATACCTCAAGTATATTTTAATGAGGCTTGTAAAAAATGTTTCCCCATTTAGAACTGAGTGCATTAAAACAGATTCAGAAAGCTTGAAGGCATTTTGGAAACAAGGCAGAGCCTTGTATGAACAGAATGGATCTTGTAATTGACTGTGATCCTGCTTTCATGCCAATAGCAGGTATTAGCATCTCGAGAACTTGTTATGGCAGAGTATTCGAGCCCATCTCTAGATTTTCTGGTCCCTGGAGTAGGTCTGGGTAATTTGTGTTTAAAAATGTATTTTTAAAAAATCCAGTATATGCAGAGGAAACAAGTCCCAGTGTCATTGTCAATGGCTTTTCAGAAAGACTTCGGGCCAGCCACATTCAGAGAATCTGGTTGGATCACGTGCTCGTTCAGTCCCAGTCCAACTGGCCTTGGTGAACTCTCATTAAATCAGTCCCCTTGTATCAGTGGGTGATCGCACCCCTCGCGGTCCTGTTTTCTTTTTTCATGTTCTTCCTCCTTCTGCTCCTCATTTGGACCTTGGGGGGCTCAGTCCAGTGTTCCAATGTGGGTCTCCGTCTGTATCGCCATCCATCGTCGGATAAAGGTTCTCTCTGGTCATGCCTTCTTTGCTCACGTTCTCTTTCCTTCTGCTTCTCGTTTGGACCTAGGGAGTTAAGTCCAGTGTTCCAATGTGGGTCTCTGTCTCTATCTCCGTCCATCGCCAGATGAAGGTTCTGGGACTCTTGTCATATACTGGATTTTTTGGGATCCAGTCTGTTTGGATACTCACCTTCCTGGACCTGGAGGGAGGGGGGAGGAACTTGAACTACCCACAGGGCAGGAAACCCTGACTGCTCTTTGGGATGGAGAGGGAGTAGGAGAGGGAGTAGGGGGAGTGGGAGGGTGTTGGGAGGGGGGCGGAAATGGAAACTTTTATAATTTAATAAACTTCGGAAAAAATGTATTTTTAAACAATTTTATATATATTTATATGTTCTTTGGTTAAAAGCCTCCCTCATTATCCTCTCTTATCTTCCTCTCCACACAGAGATTTAAGCTACAAGAAGAGGAAGTTATATTTCCCAGTAAGGTGGCCACTTGTACATTGTCCCCACCCATGGAAATAATCCCCATCCATGATCACACAACAAATCCCAGTTAAGGCAGTGGGGGACACACACACACATACACATACACACACACACACACACCAAAACACAACATGAGAGTAGCAGGGGAGTTGGGAAGAAGGTATATTTTTATGAGAGAAATTAGTTCTAAAATTCAAGTAGTAGTTTAAGAACTTTCACTCTGCACGGTTTTGGTCTAGGTCGGTGCTCAATGTTGTCAGAGCTGAGCATCATCACATTTGATGGAAACAGTGCTGCCCTGTCCAGCAAGGCTTCTTACATCCTAGTAAGAATCCCTGGGGAAATTGTCGTTGTTCACATTGAAAAATGTTCCATGAATCAGGTAGGTTATCAGCCATCTTGGGGTCATTTCTTCCTAAATCTGTAGCTCACTGTAACATCCTGGCATCCACAGTGATAAAATACTAAACAAGACTGATCTTTTAGTATTGAAACAAAGGAAGTTTTCATGGAAAAGTATTTGTCATAGATTTATAATATTACTCTGATGGGTTGGAAGGATAATCAATGCATTCATTTTAAATGCGTGTCTTTCTTTATTCCCCCAGAATGGAAATGCCCTTAAAAAACCAGTGAGTATCTGTGAATAATTTTGCAGGCTCCTTTTGCTTGTCACTAAAACTACTTAACATCATAAAATTTTAATTTGTTTTCAAATAAAGGCTTCTTTTGGAAGGATCTCAGGGCTTTGTTTTAAGAAGCTAAATGTGACAACATCTACACACCAAATACTTATTAATAGAGCTGCAAGAAAGGTAAGAGCAAGCAATTAAGATATGTTCTCATATGGGATTAGAGTAGGAAATTATGCAAAACAATCGTTTTCATAAAAGGAGGAATTAGACATGAGTGTATTTTTTATTGCTCTTGTGAATAAGTATTTTTGTCATGGAAAGTTAAAGGCTGTGGGTTTTTTTTTTGTTGTTGTTTTTCTTTTTCTTTTCTTTGTTTTTTTTGTTTTTTTTTTTAAAGGATGTGTTTCTTAGTTTGGTATTTTCCCTCCATCTATGTGAAGGCATTTCAAATGGTTATTCTCCACGAGACTAATGGAGGGTCACATTACACCTGCCGCACACTCTCAGATGGTGTGTGAGTCACCAAACTTCTACTTCCAGAACTAAGATTCATGTTTCACGTCAGGTGAAGGAAAGGATGTGGAGAGGAAGGAACACACTGTAGAAAACAGCAGTAGCAATAACTTGCCAGGGAAGAGCCCCAGGAGAATGGCAGACTGATGGCTTGTTCGGGAGTGTTGACACCACTCTATTTTAATGAATAAGTACTAACTTAAAAATAAAAATAACATATTCAAATTTATCCTAATAACATAAACCAAAGTGATGAAGTGCTTGAAAGGAGTTGAGCGATTTTATCGGAAAAGCTCTAATCTGAGGAATCTGTTTAGCATGTAAAATTGAATTGTCCTGAATAATTGAAGTATGGGGACCTTGGGAGAGGGTTGAAGGGGAGGGAAGAGGCCAGGAAGGGAGCAGAGAAAAATGTAGAGCTCAACAAAAATCAATAAAAATTAGCTTAAACAAACTGACTTGTCAGATGAATACATCATTTAGCTCTAACTGGTTCAATCTAAAGAATAAAGAAAAATGTACAAAGGTTTTGCTTTACATGGATGGCCTACTATCTTGCTTTCTAGACATAATTACTGCATTGCCACAATTCCCTCGATTCTATGATGTAATTAATATTAAAATGAACATAAAATAAGATAGTAAAAGAGTTTAACTAAGTAAAACTTAAAATATGCAAGTATGGTAATTTTTAGATGATAGCGCTTGCATTTTTTATTTCGATAGAAGTTGATAGAGTATATGGTAAATAGCCTCAAATATAGTAACTGCTATTATTTTGAGCATTTGGATAGAGGGGATTATTATTATTTTCCTCATTTGAACATATTCCTGGACAACTGCTGGTCATTTGTTAAATTAATATCCAGCTGTTAACAGTATTATCTGAGACAATACAGCACTGATACTAATATTAATTAATCTGCAGTTGTGTGGCTTTTGTATTCTTGTCTGGTGATTGAAACATAGGAAGTATAGGGATTAAAATTATGAGCGATATATCAGAGAAATACAGAAAGAAAGTGATATACTCACAGAGGGGGTCAAACAGGCCTATATGGAGGAGATGAATCCTGATGTCTTAAAGAGTGGGAAGAAAGCAGGGAGTAGAAGAGGCAACAGGATTAGGGTCCAAAGATGGAGACCCAGAAAATTGGTGAGAGAGTTAACTACCAAAATTGCTGTTACTTATAAATCATGGTTCTATATCATGGTAATGACCTCAAATCACTGTTATTTTTTTTAAAGTATAATCTCCTTGGGCTGTCTGCTTTAAAAGTATCAAGTAGACATGCTGATAATTAAGTCCAGAATCTCAACAAAACCAAGGAAGTAGAATCACTGAGATACTTAATCTTTATTAAGTTTGAAAGATATTTTTTCTGAACATCATTACTCTTGAATCTTGGGTTAGAAGAAAAAGTATCTCTGTCTTAAATTAATCCTAGTAAATAATGGTCTGGTCATCATGTTGAGGGAATCAGGCTAAAAAAAATATGTGAAACAAATTTACTTTTCAGAAAAAGTAAAATACAAAGAGAGAATGTTGAATATATCAAGGCATAGCAAAGGGTCAACAAGAAGACTAAAAGTTATCAAAAGGTGTGGGGTGGCAGAGAAGTAAAATTTCATACACTAAAAATCCTACACGATGCAAAAGGCTAATTTTATTTTCTATATTTTAAGAAATCTTCTCCTAAGGGCTATATATATATGTTATTCTAGGTAGATGTGGATTCTATTGTCGTGCCTTTGCCCTTTTCAAGTCAAGAACTGTTCATAGAAGATTCTGGCACAATGTATGTGATTACTACTCCTGCTGGGTTAGTCATAAAGTGGGCTCACCTTACAGGAATCATAGACATTCACTTCGGACCCCAGTTTAACTTGTCGTCCTATACAGAAGGACTCTGTGGTGAGTTTCGATGTTGAGATCTCTTGTTTTCTTATGTGTTTTCCTTCTTACATACATTGTTTTGGACACCAATGACCCACTTTGCAGACTGAGATGTGACTGATGGTCATGCTTAGTTCTACACGAGAGTACTTTAGGAATCAATGACTTTCAATAAAGGCTAATGAAGTAAGGAAAAGTATTTTCAAGTTTAGATATTCTATTTAAATGCACATTTGTTATATCTTCCTACACTATGTATTGGTCATCTTTACAGAACATTCATAATATGTTAGGTATATTTTAAGTCACTGAATTTTAGCCTGCACTAATATATTGGTCCCAGAGTTATCTTAATTTATGTGTTTAAAACACGATGTATAAAAATTAAAGGCTTTTATATATTTGTTTCTTTCTTACATTTTAATGTCTGAAAACGGGAAAAACCTAAGCCATTTGAAAGAGTTTAGTGTTCTGAATATTCATGCCAGTTTTATCATAAAATGTATGCTTCATGTTTACCATTATGCCTAGGCTTAATTTTATAATATTTAACACACACACACACACACACACGAAATTATAAGTCAAGCTGGACATGTCTGCAGCCATATAAAAAAAGTTTGAAACTACTACATCTGTTGTCTCTTAGAAAGTACAGTATAAGGGCCCTTCACAATATGATCTAAACACAATATTACATTTTTTTGAACTGCATATACATTAATATTTTGTTAAATATGGTTTACATATTTCTCCAACTACCAAGAATATGTTAAACATAGAACAAACTTCTGCGATGATTTAAGATTACCTTTCTCAAAATAGTTATTATTGAATGTAAATAATAATTCATTAGTTATTGAGTAATAAACCCAACTTTGTAAATTCATAATCATTCCTAGGATGGATCTCTTCTATGTAGTATGGTTTTTTTAAATCTGATTTTCATGATATCTTGCTCTTGTGATGCCAGTCCTTTGGCTAACTAGATTCTAAACAAACAGTGTAGGGCAGAGAGTAGGGTTATATTTGTGCTAGTCACAGGTCATTGCCTAAGTACATAATTACTGTGGTAGATATATGGTTAATTAAAATGGATGCCTGTGTTTCCTCAAGACTGCTAGTCTGAGTGCTAGCTGAAGAAGCTAGTCAAAAAGAGTGAGGCCCAAACTCAGAGGATTCTAGATGGAAAGCCATTATTATATTTTTTTATTTTTAAAATTTTTTATTTAAAAGTCTTTTTTTTCATTTTACATATCAACCTCAGTTCCCCTCCCCCCTTCTCCTGCTCCTTTCTACCTTCTCCTCACCCAACCCCATATCCACTTCTCAGAAAGGGCCAAACCTCCCACGCGGAGTCAACAAAGTCTGGCATATCAAGTTGAGGCAGGACCAAGCCCCTATTATCACAATGGAGCACGGTATTCGTCCATAGGAAATGGACTCCAAATAGCCAGTTCATCCTGGTCCCACTGCCATTATTGGCATCAAATTCTTCATAGTATTGCGAACCCTTGCATGGTGGTTAGAATGAAAATAGTTTTTGAAAATAAATTTAAAACTAACACATAGTTTTTCTATTACTTCTCATTATAAAAGTTTAAATGTAAAGAACTGAGACTACTTTGATGTATGAAGTTATCTAGAGAATCTGACAGCCTTTACTCTTGATGATATTCCTGTCTTGGGATTATAATTTGATGCTTAAAAAATGTTTAATTTACATGTTTTATGGAATAAAGTCCCGAGAATTAAGAAAAAGAACAGTTTAAATTAAGGTGGGATTTAGGCAAGGTTTGATCAGGGCCTTGGGGACATTTCTCTATTATGTTTTTGGCTCTACACTCCACTGATGAAGAGTAAACTTATTTATCTGGCCTTCCTCGCAGAAGCTCAAGGCTAGAGCATGCCAGCAAGTCTGAATACTTTGAAGAAATAGTATCTCTCACCACCCATCCTAGTGTAAACACTGACAGTGATATCCTACTATCGAGTAAATCTTTGTTCCTCAGGCGATTGACATCAGCTGCCTGATTTTGTCTGGATTGTTTATGATCTGTAATTTATAATTTGCCTGGATTATGCCAATTAGTTTCTTTCCTCATTGCTGTTATAAAATATCCTGACAAAATTAATTTAAGGGGAAATATTTATTCTGATTCACAGTTGAAAAATTTAATATCCCATGGCAGGGAAATCAGGACAGCAGAAGCATGAAGCAATGAGTTGTGTCATACTCACAATCAGGAAGCAGAGAGCAATGAATGTTTGTGTTTATCTTTGCTTGTTCTTTCTATTAAGTTTAGGACCCAAGACCTGAGAATGGTGCCACCCACTTTTAGTGTGGATCTTCCTACTTCAATAAACCTAGCTCACATTATTTCCTCACAGACATGCACAAAGACTACAAAATCTTTCAAAGGTCTGTCCATAGATTGATTCCTAGATAATTCTACATCCAGTCAAGTCAATAGTTAGCAGTAATCATTATAATGACCCATTCCTGGAGTTATGTCAAAAACTACATAATGGAATAGAAACAACTGTTAAAAAAACTTTACTACGTTTACACCAAATTTTCCTTGTAGAATGGAAGGCTGGAATTATTCATAGAACATCTGCTGTTCTAGAAAGTATTTAATTTCATTTTAGTTTGAATATTGTAGCAGCAAAATATTCATATACAAGATTTCCTTCATATTCACTTTATATATATATATTTAATAAAAAAGATAATTTTGAAATTTCTATCAATGCCAAATTAAAGGGATAACCAATTCAGATGCTTATAATTTCATTCAAATCAATTTGTTTAAAACCAAGTATTAAAGCCAATTGAGTTGGTGATAATGAAGGTTTTTGCCATCTAAAAGCTGTATGTGCTTTCAAGGAATTTGCAATGACGATCCAGACGATGACCTCAGGATGCAGAATGGCACCATTATTACCAACATGGAAGACATAGAATTATTTATCGGAAGTTGGGAAATTGAGAAATCGTTTGAAGTCACAATGAGAAGACCCGTTAGGAATTGTACTGAACATGATTGCAGCCATTGCATTGAGTTATTGAACAGAGACGTTTTCATTCCGTGCCATGACAAAGTAAGTTAAATGCAGCCAGAAATGAGCGATTGCATTAGAGTTTCTAAGAGAACAAAAAGCCCTAAGCTTCCATTCCTGCTATGGTCTTCTACTGAGAATAGCTTCTCTCTGGTCTTTCTGTCTGTACGTTTGAAGTTCAGAGATGTTTACTCTTCATAAACTTGTAGAAACAGGAAGGATGGTTGTAGTTTTTTTCCTCCGATGCTTTGTTAGAATTGTATAGCTTTCAGGGAAATGGAATTTTCCCATGAATAAATTCCTCTAGCCAAAATAGATCAACAGTGCTTGATAACCTTGTGTAAGAGTTAAGACAGTGAAGCTTTAATCAATTTCTATGACGCTAAGCTCTAGTATGAATAACACAGTCATCACTTGATCAATTTGATTGATTTTTCTGTGCTCTTGTTTCCTCAGTTTGTGACCTCCCCCCTCCTCACTCTCTTGCTTTCTCAGTTTACATGATTAGTAGATAGTTTCAGAGATCCATGTCAATAAAAAATTTTTTTCTTGTTAAAGAGAAAAGGACAAACTAGTACAAAATTTGGTAAGCCATTTACACTAGCATGTATTAGGAACTGTGCTAGAATTCTGTGATGCACAGATAAGGTCCTCCCTGTGCCTCTAGTTTAAAAGAAGGGGAATCTGTGAACCGATAGTTACAATACATGCTATGGAGATACATATGAGTTCAGCTTTAGAAAAGCCTTCAGGAAGATTCACACATCTGAGCCATCTAAAACCACATATTGCCAAAAAAGGAGGAGGGAGAGAGAAAGATCTTGACACTGAAAGCAATGTGGATAAGAGAATATTTGGTACAAAAGTCCATGCAAGGAGAATACTGAGGCATTTTGATACAGTCTATACAGGCGAAAGGCAGTCTAGGGAGAAGAAGGAGGAAGTTGTGGTTTGGAAGGAACTCACGTGGATGACTGTGCTAGGCAGGCAAGCATATTCTATAGTCAGCCTGGACTATGAGTTTCCTGAGGGAATGCACCAAGGCCTCAAAGTAACGGGACAAACTAGTTTTTCCATAGGTTAGTTTACTTCAAAATTCAGATGAACGTAAATGTTAAATGTTTAAATATTTTAAATGCATGCACATAAAATAAACACTCATGCACGTTATTGTTATTTAAATCTTTTTTAAAGCATATTCAATTCTTTTCCTTTATAATTTTTTTCTTTTGGTGTGGCAAAAAATAGTTTTGAAAAATTGAGGGTTAAGAGAAATGTTGATGACATTAATTTACTACTCTGAATATTTTAACTTCATTGAAGCAGAGCCTCACTATGTAGCGCTGGCTAACGTGATCTTGCTATGTTGATCAGGCTGGTATCGAACGCGTCAATCTTCCTGCCTCTGTACCCCATATACTGGCACAAAAGGAATGCTCTTAACCTGATTTTTCAAAAGGTTTTGGGTTAGCTCATGGCCTTTGGGGAAGTTAAAAATGACATATTTTTTTTTAAATATGGTAAAATGCATCTCTAGGTCTCACCAAGGGACTTTTGTGAAAAGATGTGGATTAACTACACCTATCTCTGGAGCTATGAATGTGATGCGATCTCTGCATATGTGGCTCTGTGCAACAAGTTTGATATCTGCGTTCGGTGGAGGACACCTGACTATTGCCGTGAGTGACCGCTAGCACAGTGATATCTTCTAACCATTTGAGAACATCCTCTTCTTCACAATCCTTTCCCCCATTTACTTTGAGTCACAGAATGACTTAGGACATCAAACATGAATGGAAAATGACAACAAATGTCACCATGCCAGTGTTGTCACTGAGTTTCAGAAATAAGAAGGAATTTGGCTCTGTAACCTTCTCCTGTTCCCCTCTTGGTGTGTGACCAGAGGAATCTCCACTCCTGATTCACCATGAACATCTAGCACCATGAACATCGCTAGACATGCTGAAATTGTTCCTCATCAAGACTGTACCAATTTATACCACCTCCCACAAGCTGAGTATTCATTTTTGAACAGTGTGACGTTTTATGAACAGCAGAAATCAACAAGAATTTCTTAAAACATCATTTAGAAACTGCTCAGCAATGCTTCTTTTGGCAGTAAATGATTAAACCTCTACAAGCAGCTCCCTCCCTCTCCCTCTCTCTCTTTTTCTCTCTTTTGACTTAGTTTGAGTTACATGTTTCAGGAGTGTTTCCATGATTATTCTGCAGAGAAATGGAGAATTTGTATCTTCTCTGGCTGCATGGCACAGCAGTTTTGTAATAGTTGACTCCATATATTTATGTGAAAGAGACTTAGACTGGAAATTAGAAATATATATTTGATAGGAATTAAAGAAACCCTTTCAACTACAACACTGAATACCATCTAGATACTTGAAGGATGCCTTTGAAGTCACCAGGCTTACTTCACTTGTGGTTATGCAGTAAATGAAAAATAATCTTTAAAGAATGAAACCATGCAAAATTTGTATCTGCAATGCAGGCTAACTGCTCTCTCTCTCTCAACAAGAATTCATACAGATTACTTTGGTTATTAGCAAATTCTGTCCTTTATTGCTGACAGCTCTGAGCTGCCCAGAGGGAAAGGAATACCAGCCCTGTGTGAGGCCCTGCGAGGCAAGAACGTGTCTCAATAAATGGTTCTATGGGCACTCCTCATGTCTGAATTTGAGAGAGGACTGTGTATGCAAGAATGGAACCATTCTTCACCGGCCAGATAAAACCCTGTGCATCCCAGAGCGAGAATGTGGTAAGGACCCAAGTGCAAAATGATTGCCCAGGAATCCAGCCATCATACATGTACAATATCTTTTACATATTGGAAATATATGCTGAAGGAAACTGATCAAAGATGGCCCAGGAGTTGGAAAGGAAACGAATTTGTAATTTACTTTGAATACAGATTGAGTTGGAGTTAAAAATTAGGATATTTGGTGATGATGGTTCTCAATATTTACTTGTGTGTATGTTAATAACTAGGAAAGAGCAAGGCAAATTAAAAATTAAAAGTAATTTGTGGGATCAATTTTAGTTCTAATTATTTTTTCTGTGGTGGTTCACTTTTGCCTCTGTGATTCTGAGGCTATGTATGGAGAAATAAACAGGACTTAGTCCCTATGGTTATAACACGGAAACATAAAATCGTTAAAAAAACTATTTTGTGCATACAGTGTCTTAAGAAATTAAGAATGAAGGAAATGGTAGATAGGATTATTATCTAGGGAAAACATTTAACTACTCAATGTTCATGTTCAAATTATTTTTGGCATCTTTTCTTCATGGTTGTGACTGATTAGAAAAGCTCATAATTCTGAAAGTTGCAACACAGCACTTTGTTAGTCATTTGGGTCTAAATAATGGCAAGAAGAAAAGGAATTTTGCTAATAATTGAATGGAAGGGCAGGTAGAATAGAAATGTAAGGATGCTTTGAGAAACAGGGTTGTGACTGCCAGTAAGGGAAGTGCCTGTGGAAGGTTGTAGAAAACAATAATGTTTTCTGTGGACTTCATATCAACTTTGGTTAAAGAGCAATGCAATGTAGTAGTCAAAGAAAGAAAAAGAAGAATCTGAGAAAGATTAGATTCATGACCGGTAGCCATATTGGTGGAAGAGTCATGATCCAAAATTCAAGACATCGTAACTTGACTTGCTGTCGCGCCCAGGCTGTAAATGAAATCACATTGTTGATCTTTTAAAGTGTGCACTGACAGCGAAGATCAACCCCGCAGTGCTGGGGAGATTTGGAATGGGGGCATTGATGAGTGTGTGCTCTACAAATGTCTGGAGGATGGGAGCATTATTCCGATAGAGCCTGTCTGTGAAGAAGAGCCCTCCCCCATTTGTGAACGAGAAGCTGAAGTTGTCATGGGCATCGTTGATCAGTTGACCTGTTGCTCTAGAGAAGTTTGTGGTATGTGGATAAACTCGAGCCTTGTAGATATGCATGCCAATGACTGAGAAAAACACAGCAGGCTAACTATGAAGTACTTCCATAAATGCCATTTTCTCAAAATGGGTTATAAAAATTCATGTTAAAATGCTTGCCAGTAACTATTAATAATATTCAACAACTTATGACAAAAGGCAGGGCTCTGAACCTCTGATTCATGACAGTAAAGGATGCAAGAAAATCCCAGAGGATCCTTAGAGCTGGTGCAATCTCTTATACAGCCAGTTGGGTGCCTGTTGGGCTTCATTGGAGTGAAAGCACATTTGGTAGAGCCATTTCCCCACTCTGAGATGGCAGCAAAAGACTCCAGTTGGGCTCACTGCTACTGTAACCCTCTGCTGCTTATTTCTAGGCTGCGACATGACTTTGTGTGACACAACCATCCCGATATGCACGAGTAGTCAGAAGTTGATGGTTGGCTACAGCGCTCTTTCTTGCTGTCCACAGTATGAATGTGGTAAGTCAATCTATTAGGGAAAATAAAGCTCACTGTACATTCTAAAGTGCCGAGGAGGCTTCCTTCCTCTGGGTCTCTATGGATGGAATTTATTGTAAAAGATTGTTAAGTTGCTAATTGATAAACATGCCTTTACATTAAGATTGTCACTCAGTTCAAAGAGAAAAAAAAGCAATAGTCTCATTTTAATTTACCCGTTGTATCCCTCATACAAATTTTTAAATGTATTTGTGATTTTGCAGAATGTGATACATTGAAATGTCCCAGCATTTCAACACCAGATTGCAGAGAAGACCAGTTTATGCTTCAGGTTCAACAAGGAGAACCCTGCTGTTTCTACCCTTTCTGTGGTGAGTGCTCTAGAGAGAATCACAGCAAGAAGAGAAAGGATCTGGGAAGCATCTATTTGTGTGACTCTCATGGGACTCGTGGCAAGCGGCATTATGTTATCTTGTAGGGATTGCTCTAAATAAAAATGATAGGAAACAGAGGACATTGTAAATGACTCTCAATAATGTTACAGCCAGTACTTACACCATCAACAAAAGTATGTGTACCTCTCAAACATCATCCAAATAATAGAATATGGGCTTTTCTTTAATGAGACAAATATCTATCTTTTAAAAAGAAAATTTAGTATGTGCTAGTCTAGAAGACCCAACTAGAATAATATAAGACCATTTAATAACTTAACGTCTACGTATCATCTGTGAACTATAATGAATTCTAGAAAGCACAGGAGAATTAGACACATCTAGGAAGTAACCAGAACAAAGTATTCTGTTTGCTGAACTAGACAGTTAATAATAAGGAAAAGTCTTTCCCCCAGTTCAAGAGAATCATCACACCAGTAATCAAGATATCTCCTCGAATTCCATTGTTTCCTTGACTGCATGTGGCTAGATTAAGTTCCAACAATGATTTAAGGGCAAGTGCAAAAGTCAAGAGGAAGGAGAGGTGCCACCTCTGTCTGCATCTCGTTCTAGTGTCCCTCCATTTCTCATTGCAATTCCATTGAAAGTGATTCTGATAATCAGGCATGGGTTTTCCCACATAGTAGCTGGTCAGGATGCGGCCTGTTTATTAATAGTCATTGTAAGAACTGTGTAGATGAGTCATTTGTCAGAGTCATTCAGAAAATTATCACATCTGGAGGTAGGTATGAACAAGTTCCTCCCACACTGTTCAGCCTTAAGAGAGAGCAATCAATGGCGGAAAAATCAGGTAATTCCAATAAATTAATCAATGCTATGATCTATGCTGTGAGCTATGATATCAATTAATCAGTGCTATGAATTTTGCTTTCAATAAGAGTAAATTCTGGAAATAAATGGCTTATATTTTTGATAAGATATCTTCTTTTGCCTTGTGCTTGGCAAGTATAAAGACGGTAAAGAGCTATGTATTATTTTCCTACCTCCCAATTAAAAACATTACACTCGATTTTGGTATAGTTGATAATCTGAACTAATCATTAACTGGATTTTAGTTTAATATGACTTTGGCTTCTTGTTCAATCTTCAGTGTGTGAAGCATGCACAGAACCAGCTCCACACTGCGCTGATGGGGAATTCCTCACAGTGGATCTGAATACAACACATTTGTGTTGTCCACAGTACTCTTGTGGTAAGGCCATCTTAACTAATTAACAATATCTTAATGTGCCAATAAAAGGTCCAAAAAGAGATAAATGTTTAAGAAGCCCAATGGTGCTCTTAACTTGGACCCCTTCGTCAGGGCTTTTCATGGGATGAGCTGGGCTAGATCAACTAACAATGGCTGAATCCATGCTAGTCATAGGAACACGTGGCAGCGAGAAGTAGAAGAAACCTCTGGGGACATGAAATCCTGCTTTGCCTTGGTAATGACAGCAAGCTAATGAGGACTGGCAAGTCCATGAGATTTATCTTTTCATCTTTCTTCATTTGATTTTTCTTCCTAGTCTGCGAGCCAAATCTTTGTCCTCCACCGTTACTCAACTGCGCAAAAGATATGGACCTGGTGGAAAAGAATGTATCTGGACAGTGTTGCCCAAACTGGCATTGTGGTAACTCATTTCATATCTGAAAGTTTTGCAATAATGAGCTGATATATTTTGACTCAGGTAAACATGTTGGTTTTTTGCCTTTTAGAGTGCAACTGTGAAAATCTTGTCATGCCAACTTGTGAAGTGGTAAGAATGTATATTTTGTTTGCCTTATTGTATTGTTCAAATCAGTAGCTTCTCTCTTGATCTGTTTCATTTCTGAATTATTAAAAATTAATGGAATTTTCCTGGTTTTATTATATCGATGTGGATGGAAATAATGACATTGCATCATAATAGTTAACTTTTTCTAGTTTATTTAAGAAAGTGACCTTGCAAGGTATTACAGGCTTTAACACTAGCACTTGTGAGGCAGAGCCAGGTGGATCTCGGTCAGTTGGAGGCCAGCGTGTCTACATAGTGGGTTCCAGGCCAATCAGGGTTACATAGTAAGATTATTCAAAAAAAGTGACGTAGAAAATATATTATACTGTAATGCAATATTATTTAGCAGACAATTTAATCTACTAACATTATGTCGGTGAAGGTCTCAGTCATTAAAAGGAAGTAAACTATTGAAAAAAGCTGTTTTAACTTTGAAAGGCGTCTTAAATAATTCTTCCAGAAAGTGCACTTCTAACGCATACTTTATAGCAGAAAAAGAGGTTCAAACATGTAACACTGCATCTTTTCTGGAGTTATCTATGAGTATATAAAGAGAAAAATTTCAAGATTTTTTTGTTTTGATGCAACAAGGTTGACATAGCTATTAACAGAGTGTGACTGGTGGTATGATACTTTGTATGTCTTTCATCAAATTTCTACCTCTGTTTTAGGCTATTGGGTTTTAAAAAGAAGATATATTCCTACCGTCATTTATGAGAGCAGATATTGTCTTCCACAATGACATTATGTTTACATTTTCCTCTTTTTCTTATATATACTCTCAGCCCATTCAGACATTCGAAACCCGAGTTTTGTTGGAAAACAGATGAGGAGAAGCATGCAATAATGGATGTCTCTGTCTTATTTTCCCTCTCACTTAACTTTACATTTTCTCAGGTGATGCCTGAGAAATGCTGAGGATTTACAATAACTTCCTTAGTAGTTACTTTTCTCTTAACCAAATACCAGGAAAGAAGTGACTTAAGAAAAGATTTGGCCTCAAGGCCCAGGGGATATGCCCCGTGATGTAGGCAGCAGGAGAGGAAAGGACTAGTCGCATTACTTCTGCAAATGGACATTGGAGTTCAACTGGTTTCTTCCCTTTTTCTTACTTATCCAGTCTGTGATACATTCCATGCTATACTACTACTCTCGTTAAGAGTGTGTCTTTCATCTTTAGTTAAGCTTCACTAGCAATATCCTCATAGGCAAGACCAGAACTGTGTCTCCTCAGGGATTTTCCCAGTCATGTTGACAAGGAAATTTAGCTACCATAGATTTTATACAAAGTTTTCATCTGATTTGTGTGTGTATTACAAGCACATGTGAATAAAAGTTGGATCGTGACTTCTAAGTCTCTCAGGTTTGTACTTAGCATCAAATCTTCAGGAACTAAATTTTTGTATCATTTCACAAATAAGAAAGTTGAGGCTTATACGGGTAAATGATTGATTGGGGCCAGGATTCAAAGAGTGCATGTGAGTGTGTGTGTGTGTGCGCGCGCGTGTGTGTACTGGATTCTTGGCCACTACTCTGGTAACCTGCAGAACATTTCAGATTATATCTGGGGAATTCCAGTCATGACTAACCTTATGTAGAGCATTCCTACTAGCCTCGAAGATATTTAATATCATCTGCTTTCAGTGTAGTGTGAACCAATTCTACAATGAGAATGGCTTCATGCCCAAGTTGAAAAGTTGGGTTGTAACACATATTGAAAGGGTAGGAGATATGAGGACCACTGTGCACTGCTTGGGGTGAAGGAAAACTGTGCACACACTTTCAATAGCAGGGTCTTAGATCACTGGGTTAGACTGGGTTACCACTTGATCCAAGAACTTACCAACAAGAATGGAGTGACTACTACACAGAAATTTGTTATTAAATATCATACTCGTCAAAGAGTGAAAACAGCCCAAGACTCTAGAGTTTACTACTAACCTTAAAAGCCCATGATGCTTATGTAGGAGCACACCATCTTATCAGATGTAATGCAAAGTACAGCTAAATGATAATAAAGGTATGTTCTGTTGGTGGAGTTGGATCCCTAAGAGATAAATCTACAAATAAATATTTGGGTATGGTCTGAAAAGACTTAGACAAAGAAGGAAATATTATTACACTGGAATTTGAGTTTTTGAGGAAATACTGTGTGTAATTATGCCCTTGCTTATTAAAAATTGAAAATCTGTGGTAAGTAACCAGTATAGAAACATGAAACAGATCTCTTATTTTATCTTTAGAGTACCATTTTCGTGGTAGAATTTGATTAATAGTTTTTTAAAAAATATTTCATTAGAAAATTTTATTGCAATTGTCTTTAAAGTCATAAAAGAACAAATGAATTAACACATGAAATTACAATTTAAAAAACACACCAAAATATAATGTATTATCTTGAAGAAAACTTAAGATAGTCATACGGATTTATTAGAATAAGTTCTTTACATGAAAAATCAAATTCATTTTATTAATATGTTTATTAAGATTAAAGGCATTGTGAAAAGGGAAATGCTTACAAGACGACATATGAAAATTTAAGCCTGGCCCTGTGATTGCTTAGAGCAGTGGTTTTCAACCTTCTTAATATAAATTAATAATAGTTCTCATGTTGTAGTGACCCCCACCATAAAATTATTTTGTTGCTACTTCATAACTGTCATTTTGCTATTGTTAGGAGTCATAATATAGTATCTGATATCTCCAATAGTCTTAGGCGATCCCTGTGGAAGGGTTGTTAGACCCCTAAAGGGTTCATGGCCCACAGATTGAGAACCACTGGTTTTGCGGATTCTAAACTGTTTCCAAAGGGGCGAGGTTTGAGTCTCAGCCATGACAAAAAGTTACTAATAGCTTATACAGTACTGTTGGAATCCAGCTTTAATCCTGACCGCTTTATATACACTGGCCTATTTATTTTTTTCCATAATGCTAAGTGGCCAGTGGGGTCATTATGTCTATTTTACAGGTGAGGGAAATAAGGGACAGATTGGTAATGTGCAGTTGTTCATAACTAGTGAAAAGGGAGTCACGTTGCAATCCTGTTCCTGAGTTGGCTATTAGACACAATCCTAGACTCATTGCTTTTACTCTACATGCACGTCATAGCTGCCATGCTGGGATGTAGACCTTAGGGCTCTGGACTGCCTCCAGAGAGTAGATGACCACATTTCGGGGCTTCAAGCTTCTTTTCCTCCAAACTGCCCTCTGGAATCTCAGAATCAAACATATTTGGTAGGACTTTAAAGTTAGGACAAATTATAAACAGCATCATGCCCTCCTTCATTTATTTAATAGATAAGGAAATTGAAGTTCTAAGAGATTGAATCATCTGAGCTGGGGAGATAGTTCAGTGGGTAAGCTCACTTCATAAATGTAAGGGCTTGAGTTAGGATACACAGCATCTGTCTACTTCACCTGTATCCCCTGTCCACAAGAGGTAGAGGTAGAGGATCCCTGGAGTAAGTTGTCTACCGAAAGAATTGATGAGTACCAGTGAGACACGGTGCCTCAGTGCATGCAATGGAGAGTGAACAAGAAAGGCACCCACTGTCCTCTGGTTTCAGCATACATGTACATTCTCATATGCACACACACAAGACATACATGTTCCCATACATATAAGCATGTATATACACATACCCAAACACAAGCATTGAATAATCCACAATAACATTTTTATTGTGATTTTTTTTTTTACCTGAATGCTCAGCAAACCTAAGCCTATCCCTAGAAGTTTTGTTAAGTATCTGGGTGAAATTGCTTGTAATGTGTATTTTCAAAAATGATCATGATAAATCATATGAGGATTTCTTTCTCATAGGGAGAATTTGTCACAATAGATCAAAACTTTCAGAGTGACTGTGGATGTGTACAGTATCTTTGTGGTAAGTGTTTTCTTAAATACTTTTAAGTAATAATTGTTTCTTATTGGTGTCTATTGCTTTGCATTTGTATATTTAAAATATTTTCTTTTAGAAATACGGTATTTATATTAAGTTGATTGCCAGTATTCTAATAAACAACTCTTACTTTTCCTTCAAAATATTTCAAAATGTTCTGAGAAATTTGATAAGTCAGAAAAATGAATTTTTCACCCCAGAACTGGAATTATTTTTCTAAGTCACTTTAAAATATGCTATCTACACTTTGGTCTTAGCCAAACTGCCTTAAAATACTAGATCTGGGGAAAAGGGAGATTGGGGTGAGAGGCTTGGGGGATGGGGAAGGAGGGGAAACTGGTCAGTGTGTTGTATATGAGAGATGGATAAAAAACTATGCTATCTAAAATTGTGACCATATTTTGATCATCATTTTATGATTAGTATTACCATTTCAAAGCATGAAGGGCTGTATTTTCATACTAAGATTTAGTGGGTTCATAGAATGTAGACTGTTTCTTCAGTGGTTTAAATTGCTTCAAAATTTTCTTTGAGCAATCAACAGCAATACCTCAGATTAGAGGCAAGGAGAGCCCTCTTCCAGCCTGCTCTAATATGCCATCTCTGAATGTACCATTCAGAGGTGGTGGTACGTTATCCATAAAGCACTAAGAATTTAAATAATTTCTGTTATCATAATGATCATTAAAATCACAAAATGTTACAAAGTCCCACACTGAAGGGCGCTACTATTACTGAATTAGACTCTGAATCCATCTACATCCACATTAACAGTGGTCATGATCTATGTTCTGGAGATGGAGTAGAAATGCCTTGCTCATTCCTGAGACCTCATACTTCTGGAAGTTGCTATAAAATAAATCTTTTTAAGCATGCTAATACAGGTGATTTTACAGATTAATTTTTATTATATATTAAGGAATAGCTGTGCTATTGATGTGATTAATGTGGTTAAATTAATTGTTGGGTTGCTAGGTATATGTAACATCTTACTTGATTTTGAAAATTTGGTTGATCACAATGAAAATCTAGTCTTAAATATAAATTCTATTGATTGGTAAATACAAAAGATAACATTTTTTTTTGTTGACCATTCTTTAGAAAAAGATGATGTATGTGTGTTTCAAGAAGTATCAGTATTGAATCCTGGGCAATCTCTGACAAAGTATTTGGAAGGGGATTTTTGTTACACAATAGAATGTCTGGAAGACAAAGATAACAATACAGGCTTTCATACTTTTAACGCTACAATGGTGAATTGTTCAAAAGCCTGCGATGTTGTAAGTATTCTTAGAAGTCGTTCTGGTGGCCTACTGAGTTTAAAATTTCCAGTTAGAGAGTTTGAGCTTGTGAATGCTTTATGGGTTACACAATTGAGTAGCTCCTCAACACTATTATTTGATGAGGTATCTATTTAATGTAGATTTTTGTTTTTCTATGAATGACCTTGAACTTCAAGAGTTGTAAGGGAGAGCTTTCTTGCTTGGTTGACCTAAGGTTGTCGCACCTGCTGGATGATGTTGCCTGTAGATGTAGAGGTTAACATCTACTTCATTTATACGCTCTCTATCTAAAAAAAAAAAAAAAAAAAACTGTTTCTTTTGAAGCTGCTCACATGCAACTTTAGAAATGCTTACAGATGTTCAGAGAGAACACCTTCAGAACTAACTCATTCAGGTGCTAGTATTGCTGGGTGACCACTACTGTGCCTGTTCGTTATATGCAGCACCAGATTTACACTCCATCTCTCAGCAATTATGACTGCTGTGGAACCTGCAGAAACATATCCTGCAAATTTCACATGGAAAATGGGACGTCAGTTGTATATGAGGTATGAATTTTTATTTTCTACTAAAACTATCATCCGTCATACCTCTGCCCACATTGCACACCTATACACAGTGTACACCTCCCACATACTTGTGTATTTGTTGTATCTTAAATTTTTTGATAACTTTGTAAAAATTTGTTTAAATTGCTTCCTAAGGTAAATTTAAGTTGGACCCTCACAATTTTCCAGGTATAAGAAATGAGTTCCAGGAAGGGCTGGTATCCTAATCAACTATGGGAGCAGTGATTCTCGTCCTTCCTGATGCTGTGACTCTTTAACACAGTTCACCACACTCATGTTGCGCTGACCCCCAACCACACAATTATTTTTGTTGCTACTTCATGGCTGCAGTTTTTCTACTGTTATGCACCATAATGCAAATATTCTGAACTATTCTGATATGCAGGATATCCAATATGTGACCCCCCAAATGAGTTTTAACTCACAGGTTGAGAACCATTGTCCTAGAGCAAAGAAAGTAATGAGTTCCTCCATTATGAAGCCAAACACTTGCAAATGTGCTCTCTCTCTCTCTCTCTCTCTCTCT
The DNA here is from genome assembly GCF_982192425.1 of Myodes glareolus. Classification (NCBI taxonomy): domain Eukaryota; kingdom Metazoa; phylum Chordata; class Mammalia; order Rodentia; family Cricetidae; genus Myodes; species Myodes glareolus. The sequence goes on from NC_142051.1 coordinate 23,779,107, forward strand.
CTCTCTCTCTCTCTCTCTCTCTCTCTCCCTTTCTGGCTCTCTCTCTCTGGCTCTCTCTCTCTCTCTCTTTCTCTCTCTCTCTCTCCCCCCGTATGTGTGCATGTGTGTGATTTTGAGATACAATTGGGGAAATTTTCAAATGGAATATGCCTCAAGGAGTTCTCTGTCTTGTTGTGGATTTGATTGAATATTTAATAAATTTAGGTATTCTAAGAAGGAATGTAACAGATTTTGGCATGGATAGCTGTCACTTTTCTTTTCTTTCTCAGGAAGGGAGCTCCTGGCACTATAACTGCACCACGTATGAATGTGTTAGGACAGATGAGGGAGCGACGATTCTACACTACAGCATGGTTTGCCCTCCTTTTAATGAGACTGAATGCAAACTGGTTTGTACTTCGCTATATCTCAAGAAATTCTGCATTAACTGTAATCTAGGAAGTAGCCATTAGACTCTTTTCCAAGGTCCTACAGACACTGTGGCTTATTTGCTATGATCAACTTTTTTTTCTTTGCATAAATAAAATATCTATTGTAGTTCTTTAGTTTGCTATTTTGAATTTAAATTTGACTTCCTATGAATGGATAATTTGCTGTCACAAGGTTTTTATGTAGATATTGAAGAATAATTGAAAATTCCTTTGGTCAGCAAACCCAGACTCTCTTCTAGTAGAGATAAATGTGTTACCTAACTGAGTTTTACCTTTTTTGTCTTAGACAAACACATAGATTTCTTGTGTCATTAATGCACCTTAACCTAGTGACATTTACCTTGCTTCTCTGATACAGGCCACTGGAGAACTTGGTGCTTTTCCATATTCTATAGTTTTGCTCCATTTCACCCTCTATTTTCTAAAAGAAAAAATCTATTAAAGGGAAGATTTTTAAAGGGTTATGATTTTTATTTTATATCAAACCTTTTCCAGTGTTAATTACTTAGACAATCAGTCCTTAGTGACAAACAGGATTTATTCAGTTGCATAGAGAAAAAGCATAATCTCACAGATTTTTCCTCTGTAGTCACACACTTACTAGTGATGGTCAACGAGCTATCACATGTACTAGAGTTATATTTAAATTCTGAAAGATGGGGTTTGTTTGAAAAATAAAATATTAATGGAAAAATGTATCCTCTTAACATTTTATGATATTTAAAAGTTCATCTAATTTTATAGATTAAATAATTTTTTAGAGTTGAAGTGAATGACAACTAGTTAGAATAGCTTCCATTATTTTATTATCTTAAGAATATTTGGAGCATTAAAAAATATTTGTTAAATAGAATTTTTTAGTACTTTTTCTATGAAGGTAGAGAAAAATGCAGTTTTTGAAGAAAATACTGTTACTAATAAATTCTTATTAGGAATTGTTAACTTTAATAATTTTTCTATAAAGGCTATGTGATAACTGATAAAATATTGTGAGAGTTGGCTTTCAATCGCAGGTTAAGAGGAAATGGATAAACACTGTGTCTTTTCCCTTTTTCTCCTTTTCCAGAATGAAGGGATTGTAAAGCTTTATAATGAAGGCTGTTGCAAGATCTGTAAGTGGGGATATCGTCCATGCAGAAGTAGAATAGTTTTCATGACTTATGTGGTTGTTGGGTGTCTCTGAATAGTCTGTTTCTAAATTGTATTTGGTAAAGTCGGCTATTTAAATGCTCTTACAATGTGTGATTGATAGTCCTGTACTCCAACTTTTATACTGTGTGGTGTACGTAAACATTTTTATCTAGATAAATTCTCATTTCATTTTGGACATTTATTTTTTGTGGTATTTCTAAAAATTAATCATCGCCTAATATTTTCTTTAAAATTAGAATGACTGCATTGCATGGGTGTTTTACCTGCATTATGTCTGTGTACCACATGCATGCGGTGCTTACAGAGATACAAAGATATCGGATGCCCTGGAGTTACACAAGGTTGTGAGCCATCACGTGGGTGCTGGGTTCCAAACCCAAGTCCTCTAGAAGAGATGTCAGTCGTCTTGAGCCACTTGTTCAGTGATTTGGTGATGATGGCGAAAATTTAGTTCCGTCATAGATAAGCTGCCCCCCCCCAAAAAAAACTCCAAGAAAGTGGAAAAGTTCAGCAGTTCACACCTCGATGTCCATTTTACTGTATGACTTTCTAGGCCTCTTGTAACACATATTCTCAGAGAGCAGGTGACTTAAATACCAGAAATGTGCTGTTTCAGAGATCTGGAGTTCCCAAATTTCGATGTTGGCAAGCTGCTTTCTAATGAGTTCAGTCAGAAAAAAAATCTCTCTCCCTGCCTGAGAGATGACAGCCTTCATATTTGTATTATGTTTCTCTCTCTCTCTCTCTCTCTCTCTCTCTCTGTGTGTGTGTGTGTGTGTGCGCGCGCGCGCATGCGAGCACGCACGCACATATGCGTGCATGCACACGTGTCCAGATTTTCCCTTTTTATATGGTCCAGTCATACTGCATTACAATCTCACATTCATCTCATTCTCATCTGATTGCCTCTGTAATGGTCTTGTGATAAGATGAAAATCACATGTATAGCTCAACTGAACATAGGAAAAATTGATGGACACAATTCAAATGACAAAAACTATACTGACTGGGCCTTAAGAAAAGTGGACATTTTATTTTCTCGAATCTGAAGAACCAGCAAATGCAATTGTTTTCTGTTCATTGAAAATAAGAAGTTTTTCTTTCCGTGTTCTCTGAGTCACATGGGAGCTAATGTTTGTCAATTATCTACTGTATCGGGAACACAGGAATTAAATTTAGCTTTAGAATCTAAAGAGACTTACATTTATATATTCTTACTTCTCACTCCTTTAACAGCTTTGGAGTTTAATCTCTCCTTTCGATCGGAGATATAGACACAGTCATAGTCCAAGTCAAAACCCTTATAATTAGCCCCATAATATCATCCTACGAGAACTAATAGAGAGTTAGTGTTTATTTTCTGAGGGCATAACTGGGTTAACTGGGTTGCTAAACTGGTTAATACCACACCAGTGTTCCTCATCCTGTCAGACATGACCACAGCCCATTCATAGAGGAAGGTGTAGCTTCCTGAAATGATTAGGAAATCAAGCCCCAGAAGAGGAGATAACTTGAATCAAAAATGGGTATAACTCACCTCTGCCAACCTCTTTGAGTTGCAGAATAAGAGCAAACTGCTTCGATGTCTCTCATTTGGTGTGTAAGGGAGCATGAAGTAGTTGATAGTTCTTTGACATTAGAGAAGCTTTGTCGCAGCCTGAGATCCTGAATGGCCAGTTATGTAGTGAAGATTGTAGAATTTAGGTACTATCACAGGTACTATGAATACCAAACATACTTACAAAGAAATCTGTGAGGAGTACACAGGAAATGCTTCTAGGAATAAAATGTTCAACTATCCAGCGATGAACAATGTTGTCCCATATATTTATTGAATGAATTTTTCCAAGGTAATTTAATTTTAGCCAGTTTTAATTACCAATCTTTCCTCAAACCAGAGTAGCTTAACTTTACCTCTTTGAACTTTATATCAGTATGTTTGACTAAGACTTTCATGGGTAAAGTCATATGAAAATTGATAATGTAACTCCACTATTCCATAAACAAGTAAAGTGAAGAGAATGAGTCAATGATTTGCCAAAGTAACAAAACAAGTTGATGACAGAGCGAGGTTTGAATCCTGGCCTTTGGCATCCTATTCGGGCTTACATCACTGTCAAACATTGTTAAACATATATTCCTGGTGATATTATAACATAACTCTCAGTTACATATTGATGCATACTACTGTGTCATGAATGATTGATTATAGGTGTTTTTATTTGAAATCATAAAAGACCATTTCAGAGCCACAGAATAAAGTATGAATCATTCATGTTTTACAAAAGGCTGACAATTAAGTTACTTAGCATATTAATGAGTACTTAGAAAATGTAGTTTTTAATCCTAGTTTTATTTAAAAATTGTTGTGTACTAGTGAATTATTTTTTCATATTTCATGTTTTCACAACTCATAGTTAAATATAAAATTCATTATTCCATATTTGTAATGTTTTTGATTAATAATGATAATGATTATTCTAAGATAATGAGTTAAAAAGTAAAATTAACTATGAATCTGAACGATCCAAGCTATATAAAAGGAGAAAACAGATATTATGCATGTAATTTCTAAGATTAGAGTTTGAAAAAAAATTAATACTGACTATATGTTTTAAATAAATATATCAACTTTCCAATCTAATTATATTCGCGTTTTAAGTTTGGAAAGCATTTTACATGGGCTTGTAAAATGTATTATTATTTTTATTTGTAATTCTGTGGAGGTATGAGTATGTTCACATGAATGTGGGTCATAGAGGGGCCAGGAGTGTAAGATTCCCCTGGAACTGGATTTACAGAGAGTTGTGAGCCATTTATGTGAGTGCTGAGAACCGAACCCCAGTCATTAGCAAAAACTCTTAAGCACTCAATCATCTTTTTATCTTAGACTTTTAATGAAAAAATACATTCTTTTTTTTCATTAAATGAAATTTTTTTTTCAGGCAAACGAGAAGAAAGGACATGCCAGAAAGTGATCATTAAATCCATCATCAAGAAACAGGATTGCTTAAGCCAGAGCTCTGTAAGTGGGAAAATAACGTTGGTTACATAAAGAACGTTGGTGTTTCTGGAAATCTGTGGATCACCGACACGTGGCCGACTAATAGGCCAAGAAAACAGCAACATATAGTATTCAACTTTGAGAGCGTTCCTATCCTCTGATATTAAAATATCCGGTTTCTGAAGAATTATAAATTATTCTTAGCACAAATAATCAACAGTTCTCAGTGATAGTTGCAATCTAGAGAGATAAATGCAATCTACATATATTAGACTATATTGTCGGAGTAAAATTACAGAGCTAAAGACAAAACTGTAGTCAGAGTTTTTACTTTGTTTCTTTTAGTACGGTCTGCTTAATGCTATGCTGTACTTGTACCAAAACAGAACACCTGGGACAATAGGATTATTGGGCTGGGATTAAGTCATTCCATATTTCTATTCAGTTATGCTTGCACGATTCAGTTTTGAATTATGGAAGCATTGCTGGATTCAGGATGGCCACATAGCAACCCTTTGATGCATGTATGAATCATATTCTAATGTAGCAGTTCCACAATCTTTTAAACATATAAAAGCTTGGGGCATGAAATGGTAAAAGAGCTCTTACGGACTCTTTGGAGGAATCAAACAGCCACCAATACTGGACGTATCTGAAGATTTTTTTTCCCTCATTATCTGTCTTCGCAGGTGAGTGTGGCATCTTGTGATGGGAAGTGCCCGTCGGCTACCATCTATAACATCAACGTGGAAAGCCACCTGAGGTTCTGCAAGTGCTGCCGGGAAAACGGAGTGCGGAACATCACCGTGCCTCTGCACTGCTCGGGGAACGGCACAGAAGTCTTGTACACGCTGCAGGAACCTGTAGACTGTACGTGCCAGTGGAGCTGAGCGCGTACATCGGAGGAACCTACACAGCAGTGCCGTGCCAGGCAACATCAGCTCATGGCGCTTACGCAGGCACATGACGGACATACACTATATAACGACAACGTATTCTTAACACTACTGGAATTGGACAACCTAAGAGTTGGTACAAACTGCGTATGGTTTCCATAGAAAAATTCGATTTATAGCTTTATGTTGGAGAATAAAATTACTCTACGTTGTTTAGCTGAAATGCTGTTGTATTTATAACTGCAGTTTTGGTCGAATTTAAATATTCTTATAAAGTAGAAGACTGTGTTGCTGAATTCTTTTTATTTCAGTACCTAGTTCTCTGTTTTTGTTTTGATTTGTAGTTTGCCATGGCTGTTTAAATTGAGGTAGACTTTAATTTCTACTGCGTACTCTGGCCAATGTGATCGGTTAAAATTGGCTGATAGATAACCATAGAATTGTGTGCTTAGAAACAGAACACAGAACTGTAGGCTGTTAATACTTCACCAAATCTTAGGAATGTTACTGCAGACCCTTCTCAGTTTTCCAGGTGAGACCTTACCAAAACACTTCTGTGACTTCTAAAAACACACGTAGCAACAATGTGGTAAGCTTAGGTTAAATACTAGACTACTTTCTAGGTCTTTTTGATTCTGGTTTTATGCTCTTTTATTGTAAATGATACAGCAAGATGACAAAATGTCACATAATCTTCCATTATTAAATAGCACTGGACAGGATTAAAAAGCTTAAATCCAATATCCATTTAGAATGCCACACCTGCTATAATAGTTATTTCAATAATAAGGAACCGGAGAACATAGCGTCAGTCACTACATAGAGGAAGACTTGGAGCTATATTTTTTATACCATTAAAATTATTAATTATATTGTTCTTATTTAACGTTTAGCTCCTTTATTTATAGCTGGGGACTATTTCTTAATATATCTGTACTCTATGAAACCTGAGACCTATCATTGCCATTAAAGCTGCTGCTTTGTCCGTGAAGAGTGATGTAAAATTATCTGAATGTATTCATAACGTTAGAATGCAATGCTGTTCTTTGAAACAACTGTGAATCGTTGACATTTGCAAATATTCTGCTCGGAGATCTTTGCAAACTCCCAAATTCTTCCTGGCACAGAGTATATAATTATTTGAGTTTCTTCCTGAGTCAAAAGAGAATGCCTCAGTGTGATTCTGAATGCCAATGAAGTTCAATGTCAATAAACGGACATTAAAGTTTCATTGAAAAGCCAGTGCTTGGGGCTTAATAAACTAGGGTCGACTTGAGCTGAGTGACTTGCTTTCAGACATTAACGTTTCCATTTAAAAATTATGCTTCCAAGAAATGCTGTGATTATGAAGTGTTTGGATCGCCAGGCTTGCTAAGAAATGGGTGAGTGTTATCTGGAAAGTCCCAATGTCTACTGTATATGAAAAATGATTTAACTTGTTTGTTTTAATATCAGTGTTTTCTTTAGATATAAACATTTCTGTATCTGTGATTATTAGCATAAAGATTGAATTAAATGTCTTTGTTTAAATATATTAAAATTTTACATAAAATGTCATAGATGTCAAGCAGAAGTATGTAATATATGTCATCTACCACTTTGTTTTAAATTTCACTCTCTATTATTAAATAGAGTGAGAAAAGAAATATTCCCCTTGTATTTTATCAATGACAAATAAAATAAGCACATGTCAAAGCTCTATGATGTATTTGGTGCTGTTCTAAACAATAAGAACAGAGGCAAAACAAGACATATATGCTCTTTGTTTCTGTACAACTTAAAGTTTAAAAGGAATTCAGTATTTAACTAGTTACACAGATGAGGAAATCTAGATGGAGACCTAAAACTTACAGGATGTAGTGTTGGCTGTCCTTCAAGTCAGCAGAAATGTAAAGATGAACTTTTTTTTTTTAAAAAATGATTTTTTTGAGCTATCCATTTTTCTTTGCTCTTCTCCCCTTCAGCCCTCTTCCATGTTCCCCATGCTCCTAATTTACTAAAGAGATCTTGCCTTTTACTAATTCCCTTGTAGATTAGATCCATGTATGTCTCTCTTAGGGTCCTCCTTGTTGTCTAGGTTCTCTGGGATTGTGATTTGTAGGCTGGTTTTCTTTGCTTTATGTCTCAAACCCACTTATGTGTGAGTATATGTGATAATTGTCCTTCTGGGTCTGGGTTACCTCACTCAATATGATGTCTTCTAGATCCATCCATTTGCCTGCAAATTTCAAGATGTCATTTTTTTTTCTGCGGTGTAGTACTCCATTGTGTAAATGTACCATATTTTCCTTATTCATTCTTCGGTTGAGAGGCATTTAGGTTGTTTCTGGGGTCTGGCTATGACAAACAATGCTGCTATGAACATAGTTGAGTCCACGTCCTTGTGGCATGATTGAGCATCCTTTGGGTGGGCATATACCCAAAAGTGGTATTAGTGGGTCTTGAGGAAGGTTGTTTCCTAATTTTCTGGAACATCGCCATACTGACATCCAAAGGTGCTGTACCAGCTTGCATTCCCACCAGTAATGCGGGAGTATCCCTTTACCCCATAGCCTCTCCAGCATAAGTTGTCATCAGTGTTTTTGATCTTGACCATTCTTAAGATGGAATCTTAAGATTCCATTCGTAAGATGGAATCTCAGAGTTGTTTTGATTTGCATTTCTCTGATGACTAAGGATGTTGAACATTTCCTTAAGTGTCTTTCAGCCATTTTAGATTCTTCTGTTGAGAGTTCTCTGTTTAGGTCTGTACTCCATTTTTTTTTGATTATTTGTTCTTTTGATTACCGATTTCTTGAGTTCTTTGTATATTTTGGAGATCAGCCCTCCATCTGATGTGGGGATAGTGAAGATCTCTCCCATTCTGTAGGCTGCTGTAGGCTCTTGTTAACCGTCCTTTGCTTTACAGAAGCTTTCCAGTTTCAGAAGGTTCCATTTATTAATTGTTTCTCTCAATGTCTGTGCTGTTGGGGTTATATTTAGGAAGTTATCTCCTGTGCCAATGCTTTCAAGTATACTTCCCACTTTCTCTTCTATGAGGTTCAGTGTGACTGGCTTTATGATGCAATGCTATTATATTTAGTGCAGACAGAGTTGTGAGAATTCCTCTGCAGTTGGTGATTAAATCAGTGGGTGGCTGATGGGAATTTGCTGGGCAGGTAGGGAAAAGATGCAGAATCCAGTTTCCATCCCGCTGGCTGGTCTATGAACCAGCTGAGTGAAGTTGCTAGTAGATACCCATTTCCATTGATCTAGTGGCAAGAAGAGAGATTCCTGTTAGGAGTTGTTAACCAAGAAACTTTACAAAAGGATGAGATTGAAGCTAGTGGGGGCAAGAGTATAGAGAAAGGAAAACAACAGGACCCAGTTATGGTGTGGGAGAATTGTCTGTATTCTGTCAATCATGTTTTAAATAAATGCTGATTGGCCAGACAGGAGATATAGGTGGGAAAACCAGACAGGAAGTGGAAATGATGCAAGGAGAGCAGGAGAATTCTGGGGAGGAGGAAATTGATTCCTCCCACTCCTGCCCAGACTACGGAAGCAGCAGGATGTGAGCTGCCCCACTGAAAAAGGTACTGAGCCACATGGCTAAAATAGATCCCAAAAATGGGTTAATCAAGATGTGAGAGTTAGCCAGTAAGAAGCCTGACCTAACGGGCTAATCAGCACTATAACTTATAGAGATCTCTTGTGTGATTTTTCTCTGGGACTAAAGAGCTGGGGGATCCGGGCAGGACAGAAAACCCACAAACAAGCAGGCCCGGCCTCCTCATGTTACAGAATGGTGCCCAACGTGGGACGCCATTCTGTAACCTGAGCAGGCCCGGCCCTCCATGTTACACAGTTAAGTAAAAAGACCTCTGCTACTTAGAGGCCATATAAAAACAGTAAAGGAAGGAGGCCGGGAGAGAATGATGAGAGCTTCAAGTAAAGCTTGGAATAGTAATGGGGAAGTCACAGAAATCCAGAGAATGCAAGAGACTGGAGTAATCTGTTAAAGGCTTATGGGGAAACCAATGTGTAGAAGCAGAGTTGTTTATTATTATTATTATTATTATTATTATTATTAACCATGTCGAAGAGGCAGAAGAGTGACTGGTAGGTAGAGAATTCTCAGTGTGCCCATTACACCGTTCACACTGCTCACACCTCCCGCTTATCCTTCTACACGTGACGGCACTGGATACTCTTGGACCTTGGTGCTTGCTTTTCTACCTGGCTGCTGAGGAGCTTGGGCAGATATCTCACAGCGCAGTCAACTCTGCTTCCCGGCTACTTGTAGGCCCCGCCCCACAGAAGCATAGCTTGTGAATGACTCAGAGTCCGAGGTGAAGCAATCTGACAAAGAAAGGGAATTCACTTCCTGTCAGATGAACTGACATGTGAGTGACAGGCAGAAAAACAGCAGGTAACCTTGCTTCTCCTATCCCTGCTCTGCTAAGGTGCAGGGCTTCTGTTTGGCATTGGATTACTTCCCTGTTTCCTGGTAGGTGTGGCTTGCTCACTAGCAATGACTTGTGCTTGATTTTATGGAGTCTTCCCTTCAGTATATGCACATACATTTGTACCAGTATTTCCTGATTAGCTAGAGAATATGATAAGATACAATTTTTAGCATTTTAAATTAGTAAGGGTTTTTTGTTTATTTTATTTAGCTATTTCCTATGCCATTTTGAGAAGAATGGGAATCAAATTCTCATGTACTGTTTATCTTTTTTATTTATTTTTTGTTGTTTTGTTGTTGAGCCTTATCTTATGCTTGTCAATTCCTATATTGAACCTGTTTCTCTTCATACACGTTACGCGGTTTGCTTTGGGGCTTTTTACCTTTCTTTCATTCTGTACATCCTACTTTCACTGCTCCCTCCATTTCTGTCTGGCTGTTGGCTGCCTCTCTCCTCTCCAACCTAGATGCCTCCTCCTGCTTATTCTCTCTGCCCACCAGTCCTGCCTGTCCCTCTGCTGTGTAGCTATTGGCTGTTCAGCTTTGGTTAGACCAATTGTGTGCTTTAGGCAGGTATAGCAACACATCTCTACATTGTAAAACAAATGCAACACAAGCCAATGGAACACATCTACACAGTTAAAGTAATTATCCTTAGTGTATCCTCCATCCACCTGGGAATTTAGCAATCTGAGTCCAGTTCATTTGCAAAGCCTGATTTTAGATGGCTTTCGCCTCTCAGAGTTTGTAATCTGGGTACAGACATAAACACACGAAAGGTAAGTGTTTCTACTAGAACAGAACGATGTTCTAGGAAACAGAAGTTCAGATGTTGATGCTCTGTCGCTTTCAGTGAGTGATGCATCTGGGCTCCATGACAGAGAGAAAAGGAAGCTGAAGAGTGAACATGAGGGGCATTGTAGGTCATGGACGGACGGGCTTCTCAGCAAACGCTCTGCACAAAGATCATTTGTTTATTTCACTAATATCCTTCTGATTAACCCCCCCAAACTTGTAGAAACTAAAAGGAGACAAGATCAATGTATTATTATTATTATTATTACTAGGAAGTAACTGCAGTGAGCCAAGACCGAGCCAGGGAGGAAAGATCAGAGAGCCAAGGCTAACCCAAAGAGGAAAGATCACAAATGTTACCTGGGAAATATGATGCTTACTTGCCCCTGGAAGTCATTCAGACTGACACATGGCCCTCCAGGAGCTATAAATACCGTATAGAGTCATTGGAGAGAAATGAATTCCTAAGCAGTTTGACTAGAAACCTTGAATACGGCTGAAATCATGAAGATGAATGAGATAGTCCTGACCAAGTTTGCTTTTAAGCTGCAAGGCCAGAAACTTTCAGAAGTGAAGCCGACTAAAAAAACGGAAAACAAACAAAACTCTCACAGAAACAAAAATAAAACAAAATCGAGGAAGGTCGAAGTCAGGGCAGGTCACTGAGGAAGATGTCGAAATTAAAAAATGCATGTGCAGGCCACTTGCTAAGCATGTTAGAAAAGACTAGGGTTCCATACTGTTAGGTCCCAAACCCCAAATGTCAATGTCGATGACAATATTGTAGATGCCAGACTGGTCTCAGCTCAGGCCGGACTCTGACCCGATAAACTTTACTCAGCGTTCCTAGGAAACCTTGTAAAGTAGGTTTCTGAATGCCGGGGAAAGCCGCTACTTTCCTATTCGCCCGACATGCCCCACCTCTGCAAAGGGTGTCTAGTTCTCTACAAACTCCTACAGATCAAAGCCCCACACCGCTTCCCAGGCTGTTCCAGCTCACTCCCCTTCCTCCTTCTGAAACCCCTTACAGCTGCCAAGACTTCCCCCCGGAATAAACCTTTCTTTACACCCAGGGGGCAGTCTAATTGGGTGGTTGCACCGCGCCTTTGCTAACACATACAGTCACCTGTATCAACTTAACCCCAAGCCAAGGCTGTTTATAGCCATGCGGTCTGGTTCTGTCTCCCGCCTTTCATGAGATGCCAGGTTCTCGCTTGAGCCGTCCTTCATCGCCTCCGCTTCCCTCGCCTGGTAAATTCTGAGCACAATTCTCCACTGCTGTTTGGGGACTGCCTCCCACTCTCCCCCTCTTCAGTTCCGCGTCTCCATGGAGACCTTTCACTCAATCCAACCCCGGGAGACAGCGTGGTGGGCGGGCAAAGCACCAGCACAACCAGGAAATGAGCAGAACTCTGCGAGCCGGAGGAAGGGCGCTAGGTGGCACCTGAATTGTGCTTTGTGATTCCGCGGACCTCCCCTGCGCAGGGTCGAGGTCTGGGCAGGCAGCAGGGCATCGAGGTACCTGCAGGCATCCCAACCCTGCAAGCCCTGCGCTTTCAATAGCTAACCCTAGCTGAGGTTTCCGCTCTTTTCCTTCCTGCGTGCGGGATGCCTGACCGCCTAGGCCAGGTTAAGCCATTTAGAAAACTGTCCTTGAGAACAGCCAGACTCTTTCTTTCCACAGTTAATCAGGGTCTGCACCACAAGGGACGGCAAAGTCTCTCCACTCTACCTTTCTAATCCTTACCAGCACACGTCCTTCACATTCTAATTTACCTGTACACGTGGGGATGGATACTCAGAGAACAGAACGCTCACGTCAGATTGCCAGTAGATCTGTGGTTTTGTGGCAGGGTCTGAACGTTTGACGGTTGGCGATTTCTTTTTAACTGGGCTGTGCTTTCTCTAAGGCAAACACCTGCTTGATAGGAACCGAGGAGGATTTTGTAGGAAGAAACCTGCTTTAGGGTGACCACTTGAATGGATAGAAATATATATATATATATGTAATATATATATATATATTATATATATGTAAAGCACAGACACTCTTTCCTTCCTCCCTCCCTCCCTCCCTTCTTCCCTCCCTCCCTCCTTCTCTCTCTCCCTCCCTCCTTTTCTCCCTCTCTCCTTCCCTCCCTTCTTTCTTACTTTCTTTCTTTTTTTCTTGATTCCTTTTTTGTTTTGAATTTTGTTTCCCCCCTCCTTCCCCTTTTATTTTAAATTGAGACATTCCTTGACACAGGGTATTTATTATTCTATAGCTGATAATTCAGGTGAGGATATTTTTTTAAGTCTGGCATGAGAGCTGGGTTCCTAAAGACTGCCCCACGAGCTTTTAGGCAAAAGTGTTTTAAACGTCAATTGAGTTGAAACTACCCTTGCATATTTTTCTATTTAAATTTCAATTTTTATCAACAGTATTTGCAGTATTTTTCATAATGATGGTGTCATTTTAAGCTGTGAGGGATTACTTCCAATGCAGTGCCCATGCGTGGGCGTTCCAATTGTTTTTCTATTGAGGTTAAATAATTCTGCACAATGAGATGTAATTTTGTGTAATTGTCTGCTAATTCATTTTATTTCTAACACTTTCTTCATATTCAATTAAAACAATTTCTTGAAGCAAATTATTGTCCTACTTGTCGAAAAGTACTGAAGCTTCTAATTTTATTAGATGGTGAGTATTATGTACCACATACTCATTAATACCTTTCCACTCTCCTGGATGAGCAATCAATCTAAATTGAAAAGACAGAATATTGAACTACTCCCCCCACACACACACTGAGTCAAATACTTCAGTTTTGAAGCTAAAAATGCACATCTTTGATTGAGCTGTACACCCTTTACTTTTCAAGTGAAAAATCAATTATTCTACTGATCTGGTTGCACTGTATTCAGATAAGACATCTCTCAGCGAGGCCCTTTGACAGTCATTAACAGTCAAGATGCATCTGACTTGAGTCTGTCACTTTGGAAAATGGAGGATGCATTAAGGGGAAATAATACTATCAAATTCAATTTCTAAGAACACTTTCTTTTGTTAGGTGTTGCAGCTTTATGCATATGTAAATAACACCTGTTTCAATTCCTAACAAATATGAGATTGGCCAGTAGGGAAGGGATTAGAATTTGGGAAAGGGTCTGATAGATGAAGCATTTCAGGTTTGGTTTTTCTATTGTGTTAAACACAGGTCTGTCTCAGTGTCTGTGGGGAGTCACTCCAGCAATGCTGTGGTGGCTCAAGGGTTTGAGACTCAAGTTCCTTATATAAAATGACATGGTATTTGCACATAACCCATGTGTATCCTGTTACATACTTTGAACCAGGTCTAGACTATTTAGGATATCCATACATTACGAACATTACACAATGGTTATTATACTTGATTGCCTAAGGAACAAAGCAACGTTTCCCAAATATTTTAGATCTGAGGTTTGTTGGGTTCACAAATACGGAACCCAGCAGTCTAGAGGGCTGACCCAGTATCAGTCTCTTAAAACTTGAAATCCTTTTTTATTTTTTTGCAATTAAATGAAAGTAAGTCATATTAGATTCTCTAGTTTGTCAATCATTTTCATAATGTATAAGTCAGTCAAAGACTTACAATGACTCAACATCAACCGTTCTGCACCCAGATGTCACACTATGTATTTCCTAGGTGTTGAAAGTAGAATGGTGGTAAGCAAAGGCTTTGGAGGTATAAAAGAGGGAGAGATGGGGAAAGATTGACCAATGGGTACCAAGTTGCAATTAAGTAGGAATAGTCTCTTGTTCTGCCTTACAGGAAAGTGTCCACAGACAAGGGTTATGCACTGCATTCTGAAAAAGGACACAGGATTTTCAATAGTTTCACCCAAGAGAAGTGATAAGTGTTTGAGGCAGACACATTTAACCTGACTATGTAAGGTATACATGTAATGGCATATAGAATACCTCATTGGTATATGTAATTCCCACATCTTTATGTATCAATCAAAATAAATTCAAAGAAAACAATAAGTATCCAGTTATACCCTTGGACTTCTGAAGGATAGAGAGTTACTAGCTGGCATGTTTTTATGGTAGCTCACAAGTTCTAATAAACAATGTAAAATATCTCCGTTTTCCTTCATCCTTATATTGACTATAATCAATGCCAAAGGACTTTCTCTAGAACTCCTAATCAGTAGGGTTGAGGCAGCAGTGAAGTGCCAGCAAGAACTGTTGCATTATCTCCCCCAAACTGGGCGCTGTCTCCAGGCTTTCTTGATGCAGATCACGAAAACCAAAATTACACAGTTATTCCAACTTTTTCTAGAAGGTGAAAGCTTTTGAAGCCAGGAGATTAAGAATAGAATTCATTGCAAGATTATCTAGTCCTCTGAATTAAGAAGAAAGCAGAAGCCTTTAAAAGTGAAAGAAAAATAAATCTAAAGTTAGGTTTCCTTTAGAAAGAAAAACATCTGTGTCTTCTTCTAATGGAGTTATAATTGCACACTAATTTTGCACAAGTAATTCTAGCAGCTACTTTCAAATGGTTTAATTGGTGACAACTCATTTCCTACTTGATTAATAAAAACATTAACATTTTTATTGGCTTGGGAGATATATGAGTAAAATACATGGAAAACCAGGAGGTTCGCACTGTGAAACCTCTAAATATGTTAATGAGGGTAGTTATGTGACGGTTATATTGCTGAGCTGCTCTTTAACATGGTGTGTTTCAGTAGAATCATGTTCACAAGGAAAAACAGTTATTATAAAATGACTGGTGTCAGTAAGTCATAAAAGATAGACCAGCAACACTACAACACCCTTAAGTCCTTCACCTCTTGTAGACATTTAAAAAAGAAAAAAAAATGGAGAAGAAAGTACATTTATATCTTCACTTCCTAGGTCAAAGAATCAAGTAATAATATGGACTGGTCTCAATGATGTGAAGTCAGTAAATGTGAACTATTGTGATAAATGGAACTTTTGTCTACGTTCATTCATTCATTCATTGCTATTTAGTCCCGACTTCATTAATTCAACAATGTTTATGATTTCATATACTAGACATAGCTTCTGTATCTATAGAATATTTCCGCCACCCTCTTTGGTAGGCATCCGAGTCTTGGGCTGATAACCTTTTCCTTATGGCCTTCCCTTGATCAGTCTAGAGTTCACATGGGTGAGATCATCTCATCGATTTCATAACTTACAACGTTATCTATCTCAGTTATTAGCTCACCTTCCTCCTGTGAGATTCAGACATGCATGTTATCTTCCTAATGAGTGGTTAGTCTTTCTCACAGATATTTCAGCATGCCAAGTTGGATGCATGAGATCCCTCATGTCAAACGTGTTCCACTTCCTGTATTTGTCACCTCTTCGACAAATAGAATAACCCAGTGTGGATGCTTGTTCTCTTTCATTCTTTTCTCTCCATACACATAATGTTATGATGCTTTTTTTTTTTTTACTAAAAGATCCGGAGGTTTTGTTTAGCATCATGGAAATGGAGCTTGTGCGTGGCATTTTTCTTCAGTTTTCCTAAAAGTGTGGGTTGTCTCGAAAGCTTTCATTCTGGTCTGTGATTTGCCTCATGGCCCAGCACAAGCACCACAGCCAGTTGGTTCCTTCTTCAAGTCCTTCTACTTTTTTTTTTTTTTTTTTTTTTGCACTCAGGATCACCTCAGTGAAACAGGAAGAGGAATGCAAGCTTTATTGGTGAGCAAGGGTGGGTGAACATGGGTGTGTCAGCATGGGCAGGTGAGCATGGGTGTATCAACATAGGTGTGTCAACATGGGCGGGTGAGCATGGGTGAGTGTCCAGAGTTTAGTTTTTAAAGTATTGACTGCATATTGAAAATATTACTTTGTTGAAGCTTATGTTGATTATTCAAGGGTATTCATTCTCAGGGTCGAATATGGATTTGACTATCAAATCACAATTATAGACATAGATTCTAAATTTGAATCCATTTAGTCTACTTGAACTCTTACATTGTTTAATCTCCACTTTTTCCTCCTAGTGCTTCTAGAGAAAGGTTAATACTTTATATTAACCTTGACTGTATAATAAAGTTATCACAAAATTTTCATAAGAGAAACAATTAATATGAGTACTACTTCCCTATAGTAGTATTAGATCTGAAGAGTAAGATGCCACATTTAATCAGCGCTTTAGTTTCTCATGCAAGGTGGTGCTCTGACCTCTAGGGGGCAGTCTCATCACAGGAGTTTTGGAAAATTCACTTCTAGTCTATCACATGGAAATTTTTGAGTCTTTGTGTAGATCACAATTATTAACCTATCGTGTTATTAATATTTATATTTATACCATTTACTATGTCATGTTTTTGTAGATTATAAAGCACTACTTTTTAGAAACAAGGCATCATAAAGCACATATCCTGAGTGAAGTGGGTGTTTGCGCATCCATATTGAACATACTGTATGTAGTTACTTTATTAAGAACAAAATTTCACCATCTAAAATGCATACACTCTACAGTTGAAATAGGAGGAATCAAAGCCCTGTCTATGCACGTCCGTAGCACACATCCTATATTCACCGGGAATATTTGATATTCTTTGAAAACAACAGAAGCTTCAGCTTCCTGTTTATCCAAAGCAAGAGCACAGTTCCATGTGCCAAATACCAGAGAAAACATTTTCCCAACTGGGTACTAGGCAGCAGGTGCTTTCTCTTCTTGGGACTTAGACAAAGCACCCGTCAATTGCCAAAGACTTGGTTGGAACCCTTCCATTTTCGGAAGGTGCCTTCTCTCTAGCTTCCAGGTGCACTGACAGAAACATTCCCTGCTGTGTAGTGGTGTGACGAATGCTGGAACAAAAGAAAGGTGCAGATAGGTCTGTGTGTTTAATTTTTGGGTCATTTGCTGTGTGTAGTGACCGTAATCTTATATACCGGCATGTGTCCAAGATTAAGGAATCCAGCGCTGTTGTCCTCCCTCAAGGCTGAGAAAACAGCTTTGATTTTTTATCATTCACCCAGAGAGTTGTTTGTCAGTATCAGGACTGAGATAGGCGCTAGAGACGGGAAGACAGGAAATACTGAACGTCAGTGGCGCAGAGCAGTTCCACGTAGTGCGGGCACCGCATCCTAATCACTGTCACACGTGTTTCACCCTGGATAAGCTGGGAGCACAGAGGAGAAGCAAATAATCCAGTCAGTGCCGGAGGTCGGGTGTATCGCTGAAGACTTCAGGAGTGACATGCTAGGTCACGAAGAAAGGGGATGGAAGAAGGATGCTAAGAGCCGAACAGGAGCGAGTGCACAGTCAGAGAAAACTGAAGAGAGCTGAAGAGTGTAAGCATATCTATCCCTATTTGGGAAAACCATTGCGGGTTTCATAAGGACATTGACGTCGGAACCGGCAGGCTAAGAGTTCGGGACCACACACAGGCAGAGCCTAGAAAGATGAGGTAGAACAGACATATAGTGCCTTGGGAAGCATATTTTATTCACTAAATCTTTACTATAGAGAGTCATGGAGTTTTTGAGACCATAGAAACTCCTTGATCTAAAAGCACAAATGTATATACAGAAAATTCTGTCACTAATTTCAGGTCTCTTCTTCAATCTCCGCATGTAGTGTTCAGTGTTGTTTCAGGCAAGTCCTATGAAATAACAAATGCTTATTGCAGGTTTTCAAAGTCATGTTTATACATAGAAAGATCTGAAGTTCTTTCATCCTGGACATTGTGTTGGATAAGTTTTCTAATTGGATTAGCCTATCATTTTCTGGAAATTTGATGTACATCACCAATTTAAACTTTGGCTATGACGGTGGCATTGTGATATGGAGACGAGCAGACTGGGTAGCCTGCTTTGAACCACAGCTTCCTGAGAAGTTAAAATATGGGGAGCCCAGGCTGACCCCAAGCTCGTGATCCTCCTACCCTTCGCTCCTTTGGCAAATCCTACTGGCGTGAGCCAGCGCAACTGGCAAGTGTGGTGCTTATATCGATAAAGAAGTCATCGCGCTTCATTATAGATGCAAGATCAAATAACAGTTTCTGAAACTGGTTATAAGAACCACAAATAATTCTTTAAAAGTTATGTATAGAAAAATGTTAAACAATTTAAAATGTCGTAACTGCCCTTATATGCATGAGCTGATCATTTATTTATCGTTGTGTCCGAGAAGGAGAGAAAACCCAGTGGGGTATGATATGAGAGAAGGAAGATAAGAAGGAAGATATTAACAATTTTACTAGAAGTATGAGCCCACCAAAACCACGAGGCTTATTATTCAGATAAATTGGATGAGGAAAAATATTAAAATACCATCTTTGATTTTTATGATGAAATATAGTGATAACTTATTGAATTTATTGTAATTCATTATATATTGTAATTTATTATAATTTATTGAATGATACATAACCTGCTGATCTCTTATCTATTTCCAAATGTTTTATACCTTCGAAAGTCAGAGAAACCATATAAAGAAAATAGACCTTTCTTTATAATGAATATGAATTCTAAAACCTTAGAAATATCCATCTATCCCAGTGATTCTCAACCTCCCTAAAGCTGCGACCTTTTAATACGGTTCCTCATGGTGTGGTGACCCCAACCATAAAATTACTTCATTGCTACTTCATAAGTGTAATTTTGCTACTGTTGTGAATCGTAATGTAAATATCTGATATGCAGGATATCTGATATGCAACACCTGTGAAAGGGTCGTTCAATCCCCAGAAGGGCCGCGATCCACAGGCTGAGAATGGCTGGTCCACCCAGTGAGTCCTTACATCACATCCCCAGTACAGATCTCTACCAGGGACTTCAATTACAGCATCTCACTCTCTATGCATCTCGTTGGCTGTCTTGGAGGGATGCTAATAGTATCTTGAATTCAGCATCTTCTAAACTGAAATCCGGCGTCTCCCCCGATCTGCTTCCCCCATAGCCTTTCTCATTTCAGTGTGTGATGATCCCATTCATCTGGCTGCTTGGACTAAAAGAAAAAGGTTGAATTTCCCCTGAGTATTGTTTCTCACACAGTCCTCAGCCCTTTGCACCAAAAATCAGATCTCTCCTGTCTTCAGAATACCGCCAGAGCCACACCACTTCTCCCCACTGCCCTAAGCACTGCTCCTTCCAGGTCACTTGTCCATCCCACCTTAGATTAATGGGCTTGCTCCTCGTACTCACCCTTGGCTGACTGTCCCTGCAACTAATGATTAAATCTCAGGAACCGTCATGCCTTGAGGTGTTATTGACTCAGAAGCTGTGCATTTCTGGCTTTACACAGTATGGCTTTCTGTGAGTCTCTGCCTTCCTATTGCATCCTCCTGCATTTGCTCTGACTTTCCTTCATCCCCAAACGCCGTAGGGAATCTTCAGTTTTAAGGCTTTGCACACGTATTTCTCTGCCCCCCCCATTATTGATTCTCTGTGGATTTCACATCATGCATCCCAATTCCACTTCTCTCCCTGTCCCCTGGCTTCTGCCCTCTGCCCATGCAACCTCCCACCAAAACTAAAACAAAGTTTAAAAGAAAAGTCAAAACCAAAAATCCAGCAAGCAAGCAAGCAAATAAGTAA
Organism: Myodes glareolus; assembly: GCF_982192425.1. Classification (NCBI taxonomy): domain Eukaryota; kingdom Metazoa; phylum Chordata; class Mammalia; order Rodentia; family Cricetidae; genus Myodes; species Myodes glareolus. The sequence continues at coordinate 23,799,382 of NC_142051.1, forward strand.
ATAAAATTGTGGAGGCTGTAGCGTGACCCACTGAGCCACACACAGTTTGCCCATTAGTCCATTAATCTTCACTTGCAAATGTTCGTTGCTATGAGTCATTGGTCTGATTCCAGGCCTCTGGCTCTGATACATTATCCATAACGGGCACTCTCTGGGGCTCCTCTTGGACACTCTGTTGTCCTGTGTCATGGAGATACTGCTATTTTGGCTGTGTAGCTTCGATCCCTTCACATGCTCCAACAGTTTATAGATGAGGTGGGTGTTGGGGTGGGCTGAATCATGGCCTGGTTCTGGGTAGCTGAGCTCCTCAGACTGCCACCTTTCCCTTAAGGTTGCTACCTGGGCGAGCTCTCCAGCACTGTCTTGGCTAACAGCCTGCAGCCAGGGGCGGGGCTCTTCTCCTGCTCTCAGGTCCCCATATCTGGTCCACTCACACACCACCAGGGCCAGTTCTACTATTTTGTCTAGTCCAGGTGCAGGGCCCCCTCTTCTGATTGCTGTAGTGGGCACACGCTAGGGAGCAAATTCAGCTCTCCTGCTCTCACACCCTCAGGGCTGGCTCACCTGCATCCCGACAACAGGGTTAGCTCCAGTGTGCTTCCCAGATGGGGTGCAGAACCCACGTTTTGGTGTGCTGCAGCCCGTGAAGGGCAGGACTAGTTTCCCCCCTTTTGTGACCATGGGACCAGCTCTCTTGCGTGCCACAGAAGGCAATGGGTGAACAGGGGGAGGCATCTTTCTTTTATACATGTCAGCACCTGGCGGGTGAGGTGGGGTGGGGTCAGTTCTCCTGCTTGCATGCCTTCAGAGTCTACTCGCTTGCAGTTTCCAGCTCATGTGTGCTGCCCTGACGAGTTGCATGACTGTGGTGAGGGATGGGACCATCTTTTCCAAGTGCTGTGTGGGAGGGAGTGTGGTGCGTGGGTGGGGGATGGGGTTGTGGAGGGCAGCTCTTCCCTGAGAGAAGGGGGCCTCTCATGCTGCTGAAGTATCCAGGGAGGGGCAGGGCCATCAAGGGAAAGGCTGGTTCAGCACCACACGTGAGGATCCCTTGTCCCCTGTGCTAATACCATCACAGACTCCAGCTGCATCAGGACCACAGATAGAGGCATAACCCTCAGCAGTAGTTTGGGACCTGGACATCACTATGATGTAAGTAAAAGAGTCAGAGACACTGCACTATTAGGGGTTCCACAAGAACAGCATCACAGCCTTTAGACTTTCATTCATGCCTTGGAAAAAACCTTTATCTTGTCCCATGCTGGTACCATTTACCTTTAAGCTTCTACTCAAACATCTCTTCTCTTTTTAGATCCTACTAAGGGTACATCCTTCAGTATACCCCCATTTCCCTTCATTTATTCATTGTATATCACTTTCTTTTTTATCTCTTCCTCGTATTTGTCACAATCTACAAATAATATTTCCCTTAAATTTTTAGCTATCATTTATGAGTAAATTAACCGTAATTCAGAAAACACAAAGAAGTTATTGTCACAAACATTTTATATGGTTAATACACATTGTGTTAATGAAATAGATGCTATTATCTTCTCTATTTTGTAAATATAGAAATTAAGGTATACTCAGGTTGAGACTTTGCTGAGAGTTACTCAAACAATGAGACTAAGATTAAAACCTAGGCAAGACATTTTTACTTTGAAAAACCATGGAGCATTTTCAACGAAAACATCCAATTTTCTCCAAGCTCCAATAGCATCACACAGACATAGAAGAACCTCCCACACCAATATAAGAGACCTCAAAGCCCACCCTTAAGTGACACACTTCCTCTAACAGACCACACCCACTCCAACAAAGCCACACCTCCTAATAGTGCCACTCCCTGTGAGCTTATTGGGGGCCAATGCATTCAAACTACCACACACCTTTGGCCAAGTTCCTAGGTACTTCTCTTCCCTCTAGAACGGGAATGACAGGACTTAAGAACATTGTGAAGTGAATGGAATTAATGTTGACATTGATTGAAACAGGTAAGCCCTGTGAGGGTGCTTCTTATTTTTATTTCTCAAGCAGACAGGAGTGGAAACCTTGGGGATCAATGGACATGCCAGGTGGGAAGTAATGACATCAGAGCATCTGTGGGTCTCCACTGATATCACTGATTATAGTCAGGTTTTTTAGAGGGTGAGCAAGCTATGGAAGAACTCATGCTTGGGCTTCATTTTTTGCCACCTTTGCGTAGAATTACTATTCTGGTAGACCAGGTGTCCCTCAGATTCATTCTACATTGCCTCTAATTAAAATTCTTTCAGTTTAGCCTAGCTCCATTTACCTCAGATTGAAAAAACCCATAAAATCCTTGATGTTTTCACCTGTCTTTATATAGATACATGAGAATAGATATCATAGCCAGGAGAGACAGAAATCAATGAGAAGTTCCCTAATGCCTATTATTTTCAAGATATGTCATGTGAGTTGCCAGGCGTTTTGAAGAAGACACAGAACTTTATTTCTGTTTGGTGTTGTTTTCAGTTTGTCTGTTCCTTTCCAGGGATAAGTAGGACTGTGGAATGTCCCATGCTCATCCACCATAGGCAGGGACACTCATTTCATATACTTTTGCCTCTGACTATGCCTACCTGTGTTTACTTTTATAAAATGTCTTTAGCATTCGGAACATGTAGACATTGGGTCCTACATGTAGGAGGATCGTCTGTCTATGTGTTACTTTCATTGGTTAATAAAGAAACTGCCTTGGCTTTTGATAGGACAGCAGCTTAGATAGGCGGAGTAGACAGAGCAAAATGCTGGGAGAAAGAAGCAGAGTCAGGCAGACACCATGATTCTCTGACCCCAGAAGGATGTAAGTTAGGATCTTTCCCCATAAGCCACCATCTCGTGGTGCTATACAGATTATTAGAAAAGGGCTAGATCAATATGTAAGAGTTAGCCAATAAGAGACTACAGATAATGGGCCAGGCAGTGTTTAAATGAATACAGTTTCCATGTAATTATTTCAGGTAAAGCTAGCTGGGAGCTGGGCGGGACAAAAAGCAGCCCGCTGCTCCTTCTACACCAAAGACTATACTGGTTACTCCTTTCCCATCCCCGGGTCCTTTAGTCCCTGATAAAGATACATTTGGAAGCTTTCTCAGAGTATTGTCTTCCAATCCAAATGGATTAGTTGCTTCTGGATGTAAGATGTGAACATAACTATAGTTCTCAGGAGGCCTCTGTAACTGAAGAGGGTTGTATGGAATTCAAAGAGGAAACCTACCAATGTGCAAGTGATGACAGAATAAAATATAATTGGCGAGGAGAAAGTCTGGCAAATGCACCTTGAAACCCAGTAGGTACCATCTGGAGCCTGTTATGGGAAGTTTACTGAATACTTACTTCCTCATTACCACCCGGGAAGGAGAAGGCAGGAAGGTTCCGAGTTACAGCTGAATGAATGAATGGAGAGAGTGCATCGATTTCATGTCTGAGAATGCTAATTGCAGACTGTGTGGAATTTCCACACAGTATGGGCCCTGGGTAAAGTGGCAGAAGAGCATTAGTGGCTATTTAGCAACTTAGAGTAAATTCCGTTGTTCCAAACCAGATGTTACAATGAGAACTGGAATAGAAAGACTGCTCTCTAGAGGAAGAAGATGCGTTCCAAAGTGTGTGTTTTCGAAGAAGGTATCTGCTAAATAAGAAAGACAGGCTTAAGGAACCATCAGGTGACATATCCCATGTATCCATAAATAGAATCGAAATAAAACTTGGCCTGAAGGAAAATAATAGGCACAGAAATCATTTCAAGATTCAAATCTGTTCTAAATAGCAAGGCAGAGAATTAAAGTACAGCAGCTCTTTAGCGGAGGTCAGGGACAGTGTGAGAGATGAATAAATTCTTCCTTGAGACTGTTGCTAGGGCCATGTTTCTAGAAAAAAAAAATGTCATGCTTGTTCAATCCCCCTTGCCTTCAGGTCAGTCTGACCTTGCTGGCACACAGAGCTTCTGGTGGACAGCTGCTGCAGAAGTGATACCTCCAAGCCCACAACTATGTGTGTCTCATGCACATCCCATGTTTTAGCTACCTTGATTGCCTGCCACGTGTTGTGCACTGCTGTGAGCATGCTTGTGATTTAATTTTATTTAATTATTACCTTGACTCTGTAATGTAGATACTACCCCTGCATTTAGGGCGGGGAAACCCAGAACACAGAGAAACTGAAGAGCTGAAGGAATTTGGGGCGCCTGCCATTTGATGCCCACTTTGTGTTTTATGTATTGCTCATGTTTTTGTGTTTACCTGAAATTCCCTTGCCACTACCCCTACTCCGTCACGTGTAGTCTTTCTGGGAAGCTTGTTGTTTCTTACAAGATTCAGACAAAATGTGTTTTCCTCTGGGAAACCTTTGCGGAGAATAAGCCTGATCATTTTTATCTATGCTCCGAACCAGAAGCTTAGCATACCTCTAGCTCAGCTCTTGTATTTTGGATTCTAGTTAGTGATCTCTTTTTCTGAGATTTGGAACCTTCTGAAATCAGGAATTGGGGCTTTATTTACTTTATTTGAGCACATATATCAGAAATACTTGCTTAATATTTTTGAAGATTAAAAAGTTACAGATTCTTTCTTATTCAGAATACTATTTTGGAACAAAAAATGAAAATGGATTATGTACATTGCACACAAAATCTCTGAGACTATCTTATTTCTCTTATCTTTATAAAAATTAAAGTGCAACGCATGGACAGTTGTTATCATCACAAATTCTAGAATCAGTGAGATAAAGGGCACAGAAATAATCTTGAGTCTTAAAAAATGCTCATCATGGGGAGCCATCAAGTTGAGGCAGGGCCAAGTCCCCCTCTGAGGAGTTTACGGAGAATGGGAGGAGGTGGAGGGAGCGAGAGGGGGGGAGGAAGGGGGAAATGTGGTTGGTATGTAGAATGAATAAAAAAAATTTTAAATTAAAAAAAAAAACAGGCTGAGCAAGCCAGGGGAAGCAAGCCAGTAAGCAGCTCCCCTCCATGGACTATACATCAACTCCTGCCTCCAGCACCCTGCCCTGTTCAAGTTCCTGTCTGTACTTCCTTCAATCATGACCAGCAATATGGACGTGTAAGCCAAATAAACTCTCCCCTTCCCAAAATGCTCGTCATAAATGTCTCTTTTTAATCTTTCAGATCCCAACTGTCTTCAGGTTGTTAGTCCCTATGAAAGTCGTAGTAACTATTTTATCTTTTGTTCAAATGCCCAGAGCTGGACAATTCCATGCCGCATTTATCACAACTGTTTTTTATAAGACAAGATAATGAGGGCTGATATTTAACATAAAAAACAGAACATAGTCTGTTCCTATATCAGTGGAACTAAGTTAAAGAATACTTATTATGTGCTTATAGGAACAATATTTCTTTTATGATTTGCATCAACTTTCTTTGAGACTTGGTTTCACTGTATAGCCCAGGTGGGTCTTGAATACACAGGGATCCCCCTGCCTCACCAGCTTAATATTACAGGTGTATGCCATTATGCCCAACCACCCAAACGTTTCCTTGATTTTGATTTGTGTAGGGTCAAATGAGTCAAATGAGTAGTTTCTACACATGTAACTGCAGTCCTGTTCAATATTTTTCTTTCACAGTAATTTTAATATCTCACTTGAGAGCAGGAGTTTCCACTGTTCCGGTGTGCAGGTGGAGCCACCCCAAAACAAGATTGAAGAAAGAATTTTTTTATCTGTCCATTAACAAAACAGTTTTTTAACAAAAAACAAAATTAACAAAAAACAGCTTTTCAGGGATTTGACCTAAGAGTGAGGAAGGTAACTGATTTTAAGTGGTAATATGAAAACTAAATTGTGTTCTTGAGTCCTGGACCTCTTTTTAGCATCTTACACAATTATACAGCTGCACTTTATAAAATCTAAGGCTGTACTCACTTGCCATGCTACAGTTTGTCCATAGAGAATTGGTACGCAGGTTTTATTTATTTGAAATTTGTATTTGTTGCTATGTAGCAGTTTTTACATACCAAGTAATTGCATTTGAAATTCATATTGATTTATTATCTTTTTTAACTCACTTGAATTTTTGCAAATACTAATTTTGAGGACTTGAGGTGCATGAAGTTTATATAAAGTCATCTTTGCGTCATTGTACAAATGAATGGTAAACAATAATGCCTAGTCAAATCTCAAAAAAAACCTAGAAACGTAAGTCTGAAAATACAGTTTCTTTATCATTTTCACTTAAGATTCTTCGTTTGCATGTGCCATGTTGCCGCCACTTGTCAATCTCCTTAAAATCATGACCTTTCCATTTCTGCCTAATTACTCTTCCATGATACAACACAATTTAGTGTCACGAAACCTCATTATTTTCATTGTATTTTAGTATATTTATTGTCTGCTCATTAATGCTACATTGCATTGTATATATTATATATAATGTGTGTGTGTGTGTGTGTGTGTGTGTGTGTGCGCGCGCGCATGTGTATGTGTGTGCAAACATGCCTGCTACAGCATGCTGGTAAATGTCAAATGCAACTTTTCTTGTGGCAGTTCTGAGGCTAAAGCTCAGGTCAACAAGACTGATGACAAGCACATTTATCCCCTGGGGCATCTTGCTAGCCCCCTCACAACATTTTTTAGATATTATTTTTGCTTACAGTTTTAATGCTCCTTTAATATCAGGGTTCTCTATTTCCTTTATCTATATTATAAATTATCTTGAATAGCAAATATCAAAATACTTAATTCTTGATTATGTAAACATCAATAGGGGATATGAATTGGCAAAATAAGTATCTTAGATGGTGATCTAGGATATGGCGTTTTCCTAGGCAATTCTGATTTTTTATTACTGATTATTTGGAGATTTCACATAATGCATTTCTCAGTCTTCCCAGGTGCACCCCCAACTTGTAATCTTCTCCAGAATAAAATAAGAGAAAGGAAAAAGAAGGAAAAAAAACCATTAAGTCCAATTTGTGTTGCCCATATACTCACTGGAGCATGGTCAAACACCCAGTGGTCAGCCCTGATAATTCTGATTATTTAAAAGATAGATGGAATTTCCAAAATGGTGGAAAAGCACATTACATTTTCTAGCAATGTTGCTTCTTTCTTCTTGGGTGAATATTGAATGCAGAGGCGATCTTTTTTTTTTTTTTTTGTCTGGACTTTAGACATCTGCCCTTTTACCTCAGTGGTTCTCAACCTTCCTAATGATGCAACACTTTGACAGAGTTCCTTATGCTATGGTGACCCCGATCCATAAATTTATTTTTGTAGCTACTTCATAACTGTCGTTTTGCTAATGCTGTGAGTTGTAATGCCAGTATCTATGTTTTTCAAGGTCTTAGATGACCCTTGTGAAAAGGTCATTCGATGGCAAAGAGGTCATGACCCACAGGTTGAGAATAACTGCTTTAGGCTTGCTCATACTTTCATAAAACTTTAAACTATTTCTCATCCTTTGAGGATCAGATTTATTACTTTGTATTTTCTCCTGTGTAATTTAGCTGTCACATCGAAATGAGATGTTTGCCATGGCATTTAACATAGCTACCATTTATAGTAATCAATTAGAACATTTCAGGAACCGATATTGAATATATAAAAAAATACTTTTCAATTTGGATATAAGGATAGACTGATTAATCAACTACATCATCTTTTCCTTGCCATGCATTTAATTTTCTTTAACAAGATAAAAGAAGGAAACCCTAACTAGGAAACATTCAAGAGTAATTTGTTATTAGTGTGTTATGTGTCTGGCGTGTCAGTGAATATCTTAACGGGAGAGCGATTATTCTTCAGACATTAGAAGCCACTGATGGAAATTTTCAGCATTATGAAATCACACACATACACTGAGCTTCTGCTTTTACGGTATGTTATTAGGGGCGCTTGGAGGAATTAAACTTGATTTGTTCGTGCTGAAACCAAGACTGCTGCATTCTGACATCAGACGGGGTCGAAACTAAATATGTCTGAACTTGATTTGCTCATGTAAGCTGTGGAGTCTTTCTTTGGAGAACTCCCAGTAGCTGATTCCTTTAATTGATAGGTCCAGACAGACATGCAAGAAACAGCCCAATTCTCCATCCTGGTTCTGGCCATCTTCCACATCGTTTCTATTGGGGTTGAAAATGGTTTTGATAACAGTGCGTCAAACACACAAGAAATACAGACAGAAACGAAAGTTGTAAGCACATTTCCTATTTCAATATTCAAATGCTCCTTTGGTTCCGTAAGAATAATTTATTAGACTATTCTCAGTTTTAGGTTGTGGACATTGACTCTGGTTTTTTTTCTGTTTCTCTGCTTCAGATTTCCATAGCCTTTGTACTCTTGTGGGAGTGTTGCCAGACAATAGAGCTGCTAACTGCCTGCTGCCTGCCAGATTTTCCAATTGTGTTTTAATTTCTCCATTGTTCCATTAAACAGAGAATGAAACAGTGCTTTTCCAGCTCAAGTAAGCCTCCCAGCAGCAGATGGCGGCTCACACTGCGGAAGCCACAGGAAATAGAAGATGATAAAAAAAAAAACAACACAGAGAATATATGCATTATGTGATTTAAAAAAATTTTTATGAAAGAAGGGTGACATTTTATTTAAATTTCTATTATTTTTCTTGACGATTAACTTTGTCACAGTTTGATATGTGCTTAGGTTATGTACTAATAATTACATATTTTTGAGGTTGCCTTTGCACAAAACCAAGATGCAGTGTACTCCCCACACTTTAGGAGGTTGGGAACGTTTGGATACAACACTACTGAACCTTTAGTTCAAAGTTTTTTTTAAAAAATTTTTTAAAGAAGAAAGCAAACTATCTTTTTTTTTTTAAATTATACATACCCAATTAAAGTTCCCATTCCCTCCCCTCCTCTCTTTCCTTCTACTTACCCCACTCCCCACCCCCACCCCCATCCATTCCTCAGAGAGAGTAAGGCACATTGCTTTGGGGAAGGTCCAAGGCCCTCCCTACTATATCTAGGCTGAGCAAGGTATACATCCAAAGAGAATGGGTTCTCAAAAAGCCAGAACAAGCAATAGGGATACATCCTGGTGCCAATTCCAGTGGTCCCTCAGTCTGTCCCTGTCAACCACATTCAGAGGGACTAGTTTGGTTCGATGCTTGTTCCTTCCCACTCCAGCTGGAGCTGGTGAGCTGTTTCAGTGGGTGAACCCATCCATGTCTTGACCACTTTGCTCTTATTCTCACTTCCCCCACTCTTCAATTGGTTCAAAGTTTAAAATGACTTTTGATAAAGATTTTCTCTTTCGACTTTTAACTTCTCATGTCTGCTAGGCAGAGCAGGTTTACAAGAGACTTGATTATAAAAGGGATCCCAGGTCCAAGGAGAGATCCCCAGATTGTTCTCTGGACAGAAGAGAGGGTGCCTGAAACGGCCTTGGCCTATAACCATACTGATGAATATTTTGCTTATCACCATAGAACCTTCATCTGGCGATGGATGGAGATAGAGACAGAGACCCACATTGGAACACTGGACTTAACTCCCTAGGTCCAAACGAGAAGCAGAAGGAAAGAGAATGTGAGCAAAGAAGGCAAGACCAGAGGGAACCTTCATCCGACGAAGGATGGTGATACAGACGGAGACCCACATTGGAGCACCCGACTGAGCCCCCCAAGGTCCAAATGAGGAGCAGAAGGAGGAAGAACATGAAAAAGGAAATCAGGACCACGAGGGGTGCGATCACCCACTGATACAAGGGGACTGATCTAATGAGAGTTCACCAAGGCCAGTTGGACTGCGACTGAACGAGCACGTGATCCAACCAGATTCTCTGAATGTGGCTGGTCCGGAGTCTTTCTGAAAAGCCATTGACAATGACACTGGGACTTGTTTCTTCTGCATATACGGGATTTTTGGGATCCAGTCTGTTTGGATACTCACCTTCCTGGACCTGGAGGGAGGGGGGAGGAACTTGAACTTCCCACAGGGCAGGAAACCCTGACTGCTCTTAGGGATGGAGAGGGAGGAGGAGAGGGAGTGGGGGGTGTTGGGAAGAGGGGCGGAAATGGAAACTTTTATAATTTAATAAACTTTGCAAAAAAAAGAATAAAGAAGTTAGAAAACAAAACAAAACAAAAGAAAAAAAGAAATGTTTTTGTTACCCTCCGAGTTTACAGAAAATTAGCACAAATGATGAGTGTGTTTCAGGGCTGTCTGAAAGTAGGTCGTTCATGCTACAAAAGTTTGATTTTTATTATTTGTGTTCTAAATGATGTGGCCCCACGTGAAGTTGACTTTATGAGACATAGTAGAAACTGAAGATAGAAACTGTTAGCAGGCTTACAGCACTTCTTCTGGATGAAGACAATAGTTTAATAGACAAGAGTTCCTGTGAAGGTTTGATGAATGAAAATAGCTTGCCATCCACTAAAATATATGACAATATGGAAAAGTAATAGTACTAAGTTTCTTAGACTGCAATATCAGCATTGCATGTGTGAATGTGCTCACGAAAGCCATGCCAATGCATTTAAATAAGCAGAAGTTAGAACAAACTCAAGATGCCTCTATTGGACTAAATCAGAACGGCTGATAGCAGCACACAGCAGCATTGTCAGTGTAGAGAAGTAATAACTCAAGGCATTTCCTTGTTCATGCAGATAATATGAAGTTTTAATTTAAGTGAACTTTCTCTATGCAGAAAATACCATTTAACCATTTGTTCTTAGGCACAAAAAGTTATATCTACAATAGACAATTTTTAAAAAAAAGGCAAAGCACGAATAACGTTTCTTTCTACAGGTGGTAGGAGAAAATAGTTCTCCAAATGTTTCTGAGATAAATGTTTGAAGAAGTGGCTTTTCATTAACCGGAGGAGCATTCACATCTAATAGCCTTCCTCCAGGGATGGACTTTTAATTAGTGCTATGACTAAGAGAAGCTAAAAAGGAGCGGTCTTAATTGTCATCGTGGTCAGCCCTGGTAAATTTAGTTTAGAGTTAATTAAAATCTACAGGATTAAAAGCAAGGGAATAACTATGTTTAGAGCCAAAATTTTGTTAAAAATGAATGACTCAGACGTGTGTGCCGACAGCGGGAGAAGGAACATTGGCTTGCATAGAGAACATCTGAGTAATATTTCCCACCTCGGTCCCTTAGAAAATCCTGGGCACAACCGTTAAGCTCTCACTTGGAAATAAAGGAGACTTATTCTTACCTAGATAAGGAAACCTTATTAAAATAAAATGCAAAACTACTTGAGAAAATGCAAAGTACTCAAAGCCCAAGGCACTATTATGATGAAATACCCAATGCCTTCTGAATGCTTTGGTTATGTATGCCTATTAATAATTTTTGAAAGAAGATGTCCTGGAATGTGAAAAATGGAAGATGCTGTCTTTTAATTGCATTATTTGGATCCAATTAACCTTTTCCAATATTATAAATATCATTTACATATACACCTGCTCCAAACATATAGAATCAAGCAAAATGTCTTGTAGTGATATTTTGTTTATGTTTTAACAAATAATGCTTGTCTGAAGATCAGAGTGTAGAGCTAAGCCACTAGAGGCCAGGGAGTGGTGGCACACACCTTTAATCCCAGGAAGCGAAAGGCAGAGGCAGAGGGATCTCTGTTAGTTCAAGGTCACTCTGGGCTACACTAAATTGAATCTGTCTAAAAGAGAAACAGAAAGGTGATCCCTGAATTTAGGATCCCATGGCTTTAATCCCAGCACTGGGGAGGTGGAGACAGGAGTGATATGACTGGGTGGAGAGAGGAACATAAGGCAGGGGGTTGGCAGGAGCTCAGTGCAGTCTGAGGTTTTGTGGAGACAGCTGCAATTTGAGGTTCGGCGGAGACAGTTGCCATGTGGGGATCACTCCTGCAGTCTGAGGAGGCAATCTGAGGGCAAGATCACACTTTTGATCTGAGCATTGGTAGAGGAAAAGGGCTCTCTAGAGACTGGCTGCACTTCTCTGATCCTTCAGCTTTCTCCCCCTAATATCTGACTCCGGGTTTTATTTACTAATAGCAATCAGAATTTGTGTTATAATATCTCTTTCATTGTGGGACTCCCGGTTCTAATAAAGTTTGTTTGAGTGTCCTTGTTTGCTTAGCTGTGAGAGTTGATTTCAGTGTAGAACTTAACATGTCTGGGAAAGCGGAGGACTTACAAATGCAACGATAGTCACATCAATTGTGGAAAATAAGATAGTTTGAATAATTATTACATGTCGGCACGGAATTGTGCATTTAAGTAGCTGTGCTGAACAGGTGCAGATTTCCCAAGTGTAGGTAAGGCTTGGAGTGGCTCAGAACTCATTAAATGTGTAATTTTAATCTAGTTACCTGACTCTAAGAGCGGGTGTGAAGCTTTTGTTTTCATCTGCCTCATTTTGCAGTCTGTCTTTTGTCTTCTACAGAATATTAATAATTTTGTCTTTTTATATATTTCTTTCTTTGTGATATATTTAGAAACAGAAAGGGTATTAATAAATAAACAAATGGAACTAAAATATATTATGGAAATATGAAATAATTTTCAGTTAAGAAAGTGCATCATAGAAATTAGTATATAAGACACTAAAAATGGGTGAACAGGTTTAAATATACCAACAAGCTGAATTCTAATAGGCTTAAACCAGTGTCTTCATAGAGACAAACGATTTCATATAAAAATAGACTTTTAGTGGCATAATTATTCCACTGAAAACTTTACATTAGATTTATTCCTGTTGAGAAATGACCTATGTTATATGGAAACATAAGGCAGAAATATTGATGTCCCACCAACTTAACAGGCATACTTCCGGTCTCTGGGTAAAGGAATGGGAGCTCTGGGAAGAGGAAAAGGAATCCTCTTTCTTCCCTTCTGATTTGATCCAGTGCATAAACTAAGTTAGAAAACACAAAGTTAATAACTTTCTTAGAATTCTTCTATGAAAAATTAAAAATAAAAGCCCATAGTTTTGACGCTCTTTTTTTTTTCTTGGAAGAGGCTTTAGGTAAAATCGGTTGCACCAGATCACATGGTGCTGGCATCTGCTAGGAAACTCTCGGTGTCCTGTGCTTTCTAAATCATACTTTAGGAACAAAATCTCCATGTGAACACAGGTGATGTAGTTAGGGACTTTTATTTTCTTCAGTTAACACTCCTTTTTTGAGCACCGACATGCACGCTGGAGAGAGGAAGTGGACAGGTCCCGGTGAAGAACATTACTCCTCTCCTGCAGGCAGACTTCTGGTGGTCTTTATTCCATTCGTTTGATCCTTCATTTTATAACAGCAGATTCAGAATTTATTACACTCCTTCATTATAAGGTTTCTCTCCAATTAATCCTTTTCTGTTTATTTTCATGCCTTTGGATTTTCCTTTTCCTTTTCCTCCATGTTCCCTTCCTCTTCCTTCTCAACCTCCTTCTTTTTAATTGTGTGTGTATGTGTGTGTGTGTGTGTGTGTGTGTGTGTGTGTGTGTGTGATTTCAGAGCAGCCCACTTGGTATTGGATAACCATTGGTTAAGCAATTTGTAGGCTTCTGTGGGGAAGACTATGTTTCTCTTACCTCAGTGTTCCTCATTTACCTGCAGTTCTTGGCGTAGGGTTGGAGTCTCATGAGAAGAGGAAAAAATTGTATGAACCAAACATTATTTAATTTTTTAATTAAAGAGGTAAGTCAGTGTAGGTTGGTGCTAAGTGAGGCAGAGCACATGATGGTTAATTTGGTTGTCAACTTGACACTTGTCAACTTGACACTTGTCAACTTGACACTTGCCGACTTGGAAAGAAGAAACTCTCAATTGCGGAATTGTCCCTATTGTAGTCACCTATACCATCTCCGTGGGACATTTTCTTGGTTGTTCAATGATGTAGGAGGGCCCTACCCATTGTGGACGATATCATCTGTAGGCCAGTGGATCTGGATTTATAGCTCAGTGGTAGCCTAGAAGCAGGCCATCAGATAGGATTCCTTTGAAGCTTCTGCTTCTAGTTCCTGCTTTGGGTTACAGACTCAGCTTCCCTTAATAATAAATTGCAACTTGTCACCCAAATAAACCCTTTCTTCCCAAAGTTGGTTTGAGATCGTATTTTTGTCATAACAGAAAAGTAACTAGTAATTAGGACAGTAACTCAGTTGGTAGAGTGCTTGTCTACTGTGCATGAAGTCCCAGGTTCTAACCCCAGGACTGCATAACTAGACATGCTGGCATATATCTGCCACTCCAGTCCTGGAAGGATTGAGGCAGAAAATTCAGAAGCTCAAGGCCATCTTCTACTATTCCACTACCTAGGGAATCTGAGACTAGCCTGATCTACACTCACAGTTTTCATGAAAATTAAAAAAACCCCAACGAAAGAAAAACGTTTTGGTTGATATTCCAATGGAAGTGAAAGGTTTTACCCGACTTTCAAAAATTCAAGACAAACAGGAAGTACGAATTGTGTGTTATGGAGCAGTGACCACTGGGTTGAAACCTCTGCGTGAGCGCAGGCTAGCCCAGAGACAACAGAGGCTAAGATGGTGTGGTTGCAGGCTAACTCAGAGAAAACAAAACCTAAGCTGGTGTGAGTGCAGGCTAACCCAGGGACAACAGGCACTAAGCTTGGTAATGCACAGGGGCTTCTGCAATCCTGTCCTATAGAGTCAGCTGCAAATAACCTACAACAACCTGGTAAGTTGAAGCAATAGAAGAAAACTGATTAACCCAAGGTGCCAAGCAGTAAACAAGGGCCAGGTATTAGAAGAACAGTACTTAGCTAAAAGGTCACTGAGAGTCTAGACAATTTTCCTTTCTGTACTTCTGCTTCTTCCTGCTCATCTGTGTAAACTATTTAGTTTTTTATTAGCTTTCCTGAAGACCAGATTTCTCTGCTACAGTTCTCTTCCAAATGCTAAGTAGAAGATTGCCGTCCTCAGCTTCCAGGCATTGATGGCATATGATAAGCCTCAGGGACATTTCCTACCTAAATCTCTGAGGAGTGGACTATATTACTCTAGACTGAAGTAGATACCCAATCTTCATCTAATCGGACAGGAAATGGAATTGGTCTCTATCTCATAATGCTTAAGGGAACTGTAGTTTAAGCAGAGAAGAAAGGCAAAAAATAAGATCTTTTGGAAAGGATATTATTATGTATGCATTTAGACCAAAATGCAGAATGGCCTTTGGGACAGAGTTCAATCACTCAACAAATTCATTATGCAATGTTGGAAGAGGTCATTTCCTAACCGTGTGTTCTTGTCTTCGTGGTGGCTGTGTTCTGGCAGAGCTGCAAATTTGGGGGAAGATGCTGACTATAGCAACAGCTCAAGAAAGATAAGGGGAGGAGAGGCAACACCTTTAGCTTGATGAGGATCAGATGAGACTCATTTTAAGAACAGTCTTATACTGCAACTAACTATAAAGCAGAACTTTAAATTGTTATTTTTTGCCTAGAATGCTAGGAATTTAAAAGATAAATAATATTTATTAATACAGATAAACTGAAATTCATTAAACAACAAATATTTGTCCTACTTAGTAGCTTTGAAACTATTAGCTTTCTGGTATTCTTTCTCTGAGCATGGGGAGTGAAAGAAGATTTATATCCCTGAAGGAACCTCAGAACCATGATGGAAGGGGAGGGAATATTTATTCTAAACATGAAAAAAAAAACTTGCTTCCGTCTTTAAGACCAGAAAGAATTCCCTATGAATTTAGACAAAAGAGCAAGCAGCTGACACAGAATATTTACAGAACTTTGCCATTCTGGTTTTTTTCATTCTTCAGCTGAATTTTATGAACCTAGGGTAAATCTACAGTCCAATAGAGCAGTACTGAGCAATAGAATTATGAAATGATTCAGAAATAGGAGAGGATAAACTTTAAATTTTGTAGTAGAAAGTTCAAAAGTAAAAGGAAATAAAGATAATTTAAGCAACATATTTTACCCTAATATGCATTCAAAATTCTAATCGGTAACAAACATAAAAATTATTGAGGCATTTTCCTTCATTATTTTCATATTAATTACCCCAAGCCTGAAATGTATTTTGTGCCTGAAACACATTTCACATCTTCCCTAGGTACATTTGAGGCCCTCAATAGCCATGGGTAGCAAGTAGCAATCACTGACAGAATAGCCACAGAGAGAAGCTATTGTCATGCATTTTTAATAATAAAATGGAAGTGTGTCAAAAACCTCTCTTTGATGGCCAGCTCAAATCCCACATCTTTGAAGGCCATCTGATGTTATCAATAGGAAATTATACTTTCTTGTACCGTCTCTCATAAAACTTTATCTCCTACTGGGTTCCTTGAGCATGTCTTTTGTTACTATTGATGTTCAAATGCTGACCTCCTCATGTCGTTTTCTTGAGGAAATGTTCTCCTGTTGAGCGAGAACATTTGAGCGAGAGTTGTGTCGTGAATAACATAGTAATTTACTTTTCTCCACAGCTTCTGCTTTCAAGACCCCAAGTGACAGCTTAAAAAATGCTGTCATTTGATGCGATTTTGATACGCTACTCTTCGGTCAGTTTATGTGTGATTTTTAAGGGAGGGTAGACTGTGTGGAAGAGTCACGGGCCAGAGATTCTATACTTTGAATTCTGATTTCATGCCCACTGCAGACTTTGGATTGGTTGTCATTCTCTATTCCTAGTTCTCCACCTATGAAAGGGTTTTCTATTGATTAGCTGAGAAAACTCAGCAAGATGATGTTCAGTTAACGTTCTGTTCTGCAAAGTCTATGACAGGACTTTCTTCCGCTTTTCCTACTCTTTTGTATGATGACAAGTCCGGTGTCTATGCACAACCAGAGGAAGAATATTTTAGCGAGTTAGCCATCTTTCCAGCACCTGACAAAAACCCATTTAGTCTTCTGCTCCGTTCCAGGAGCATGACATTCATCTTAAAAAGCACACCCCGAGTCTGCCCATTTCTTCCCATCTCCTCTGCAGTTCTCCGTATTTTCTCGCCAAGACAACCCAGGTGACACATGAACCTCCCTTCCAATGGCTGAGTATCATTTTAGAGTTCCTTGTCATTCATCTAGCGTTGGTTTTAACATTTGTCCACTCGCTTTTCAAATACCATCGTTTCAAGACCTGAACGATGGTCTTGGAGATCTCTCCTGGCTGATCTTTATTTAATTTTCCAGTCCACTGTGTTACTATGTAGCAGCTGTTTATGTCTCTTTGTTCCTCAAACATCCAACCACATCCCCGCTAAATGACGAGCACATTCACTTTGCTTGGGCACTCCACATCCGGATTGGATTAACTATTTTCCTCTCATCGCTCTCTCAGTTCAAATATAATTTTATCTTCCTCGCTGGTTGTCAAATTTAAATAAAATTTCTCTTTCTAGTGCATCTGTGATTTGATTATCTTATTTGTTTATTTACATAGTGATTTGTCAGCAGGCGCCGATGCTGAAAGTAACTTCCCTTCAACCAAAAGCCTTTCTGTTTTAGCAGAACAAGTTCATTTCTGAAATTACACTGTCCCTTCAGCAAGTGCTCAATATGTTTTTGCTGGATAACTAAACTCCACATACAAAGTAATTTCCACATATATTTGGGGTGATTGTGAAAAGCAGATAGTAATTCTGAATGACAATATTGGAGAAGAGTTGAACTTGAGATGAACTTGCTAAGCCATAGCATCGGACTCATGGAAAAGAGGGCAGGACATTCTATATTATTAGCAAGGTCATAAAGTCAGCAGTGAGCATCCTATTTGTCATTTATAAATGTCATTCAAGACAAGAGACAACCTGAATAATAGATCATTCATGAAAAATTCTGTCCTTTCTAGAATGTTTCAGTTCATTCCTATATTCAGTGCAGGAATTCAGAGGTAAATACTCAAGAATTTTTAATGTCAGTTGTAAGGAATACTCACTTCTTATCCTACATATCTGTCCCAAATTTTACATTTTAAGTCAGGTGCCATATGGAATGATCTTCTCCTGTGTTACACTGAGACCATTAAAATTATTCATTGTAAGATGGAACACATAACCACACAATGGTGTCTCACTATACGTTCTTTGGAGACTGAAAATTATGTATTCATTATCAAGTAAAGATTAATTTTTAGAAGCATATTGATCTTTAGAATTCACATTATTGATATGGATAACATTGTGTTACAAATGGTTATCTGAGTCTTTCGCAATCAATGGGATTATTTGTTAAAGTTTAATGAACTGGGCAACACTATCCCAGTCACTCAGTGGAGTGCACTTGTATAATTGGGATCGTTTCTCTCTTCATATAAAATTTATCATCCCAGGTCTCCAAGCACCCTTTGAAAGTTCAATTGAGGCACAAATTATGCTTCCCTCAATAGGGTTCTGATGTGCCTGCATTCGTTTTATGCTCTTTTTGGAGAGGAGAACTCTGTATGATTTTATTCCATTAAAAGTTTATACAGTTTTATGTTTAGCGCATGTGAACTGCTTTTCCTTCTACCTTTCATTAATGCGTTACCACGACTCACTGTGTCTGAATGTAGCACTCCACTAAGATAATATCCGCGTGTAACTGTGCGTTTCTTTCTGCTGCTTCTGCTCTCATACCTCAGGTTCCCAGCGTCCTACTAATTCCTCTGATCTTCCCACTCCAGACAAGGAATGCTGTCAGTGACACCTGTGCGTCAGTAAGCATGCAAACGCAGCTAGACTTTCTGACTTTCCCTTCTCAGTCAGAAAGTTGTATTTCCAGAAGATGGATGAGTGTGTCTGTCTAGGAAACCAGTTTTTTTGCTCCTACCATGTAGCTTAATATTTATCAAAGCAAATAAGGTCTAAATAATTTATAAAATCTATATAATTGGTTTTATTTAGACACAGAAGCATGGAGAGAAGAAGAAATAAAGAGGGTGATGATTAGCCTCCGGTGAATAAAAAAAAAAAACCAGGTTATTAGAATAAGTAGGTTATAGAACTGGAAATATCTAGAGTCAATGGTGATTCTCAGTTTTAATGAGCAATTTGATGACCTTGCCCAGGGTATGAGAAAGAGAGACTTGTATGAGGTCTGTCATTTAGCATTCTTTGATTCTCTTCACAATATTTGTTGCATCTTCTGTATTTCAGCGGTGCAGTTAGTAACTCTGTTGCTGGTTTTTCCACATGAACTGGTTTTCAGTGATGTGGGTTTCACAATGTCCACATGAAGCTCTCTCCTTCGGAACATTTGCTGGAGGTCTCTGTGGACCATTGTTCTGACTGTCTGTTCCGTTGACAAGCCAGACCCGGCTCTGGCTTCACCTTTGCGTCTCTTATTACCTTTCTCTTATGGCATCATGTTCTACTCCTTTGTGTTGCTGGGGTTTCCTGGAAAGTCTTTGGAGGTGGGGAATTGATATCAAAATTCAAGTCCAGCCACTCTGGATGCTAAAGGAACTAAATGAATATATGATACTTTGTCATAAAATATATTTAGATTATGCCTCTTATGCTTAAATGATGACATTAAACTTGAAAGGGGAATGATAGATCAACCTGTTTCATGATTAAGTCTCCCCTAAATGTGCCCTCGTTCAAGGCTTTTTTTCTTGGTGGGGGGGGAGGTTGTTGCTATATGTTAACTACTATGTGAAAATTAGAAACGGTAGCTGTCAAGTTAATTAAAACTCGAAGTCATTGCCCTGGGTCTAAATTATCAATTCTGTTATTTATCCATTTAAATGAGATTGGGGTAAAATTACCTAAATTCATTTATTATTTTTCATGGAAATAGTATCCATTGATACTGTTCCTTGTAGTATTTTTTTTTTTTTCAGACAGGGTTTCTTTGTGTAGCCCTGACTGTCCTGGAATTCACTCTATAGACTAGATTGACCTCGAACTCACAGAGATATGTCTTCCTCTGTGTCTGCCTCCCAAGTGCTGGGATTAAAGGCGTGTGTCAACACTGCCTGGCTTGTTCCTTGAGCTGTTGCAAGTGTATAAAAGTTTGTGGTGCATCATAATCTTTCCAAGAGTTATTCTTTTTTGTATTTCTTAAGGCTAGATATATTACTTATCAGACATAGAATATATTATGCCCAACCTATGGTTTTGCCACAGAATTATTTAAACGTGGTATTTGAAGCTTATCAGATAGTTTTGTTATATTGC
Source organism: Myodes glareolus (assembly GCF_982192425.1). Classification (NCBI taxonomy): domain Eukaryota; kingdom Metazoa; phylum Chordata; class Mammalia; order Rodentia; family Cricetidae; genus Myodes; species Myodes glareolus. The sequence goes on from NC_142051.1 coordinate 23,819,449, forward strand.
AAATATAACTGAAACTTGATAGTGTTTATTTTTAATATGCTTTGATAGACTTGCGTAAATCTTTTACAATACTCTTGAAGCATGTCATACTTTATTTTGCTTTGCATATATTCTTTTGAAGTTAGAACTTGTCAAGGTCCTGGCAATGGGGCTAATCACTTCCATTTTGCATTTCATATTTTTTCAGCAAAGTTGATTTCTTTTTCAAACAAAATTTTAACACCTTTGAGTTATCATATTCATAGACACTGACCAAGTTTCTGTTGTCCTCCAACATTTGGTTTAAATAGAATTTGGTTTAAAATTCTAAACCAAAACATTTTTTAAAACAGAGCCAAGATGGGTTTCTCTTTTATTTCCCACCAGAGTGTTCCATTGTGACTTAAAGTTAGAGCCACTGTAAATATAATCCTAGTATTTCCCATAGATTCTTTTTTTAAATTGATTTTTATTGAGCTCTACATTTTTCTCTCTCCTTTCTCCCCTTCAACCTTCTCCCAAGGTACCCATGCTCCCAATTTACTCAGGTGATCTTGTCTTTTTCTACTTCCCATGTAGATTAGATCTATGCAAGCCAAAACATTTAAGGGCTACAGCAGACTACGTTGTCTAACATGTAGCAATTAGTGACTTGCTGCCGTCAAATCTTGACAAATGTCCAGACAAGTTCAGATGCACCATAAATGTCAAACCCACACACAATTTCAGAGTTAATGCAAAAATTAATAAAATCATTAGAAGTTCTATGTTGATACATATAAAGTAATGGTTCTGATAGATTAGGTTAAATGAATATTAAAATTCATTTTACAAGTTTTTCTTTAACTTTAAATATAACTACAAGAAAACAAAAATTTCCTCTTGTAACTCAAATTGTAGGTTAACTAGTCAGAGTTGCCTTCAAGAGTTACAGGATGCAGGGACATATTTAGGTCCCGGTTACCATAATAAAAGAAAAACTAACTTTTAAGGACTTATATGATCAAATAATTTGATCACTCCATGTGCAAAGACTTTGAGGATTAAATCCTTGTAGATTATCATTCTGGATAAAAATCTAGCTCCAACCAAATTTAACATGGTGCTGCTTTTTTTTTCCTTAAAATTACAGATAATTTTACCTTTTGATTTTTTTCAATACTGTTTCTAAAATGAAGTTATGAGAGTGTCTTTGCATTTTTTTTTTCTGTATCTGGGAGATTACGTTACGTTCCAAGGATAGCTACTCATAGACTTATTATGGCAAAGTCATCTCAGCAAATTTCGTCTTCAGGCTACCCCCTGGATATTGCAGTCTTCAGCATTACTCCATCTCCCTCTTGTCTCTGCTCAGATTTTCACGGAACTCTAGTATTTAGAGTCCCGTTCCTACTTTTGACGACTCTGCAGTTCATGTGCTGTATTCTAAAGCAGTCTTTAAAACCATCCAAGCAAGCTAGATTGTTGCTTTTCTACTTAAAACTGCCACCATTGCTTTAGGAGAAAATACACCAGACTCAGTGCCAGAAACAATCTGTCCTTCCTTGGCTATACCATTTTTCTATATCTAGCACGCTCATCTGCTATTTTTGGGAAGGTTTTTGCTTAATTCCTCTGGAGCATCCAGGCCTTTCCTCTTGATTGACTGGCTGATTTCCAGACAAATAAATTCTTTTTCATCTTTATGGGAATTATTTTACTCCTAGCCAAGAGACTCTCAGTGTATTATATTAAACCAAGCCGAAGAAGCCACATCCAAGATCAAAACCATCCATTCATCAGTCCTTCTTTGAGCTTCCCAAGGCTCACACTAAGTAACTTTTCCTTTCTTGACAAAAGTTTCATAGACTTTACTCATTTTCTGAGATCTCTGAAAAAGATATTTATGTAAGAATACGTGCTTGTGGTTAGTAGTTGATTGACGGTTCAGCTGTGTGTGCTTTGTGTATTTTAACATGTTTTGACACAAACTGTGTAGAAGAGTAAAACATCTCTCCTGCTTTGTCCCCATCTCTTATACCCCTTTATCTTTTCTCGTCCTTTGTTTGGGGTAGGGTTTCCTGCAGTCCAGACTGACCTAGAAGTCACAACAACCCTGAATTCTTGATTCTTCATCCCCCACTGCTGTCCTAGTTAACGCTAACTCTCGACTTGACAGCCTAGAGTCGCTTGAAGGAGCCTTAACTTAGTAACTGTCTTTATCAGGCTCATCCGTGGTTTTGTCTATGAGCGGTTGTCTTAACTGATATAAGTTGGCTATGTTTACTACGGGTAGTGCTATTTTCGGGGCAGGTAGTCCTGGGTTGTAAAAGAATACTAATCAACCACGAGCAAGTGAGGGAACAAAGGAGTAAGCCAGCACGCAGCTTTCCTCCACAGTTTCTGCTTCCGGTTCCTGCCTTGCATCCCTTCTGCAACATCGCTGGGTGAGGGATCGTGAATATAAGTCACGTGAACTCATTCCTCCTCGTGTTGCTTTTCGTTAGAGTGTTTATCACGGCAACTCAATGAAACTAGATCAGCCTCCCAAGAGTGGTGCCAGGATTTCTACTTTAGCTACCATCTTTTCTCGGGACCAAATATTCAAATGTCTGAGATGACGGGGACTGGACCACTGCACACATGCACAAGAAATAAATAAATAGCAAGAAAGACATCATAAAAATGTTATCTTTAAAATACTAAAAGATTTCATGTTAGGTTACTATAAAATTTGTGTGAGCGCATAATACTTTTGTAGAGAAGTATACACACTTTTTATTATAGCCCTGTCAAATCATCCCTAGGAGTGGAGTTTTGAAATGAAAAATGGAAATTCGTGATTCATTCCAAACCCCATTCTTTTGGTGTTGGATTGGCTCTGTACCAGGTGTGTTTCGACAGGATCTGCATCATCGCTTTCTTCCCTCCACTGATATTGTTTGAAATCCACTCTAAAGAATACAAGTTAAATTCATTGGCCACACCCTGATTGTGGAAGCTCTGGCTAAGGATTCCAGACTGCAAAAACAACACTGGTAGCAAAGGGGGAATAGTAAGCCAGAAATGGTGAGGCCAATGGGCACTCATCACTTAAAAACTCCTATTTCATTTCTAGTATGAAAACTGAGTTTTTAGAAGAAATATGGATGTCAATCTTAATCAGAAATGTAAGAATTTTTGTCACACTTTTCTCAGTTATCTTCTGTGATGAACCCCCTAGTCAATTATGGAGTCTACACTGAATTTTAAAATGATTTTAACGCTCAAATAGAATATAACCTTTAAAATAAGCAGATTAACCAGTAGATTATATGAACTAAGGCATACCCCAGGAACAAACATAAATTCATATTCTTCCTCATAATTGCATTTAAAAATTAAGAAACAAAATGTCATTGAATATATACATCCGTGCATGAAGGCTGTTTATGGGTCACTGTTTTCTGACAATCTGATTATTTAAAAATCCCACTGGAGGCTATTGATTCTTTTAAAAAGTTGGGACATTTATGAAAATAATTGTATCTGAACCTCTATTTTTCAGTATCAGAACTGGAAAAAAGCTGAGAGAAAAGCAAAAAACCTGAGATGAACACATAACAAAGATGCCCTCAAGATGCTTTTCTCTGTGCTGGAGTCTGCTGTGAGCTGTGGGGAGATATTTCTAGTGGATCTTGTTGTTGCCATGGCTTTGTTGCTATCACAGGTCTTGGAGGTGGAGCGTATCAGGTATAGTTTTCATTTCATTTTTGCACTTGGCCAGCTTGCGTGCATATTTATATTTGGTCCTGGCAGGTTATTTCTGCGAGAAACTCACAAACTATGAAATCTTTTTTCCTTGAGTGGGTTTCAAAAGCATGAAGATGTGGTGTGGGCAAAAATGAATAAGTTTTAACATCCTGAGGTTTTGTCTTAGTGATGTCTCTTCTGTCTTCTCTCTCTCTCTCTCTCTCTCTCTCTCTCTCTCTCTCTCTCTCTGTGTGTGTGTGTGTGTGTGTGTGTGTGTGTGCACTGAACCTACAGCCATCCATCCAAGAGTTCATGAATAGTTTAACAAAGAAAGGGCAGAGCTATTGAGTAATCCAGGCTCATTAATTGTGTACTCGCCAGGAGGATCTGACTTTAAATCATTAATGCAGGCAACATTTCTCTTTAGAGTCATCAATGTGATTCTACTGCATGAAAAAATGTAATAATGATGGATTTGTTTTTCCTTTTCCTTTTCCTTTTTATTGGAACTTCAGAGACACAGGTATTTTATATGTACTCTTAGAAGGGGGGAACTAAGTAAAAGGCTGTAAATGTTTTGAAGATGTCATTGTTGCCTTACTGACAAAGAGCTGGCATCTGGAGAAATACTGATTTACACTTTGATAACACAGGACATTTTGTAAGTTTCATCTTGTTTTGTGTTACTTAGTAGACAGCTACATGACACAGCAAATTCATAGTCTGTAATAATATGGAACCTTGTTTTTGAAATTTTAAACAGTATAGCTATGTAGAAAAGTGTTAGCTACTTAAATGATGATGGATTTATTATTTTAACTTGCTTTTCAGAAATAATGTGATATTTACTGAACTCTTTGCATTCTAGGTTGATGTTTCCAATGCTGTTTACGGCACTGGGTATGATATAACGCTCTCTTCGATTTCGGCTACAACATACAGCTCGCCCGTGAGCAGAACAGCAGCAACAAATGTGACAAGTAGGTGCATGTTTTCAATTCCTTTTCACAATGTGTTTACTCCTTACAGCTCTGTATAGGATAGAGATGCTTACATGGGCAGCCTTTGCGTTTTATGTACGAGATCAGTACAGAGTCGTTAAAATCAAATGGGAAGTTGAGAAAATGTTTAGAATTTGCCTTCTCTGGACTCTTTTGTTTCAATTACTTTCAAAGAGAAAAGGTGTCTTCTATTGTGGTTGCCTGTGAAGTGTATGAGAACGACTGTTAACAGACACATTTGAATTATTAGAGCCAAGAAAACAAACTCACCATTCTGGTTAAGAAAAACATTATTCAGTTTGTAGGACTGTTTTTTCTTTTCTTAATTCTTGCAGGTAAACCTTGTATTAACAAACTCTTTCAAAAAACGACTTGTTAAAAGTATATTTAGCATGCAGTGTTTGGTAGAATTCCATTTTCTACATTTTTACAAAAGAATGTTTGTAGTATTACCGCAAAGAATTCATTTCTTAGCCTTTTTTTTTTCTTTTTAAAGTAAAGCTCTAGGGAGAAGACATTCATACTGTTTTCTGGAAACTTCAAAAGGTTTTGTTTATAAATACATTTTTAACTATTTTTGGTTTAAATAGATAATTTAATGATGTATATTTAAAATAATAGAACCAGGGCCTCCAGTCTTCCTTGCTGGGGAAAGAGTTGGATCTGCTGGGATTCTTCTTTCCTGGAACACCCCACCCAACCCGAACGGAAGGATCCTATCTTATGTTGTTAAATACAAGGAAGTGTGCCCATGGATGCAGACGGCGTACACCCGAGCGAGAGCAAAGCCAGACAGTTTGGAGGTTCTGCTCACGAACCTTAACCCTGGAACAACCTATGAGATTAAGGTAAATATTGTGCAATTGGATACTTGGTGTTAAATAGTAAACCCACGAGACAAGTTCAAAAGCTTTTGGCCACCTTGTAAATCTGCTAGGCAATACACAGAGTCACTAAAAAGGCTCAACACCCAACTGCAAATGTAAAACCTGCTGAGGAAATTGTAATCTTTCTTCATCTCTACCTAGATGAAATGCATATTAATCCGTTTTGAAAAGCTTTAGCTTAATATCTCTTATGGAAAACAAATTAAGTTTAAATTAAGTACTTTATGTTGCCAAATGAAAACACTACATTTTTCTTGCTTATTATTTTACTTTTATTTCTTGCTGTGCAAGGATGGAAGGCAAAACCCCATGCATGTCAGGCAAATGCTCAAACACCAATCCACATGCCCAACCGGAAATACAGTTCTTTTCAATCAGGTGTACGTTTCGTGTTTGTATTGTCTTCTAGCCCTGTTGAACTTGAATGTACTTTTGGAGGATGGATTGAAAACAATTGAAGATACAGTTTTACTAAAAATAATGAGTTCAATTCTGTTTCACTCAAGAAATTTTATTGAGCTCCCATTCACGTTTGCATTTCTAAAATTGTCTGATACTTTGCAACATTAAAGCTTCGTGATTTAGTGTTTTATTTGAAGACTAAATAAATATGAGCTTACACAAAGCAGTACAATATTAGATTAAATAGAAATGCTTGCAATTAGGGATCGCTCTGGCATTTGCAGATGAGAAAGTAAAGAACCGAGGCATATGTTTGGCTCCTTGCTATTTTTAACTAAATATACACACCTTGTCTTCTTTTTGAACACATTAATATTTATTTTTTATTTATTGTGCTGTATGGGGTGTATGTTCCCCGGGATGTGCATGTCATGGTACAAATGATCCATGTGTTGAGATCAAGGGACAATTGGCGAGAGTTGAGTCTTTCCTTCTACCTCTGGGTCCTTGAGCTCTGACACAGGTCGTCGGGCTTGGTGGCAAAAGTCCTTACCTTCTGAGCCACCTCACCAGCCCTGGCATGCTTCTCTTCTTGGGGTTGTGACGAAAAATGAGTACGGAAAAGAAAACTGTGTAAGAGTTGAGTGTGTGACCTTACAAGCTGTGGCAGCTTTGCTTGATGATAAAACACAACAGAAAAGACAATATAAGAAAGGTTTTTGACATCTGAAATCTGCAAAATGTATTTTCGAGAAACATAAGCATATTTAGGTTAATGAGCACACACCACATACACTTCCGAGTGTAATCAGTAAATAATAAATTTAATGGCATGTAAGAAATTATTGTTGAGAGCAAGATGGTTTGCCCAGGCTAGTTCTGCTTAGATCTATTTTTATGACTTTGTACTTGATCTCTCTGAATTCTCTCATTTCAGTCTGAGTAAGAAGCCAGTAGTCTATGTTCCATCTCACACTTCATAAATCACTGTTGTGACATTTGCTCTCTTCAAATAAATGCTAACCACTGATAAATTCCAAAGGGAATTTGGCATGGTACATTTGATATCTTCAGTATAAGTAACACCTATGGGGAAAAAGTCTGTAAAGCGGTCTCTGTATATTATTTCAGTTAGTCTCAGAAAGACCCAGCGACACAGGTAAATTATTATGCCCAGTTAACTATGAGAAAAACATATGCCTCTAAAAGAGGTAAGCAAATTACCTAAAGTTCCCCGTCTGGCAAGCAGAAGAACTACACAAGATTGCCCCATTCCACTCATGGCTTAGGAGTCTCACTGCCATTTCTAGTGTCTTTTCTGGTCTATTTCACTAAATCATGCGAGTAAAAAATTTGGGTCCCTGTTAAATTATGACTTTGTGCTCTATGTTGTTAATTAAGCCAACTTATTTATTTATTCATTTATTGCTGATACCTTTCCTCGTGTACTCATTTGCCCAATTGTAGGGTGTGAGCCTTAACGTCTGATGCCATATGGGTAGTCTGTCTTATGTATGTGTATGTAATGGGTAAAGACTGAGCTTTGGAAAAAATATTCCAACTGAGTTCATGTTCTACCATTATGTCTTTTATGAAATGACTAAGCCTTCTGACTTCTCACTCATCTACTTCTTTTCATGTGAAGCATGTTGGCCAGACTAGTTCTTAGTTTGGATATATGAACCCTCCCTCACCCCACACTTCCCACCCACGTCGCTTTTTATTTTGGGAATATTGTTAAGAATTCCTTTAGAGCTTACCTTGTGGGGAAGTGAAAGCTGTATCACTTCAGAATCTGTGTATTTAGGAAGAATTTGAATCTCAAACCCTTGATCTGTTTCAGGTTGCTGCCGAAAACAGTGCTGGCATCGGAGTGTTTAGTGACCCGTTTCTTTTCCAAACTGCAGAAAGCGGTAATTTTACTAAGCCATTAATTCTAAATTAATTCAATCATGAGTTCTTATCATTTAAAAAATGGAATGCAATGAAAATATTATGCAGCATGTATAAAATTATGGAAGGATGCCCTTTCAATACCTATTAGTTATTTGGGGCAGTAAAAGCATTCTGAAAAACAAAATTGTTCTTTCTAATCACAACAGGTATTTACTATAACATTGGGAGCAGAGTATTTGAAAGTACAAGAAAAATAGAATAACAAACTATTTACTGTCGTGTTAGGCAAAACAGGTTTGTTTTAATTTATTTATTTTAAGAAAAGTTCTTTCTCTGCAGACTAGACCAGCCGTGAAGTCATATGTCATCCAGGTTGGCCTCATATTTAGCATTTAGTGTTGTAAATAGGCTTTTGCCAAGTGGGCCTCTATACATCATTTCCTATAAGCTCCAGTGAAAAGCATTTTGGGACATTATACATGAAAATATGGACTTTGGTGATTGTTCTGTAACACTCAGCCATTACCAAACCAGTTCACACATTTTCTTTCTTCCTATGACCGAGAGGAATCTTGATGTCATCTTCAGTTCCTCCTTCCAAGTAATGGTGAAATCTATCAGCAACTCCTGTGTGCCCTTTAATAAAATGTATCCAGGATCTTAACCCACACTGCAAACCTTGCTGCCCACTCCATTTTCATTTCCTCCTTAGATTACCAAAATGGCCATCTAATCCGATTAGGATAAAAAAATAAATAGAAAAATAGACAATAGTATCACCAATTAACAAATATTTGCCATGAATCTTACACTCTAATGGGATAAAAAAAGAATATGTGAATTAATATGCCAGGTAGATTATAAGACTACACAATAATTTCTATGATTTTTGAAATTGTGGATGACATATATCTGTAGATACATATGTATGTATGTATATATATGTATGCATATGTGTGTGTGTGTGTGTGTGTGTGTGCAAAATTTCCCAATGCAAAGTGTAGTTTAGCATGGGCCCTGTTATATAAAGAATTTACAACAGTCAATATAGAAAAAATGTGTAGTACATTCAGCAATCAAGTTACTGGTTTAACATATTGAATTCTATGGGATACATGGGATGTGTAATTACTAAGAGAGGAGAAACTTTTTCTATGAAAACAGTAGTACTAAAAGACAAATTAACCAATGATATTGTGCTGATTGATATTTTAGTCTGTCTATTAACATTAAAAGCTCAGCACTTAACCCCCTAACGAGCTTTGTTCTTTGTTTCTTTTTTCAAGAAAATGTAAAATTTGTTTCAGATTTAAATATTAAAGTAAGAACTTACAGCTCTACGTCTAAAAAGGAATTTAGAAAAATGGAACTCTGTGTACACAGGTTGTATATAATCTTAATTTGTGGGACTTTGGGTACTTTATAGTAAACCTGTAGTTGGGTCAATATGTATTGTTGCAGGAGGCTGCTTGTTAATTTCCCAGCCACCCAGAATCCAGAAATAATCACACAGAAACCATGTTATTTGCAATACTATTTGGCCAATAGCTTAAGCGTATTTCTGGCTAACTCTTATATCCTACATTAACCCATCTCCATTAATCTGTGTATCACCACATGACTGTGGCTTACCGGTAAAGTTTAGGTATGTTTGTCTCTGGCGGCTCCATGACGTCTCTCTGACTCCACCTTCTTTCTCCCAGCATTCAGTTAAGTTTCCCCCTCCTAGGTCTGCTCTACCCTATCAGGCCAAGCCAGTTTCTTTATTCATTAACCAATAAAAGCAACATATATGCAGAAGGACTTTCTATGTCAATGCATTACTTTGCTCCATACATAATCTACAAGCGGGATGCTGGTGCATGCAATCAAGAAACAGAATCTTTAAACAGAGAAGGACAATTCAACCACAGAGAGGAAAGCACCTCAATTAATTTTCAAACACAATGAAACCTCAAAAAAAGTACATCAGAAATATTTCACTGAAGCAAAATAATTTTTTTAAACCAGATTTGGCAGATTGGTATTTGATTAATGTTTATTACTTACATTTTGGAAACAAAGTTTCAGATCTTAATAAAGGTGCAGTTAACTTACAAATTCCACTTCTTTGCATTTGCTCATTTCTTTTAAGGCCCAGTTGGATATATTTCAGTTTGTGCGCAATCATTTATTAACATATAAATATTTCAAGAATATTCAAAATATATATAATTACAATGAGAGAATTTTAATGATTAATATTCATGAAAAACCTTAATATTACAGTTGCACAATATCATGCCTTTAACAATCTCTGCTCCTTTGTTTTGTTATATTTTGTATACCTCTGAAAATTGAATATTAAATGCTTAACAAACTTCTTAAATTTCAACTCCATTTCATTAATTCTCCTTAAGAAGTTTTCAACTTATTATTTTATCTTAGAAATTATTCTCAATAACTCTGGTAATTTATTTTTGTCATTAAAATGCAGTCAGTTTAGAATTTCTTCATTCTTTTTGTCTAACTTGTTTTGAATCTCAGGACTCAATTTCTTGCAGGATTTACACAGCCTTCTTTTACAAATAAGATTTTGTTTTTTTGATACAGTAAAAACCTAAACCCTAGCGTTTGTCAACTTACTCCCAGTCACCATTATTATTAGAAAGAGTCTTACCCCAAGCATTTTTGTTTTATTCTATAATCTGAAAGACCTTGATTATTTATTTGCATACAAACTAATGTACACAGATTATTTTCACTCTGAAATCATATAGCTGTCACTGAAACTAAACATTCAGATTATTGTTATAGATAATTAATAATTAATAGTAAGACATTTGGAGGGAAGGTTGATTTTGAGTGTATTTAAAACTCCAAAGAAAAAAATCATCAACTATTATTTGGATAGTTATCTACTTTACGTTAGACACTAAATATTTATGAACGCTTTAGATATAAATTTTGTGTATTTTGGCTACTTCTACATTACCTATATAATTTCAAAATATTTAAGGAAGTAAAATTTCAGTCCATACTTGTGTATTCACAAAGAGCTATTGATTGAATAGTTTCCAAGTGTATTTGAAATGCTTCATTGAAAGGATGGATGTGGTCGACCAGTAATTCTGAAATATGCAGATATGACTCAAATTCATTTTGTAAAAAATTTAAAATAAATATAAATTTAGGTAGAAAGATGATTTTATCAAGGTATTACATATTTAGTTTCAAATTATATAGAAATTTAATACTTTTAAAAAACATAAAGAGCATTTTAAGTTTTATAATAGTTTACCCATGTTCTATCCCCAGCTCCGGGCAAAGTGGTCAATCTCACAGTTGAAGCCCTCAACTATTCTGCAGTAAATTTGATTTGGTATTTACCTCGGCAACCAAATGGCAAAATCACCAGCTTCAAGATCAGTGTCAAACACGCCAGAAGCGGCATAGTGGTCAAGGATGTCTCCATCAAAGTGGAAGATATTTTGACTGGGAAATTGCCAGAATGTAATGTAAGTGTTCTATAGCATATTTCCTCACATCAAAATTCTCATTAAACTTACATCATCAAGTTTTCATATTTTTCGAAATTGTAGTCTTAGGCCGTAAGTGTCATGTTATGTGACATTGATTCTATTTTAGGGATGTGCATTAATGATTGGAAGATAACATCTACAAGGCAGATCTTCAAAGACTTCATTAATGGGACAGCATTTGGTTCAGTAGTGTGTTGTAAGAGGCTGCTTGCTTGTTCCCGGCTGCTCAGATTGGAAATAATTACTCAGAAACTATATTAATCAATCACTATTTGGCCTTTTAGCTCTAGTTTCTTGTTGGATAGCTCTTACATTAATCCATTTCCATTATTTTATGTTTTACCACGAGGCTCGTAGCCTACAGGCAAGGTTCCATCTGGCAGCTCACATCTTTTCACTCTGGTGACTAAATGGCACCTCTCGAATCCTCCTTCTTTCTCCCAGCATTCAGTTTAGTTTTCCTCACCAAACTCTACTCTACCCTGCCACAGTCTAAAGCAGATTCATTATTCATTAACCAATAAAAGTAACACATCTACAGAAGGACTTCCCACACCAGTAGTGGAGAAATGATAGATGGAGATAGGATGTATGTGGTGGTCTGGGTGTTCCAATTGAGGTATGATAGTATAGTTTCTACTGGAGTAGAGTTCATAAGCCCAGGTATCATAAAGAAGGTACCTGTAGGGGAAGAGACAGTCAACGTTAGATTAAACTGGTGGGCTGTTTAATTTGGTGACAAATCTTTATGAAAATATTGCCATTTTTCATTGATGTGAAACCTATGAAAGTACTGTGTTAATGCTTTTCCAGAAATTATCTTTGATATTTTTATTGTGTTATTATTAATGGAAAAACAGCCAAGCAAAGTTACTTTGTTTTAAATAGTTTAGTGAGGTCTCAAAACTCTTTTGTTTCAAATTCCAGTCTATTTTGAATACACACAATATGTGAACCCTATCATCTGGGAACAGAGCATTTTTAATTTTGTTTTCCTTTATTTGGATACCTTTGATTAAAAAAAATGGTAGGAATAATTAAGAACATAGATTGAAATTTTCTTAGGTCTTTTGGTCTATTGACTTAACATGAAATTTAAAAATTCTTATTGATGATTTAACTGTTTCTTTACCTTCATTTTATGCTACTTTAAATTCTATAGAGGATTTAGAGATGGATATAATACATTGGATGTAATAGATACATTCTGTTCTAATATTATAAACATAAGTGACTATAATTACAATCTAGCAATTTTTTTCTGTAACTCAACTTGTTAAATTTCCCACACACATTGAGAAATAATATTTATAGCGTAAAGAAAAAAAATAAATGGGTTGTGCTCCTTATGTTTATCCAGATTTATCTTGTGGTTATTCTTCCTATGGTTTTCTTTACTCACTAGGAGAACAGCGAATCTTTTCTGTGGAGTACCACCAGCCCATCTCCAACCCTCGGGAGAGTTACGCCTCCCCTTCGTACCACACATCCATCCAGCACATTGGCCCGGAGTAAGATCAGCTCTGTGTGGAAAGAGCCTGTTAGTTTTGTGGTGACGCACCTGAGACCATATACGACATATCTCTTTGAAGTTTCAGCTGTTACAACGGAAGCAGGGTATATTGATAGTACCATTGTTAGGACACCAGAATCAGGTACGATTTAATTTTGTTAGAAAAAGAGAAAATGACCTGAAGTTATATATAGGATTAATCTTTCATTCTGTCCATAGATATTTTTTTATTGTTAATCTTACTTTCTTTAAGGAACTCTTTCTCCCATATTAGATAATAAGCATCCACTGGGAATGTCTTCAGTGCTGAACAACATCTAAAAGGAAAAGAGGGTTGAAAGAGGGAATTCTTTAGTTAGTGTTAATGACAACTATCAATCTACACCCTCTGTAATTCTTCCTAATTGTCTTTACTCTTCCAACACATCCTAGTTATCTGTCGTCTTCCCAGATGTACATGACACTATCTGAAACAGCAGAGCTAATATTGATCAACATTTCAGTGTCAAATTATAACAGAAGTTGAATATATAACCGCACATATCATTATGCACAGCATTTTTCTTGATTGAAAAACGGAGGCAGTAATAGGCCCTTCTCTGTGTTAGGGTTAAATTAGACATCATTAACACTATTCATTTTGGAAAGTCATATTTATAGGTATGATTTATTTATGCATGTATTTATGTGGATACTGATACAGTATCAAAACAAATAGTGTAGATATTATGAACATAATATGTACCTGATATTAACACAAAATATATATTACACATATTAACACCAAATAGATATCTAATAAGTATATCATAATATAGCATCAGGCATCAGATATGATTAGTAGCTTTGAGGATACCAGAAATTATTGGTAGGGCAATTTTATCTTTTGGTTCAAAGGCATACATGTCGGGTCCTATTATTTTCCTTCACTTGTTACTTTGAAAAATAGTCTCTTTAAATAGCTATATTTGAATCATAGTATGTACTTCTTTTATGCCCTGTATACAGTATTAATTAATTTCATGAAAATCATATAAAATGAAATTTATTGAACAAGAATTTTGAGTAAATATGCAGAGTTGTTCATTAGAACAAAGATAAATTCTGATGTGAAAAATAAGGGTCATTGTACTTATGTTTGAGGGTTTTTTTCCCCCTTAACTTTTCTAGTCTATCTATATGTCCACGAGAAAGAGTTTCTCAAGCCAAATATTCACATTGGTTGGAAGTATTTATGTGTGCGTGTGTGTGTGTTTGTGTTTGTGAATGTGTGTGCATGTGAGAGAGAAAGACAGAGGCAGAGAGAGATATTAATGACTAATGTATATATTATATATGTTATATATGGCTATGTATAACTAATATGCATGTGATTACATTGGGAGGATATGACATTGGAAGGATTAGTTTGCAGTAATTTTAAGAATGAAGTACATTGCATCATCATATATATTTATTTAGAAAACTGTGAGAAGAGGTTAATCTAATCATTTCATGCATCTTACTCAAATTCTTCATTTCCAGGTTTTGGTAATTTTCCTTCAAGTTTAACATACTTTGCTTTTAGTGTGTTTTTTATACTCATATTGCACTATTTGTTTTTAACAGGGCATCTCTTTATCTCAAATAAATAAATATATATATAGTATGTTTATTTTCTTTATATAAATTTCAGTGCCTGAAGGACCACCACAAAACTGTATAACAGGCAATGTCACAGGAAAGGCCTTTTCCATTTCATGGGACCCACCGACTATTGTAACAGGGAAGTTTAGCTACAGAGTTGAATTATTTGGACCAACAGGTACGACTTAGTCCATTTTGCCTTTACACTTTAGAATAAAACCTATAAAACAATGGATCATTTCTATTTTTTAAAAAACACAAATTCTTGAAAGGACCCTAAATTGAGGTAAATAATTGAAAATTAATGAGGAAAATCAAGTTCTTTAGATCTTCTGTTTAAAACCACAAATGCATGAAAAAAGGCTAAAGTGTTGGTCATGTTCTCAACAGGGAAGAAAGAACTAGAGAAGGATTCTCAGGAAAATTTCAGACATGACCTACACCTTCAAGCATTTGATCCAGATCTTGACTTATATTTAAAAGAACATGAAGTTTAGACTATGAGAAATCAGGTTTCCATGTATAACAGGAATTCACTTCTAATCACCAGAGCTCTCTGGATATTCTACAAGGAATTCCTGTATTCTGTGCAGTGTTATTGTGACCCTAAATCTGTTGTGAAAAAATTATCAAAGTGATATTGGTGGTTTTAATTGGCAACAAATTCTCCACTTTTAAACAAGTGGGACTTGGGTATTATTTTGTCAGAGGAACTAGAGGAATTAAGATATACTACAGGCAGTAAATTAAACATTAATTTTTACTGAATATGTGATCTCATAGTTCCTATGAAAGTTTAATTCTGGCAGTGATCAAATAACATAAACTCTCACATTGCTGTTTATTTGAAGCACTAAAAAAAGCCTTAAAGTTGCAAATTCTTTCCTTGTGCAATGTCTATGGTAGGCAATGCATGAGTAGACGTATTTCTAAGTAACTTCTCCTTCTGAAAATCTAATACATGAAGTTTCTAAAAAGTAAAAGAAAGTTCATTTCCTATAATTGGCCCCAGTGTGCTCACATGCGCATGCACACTCCCCCCCACCCCCCGCCAGAGTCCAATAGTGTAACCACTCACACACATCTTTTCTATTTGGTACTTTTTCAGCTCTTGAATGACATATACATTCTTTTAATTAGAAGTTTGAATGTTGAAAAATTCAAAGGAGGAGGAAGTAGGCATGAGAATAAGCAGAATTGACAAATTTATTTTTGTTGGGAATAAATATTGTTGGGTTGCTAAAAACGAGAAACAAAAGGAAAATTGACATAAGAGAGCTGAGAATTAAGGTGTTTCTGATGGTAGAGGTAAGATCTCCTTAAATACAGGGATTGAATTAAGATACAAATATGGCTTGTCTGTAGAAGTGGATCGTAACATTCCTAAAACTGCAGCCTTTTAAAAGAGTTCCTGAAGTTGTGATGACCCCCAGGCATACAATTAGCTTCTTTGCTACTTTCTAATTGCACTTTTGCTACTGTTATGAATCATAATATAAATATTTTTGGAGATTAAAAATATTTTGAAGGTTTGTCAAAGGTGTTGTTGAACCACAGATTGAGAACCTTTGGTTTGTAGTAAGGTAAAGAATGGTGGGAGGAAAGGGGTCGCTGGTGGGATTGTGCAGACATTTTTTTATTTATTTAAGTATTTCAACATAATTGGAACAAGACCACTATCTGAGACTGAAAGGAGACAGGAGGTTTTGGAGGTCTGACGAGAAAGCATAAAACAATCATTGAGAGGGCAAGACCACTTGTCTATGGAAGTTGAGAAAATGCAAGGCACCATTTTAGGACTTATTTGGAATATGGTCAAGGTCCAAGTCATGGAAGTTGGAATGGGTTTGTGTTTTTCTCTTCCTCCTTCAACAAGAGCAACTAAAGAGCACTGAGGTTTTATGTGAGGCAATTGTTATTGACAATGATATTGAGCAGAGTGGGCATCAGAGATGAGGGTCCAAATGAAGTGAAAGCACAGTCAATGTAAGATTCTTGAATGGGAGGTTTAGTGAAATTAATGTTTCCTCATTAATTTAATGAATAAGTGGAGTTCAGGTAGAATAGTATGGCAGGAGATAGTTGCATGAAAATGAGATACTACATCTTTTGTAGGTACTGATAATAATATTTATGATCAGAAAATTACTTAAGAAGGCTTTATAATTTAATGCTTATCTCTCAGGATAATAAAACCAGTACACACTGAAATGGTAGTGTAGAGTTATACACCATGAGCAGAATGAAAGTGAATGGCCCGGGATAATGGATATCATGTTGACATGGGTTTGAAAACTGTGGACTTTCTAGAAAGAGGCAGGGCAATAGTGCTCTTTGACCCTCCTGTTTCTCCTCCAAGCTCTGAGATCTTGAATTATATCACACACCATCATGCTCACCATCATTATATGCTGGGGACCTAACCCAGAGCTTTGAGTGTGTTAGGCAAACAGCATCTTAAATGAACTATGTTTCTAGCCTCTGTTTTCCATTTAAGTATATTAAAAAGTAAAATAGAAACTCAACAGAACTCTTTAACACAAGAAAATTATATTAAGCACTAGAATATCTTATGTTGTTTCTACCGTTCAAATTTGCATCTAACTAAACCAAATATTTAAAACATATTAACTCATAATAATAAGATTTTAGTTTAGTAGTCTGGTTATTGTCCTTGCTTCTACACATTATATGAAATGACTACATATTTATAAAAGTAACCCATTGGTTTGGTCTGCTTTGTGCAGGGCGGATTTTGGATAATAGCACGAAAGACCTCAGATTCACATTTACGCACCTGATACCATTTACAATGTATGATGTCTATGTTGCTGCAGAAACCAGTGCAGGGGTGGGACCCAAGACAAATCTTTCAGTATTTACCCCTCCAGACGGTAAGAACTTTCTCTCATGCAGAGTTAATGCGATCATTTTTCAAATGCTTGTGAATTTTATTGAACCGGTAAAACAATTTTAGAAGAAATTTGGCTTATGTCTACTTAAATCCCATAATTTCCCTTGCAAAATTGCTGCCTACTTTGTTGCGAATCTGTGTTCTCTGGAATACTAAACTTTCAGCATACATCGTTGAGAAAAGTACCCAGCAGCAAGGACTGGAGAAGACTGTGTGCACTGAAGGTGACAAGGAGTCAAAATGGCTTTTACAAACACCAAGAAGTCATAAATTAATCTGACATTTTTGATATTGCTTGATGGCAGTATTAGGCAGACATAGAATGTGTTTTCTCACAAAAGTCATTTCTGAAGGAATCACTATATTCCTATCACCCAGAACAACGTATTTTGATAATCAAAGGGTTTTCTAAACTAGTAAGGATTCCCAGTGGGAACAAAATATAAATTATGAAAATAATCTATCTCAAGACACTATCATATGTGTTTTTATTAAGGGTCAATATTTTGGGTGAAATATATTGTTCAAGTATTATTTTTATATCGCTATAAAGAACCATTGTCATGGTTCATCCTCAACTTGTTCAACGGCTTCATTTCTGCTTAGATACAATTATTGGCATGAAGGCAATCATGGTTCAGAATAAACTAACACTTGAAAAATTTGCAGTTTGTTTGTGTGGTAGCTAGCATACAGTAACTGGTAATACACACACACACACACACACACACACACACACTTACGCAATTGAATTGGGTGCGTCTTCACTGATATTGCTCATGGATTAGACCATTAGAGGGCAGCAAGTGTCAGGAAATTCTAACCATCTCTCTCTTCAAAGAAAAACAAACCCTAATACTATTTGTTTGTTGAAAAAAATGTAAAAAACTATAGTGTTTATTGACTTGAGATGAAAATCTATGTATATGTTATACATTTGTATAGGTGAATATGAAGATTAAAATGGGAATGTACAGTCATGAGGAAAAAGATTTCATCTGTTGATGTTGAGATTTTAAGGTTTTCCCCATCCAAAGATCCTTTGCTTTGTGTGATTTTCCTAAAGTTTTCTCTAATTCAATCCAAACAGGGCTCTTGAGCCTTTCTCAGAAAGTCAAGAGAATTTTGGGTTGGTTATAAAACACAGTGGAGTTTTTTCTCAAATTTGTTTAACCTACTAGTTTTTTCTTTCATTAAATATTTAGTGTGTGTGTGTGTGTGTGTGTGTGTGTGTGTGTGTGTGTGTTGCGTACCTCTATGTCAAGGGTCATGTGTGGAGATGATCAAAGAACACCTTTCTAGTGTGGACTCTGGTTCTTTCTTTTTGCCTCTTGTGTCCAGGGTCAAACCTGGGTGATCCTGTTTATCTGCTAGTGCTCAGTGGTAGAGTTCATATTTAGCATGTGTTAGGAACTTAGGTTCAGTCTTCAAAATGGAAATAATCAAAGCAAGACAAATTTTAAAAGCCAACAAAGTTATTATTTTTTATCATCAATCTTGATCTCCAGCATTTGACCAAGATAAGGAATTATTTGGCCAAGATAAGGAATTATTTGGCCAAGATAATACATTGGTGCAGACAAGGCTACCTTGCCTGAATTTGATGACACTTAAAATTTTATTCCCTCTATTTGCACTTGTTTTCTTCACAAAATGCACAGAATCCTAAGGACCCTCATTCAGAATTCTCACATGGACAGTGTTTCACACTGAATTATCTTGAACGGATGACTCTTTTGTTGAATATGAAAAGCAGTTTGTTCTGAATTTCATCTTACCGTCTCCAACAGCATCCTATCTTAGAGACTGTATCCTGGAGACACGTAGTGGGGGTCTCTACTGTCTACAGCAATACCTACAAAGGCTGAAAAGGCATGGAGCTTACCTGCTCAAGCCTGCCTTCTTTCATGGAGATCTATGACCATTTCGCTTCAGGAAGTTTTCGTGGCTTTAGCAACTATAAAATGTTTTCAGTTTCTGATGTTTGTTAATCCTCCTCCCAAAAATGAAATTGTGCCATAAAAGAATCCTGAAACTACACGAGGCAACTTAATAACTCATTGCACTAGTTACAGTTAAGATAATTAAGATCTGAATTTTATTCTGTATCATTTATTGTTATAACAAGGTTTGTTGTGTTTTAATTAACATTATTTATTCACGGCCCCATATCTTAAAGTACTCAATTTTCTGTTTTAATTAAAATAATTAGAACTGGCTTACTTCTCCTAAATAGGATTCTGACCAGTGTTCAGAAATTCATAGGCAAATGCTGAGTTAACTTCTTATAGAGAATGGCGTGTACTACCACATTCCAGGGCGACCAAGTTCATTAACACCAAGACACTTAAGATCCATAGTCTATTTGTTTATCAGAGAAAGGATGCTAATTCTATAGTAGTTCTCCAGGATTTTTCCCTATGGGTTTTATGCATACATCGCTTACTATTTTACTGAGCACATATCTCCTTAGGCATGGAGATGACAGAGAAGGGAATGGTAATTTAATAATGTCCAATGTTCCAAATGTCACATAATTGTTGGAAAACCACTGAGAACCTCATCCCCTCATGTTTTTTTCATGAATTTCTTTGGAATTTAATTTTAGTTCCCCCTTATAATCTTTGAATAGAAGTTTTATCTAGCTGTGTTTATTAAATTATGGAGAAAGGTTGCTCTATGTATTTGTTTGCTTCAATATCATTGCTCCATTTCACTTCTTCTAATAGCTTTCATCTAAAAATTAGAAATTTACAAGAATTTACTTGCATTAATTTTGTTTCTATTCTACTTCTCATTTTTCATAAAACTTCCAAATGTGTTGTGTTGAGAATGATTCATTCTCTGTGGCTAACACCTTCAGAATTGATTCTGCACTGTGAATAATTGCCCTGTGTGCTTGGTTTTCTTTAATTTTGTATCGATATTAAAGGGATCAGCCTAATCCACTCTTCTCTGGTTTCTCCATAAGAGCATGTGAAATACCAGATAAGTGTCTTTCAAGAGAAAACAGGACTGTCTGCTCCACTTCCTTCATCAACTAAATTTTTTTATGGTCGGTACAACAAATGTAGCCTCTTAATCTTTACTTGAATTACAATCGCTGGCATTAGTGTCATGATGTAATTTTTAGTTTTGTGGATAAATATATGTAAAAGGAAATATAGTAAAAATACATAAAATTTATTCATGAATTTGTCTCACATGCTAATAGTTACAGTAGATGTGTATTTTTCTATGGTATTGATATTTTCGATGTGTTCATACTAAGCTTTCACGAAGAAGAAAGGACAATTCATTTATTTCTCAACTAGAAGACTTGTTGTCTGGTTAAATAAAAAGTTTAGTTATGAGTTACGTGTTAATTTAAACTAATGGACAAATGACTGATCTGTTCTGTGATCTTTATTACACAATGCTGTTTAAGGTTTTTGCTACCCAGCAGCTCCATAAAAGGGTGTGAAAGAAAGGTAAAAAGAGGTTTGCTGTGTCTGTTGCTCTGCTTTGTTACCTTACGGTAACTTCAGAAACTTTTCTGCTCTTGGATAACACAGAGGGGTAAACACAGTGATAGCAACATAATAGCTAGAAACAATGATTGCAGCGGAGTAGAACTTTATTTTATTTAATTTGATAATAAAAATAAAACTTCGCTTCTACATAAAACGATAATTTCATTGAAATAAAACAGGTGAGCTGCTGCAGAAAGGCTTTCTGCCTTTTTCGTCCTTTTGTTCTCAGGACCATGAGTGTGTTCAATGATGAATGAAGGACTCAATGATTGTGTGGCCCTTCGCTAGAACTCTTTCCTTAGCTTCTTTCTTATACCAAACTATGGCATCTCTGCAGATCAGAATATCAGTGGAGAAAGGAGTCTAAAGAGCTACCCTTCATTAAAGACTCAAAATTGTAGCTAATTAAATTGAGTTTAGTCCCCTTTTCTATTATGGTGTTTACCCATGCTAGACGCTAAAATCTTAACCACCAGAATGATTTTTCAGTCATAAGTATCCATGCCATTAGAAATATTTATATTATTACATTGTCTGGATGGTTTCTGTACTGAAAATTATTTGAAGACAAAGGAAAAACAATCTATTGGAAGCAAAATCTACACAACTATAGCATCCTACATATTTGGGTTAGTTAGTTATAAATGTGTTCTCTGATCACAATGATACTTACGGGAGTTGTGATATTATTTTCAGTTTCTTTCTATTGTTTTGGAAAGGGAAGGGGGTCATTCGTCTCTGTGTTTTCCTGAGGTGATGTGATTCTCTTGTAACTGGATTTTACTAACCCTAGACCATTCAGAGATGGGAAAGGGACATAAGCTAAGTGTGCTATTATATCTTGACCATAAAGTATAAAGAGTGATGTTTTCAAGTCATATTGTCTTTTTCTTGAACCTGTAGTCTAGAAGCTTCTTTGAGTTTTGATCCATAGTAACCTTATGGCAATTAAAGAGAAGGCATATATGTATATATATATATATATATATATATATATGTGTGTGTGTGTGTGTGTGTGTGTGTGTCTGTCTGTCTGTCTGTCTGTCTGCTCTTTAGGTAAGGACAGGGATTTGGTTTTCAGGTCATTCACAAACATGATGTAATGCCCATCCTTATTTAGCCTTGCTTCATTGTCTTCAAGGCACCGGGAGTTTCCTAGATATCACTCTTGACCATTTTACACCTAACTCTTGTTTGAACTACTTGGTGCCTTATGCAAACAGTTGTTTGCTTGTTCTAATTTTTTCCCATTTCAAAAAGCGAGGACACCCAAACTTTGGTCCTACATGGTTAATGTATACACTCAGCAGACAAATTAATTCCACTGAGTCTTCACACATGTTCACGTAATAAACTGAGAGACAGCAAATTGCCATTGTCAACTATATCTCATTGCATCCTGGCTGTGCCAGAGACTGTTTGGAGCTATGTTATTAATTTTGTTATAAAGACTTCAAGGCTTTGACTAGGCATTAATTATTCATAAGAGCTTCTTTGGAAATTGCTTCTTCTTCTCCTCCTCCTTCTCCTCCTCCTCACTATTATTACTGGGTTGTGAATTGTTGGGGCCCTGAACTTGCCATGGTGTGATTGTGGAGGTTAGAGAGCAGCTCCCGGGAGTCTGTTCTTTCTTTCCTTTCATTAGGAGTTCTGTGCATCCGGCTGAGATACTCAAACTCAGGTTGTCAGGCTCAGAGGCAAGCGCTTTCAGCTCCTGAGCATCTTGCCAGTATGGCGATTATTTTAATGATGCAGTCCGGTCAAATGGCATGATATTTTGTTTTGGGGAAATGATTTCATGTTATTCTGTTGCTCATATTTTGAGAGGAATGCACATAAAGCTAGTTTTAAATTTCCGTGCATTTAAGGAATCTTTCGCCACACTGAACTTTTAATACGATAGTAATTATTCTAGTCAATTTCCCCAGAGATATTAATATATCTAATGTTATAGACTAAAGATTTAGGGAATATTTTTCATTGGAAACTGTATTTTATTTTTCTAATTCTATTTCAAAATACCTTTTAGTTCCAGGGGCAGTGTTCGATTTACAAATCACAGAGGTAGAAGCCACAGAAATAAGAATTACTTGGAGGAAACCTCGGCAACCGAATGGAATCATCAACCAATACCGTGTGAGAGTATCAGACCAGGAGACAGGAGTCGTTTTGGAAAACACACTGCTCACAGGACAAGATGAGGTACTGCACTTCCATTGCCCACTTTGCCAAGGCAAAATGTTGGTTGGTTCTGTTGGTTCTCGTCCTGATGACTTGGTGGATTTGCCAACCTTGTACATAAAATCTTGACAAACTTGCTAGACCAGGAAGTAAAGTACATTGAAATATTAACTAGATCATAGTCTAGTTTAGGACCTGTCAGTTACGTGTCACAAGTCTCTTTCATATGAAAAATGTTCATGGAACCCTCACACGAGATTAAAGGTACTTCTCTATGTGGGTTTTATTACTCTAATCTGGTTAATGACTGGTTTGGAGAAAATGATTGTGATTTAAATGCTCTCTCGGAGGCTTATAATTTAGAACAGTTACCAAGAAAGAAAAAAGAAAAGAAAAAGAAAAAGACTACTGTCCACAAGTGATTCTGTCCTTTTGGATCCAAGAAGCTAACAGCCTCAGCGTTACCTTTTATTAGTGAAAACATGTAACTAAATGCAAAGAAATTCCAAGTGTTCCATTCAACATGAGAGGCTTCAGCCTTCTTAATACATTGCATCTCAGCACAGTGGCTGCCTTATTTTCTTTTCTTGTTGTTAGGAAGTGCAGATGGCTGATTGTGGCACTGTCTACTCTTCAGTCCAGCCAGTCACTCACCTGTGAGAACCCTTGAAGTCCCCAGACTTCTCATATCCTCCCCGGGGCACTCTAAGGCTATGTGTACTTAGAAACAGAGTAGCAATCAGTGGACCATTAGAGATGTATGTGATGCTTATTAAGAAATTGGCTTCTGCTGTTTTTAGTTCAGAATTTCTATTCTTATACTATAGTACCATTCTCTGTCTCCCACTCCATCTATTTCTGGTACCAGACGACTTCCTTTAACTCTGGCATTGATTTCACTGTGGTCCTCAATGCTATGTAGCGATTCAGTATTTCTCACTCTAAGTTACCCACCTCCACCCCCAGGTTAAACTTCAGTCGTGTGTTGTGTTCTTTCTTCTGTGTAATGGATCCTGAGTTATATGTTTTCTGATATTCTAGTTGGCGTCTCATCAAAGAGCAGAAGCTTAAACATTTGTTGCTGCTGAAGACATCTTAAAATAGATACATGGTTTTCTTTGAACCAGGTGACAGGTTTCCCAAGTTCACTAAAAGCATTTGTTGAACGGCCAGACACACCTGTTTTCTGCTAGAAGTTAGGAGTTAAAAGGTTCTGAAAGGACCAGATGGAGATTCTGAAACATAGTAGAAAGAGCATTATTATTAGAGTCGTCCAATGTGCATTTAAATATGGACCTGACCATATTTAATAACCAATTTAGCCAAGATAAAATGGTTAAGCATGTAGGTGTAGAAGGCAAATGGTTAGGGCTTAGTGTCTGGTTCTCCTAATACTGATGGCTTAATCCTGGGAAAGGAGGCTTAACTCTTACGACTTGAGATTTAAGTTAAGAATTACACCATTTCCTATAATGAAGGGTCAATGATAGGACTTCATGGATGATGTGTATCAAGAGTTTATCAATGCAGCTGACATTGTAGTACATTCTATGCTGATATTTGTGACTTACTGGAATTAATTTTGACCTTAGAGCTTTCCCTTTACTGGACATTCAATTTCTAAACTCCTCTTAAGAAGAGTCACTCATTCTTATGTCTGTAAAGGTATCATTTCTACTTACACCAAATTCATTTCAGGTGCTCTACCTCCTCATGTGAATGATTGCCGTGTTCACTTTAGAACATTAATATGGGGTGGTAGATACAATGGAAGGTCTAAATGAAGGAACTTTGGGTCTTTGGCCTGTCTCTGCTGTGCTTTACAACTGTGACCTTGGTCAAGTCAAGCTATAAAGAATTTCTAGCTTCATATATTTTTAAAGTGTGTGTGCGTGCTTATATATGGCGTGTATGTGTGGTTGGAAGTATACATATGCCATGTACTCATACGGAACTCCTTATGTGACTTCTTATTTTCTATTTTCTTTTGAGGCAGGATCATTCATTGGCCCAGAACTTTGTTACATGGGCAAGGATGGCCGGCCCAGGCGTTTTCAGAGATCTGTATATCTCTGTGTATTGGTTTCAAAGAAAATGACCCTCAAAGGGAGGGAGTGACTCTCATGGGAGGGGTGGTTTGTTGGTGTAGAGATGATCTTGTTGGAAGAAGCACATCACTGTAGAGGTTGGCTTTGAGATCCATACTGGTCAAAGCCACATCCAGTAAGACAGACCGCTTACTGTTGCCCCTGAGTCAAGATGTAAGACCTTTAGCTACTTCTCCAGGACCATGTCTGCCTGCATGCCACCATGTCGTACCTTGATGATAATGGACTCGACTTTTGAAAATGTAAGCCACCCACAGTTTTCCTTTGTAAGAGTTGTTGTGGTCATGGTGTCTATTCACAGCAATAGAAACCCTAACTAAAACGATCTGCCTCGTTTCTCTCCGTCACTGGGAGCACTGATGCATGTCACCATGCTCAGCTTTTTGTACTGGTTCTGATCATGTGATCCTTGACCCTTAGGTTCCCTAGGCTTTACCAACTGAGTCTTCTTGCCAACTCATGCTTCCCCCTTTCTAAATTTTTCCTCACATATCTTACAGGGGTAGGAGAAAAACACAACAGATAAAAATCCATGGACTAACATACACATTGATTATCTTGTTTTCTTGTTATGGGTTTTCTCTCCGGTTAGGTACTCTCTCTTCCCATTCACCTCCATTTCTGTTTCAAGAGCACTTTAAATCTTGGGAATCTCTTTAGGAGTCTCATGTAACCTCAGTGTCAAATACATTTCTCTGAAAGAATATATTTCCTTTCCTAAATTCATCCTTCTAGTCCTTACTATACAGCTTTTAAACCACTTGTTCTGCATTTCTTCATCTCCTTTTATACAGTGCAACTTTACAAGGTTTTGGATTTAAATGATTAAAGAAAACAGCAAAGCTAACAGATGTTCTTATTATTGTCTAACATCTTTATAGAGATATTTCCAAGTGCTCTTTTTTCCCCAACACTCTTAAATCTCAGCACTTCATCTTGCAGTTGATTGTTTGTTTGATATCAGATCTCTAAGTTACAGGTGTGTACCAACATTGAACCCTGAATATAGCCCCTTCCTTGTCTGGCTGAAGTTGGTAAGCTCCCATTAGCTCAGGTAAACTGTTTCAGTGGGTGTCTCCATCATGCTCTTTAATCTTTGCTCATATTCTCCGTCCTTGCACTCTTTAACTGGACTTTGGGAGCTCAGCCCAGTGTTCCGCTGACTAACTCTGCCTCTGTTTCCATCAGTAGCTGGATGAAGGTTTTATGATGACATTTAAGATATTTATCAATCTAGTTAGGCGGTGGTGTCACATACACCTTTAATCCCAGCACTCAGGAGGCATAAGCAAGCAGATCTTTGAGTTTGAGTTAGTTCCAAAGCAGGCTCCAAAGCTATCGAGAAACCCTTTCTCTAAACAGCCCCCACCTCCACGCTCCTTGTTTTATTAAACAATCTTGTCTATATCCCCTTTCCATGTGTATCTATATATGTTTTTCTTAGGGTTCAAGTTCTGACTTAGCTTCTTTAGGGTCATAGACTACAGACTCATTAGGCTTTGCTTTACAGTTAGTATCCACTTATTAGTGAGTACATACCGTATTCTTTATAGGTATGGGTTACCAAATGAGATACTTTGATTCTTCATCGGTATGCAGTTGAAATATTTGTTTGACAATGTTTACTAAGGCTCCCTGCTCCCTGCTCTCCTTTTAGACTTGTCGTATTACTGATAGTGATCTTTGGGGATTTGAAACCACGAAAATACAATCTAATCTACTCTGTGATCAATAGTCTTATTAATTCGATCACATGACCATAGAAGGGAGCTGAAATGTCATTAGCGAGACCAGGTGACATCTCGTGGGCACAAGTGGTCAGTGTTTTATTTGACATATGGTACCCTAAGATGTTGTTCTGAATATTAATACAATAATACATGAAGCTTTAACTTTTTACTGTGGATGGAAAGTTTTCTTATGCAACAGCTTCCCTTTCTCATTAGTTCTGGTTTCCAGATCATTTCTACTGAGTCCCTCTCCTGTGTGCGTTTTGTAGTGTGACAGTGATCCTTTCACCTAACTCAGGATAGTGTTCTATAGTGAGTTAAACTAGATCTATACAGAGCAGAACTAATTTCTCCATTAGTGAAAATTTCTCCTATTAAAACAAAGATTAAAATTAATTTTTTGTAAACTTTATTCATTTGGGACTGAAGCCTAAAGATCGTTGTTGTCATCCCTCTATGAAATGACGTCTAGTTGAAAATCATATTTTGATATTGCCAGAGGCAACTTTATCTAGTAGTCATCAACTTGGCTGCTAGCATCATAGACTTCAGAGATCAACATTGATGGTTTTTTTCACCCTACACCTTCCTCAAGTGCATCAGTGTCTTCCACCTGGCGAACCAGAAGAAAGAGCTTGGTTAGTCGGTCCAGAGGAGGCTGAGTAGGTAGGAATGCCTTAGAGAGAGTATATTGAGCACAGATGGAGCGAAACCCTATTAAAGCCTGAAACATTTGCTCACCCAGGTAATGCCCAGAGTCAGCATTCTTTAGGATGCTTTCAAGCATGTTAACTTTAAACTTTCCTTTTACTCCTTGTTTTTGATAGCAATACAAATGCCATATTGAAATAGGAGTATCTTTTAAGAATAACTCAGACATCCCACTAATTCAATTCAGCAGAACTCCACTGAGTCTGAGCTGATAGAAATCCCACTTGTTGCAATGACGGTTACTACATGTAAAATCAAGTTGGTTTATTCAGGTGGATTAGGAATGTAACTCTGCAGACTCCCAGCTCTTTCACATAAATTCCAAGGATTCCTCTGTAACATATGCTAGGCCTTTCAGGTTAATGAATTGTGACATTCCCTACTTCAGTGGTTTTCAACTAGGAGCAACTTTTCTTTTCTTTTCTTTTTTTAAACATAGGGTAACCTCTAAAGACATTGTCTTTGTGACAACTGGGGATAAACTTTTAGTGGGTATGGGCCAGGGATGCTGCTAAATATCCTGCAGTGTTCAGGACGGTAAGACCAGTAACAAATTAATGTGGAAAGTCAACAAGTCAACAGTTCTCATGTCCAGTCATTTGCATTCACTAGGTGTCAAAATTGTTGGCGTTGCAGTGAGCTTTCCTTTTCTGGTCTAGTTCCTTTAGTACTACTACCTCTTTCCCTCTGCCCCTTGACATTCTTTTTAAAGTTTAAATCCATATAGTTGTCTTTTGTTATTAAAATTCACTCTTTTCTCACTGGAAATGCCTGACAACTAACCTAATGCCATTTTGAAAGAGACAACACGTGAGGACTTGTCTCAGCATGGGACAATCCATGCTCGTCTGTAACACTCTAGCTTGATAGGAAACCAGAGTTCAATTCATTGCCCTGGTTTGAGATGGGCAATTCTCCAATAGAAATTAGAATTGGGGTGAGATTCGGAGTCCAAAGCCTTCAAGTCAACTCTGATGGCAAAATGGCAGTTTGTCAACAGGTCTGTTCAAGCTTAGTTAATTGTCGGAATGCTATGGTTGCCTCGCCAAGATTTATTTGACATGTGGTTGAAACTGTCGAGAGATTTAAGGCAAAATCACTGGTTTAAGGGGAAGCTCCTTGTGCTACCTCATGTTGTCATCCACGAAGCTTTGTATATGATAGATTTTCAAGTGATTGATAGTGGGAACAGCTGTGTGATTCCAGCAAGCGCCTATTGGCTGGGATACCAGAGTGTTTCTGAATTATACCATTGTGATTTATGTCCTTCCCCATTTCCCTGTGGAGTCAGAGCTCAAATGAGTTGTAAGAAGATAGAAAAGCTTTACTTTGCCCTACCACGGATTCTCTTTCCTAGGTTCTTTATACTATTATGAATGATGGTCTTATGGGCATCCTCTATCTTTTCCCAAAATGTTTTCCTGGCCAAGATTAAGAACGATGTGTGTGTATGTGTGTGTGTGTGTGTGTGTGTGTGTGTGTGTGTGTGTGTGTTTGTCTCTCTCTCTCTGTGCATGTCTATGTGTGTGTGTGAGAATGGATGCACATGCCATGTGTGAGTCTTCCCATGTGTGCTCACTTATAGGCTGATATCAGGATGTATTTCCTTTTTGCTTTATTTAGTTCTAAAAACGTTTTTATTAATTCTTAGAGATTTTCCATGTGTTTTGATCATGTTCACCCTAATTCCCTCTCTTTATTCCTCCCAGATTCACCCCCACCTCCCTACTATGCCTAACATCATGTCTATAAATTATTCATATTTAATAACCCATTGACTCTGGTTCATGCTGTCCATATGTTTCATATGTGACAACATCTACCAGAGTGTTGTCGACCTACCAGAGGTCCCATCCTTAAATTGACTCTCTCCTGAGGAGCCATCACCCTGGCTTTTGAGACAGGGGTCTCTCACAGAACCAGAATTCATAATTTTGGCCATGGTGGCTGGTCAGTAGACATACTACAGCCACCTGTCTATTATCATTTTTATGTTTAGCATGTGCACGTGAGAATGCATGCTCTCATGTGTATGGGAGCATGTTTATGTTCACAAGCTTATTGAGGTCCAAGACCGATGGGTGGTATTCCCCTCAATCTCTTCCACTCTTTTTGTTGAGATGGGATTTTTTTAAAGAGCCCAGTGACTGCTCAGGAAGCTCCTCTAGCAAGGCAGCTTGTCCTGAGGACTTCCTGTCTCAGCCTTCTGAAAGCCGAGTCTGCAAGCAGGCTACCATGCTGCCTGGCATTTATGCAGCTGCTGGAGGGATCTGAACTCAGGTTCTCAAGATTATGCAATAAACATTTGTAGTCAGAGACTGCTCGTTCGTTTCCCGGCCACCCAGACCCGAAAGAATCACACTGAAACTATATTAGTTACAATACAGTTTGGCCAATAGCTTAAGCATATTTCTAGCTAACTCTTACATCTTAAATTAATCCATCTCTACCACGACGCTCGTGGTTTACCTGCAAGGTTCTGGGGCATGTCTGTCTTCTTTAGCAGCTACATGGTGTCTCCCAGACTCTCTCTACATGTCTGTTTGAATTTTCCACCTGGCTTTACTCAGTTAAACCACTGGCTGAAAGGATCTTCTTTATTAACCAATAGCAATAAAACATATTCATAACATACAGAGGGGAATCCCACATCAAATTTCACTGCCTTGGTCATCTTCCTAGCTTCTGGGTTATTTTGGAGGCTGGGGGTTTTCTTAAATCATTTTCTCATTTTTTAAATTTTGCAGAAAAATTGGGATTTAAATAACATGTTTGCTGATATTTCAATTAATTGAACTATTCTAATAACTTTTTACCTTCTGAGTTTTTTCTCTTGAGCATCTACTATTACTATTAATTTAAAGACACTGAACAAATCAATGCTAACAAGGAAAAGAATGTCTAGTGGTAGCTCCAGCAGTAATGACAACCCAAAATATGTAAGGTAACTATGAGTCAGGTGTCCCAGAACATAGAAATAATCAGAACATACATAATTAATTGATTACTTATTTTTAAAGCATCAGAGTATTTAGTTTGTAAGAATCAGAATAAATTCTTTTAAAGGGGGTTTTAGAAGTGAGATTGGAAGCAAAAGAGACGTTTTTTTCTCTGTAAAAAGTTTTATTTTGGGAAATTTCAAATAGGTATGGAGGTAGGATGGAGAAAAATGCATGGTAAGACCTCATCAACCCACTACCTACATTCAGCAGCTAACATCGTTCTCAATGCTCACTCCCTCAGCAGGCTCCCATTATTGCAACAATGGATGGACTCAAAAATGAACTCCAGACTTCATATCAGTCTTGCTTGCTATGGATCTTTCGAGAATTGGCATTTTAATCCATTTAATAATCACATGGTTGTAACTAGGAAAATTACTGATAGTGTCTTGGCATCATCTAATCTACATTATAATCAATTGTTTCTGTTTATCTCTAATGCCTATGTTAACCAGTATGTTCAGATTAGAATCCAAACTCCGCATGTTTCTGTGGTTCTTAACCTTCTTGAGAGAATGCTTTCTAAATTAGTGATTAATGTTCATTTCAAAGTAAACATTCTATACGGGCATTTGACTAGAGCCTTTCATCTGTTCTACTGTGGTTAGTTATACTGGTTTGGGAACAACAGAGGAGGTGACATCAGGCAATTCCTGCCCCCACCTTCACTACATACATCTGTAATCTGCTTCTGATATTTTTAGTATCTGTTCCCATGGTAGATTTGACATGTATAGATTACATTGTGGAATATAAGAACAAGGACAGTTACTGACAATTTACCTTAGAACTATGGCCAGGTGTGCTGTGAACACTGCTTCAAACCTATGCATTAAAATTTCCTATTTGTCTGCAATCTATTTGATTAAATAGAATTTATGAAAGCACTAGTATTGATAGTAAGCAGACATCCAGTCACTCATAAGTAGTATACAAATGAAGATGTTTAGAAAAGGTAGAAAAACACATTTAATAATATGCTCAAAATACTATTTGTGGATGAGAAGTTAAATTATTTCAGTTACAAAAACTTAGCATGAAAATATCTAAATATACCATGTAGAACAGCAACACATGCTTGAAACTAATACCTCCTTTCCCTCAAAATACAGTATCAATCTAATAAGAACTAGAGTGATCATATTATGTTACCATGGTGCTGGGATTTAGTTGAGAACAAAATCTTGGAAAGTAAAGAACCCAATACTTATAGAAACGTTATTTTCTTGTAAGATGCATAATTCCAAAGTGACAAAATTTTAAGTCATGAAGCATTGAGTTTTCATTCTTTGTAAATACCGACTTTTTATTACAGTATATAAACAACCCCATGTCTCCAGAGATGATGAACCTAGTGGAACCAATGATAGGATTTTATGAGGGTTCTGCCGAGATATCTTCGGACCTGCACTCTATAGCTTCATTCATATATAACAGCCCCCCATACAGTGACTTTCCTGGCAGGACTAGAGCCGAAGACCAGAGTTCACCAGTTGGTAGGTAAAAATTTAATTCTCTCTGAAGCCATTGAAACCAATAGCTAACAGAGGTATGAACCTGAGTTTAGAGTTCAACCATGTTATTAATGGTCCATGGGCTGGAGTCAGATATTTCTTTTTAACTGTCGGATAGCCTCACGAAACAAATGGAAATGCCACCCAAGTGGTGACTGGCCCTCTCTAACCCATTTGACCTTCCTCCTAGAGAAAGTTGCACCCCAGAGTCTCTAGCCAAGCTGCATAGACAATCAGTTATTACAGTTGCCAAAGCAGGTGTGATGGGAAGGGATTAATATATCTTCAAATCATTTACAGGCTCCACATTCTCTGCAGCTCTTGACAAATAGGTTTTCAAATGTCACTAAAGGTAAATAGGTCAGAAAGTTACAACTCCAGTGCACGGTGTGATCAACAGGTGTAGGTGTCCCTGGGATGTGGTGATGTCATTACCGCGCACACTTGCTCTTTGGGGGTCAGTGAGGCTTACTGTTTCTGAAAGGAGAATGTAATACATGGTAAATTGAAGGTATGGATTAGATAACACAGGACCACCCTGTTTCTTATATTTTAAAAAAATTTTGGGTGGGAATAGTATGCTATTTCACTGCCTTTTCTATGATCTGATATTTGCCTCATTCCAAAATGAATGTTTTCTGATCTTCTATTTATGGTAGAATTAGTAAAAGAAAATAACATTCCAATCAATACGTCTTTCTTTTATGACTTTATGTTTCTTGTGCAGAGCCAATTGGCTCAATACTAAGAACTAAAAGACTCACAGTTTCTACTACAGCTGTTTCCTTATATATAGATCAAATTTAGTAGTTCTTAATTAAAAATACATATGCAAAATTTAAAAATAAAAGTCTTAGACCTTTTTGTAGGCACATGCATGTTTCAGTTAAGTGTTAAACAAGAATGTTTGCTGTAAGCAATCACGGGGACTAGCAAATGCATGATGAATTTAGAATCTGAATAAAGCATCCATTTCTTGAAGTCTACAATTAAAGTTTAGTGCTGATTTATAATGTTACCTTCTTAAATTACTTCCTAGTGTTTGCTTTTAGGAATGAAAACCTCAACTAGTCATTCCTGGAAAGTTATATTTCTTTTTCATAAAACACTGCTATCATGTTCTAAAACATTATATAGCAACTTAAAAGTCTATATTATGAGCACAAGATTTTTTTTATAGATATTGGAGAGTCTTTAAAATTCATAAAATGGTTACATTTATTATGAATTGTTTGTCTACTGTTCTGTGTATGAGAGGGCATGAAGATATTAATATGTCTTATTAGGTTTCATTGAGAAAAATAATTTTGATTATAGAGTAAAAATCTATTTTTTCTTGTTGATTTCAAATAGTAACCACCAAGAATCAGCACATAACTGACATCACCGCTGAACAGCTGTCTTATGTTATCCGGCGGCTTGTACCATACACCGAGCACACGATTAGTGTATCTGCTTTCACCATCATGGGCGAAGGACCACCAACAGTTCTCACGGTTAGGACACGTGAACAAGGTACAAATGCCTTTCCTTCCGAAACAAATACTTGCAAATATTATTCGTATTATTAATTCTTTGACTTCTTCATTCCTATTAACTGTTCATTCTTCTTTTCAAGTGCCAAGCGCCATCCAAACTATAAACTATAAAAACATTAGTTCTTCATCTATCTTGCTGTATTGGGATCCTCCAGAATACCCCAATGGGAAAATCACTCATTATACAATCTATGCCACGGAACTGGATACACACAGAGCTTTCCAGATGACTACTGTAGATACCAGCTTTCTCATCACAGGTAGAAGGAAACATCGTGTTTCTTTTTGCACTCCTCCTCCTCTGATAGAAATGTGCACTTCTTATACCTCTTAAATGCTGCAGGACACATTTCAGACTCTGTTGACATGTGCTTTTTGTATATCTTAGAAACATTTATGGCAGTAATGATACAGCCTATTTCTTCAACTACATCTACCCACAAAATATAAAAAAAGGTTATCATCACCACTTTCACAGAAATACCCATAACCTAAGAAATATTATACTTAGGGCATAGAAACAATTCATTATCGAGGACTTGAACAAATGAACTCACATGAAAATAACCCGAAACAACTCAGTTGACAGGGTGGATGTGACAGTTATCCCTGCTGTGTGCCAAAAATTCTTTTTCCCTCAGCTTTAAGTTATGGCCTTAACATTACAGGAAAGATCTCTAATATCATCTGCATGGAAAACCTTGAAGACCAAGGAATTTGGGGACAAGGAGTATATGGAAACTGACTGAGAGAACCAGTCCTTCTAAGAAATTATTCACATTAGCCCCATGGTGAAGGACACTAATCTAAAAATGTTATATTTTAAAGATTTTAAACAATTATGCTTCTGTCCTTTAGGGTTAAAGAAATATACAAGATACAAAATGAGAGTGGCTGCCTCAACTCATGTTGGGGAAGGTTCTTTGTCAGAAGAAAATGACGTCTTTGTAAGAACTCCAGAAGATGGTAAGAATGTACAGTGTATTTTTAATTAAGGAAGGAAGGATGGAAGGAATGAAGGAAGAAAGGAAGGAAGGAAGGAAGGAAGGAAGGAAGGAAGGAAGGAACAAAGGAAAGGAGGGAGGGAAGAAAGAAGGGAAGAAGGAAGGGAAGAGGGAAGAAGGAAGGAAGGAAAAAGGAAGAAAGGAGGGAGGGAGGGAGAAAGGGAGGGAGGGAAGGAGGAAGGGAGGGAAAGGAAAGCAAGGGAAGGGAAGGAAAGGGAAGGGAAGGGTATTATTCTCTTGAATAATAAACCTCTACCTTATGGAAAATTCAGTGTCTAAAACAATAAGCATGAAAAATTACATGTTTTAACCCTTTTTTTCTATCCTTCCCAGTGCCAGAATCCTCGCCTCAAGAGGTCAAAGTAACTGATGTATCTCCCAGTGACATGAGATTGAACTGGTCTCCACCTGAAAAACCTAACGGGATTATTATTGCCTATGAGGTGCTTTATCAAGATGCGGATGCTTTGTTTGTCAAGAACACCTCCACAACAAATATAGTCTTAAGTGACCTAAAACCTTATACCCTCTATAATATTTCTGTCCGGTCCTATACCAGACTTGGCCATGGCAATCAGTCATCCTCATTACTTTCTGTGCGGACATCAGAGACTGGTAAGGAAGTGTTTTTGTTTGCTTGCTTCATAATTAATTCTCACTTATGTAGTAAACACAGCTCTCAATTTCCTTGCTGTCTGTATTTTTATGAGTTAAAAAACTCTCATTGTTATAATTTGTATTAAAGAAATTTATTCATTTTTTTCTGGCAAAAAGTGTAGGGGGAAGTCTTAGCTGTTTTAAAATTTATAAGCTAATTTTCTATATAAATGATTTTTTTAATAAAAAAATCAGTGAAATGTTTAAACAAAAGACAATTAGAAAATACCAAAAACTCATCCATGTTTCTACAGACTTTAGGCTGAGTAGCTTCTTACTGTCAGCTTAGGTAAACTCAGTGGCACACTGATAAGACTAGATTCCTGCATTCTAAGAGGGATATAAAAGTATCAGTGTAAAGTTGGTGCACAAATCTGTATCACAAGACAGTTCTTAGGTAGCAGCCTAAGTTCAGCCTGTGTCTTAATAATGAAAGTAGAACGGGAAGGATTCTGTAGAGGTTGATGAATAGGCAGGCAGAGGTGTATGTATGTGTGTGTGTGTGTGTGTGTGTGTGTGCGTGCGTGCGTGCATGCGTATGTGTGTGTGTGTGTGTTAGGGGACATCCAAGCTAACCAAAATAACATAATAACATTTGTATCTTAGTTTCAGGGGTGTATGAGCAATTAGCACAAAATAAATATTTTGCCCGGTAATCTTGGTTTATTGGACACATATTGACATGATTACTATTAGGGCAAGTCTGCAATGTAGGCTAAGTGAGATCTAGTTGGAAAGTTACTGCTTCATCTACGTGTTTAAATAAATTAACTTATACTGACTGGCTATTGTCTGACCTCCATAAAGCTCTCATTTGGGAAGTCACAAAGAACCAAATACCGGCAAACCCATTTAGGTTAGCCAGATACAAATGTGAAGTTTTGTGCTTGCTTTTGAAGATCTAAAAATCTAGCAAGACAGTTTACCCACACGGAGTGTGATCTCTTGAGATTGTTGCACAGATTCAATACAATGAGATGTCCCAACATTGTGGATGCCATTGCAGAAGTAAGTAAGGGTGACAAAGCAGTCCTTTGTAGCATCAAGAACTGTCATACCCTTGAACACAACATAATTGTTATCAAATTACATGTTGTCATGCTTTGCTCATTTTATGAATATTGTGGCTAGAGACAGACTTTTCTTTAGAAGGATAATTGTTTCTTCGTGACTCAGTTTATTTACGTTTAGCCAATTTTTTTTTCTGAATGCCCGTTATGCGTCACAGTTTCTGTTCATGGCCTTCAAGTAAGTTATCGTCTTAATTCCAGAGTAGAGTGCAGCACTAAGTTATTGCTTTCCATCATGAAGAACTGGGGCTCCCAGAGGGTCATTTGTTCGGCAAACATACACAATATTCCACGACCTAATTTGCATAGAGCAGGGTAGAACGAAATGGTTGCCCTCCCTTCCAAGGTTCATATTAATTGCTGGAAATTTAATTGCTTAAGGCTAGCCAACTGGCAAGTGACGAAGCTGGAATTGAAGCCAACCCCATTAGTCATATAAAGCCCGTTTTGCTCTCAAAGCACATGCTGGGAAAAACATTTATAAAATGTACAGAGGATCTCTCAGTTCACGGAGGTGGTTGCCTATCTGAGCTTCGCATGACGCAAGGAAGAAAACGATCAAGCTTCATTCTATTGCGATTTTTGAAGAAGTGAGATGCTTATAAGATATTTTACTTCTTATGTGGTATACCAAGGACACCGCAGTTTAATGATGATTTATAAAAATGTTTCATGAACATTGCAGATATGTGACACTTTACTTTATATTGGGAAAAGTACACTGATTTCCTTTTTATTATCTGTTTTATTTATAAGGCAGAAATAAGTGAATATTAGAATTTAACTTGAAATGTAATTTCAAATGAGAATTTTACTTTCGGGAACGATAGAAGAAAACATGTTGAACTCTCTATAGACAAAGAGAGGTAGAACTATTTTAATAAATGACCCATAAATCACATCAGATGAGGTAAAGCTCAGGCTTGCTGGTAGGGTCTCCTGGGCCCTGTTTCAGGGTTCATTTATTAGGCTCCCGATCGAGCTATGAAAACAACAATGTGGATGGGAAACCTACCCCTGAGCTTCCTGGCCCACCTGTTCTGGTGGGTCACACAGGGCTGGCTTGACAGTCTGCTGAGGAGCAGGAGGCCCATTCATGGAGGATCGTGTTTAATACTTGAGAGGCCCACTTCCCCTGGGGAAGGAGTCTCAAGGCCTCCTGCACAGTCTCCATGTGAATAGAAGAAGGCAGCGAGATTGACTCCGGTGAATTTTCCTGGCTCCTGTTGAGCTACCAGCTTTGGCTCCTTTGGCAGAAGGAAAAGGAGGGATTCTGAAGGATTCTAAGATATCGCCTGAAGACGAACAAGCTCAAAAGAGCTGTCTATTCCTTGAACTTAATAGTAGTATTAAACATAGATCTTTTTCTTATAAAAGACTCACACTTTCAGCCAAGCTGTATGTACAGTTATTGTGGTGAAAACTCATTGATATGAGAGTGTTGTTAATTACGAATAAGAGATTTAGGGGGTACAGAGACGTCTTGGCTGTTAAGAGCACTGCCTGATCTTCCAAAGGTCCTGAGTTCAATTCCCAGCAACCATATGGTGGCTCACAACCATCTGTAATGTGATCTGGTGCCCTTTTCTGGCCTGCAGGCATACATGGAGTCAGATAACTGTATACATAATAAATAAACAAATCTTAAAAAAGCAAAAAAAGGAGGAAAATTAATTATCTGTTCAAGATCCTTATTGGATTTAGAGAACTTGAGCTGGTTTATGTTTGGAAGTAACACGGAGGGTTCCAGTAGGGGCCATCAATTGAGGCTGATTTTAGGTTCATGTGAATAACTAAGTTTGGGTGTGTGTAGGTGTGTTTTTGGTACAGAATAGGCAATTTACAAATGAGGTTAGTTTTCTTATACCCAGTGTACAAATCAGCAAAATAACAAGAATCAATTAGAATGACTCCCTTGATGTCATAGACAGAATCTCTTTCCTTTTTACCACATAACTTTCTTTACGGTCATCCTTTAAGTAAATATTTTTTTTTAACTTTTCTGATTTGGGGAAATAACCACTAAACATTTGGACACAGATGTCTACTAAAACAGTGAAAAGAACACTATGAATTTTTTTGCATTAATGTATTAATACTATCTTTAAATTTGTTGATGTACTTCACAATTTTATATACCAAGTATACTGTCTTACAGCATCTTTGTAATAACATCCTTTATTATAATCATGAATCAAATTACAGCTTTTGTTTTTAGTTCTTGAATAGAATCCGTATATTCCAACAGTTAAGCATCATTGTGCGATTGCTACCATTGGGAGTACTCTGCCAGCTGAGAAAATTCTCGGTGTATCTTCACTCTCCACAATCAGTGAGTCATTGCTCTGACTGAAGACTCAGCTCTGGCTATCTCCTAAGGATAAATGAATAAAATATAAAGGCTGTCATGCTGAGCTCAGGGATATATTTTGTCCTGATTGCTGTTGGTAGGCAAGCTACGCCAGAGGGACACCTTTGCAAAATTTCTTTCATAGTCACAAGTTATACTACATTAAAGTTCTTATTTCCACAGCATTCTAACTAGCTTTTCTCCTCCTTATAATTGGAGAACTTTTTCACTTTTTTTTAAAATGGAAGGGGAAATGATGTAATTAGGTTTTAACTAAAATTATTACTTTAAAAAGTATATTTTAGTTAAAATATAATTGCTCTGGACCAGGCTCTGCAAATTTGCATATTGATTGGTGGCAGCTTTCTGTAGTAGTCTCAGTCTGCTTCAAAGAGAAATTTCCTTGATGAGAGGTCAAGGCTACACTTATCTGTGGGCGTAGGAACAAACATTTATAGATTGTCGGTAGGGAATATACCAGGCATGGTATCCCTCCTGTTGAGTGGGTTTTATGTCCATTTAGAGTGTTGTTGGTTACCACCAAGGTACTTGTGCCACTGTTGCGTCGGTAAGGTTATTGTGCCATGACGGTTGTTGATATGCTTCATAGGCATCACAGTTGGGTAGGACTGTTGTTGTTTCTGGCCTTTGCAAAGTGTTTTCTGGGCCCAGTTCCAGTGAATATATGTACAACCCCCCTAAACACACCTAAGGCACAGGGAACACTGTTGATATTGTCAGAGTCAGAGGATCAGGAAGTTTAATATGAGACTGTATCTCCTGGTAATACCAGAAATTACACCCATAAAGTCTCACCAACATGCATGCCCAGTATCAATCTGGGTGGAGAAAACCCATAAGGCCTCAACCCTTCCAAAGAAACTACAGGAAACCAAGGAAAGCTGGGAGTTGTTAAGGTGGTAGTCTTCTGTAAGAAGAACCCCACCAATTCGTTGTCCAGTGCAAAATGGTCAGTCCTGAAAATATACATACAGATGGCATTAAATGGACTGAACAGGTTAGGAATACACACACACACACACACACACACACACACACACACACACACATGTATATATATAGAAAGAGTACACTATTATAATATATATTCATGTGATATATTATATATCCATATATTAATCATACAAGCTTTAGTGAGACAAGAGGCAATGAATTTGAAGAAGAGTGAGGAGGGATATATAGTAGAGTTAGGAGGAAAAAAGTGGAAGGGAGAAATGTAGTTAAATTATAATTGAAAGAAGAAAAAATACATAATTACATCATTTCCCGCCTTCCTTTTACTAATTGAAAACTGTTCCATTTCCCCTCCTTTCTACTCAACCATAAAGCAACTTGTTATTCTTTTCAGATTCATAGCTTATTTTCCTTTTATTTTTATTTTTATACAAACACACATAAATAAATAAAAATATAACCAGCTGAGTTTATTTTGTGTTGCTTGTGTGATGATGATTTCAGGAATGAGCACTTAATGTTGGATAATCAATTAAGGGAATCATGCTTGAGGAAGGTTAATTTTTCCTCCCTCTGCAACCATTCATTAGTGGAATTTTAGGGTTACTTATGCATACTATCATAGCATCTTCAAATAATAGAATTTTGATTTCTTCCTTCCTTGCTTATATCCTCTTGGTCTCCTTCAGTTTGTCTTATTGCTTAAGATAAGACTACAACTATTGTATAGAATTGGTATGTAGAGAATAGACAACTTTGTCTTATTCCTGATTTTTGTGGAATTGTTTTGAGTTTCTTTCTATTTAAGTTAATATTGGCTATGGACTTTCTGTAAACTGCTTTTATCATGTTTTGGTATATCCCTTGTATCCCCAATGTCTCTAGGACTTTTATCATGAAGGGATGTTTATTTTCTCAAAGGCCTTTTCTGCATCTAGTGAGATGATCTTGTTTTCTTTTTTCTTTCAGTTGTTGTTTTTTTTTTAATAGTTTGGATTACATTTACAGATTAATACATTGAACTGTCCCTGCCTCCCTGGGATGAAGCCCCCTTGATCATGGTAGATGATATTTTTCATGTGCACTTGGATTTGATTTGCAAATATTTTGTTGAAAGTTTTCATCTATGTTAGTAAGGGAAATTAATCCATAATTCGTTTTGTTGTTGTTGTTGGGTTTTTATGTGGTTTGGCTACCAGGATGACTATGGCCCTGCCAAACAAATTGGACAAGGTTCCTTCTGTTTCAATTTTGTGGAATAATTTAAGGAGTATTGGCATTAACTCTTTTGAAAGTCTGGGAAAATTCTGTGCTAAAACCATGTGGCACTAGGTTTGGGGTTGGGAGACTTTAATTATGGCATCTACTAAAATAGAAGTTGTATGTCTGTTTAAATTGTTTGTCTGATATGGATTTAACTTTAGTAAAGTAGTATGTATTGATAAAGTTATCTTTTTCTATTTTTTTTTTTAGCTTTCCAATTTGGAAAAGTATGGGATTTTAAAGCATCATCCTTTGATTCTCTGGGTTTCCCTGATGTCTGTTGTTAGATTCTCTTTTTCATTTCTAATTTTGTTAATTTGAATATTCATTCTCTTCCTTTTAGTGAATTTGGATAAGGATTTGTCAATCACACTGATTTTCTCAAAGAACCAACTCTTTGTTTCATTGATTTTTTTTCTTTCTGCTATTGTTTCTATTATATTGATTTTAGTGCTGATCTTATTCCTTGCCATCTACCCCTTTTGGGTGTGTCCTCTTTTCAGTCTAGAGCTTTCATGTGTGGTGTTAAGTTACTAATATGAGATCTCTCTATTTTTTCTTCATAGAGGCAATTGTTATTGCTAAATGTTATTGCTCTTAGACCCACCTTCACTGTGTCTGTCTCACAAGTTTGCATGTGCTGTGAATTCATTTTAATTTATATCAAAAGTATTTAATTTCTATCTTAATTTCATTCCGTTTTCATTGAGTAATGAGTTGTTCATTTTCCATGAGCTTGCAAGCTGTTTTTCTGTTGTTGCTGATATCCAGCTTTAATCTGTAGTGGTCTGATAGGATGGAAGGAAATATTTAAATTTTCTCATATTGGTTGAGACTTGCTTTGGGCCTAAATATGTAGTCAGTTTTTGAAGAAAATCCAGGAGATGCTTAGAAAAATCTATACTATGTTGTGTTCAGGTGAAATGTTCTGTAGATATCTATTAGGTCCATTTGGTCTATAATTTCAGTTAGTTCCAGCATGTCTCTGCTTAATTTGTGTCTGGATGACCTGTCTATCAGTGAGAGCAAGATGATGAAGTCTCCCGCTATTGTTATGTAAGGATCAATATATGATATTAGCTGTAGTAGTGTTTCTTTTACTTGGTTACCATTGAAAGTTCATAGATAATAAGAATAACCATGTTCTGTTGGAATTTTCCTTTGATGAGCATGTAGTATCCTTCCCTATCTCTTCTGATTAGCTTTGGTTTGAAGTCTATTTTTATTTTGTTTTGCTTTATTTTATTTTTATGTACCTGGTGCTATGTCTGCACATACACATGGATGCCATGAGAAGGCAACAGATCCCATTACAGATGGTTGTGAGGCACCATGTGGCTGCTGTAACTTGAACTTAAGACCTCTGGAAGAGCAGCCAGTGCTCGTAACTGCTGAGCCATCTCTCCAGCTCTTGAAGTCTATGTTGTCAGATTTTGAAATGGCCACAAAAGCTTGCTTCTTAGTTGTAGTTGCTTGGAATATCTTTTTCCACCTTTTTGCCCAGAAGAACTGTCTACCCTTAATATTGAGTTGTGTTTCTTTGATGCAGCTGAAATATTGATCTTATTTTCATATTCATTCTGTTATTCTGCCTTTTATTGGGCACTTTGAGACCTTTGATATTAAGAAATATCACTTAGTAATGCTTGTTAATTCTTGTGATGTTTTCTGTTTGGTGTGTGTGTATGTGTGCCCTCTCTTTTGATTTGCTGGTCTGGGGTTATTTATTCATTGTGTTTTCTTGGGTGAGGTTAACCTCCTTAGTTTAGTGTTTCTTTTCCAGTACCTTCTGTAGGACTGGATTCGTAAACAGATATTGCTTAAATTTGGTTTAATCCTTGCATGTCCTATTTTCTCCATCTATTGTGATTGAAAGTTTTGTTGGGTATAATAGTCTTGCCTGGCATTTGTGGTCTCTTGGAGTCTGTAGCATAACATCTGTTCAAGGCCTTCTGGCTTTTAGAGCCTCCACTAACAACTAG
Organism: Myodes glareolus; assembly: GCF_982192425.1. Taxonomy (NCBI): domain Eukaryota; kingdom Metazoa; phylum Chordata; class Mammalia; order Rodentia; family Cricetidae; genus Myodes; species Myodes glareolus. The sequence continues at coordinate 23,862,496 of NC_142051.1, forward strand.
GTTAATGCTAATTGATCCGCCTTTGCATGTTGCTTATTATCTGCCCCCTTCCAGCATTTAACATTCTCTCTTTTATCTGTATGTTTAGTGTTTTGATTGTTATATGATGGTATGACTTACTTTTTTAGTTCAGTCCATTTGGTGTTCTGTTTGTTTCTTTTACCTTGATAGGTAGCTCCTTCTTCAGGTTAGTAAAATTTTCTTCTATTATTCTGATGAAAAAACATTTTCTTTACTTTTGTACTGGGATTCTTCTCCTTCCTCCATTATTCTTAGATGTGGTCTTTTCTTAGTGTACCAAATGTTCTGAATGTTTTGTGCAAGATTTTTTAAGATTTGATATTTTCTTTGACCAAGGTATCCACATCTTTTTTTTTTTCAAAGTTTATTAAATTATAAAAGTTTTCATTTCCGTCCCCTTCCAACACCCTCCCACTCCCCACACTTCTTCTCCTCCTCCCTCTCCATCCCTAAGAGTAGTCAGGGTTTCCTGCCCTGTGGGAAGTTCAAGTTCCTCCCTCCTCCCTCCAGGTCCAGGAAGGTGAGTATCCAAACAGACTGGATCCCAAAAAATCCAGTATATGCAGAGGAAACAAGTCCCAGTGTCATTGTCAATGGCTTTTCAGAAAGACTCCGGGCCAGCCACATTCAGAGAATCCGGCCACATTCAGAGAATCTGGTTGGATCACGTGCTCGTTCAGTTCCAGTCCAACTGGCCTTGGTAAACTCTCATTAGATCCGTTCCCTTGTATCAGTGGGTGATCACACCCCTCACGGTTCTGATTTCCTTTTTCATGTTCTTCCTCCTTCTGCTCCTCATTTGGACCTGGGGGGGCTCAGTCCGGTGCTCCAATGTGGGTCTCCGTCTGTATCGCCATCCATCATCGGATGAAGGTTCCCTCTGATCTTGCCTTCTTTGCTCACGTTCTCTTTCCTTCTGCTCCTCATTTGGACCTTGGGGGGCTCAGTCCGGTGCTCCAATGTGGGTCTCTGTCTCTATCTCCATCCATTGCCAGATGAAGGTTCCACATCTTCTATTGGATTTTCAATGCCTGATATTTTCTCTTCCATCTGTTATATTCTGTTTGTGAAGTTTGTCTCTGAGGTTCCTGTTCAAGTTCCTAACTTTTTATTTCCAGATTTTCCTCAGGTTTTTTTTTCAATTCGATTTCCATTTTCAGCTCTTGAGCTGTGTAATTTATTTCCTTCCACTGCTTGTGTTTTCATAGATTTCTTTAAGGGATTTATCTAATTTTCCTTTAAGGACTTCTATTGTACCCATGAGGCTCTTTTAAAGATTTTGTGTCATGGTTCAGCTATGTTGCAATCCTCAGGGCCTACTGTGGTAGGTAGGGTTTCTGGCCTCTAGAGGAGACATTATGTCCTTACTGTTACTGATTGTGTTTTTATGCTGGCCTCTGAGCATCTGGTTTGGGAAGATTGCAATTCTAGATTCTAATCTCTCATTTTGTCTTTGTTACATAGATTTTTTCCCATTGTTTCTGGTGCTTTTTCTCATTCTCAGGAGGGTGTGGTGGCTGTGTGTTGCCTGGTAGGGAATTTGTCTGCAATACTATTAGGTGTGGCCACTGAGGAGTCCAGGTAAAATGTGTTTCTAGGTTATGGGCAGTGCACTTAGGAATAGGGTGGGTTAGGAAGGAAGTCTGAAGAAGTCCACAGGAGGGAGAAAAGCAGGGTGTTCCACCAGGATCTGCTTAGTTCCCTGGCAATGGAAGAAGAACTTGAGGAAAGACCACAACAAATAGTCTGCTAACTTAAATGGGAGACAGAGAACATTTCCCACTAGGGAGGTTTTATTTATACAGACACATTTATAATTCTATGTGTGGGATTAAATGAGGAAAAATAAAGACAAAAAAGCATTCACAATGAGAAATTGCCAAATGTTGGAAGTAGGAAGAAATGCTGTGCGTTTGAAGAATGTTTTATACTTGTCTCATCAAGCTCTGAGACAGGTAGAAATAAGTGGAGCTGATTCCTGGGTACCAATCTAGGAAGTCTGATGATTCTTGCTAAGGTAAAACTGTTGGGGAATGATGGCACAAGAACATCATCTGATTCACACTTTTGGCATGTCTCTGCTGAATGTGTTGTACATGGGAAGATAGAAAAGTAAGTACGACTACTGGGCTGGTGTCATCTGAGTATCTGCGTGAAGGGTAGTGGCATTTATTGTGATGGGAGAAGTTCAAGGAAGCAGTCATTTATGGAAAGTTCAGTTCTCTTCTCAGGTAGGTTGTTGTCAAAAGGCAATTAATTCTCAAAGAATTCGTAAGTTTGAAGGCATCGGTCACAACATGTCTGTTATACAAAGTCAAAGGATAAGATTTCTCATAAGGATGAGCCACACAAGATAAAATAAGGAACACAGAATACCTTGGGCTATGTGACATTGAGGGATTGAGGATGAATCAATGAAAACCTAAGCAGTAGTAACCCATGCAGTGGAAGAAAAACCCATGGCCAGTTATTAGCAGTTAGAAGCCACTCACAAGGTCAAATGCTCTTGATGAATGAAGAGAGATGAAGACATGCATTTGATGGATGCTGTGGTAAGAGACGGCTGGCATTAGTGACATAAATGGAGTAGAATTCGTGGAAAAAAAAATGCCTGATTGGAGTTACGATTTAGAGAGCATGATGGGTAAGAGAGGATGGAATTTCAAGAATTTTAGATATTCAGTGAAAGATAGAATGGAACCATGTTTGAGGGGACAAGCTTTTAGGGAGACGGACTTTATACTCATTCCTTGATATGTATTACAACACATACGTGCTAACATGCCTTCCTAGGTCAGCTGAAGTCTGAGGTCTGAACAGCCAGGGAATGTAATCTAGAAGAATGAAGGCCTTGGAAAGCAATAATGAGGGAAGGCAGTTTATACAGATTTATGGTAGGAAGAAATCTTATTTTTTTAAATCAATGAAATGGGATACAAGCTTATCAAGTTAGAATAAGGAAGGGAAAGTTTATTGGCCTTTTGGGACAGATAAGGAAGGTTGAAATGCACATAAAAGAGTAGAAGATTGAACTAACTAGAAATATAGGCAACCAGTAATGAAAAAAAAAACCTCGTTATAATTTCAGGTTAGAAATTCAAGTGAGGCTGTTCCACGTGGAGAGATATTTCATGTAGTCATTTTCAGCTGTTACACTGGGAATGTTCGTATGAGGTAGAGTTGAGTTACACATCAATAGAGACTTGGCCAAAAAAGTAAGGTAGAAGCTGGAGTTGATAAAGACGGCTGAGTGGTGTGGGAAGTCCTTCTGTATATGTGTTGCTTTTATTGGTTAATGAATAAAGAATCTGGCTTGGTCTGTGATAGGGCAGAGTAGAGCCAGGTGTGGAAAACTAAACTGAATGCTGGAAGAAAGAAGGTGGAGTCATGGAGCTGCCAGAGGAGAAAGATGCAAGCTAGTAGCCGAAATCTTGTCGGTAGGTCACGAGCCTCACAGTAAAATCTAAAATAATAGAAATGGGTTAATTCTAGATGTAAGAGTTAGCTAGCAATATGCTTACGTGATGGGCCAAGCAGTGATTTAATTAATACAGTTTCTGAGTGATTACTTTGGTTCTGGACAGCTGGGAACAAACAAGCAGACTCCTACAACAGCTGAGTTGTGATTACAGTAGCTGCTGGGAAGTAGCCTCACTGTAGGGAAATAAGGACCCACCAAAGACAATGGGCAATGGGAACTTGATGAAAGGGAGATTTTGAAATGGGATTACAAGAGTCAGTAGACTGCAAAGGTAGGAGATAGACAAATGGAAGAACATTGGCTATTATTGGTAATCACCAAGCCTCAAGGGTTGCTAAATCAGGCCAGGTTTAACATGAAGTGGAAGAAAATATTATTAGAGTTAAAGAGATCAAGGCATGCAAAGTTCAGGGGATTACATGTATCATTTGTGTGGATGTTGATCTCGAAAAAGGTGGCAGAGAAAAAGCTAGTTTCCTGGGCTACACAAGTCCTTAAGATTTTTGGAGAAGTTATTTAGAAAAATGGTACAGCCTATTTAAGGAATGTGATTAAGGAATGAATCGATGCCTGATCGGACCGGATCGTAAAGTCTGTGATTCTTCAGGAAAAAGAAAGTAGAAAATGTCTGTACACAGAAGAGAGGAGACATAAATATATCTTACCAGGTCTTAGACCCTAGTGTTACTGAGATTATGAAGGAAAAACAAGTCCAGTTTCTGAGAGCCCTTGGGATCATCTTCTAGGTCAATCCAGACTTTCACTCAGCTACAGAGGATAACAGAAGCAGTTAAGGCGGCTGCTGAGGATTTCTGTCACCGCAGCACCTGCTTGGGATGGAACTAAAGATTTAGAAGTCTTAGGAAGGAAAAATAGGTTTATATTGCTAGACATTGCTACTGATAACTATGTATTAAATTATTATTTTTTATTAATGTTTTGCATTCTTGCATCAGGTTTTCTCCTAATGCCTTAACTGTAATAAGGACATGGTATCTATGCTTTCAGTGGTTTCTGAATTTTATTACTTTACTATGCTTGTAAGTAGAAATTTTGTCTACATATTTAGAATACCAATAATAAAAGATTAAATTCCTTTCTTTGGAGAGGGAAAAATCTCATAATAGGACCACAAAGTGCAATAATGTTCAGAATCTTAATTTACATTGGTGAATTGCTCCCTTGAACAGTCATTATTGTTACTGCTGTGAGAGGGAACTGTTATCTTACCATTGTTGCGACTGTGAAATTTCCTCTCCTTTCAAAATGTACCCATCTGTGGCAAAACAATGTTTCTTTTATGAGGGGCAAGGAGACCACCTGTCTGTGAATATAAGGATAAATGTTTAGAATATAGTGATGGCTACCACGAGTTCATATACATGTACATCACATTATACAGACTAAGCTGGTTATATTTATTTATTTAGGAACACACATACATGCACGCACCTACGCGTGCACACACACACATATGATATGTATAACTGTGGGTACAAATATTTTTTGAAATTGTAATAAACTACATTATTACCTCTTCCCTAACCCTTAAAATTAAACACACACACTCACACACAAAATACACTTCTCATTGCAGAATATCACTAGGACTCCTTTTATTGACTTTTTTTTTCCAGTCCTGTTTGGTTCTAACCTAGGTCTCTGTCCTTCCCAGCCTCTGGGTCCTGGGCTTCCAGGCAGTATCAGGGGCGAGCTCTCTCTTGTGAGGGTCTCAAGAAGGACCTGTCATTGGGCGGCCGTTTCCCAATTTCTGTGCCAAGTTTACTCCAGGACACTTTATAGGCTGGACAAATTGTAGGTTGAAGGCTTTGTGACTGGACTGGTGTCCAATCCCTCCACTGGAAGTCTTGCCTGGTTACAGGAGAAAGTCAGTTCATCTCAGTCTTACAATCCCCTATTATTAGGAATCTTAGCTAGGATATCCTTGTAAATTCCTGGGATTTTTCTGTTGGACTGGGTTTCTAGATCTTTCTAGATATACCTCTGATTCCAGTTGTTTCTCCCAGTACTCTCTCCCTCCATCCTCCCCCCACCACTGGATCCTTCATGTTCCTATCCCTACCTCCTTACCCCCACCCATCCCCGTGTTCCACCAAAGAGGAAATAGGATAGGCATCTTTTATAGTACTTCACTCAGAGGAATGGCAAGAAGGATCACATTTCTTCTGTCCTCTCTACTTGGACTGGTGGTGGGGTTCTCCCTCTCTGCCACTGTCCACCAGTCACCTGAGTACAGGAGCGACTGCTTACTTAAGCCTGAGATTCTCTAAGGTGAGCTCAATGTGCCCCTGGATTTCCAGTACCGTGGTCCTTGTGTAATTGCATTACTGGGGGCCCCAACTCCTCATGCAAGGGTGTTCCTTATCCTTCAGTTGTCCCAAGACATTACAATCATTCTATGGGCAAGCTAGATATTGTACCAGATTCATCCCCCCTCTGTTTTCCTTTCTGTCTGTCCTCCTCCCCCCATCTCTCTGTATGTGCATATGTGTGTGTGTGTGTGTTTGTGCATACATGGGTGTATGTAAGTGAGAATGGATAGATGTATGTCATAACAAGTTTCTGGGGCTAGAAGACAACAGTCAGGAGCTGGATTTTGCTTTGAACTTGTAGAGGTGGGACCTTTGTCATTGTTTGTGTTGTCCTTTGTCAACCTGCTGGCTGCCCACGGGATGTTGTTTTCCTCTCTACACCTCCCGTGCTACTGTAGGAGGATCACAGATGTGTAGTACCACACAAGGATTCTTTACATGGGTTCTGGGCTCCAGCGTGAGTTATGTGGCGTGTATAGAGACCACTTACTTGCTGAGCCGTCTTCCTGCTGCAGCTCTCCAGCTGCTTTTGCTTTTATGTCACATTGAGTTTTAGTTATTGTAGGTAAAGTATTCATTCGGTGCTGTCAATCTTCTCCGTGGCCCGAATTGGAATCCCATACATATGAGAACCACTTTCTACACTGCATTCAACGCAATGGGACCCTTGAATATAAAAAACCAGTCTTTTATTTAGGAATACCTTATACTCTTAGGAAATGCTTTTATTCTCAAGCTATATTACTCAGCCTCCGATTCAAGACAATTTCTTTTATTCTTTTCTTTTTTTTGATTTTTTTTATTTAATTAATTAAAAAGTTTCATTTATTATACATACCGGCCACAGTCTCCTCTCCTTCCTTTCCTCCCATTCGCTTCCCCCTGCTTCTCCTCTCTACCCTGTCCCACTAGCCACTCCTCCTCCATCTTGGTTCAGAAATGGAGGTAGGCCTCCCATGGGAGTCAATAAAGCATGGCGCTTCAAGTTTAGGCAGGGCCAAGCTTACCCTCCAAGGCTGGACAAGGCAACTTAGCACAAAGAATAGGTTTACAAAAGTCAGCTCAAGCACCAGGGACAGGTCTGATCCCATTGCTAGCAGTCCCACAAACAGATTAAGTTACATAACTGTCACTGACATGCAGGGGGGCCTAGGTCAGTCTCATGTACTCTAGCTGTCAGTCCAGGGTCCTTGAGCTCCCACTAGCTCAGGTCAGCTGTCTCTGTGGGTTCCTCTGTCATGACCTTGACCAACTCCCTCCTCCACCCCCCCATAGTCCCTACTCCCTCACTTCAGCAGGACTCCTGGAGCTTGGCCCAGGGCTTGGCTGTGGATCACCGCATCTGCTTCCATCAGTTACTGGATGAAGACTCTCTGATGACAATTAGGGTCGTCACCAATCTGATTACAGAAAATGGCCAGTTTAGGCATGCTCTCCAGAACTCGAAAACAATCAAGATCAAGACAGTTTCTTGCTTTTTCATTGATTCTGTTTTGGGCCAAACTAGCTTATTGATCTTTTGAAATGGTATTGTGGGTGAAAACCAAAATCACTTAAAGACTGTTTCTGCTTCTCCTTCCTGCATCAGTGTTTAGCTTAGTACAGTCCAAAGTCTTTTTAACAAAAAACAAATTCTTACCGTCAATTTACTATTAAGTATTAGAACAACGTACTTGAATCAGTTCCCTTTTACAATATGAGGTTGTTGTTCCCCCTGACCAAAAAGCGACCCACTGAGTGGCAAACTGAATGAGAACACGGGTTTTAATTTAAAATGTAGGTTTTCTCCATTGATGTTTAAGCAAGAACCCAATTTCCTGCTTTCACCCCATGTGTATTTGTACATATAGAAGATCTTGAAATTTTCTCCCTCATGTTAAAATGACTCAAATTATCTTAAGATTCAGTAGTGTATTCATGGTTTGAAACTAAAAATATCAATTAGAAACTCCAGAATCATTGAGTGTACTTTCCTTTGAGATGGCTTTTGGCCCTCTATAGCTGATAGTTGCTATGGTTCCTGTACACCTCACTCTGTTTAAGAGGCACAGCACTATCTGTCACTCTGGGTCTAATATGGACATTTAAATATCTTCTGGCAATTGTGTGAAACTTATAGTCGGGAAGTTTTAGGATGCATTTGATTTTATAAAATTCCATCTTTGATTTCTCCCCACCAGTGCCTGATAGTGCGCCAGAAAACATTACTTACAAAAACATTTCCTCGCGAGAGATTGAGCTATCCTTCCTTCCTCCAAGTAGTCCGAACGGCATTATACAAAAGTACACAATTTACCTTCGGAGAAGTAATGGCAACGAGTCAAGAACTATAAATACAACCTCCCTGACTCAGAGCATTAGAGGTAAGATACAATTCTTCTGCTTTATGTTTACCTTTATATTGACAGCGTGGCCAGAAAAGATTAACCTAATATGTTAAAATAACTTAATTGGGATGATTTATATACTAGGAATAAGAATTCTCTTTTGGCAAAGCAATGTGGGAATTTACAATAGTCATTTGTGAAAATATTCTCGGTCTGGTATTTTCTACAGTGTCCTATATCTTGTGTTCATTAATAGAAGGGATTTGGAGGGGGCATGGTGTGTGTGTGTGTGTGTGTGTGTGTGTGTGTGTGTCTGGTGTCTGTGTGTGTCTGTGTGTCTGTGTGTCTGTGTGTCACTGCACACATGTGGAGGTTAAAAGATTATCCTGTGTGTTCGTGCTCCTCTTCCTTCTCATTTGGGGTAGGATCTCTTTGTCATTCGCTTCTGGCCAGAATGCACCAGGTGAGACAGCCTGTGAGCTTCTGAGCATTCTCCCGTGTGTCCCTCCCATGTCGCTGTGGGAACACGGGGGTTCCAGTTACACAGTCCTGCACCTGTCTTTCCAGGGATTCTGGAGGTTTGAACTAAGATCTGCAGGATGGCACAGCTACTGCTCTTCCCACTGAGCCATCTCCGCAGCCCTATTTTAGTACTTCGAGCCTGCTAATCAATCCTAGTTTATTGGGCTTTTACTTTTGGAAGAGCGCCAAATTGAGAGTCATTTCATTGTTTACATACTGCACATCAAGGATATATTGCTCTCTGTGCCAGCGTATCTATTTTGTTTCTACTTAGGACTGAAGAAATACACCCACTATGTGATCGAGGTGTCTGCGAGTACACTCAAAGGTGAAGGAGTTCGGAGTAGGCCAGTAAACATATTGACAGAGGAAGATGGTAAGACTGCCATACATACCTACAGGCTTTGGTTGTGAACATTCCACAGAACCTGTAGAGATGAGATTGGGGTAACGTGGCCGTAGCCTGGAGACTTAGACAGAATAAAACCTAGTATAAAATTTCCTTTCACCTAAGCTCTGCTCAGCACTGGTTCTATAGATAGGCTTCAGTGTGGTGGGATAAGAGCAACTACAAAAGTTAGATTTATATTGAGAAATATCAGATACAAACATCCTTTTTTGTCTTTGAAGCCAACTATAATATGTTTTATATATATATAATATATATAATAATATAATATATAATAAGCAATAATTTTATGGGAGTTTTTAAGGCACAGGTTCTAGACTGAATAATGTGAATATTTTAGCCAAACAGTCCTCAACATTTTTAATAGACATTTTGCAGTAGAATTTATGTAACTTTCAAAATCTTAAAGTATTAGGATTAGCTTATTAATATATTCAGGCTGTTGTTTTAGATTTCCCTAGGTATTAGCCAATATGCTACCAATGAATATTAATACTCTTTTTTAATTGAAAATAGATTCTTCTCTCATACAAAACATCCTGATCATAGTTTCCCCTCCCTCTACTTCTCTAAGCCCCCCCCCCACTTTCCCTCTCCCCGAGGTCATCTCCTCTTCCATTTCCCTTCAGAAAAGAGTAGGCCTCCAAGAGACAACAACCAGAACATGACAAAACAAGGCACAATAAGACAAGGCAAAAATCCCGCATACTGGGGCTGGATAAGGTAACCCAATAGGAGGAAAAGAGTCCCAAGAGCAGGCAACAGAGTCAGAAACACCCATCCCCATTGTTAGGAGTCCCACAAAAATACCAAACTAACAGCTATAACATATACCCAGAGGACCTGTGCAGACCCACACAGGCCCTGTGCTTGCTTCTAAAGTCTCTGTGAGCCCATGTGAGCCCTGCTTAGTTGATCAGTGGGCCATGCTCTCTTGCTATCCTCCATCCCCTCTGACTCCTACAATGCCCCTTTCTGTGAAGTTCCCTGATCTCCGACGGGAGGAGCCAGATAGAGACCTAAAATTTAGACTCTCTTTCTGCATTATGTCTGAATATGGGTCTCTGCACTTTCTTCCATCTGCAGAAAGAAGAAGCCTCTCTGAGGATGACTGTATAAGTCATTGATCTATGAATATAGTAGAATATCACTAAGAATCATTTCTTTTAAACCAGTCGTATTTGGTTCTACCCTAGGCTTTTGGGCTATTCAGTCCCTAGTTACTGGGCATTCAAGCAGTGTAGGCCATGGGCTCCCTCCCATGGCATGACCCACAAGTTAAACCAGACATTGGTTGGCCACTTCTAGAAGTTCTGTGCCATTACTGCTCCAGTATATCTTGTAGGAAGGACAGATTGTATATCAAAGGTTTTGTGGTTAGGTCGGTGTCATTTGCTCATGCATTTTCTGAATCTCGGTAAAATCAACCTTACAGCAGAGACCACTCTATATTGATCCCTCAGCAAACCACAGGCATATATTGTACTAGAAAATCACTTTGAGGGATATGCTTTGGAATGGTATTTGCTTATGCTTTATATTTCATGTATTTTGAAACAATTGGCTTTTGAAAAAATTATTTATTTGATGTATATGAGTACTCCATCTACATGTAAACCTTTATGCCAGAAGAGGGCATCAGATCTTACTATAGATGTTTCTGAGCCACCATGGGAATGCTGGGAATGGCTCTACTTCTGGTAGAGCAGACAGTGCTCTTTATTGCTGAGTCATCTCTCCAGCCCAGCAATTGGCTTTCTATGAAAAAGGAATTCTTATTATCATGTTGGGTCACTTAGGTCATTAAAAAAATAAATTGTCAAGGCAAGTGTTCATCTGAGTTTTTGGCCCCATTGTATATTCACTGAGGAAAGGAGAGAACAAAAAATCCCTTCTACTTTTTCCTGGAAATTTTCAGCAAATGAAGAATGGCCTGGGGAAGTCAACTTTGCTGAGTTAGAACCCGTGGCTGAGAGAGCTTTCAGTGTAGAAGTGACGTATGGGTGACAAGTATGTAAACAAGCAATTTGTGTAACTTTAGTTACTGGTAGAAGTAAGTGCCTCCAAAAATTATTCACTAGGAATAAAGAGGCATTTATGTTACTCCAAGACATTGGAGAAAATAGAGCAAAGTATTATGTCTAAGGTGGGACCTGAGGGAAGCGAGGTGAAGAGGGAATGGGTGAGGCAAGATCTTTCCAGAGGAAGACTCTTCGTGTGTTCTGCTGCTCTGAGAGGCTGAATTGATTATGTTGTAAAAGAATTTAGTTTTTAGAAATTTGTCTAGTTCCAGTTTTTACTATGTTTGTGTGTGTGTCTGTGTGTTCACATCTGTATGTGTTGCACTCATTGAAAGTCAGAGGTCAGCTCTAGGGGATGGGTTCTCTCATGTCACCATGTAGGTTCTGGGGATTGAACTCAGGACATTAAGCTTGGCAGGTAGTGACTTTACCTGCTTGCCACTCTTGCGGGACTAAAGTTTAATTTCTCTGGATTGTATTTGATAATAAAAATGGCCAAAGTGTTGATATATTTCATAGGGAATTATTACCCTATGATATATATCAACACTTTGGTCTTATATATGCATATATTCTAGTATTCAATGAATATTAAAGTTTATTATAAAATAAAATGTGGAGTGCTGGATGTTTGTATCTAAATGATTTCCAGTTTCTGACTGGCATCCTTCTTCCTAAAAGTAAACACAAATTATACCATATAAAGTTGCTAAGGGTATATTTATAGGTTTGCTTTGATAGTCAGAGAATGTTCTCTCTTAGAAATGATTTATAGCACAGGAAATACAAGTCTCTAAATGATATTCAGACTCCTGTGATAACCAGCAGTCAGCAGTATTTTCCAGGGTAGTGCCATTGCAAACAGCAAAACAGAATACCAACTAGAGCTGCCACCACCTCATTAACTCATCCTATAAAATAAGCCATTCTCTGCTATAAGAACATTGAGAGTGATGCTAACCATTTTCTTATTTATGTGCTATACTGCTGTGCTGGTGTTTTCTATGGGACCCATTCAATTATAAAGATTCATTGATTAGATTTTGATCTTACACAGCGTTTTCCGGCTTGTCTAAGGTTGAGGAATGCCATTGGTCTGGGGGTGGTCAGTCATTCTAACTTCCTTCACAATCTTATTCTTATTGTTTTTTGAATGTGTGACACCTTTTCCTCTCAACTCTTCACTATCTGGGAAAAGTTTTATTGTTCAATATCTTTAATCACCCCCAGTAAAACAGTGACTTTTATTAGAGGATGATAATTTCCCAAAATGTTCTTGAGCAGTCAATGAGTCACTGTGACAGATCCGAGTTGTATTTTCTCACGAAATACTTTTTTTCCATTGAATCACAGGAGCAGATGTTCCAAGAACACCATGAAAATCTTCTCTCATCGTTTCGTCTGAACATAAACAATCAGGCCCTCCCATCTGTGGAGAGAAGCCCTGAATCTGATTCGTTTACCATAGAGTTTATCAGAAAAAAGCCCTATCTGTTTTCAATTTACACTTTCCATAAATATTTAGTGAAATGTGTCATTCTTTGTCACAAATTTCTAGCTCCTGATTCTCCTCCTCAGAACTTCACTGTGAAACAGTTGTCTGGTGTCACTGTGATGTTGTCATGGCAACCACCCTTGGAGCCAAATGGAATTATTCTCTATTACACAGTTTATGTCTGGTAAGAATTCTTTGGGAGTAGTTCTGAAAACAAATATTAATTTGTAATATAATAGGAATGTAGTGTTTATTTCAGAATGTGATGCTGCATTAGGACCCTGATTATTAATAGGTGGGCTAAAATCCTTTTTAACTAAGAAATCAGTTCAGCTCATATTATGCAGTAGGTCAGCAAATTAAAAACCTTTGCATCTAAAACATAAAATTATGTTATGGAAAAATTATACTAAACATATACTCCTGGAGGTCTGAATAATCAACCTACATGATTATAAGTGTATGATTTAAAATATTTGAACTCTTAAAACAAATACTCTACACAACTCTACAACTCTTTTCAAGTTTTCATACATAAAATAATTTTGATTGAAATTTAAATCAAAGATATGCTTTTAGGTATATGAAGGTCAACTTTCCATTGATGGTAAATAGTGACTTACTGGTCATTTTAACATTTGTTACTTATTTATCCTTCAGTTTTGAAAATGATGACATCCCAAAGTGTTTCATGTGAGTTAACAAACAGCTATACTGCTTTTTAACAATATGGGACCCTAGAATTCTCTTTTGATCTAATGTATGTTCATTAAACAGAATCCACTACCCATGTAACACCTTTCCAGGACATTTTAAATTATTTCAACTGAGAAAATAGAATTTATATGAGATTTTGTTAAAAATAGATACTTCCTTGAGTTTACATTTCTGATTTGAAAAGGACCAGCATTGGAGAGATTGCCCTGTTTCCAAGGCTTTACTTTCCTTCCCCAATTTAATATTTCCTCTAATTCCTCTATAGATCTTACTATACTATTCCTTAAAGTTTACCTTTCTTGCATAAATACCTGATTTCTAGTGTTTTTGTCTAGTTTTGGTGACACTAGAAACATCATGAGTGATATTAGTGAAAAGGAAGAAGGAATTCTACTCTATCCATCTTTCCACTTAGTTTATGCATTCATTCGTTCGTTCATTCATTCATCACTATTGGAAGAATACCTCTGTCTCTGGGAGCAAGACACCATAAAGTCCTATCCTCAGGGAATCTACACTGTGAACAGAAAGCTGGATTGTATACTTAATACTCATAAACAATCAGGAAACGATAAGGAGAAAGAAGTGGACTTCATAAAACTGTCATCCTTTATGACCTGAGTAATAAGAAGGCTCCTCTTGTCTTGCATTGATCCGCAGAGAAGTTTCCAACAGGAGATAATATCGACTCCACAACTTCCTCCGCCCCATCATTGGAAGACAAAATTTGTCACTATGAAGACCAAGTGTCAGGTTTTGTGAGGATTATGGAGTCAGAGCAGAATAAAATTGCGACAGAGCACTGCTGAAGCTCAGGGGCCAAGTCATGAAGACAATCTGGTTGTCCATTTTCCCCCCGAGTTGCCTGAGCATTCCCAGCCCTCTGAGCTCTTCACAGCAGATGAGTTGTAGCGGATGAAATGGCTAGGGGCATGCCAGGAAGTAGGCTATTAGACAGTGTAGGCAAGAGATGATATTAGCAGTAGAGGAGGGAGTGGGCACCGTTGTCCTAAATTTAGGAAGAAGAGCCCAGTGGATCTGGTGATGCATTGGTTGGTTATAGGGGTATGAATCAAAAAATAAAAGAGATCAATCTACAGTGGCTTCTGGATGTTTGAACCATGCACGTTGTATCCTGGATTTCTGGTGTTTCAGTAAAATGTAAGTAAAACATCTTGTTCTTCTGTGCTGTGACAATGCCTCTCTTCACAAGCATCCAGGAGTCTCAGCACAATACACAGCACACATGAGCCTGGAGAGTATACCAAGGGTTATGGCTGTACCGGGTTTATCTCTTTCTGGGCTTGCACAATGATGATCCATACTGATCACCTAAATGCGAGCATTACAATCATTCTAGTTGTCTTTCTTTGATATGGAAGTCTGTAACAGTAGGAGGACTTTTTGTGGAAAACAAACAGTGCCAGACACTTGGCATTCTAGCAAGGCTAGGGTCACATGTATCAAACAAGACATTTATTCTCAGTAAGTTGTGCTTTATGCTTTTATTGTAATGATGGTGAGTACTGTGGAGATATTTCAGGCAACTCATACTTTTTACATTCCATGGATTTAGTTCAATTTTTCTTGGGTAAACAATAAATTCAAAGTTCAATTCCTCCCTAAGAATACTTATTCTCTTAACTTTGAGGAGGTATTTCTTCTCTGATCTATGTCGAGATAAACCTGAGCCCAAGGGGAGTTTGGTGAAAGCCAGGAGCTAGGGTGTGTACTGTGTGCTATACTGTAGCTCACTGAGCCTAACCTCAGTTTAGAATCTCTCAGTCTAGAATCTATCTGACACCGACTTACACTGACTTACAGTTATAGTTCCTCTTCTGAAAGTTCTTATTTTCTGTTTTATCCTTGATTTTCTCAAGACTCATTCAAGTTCCCAGGCCCCAGTGAACCTCTGATATTAGACTCTGTTGTTTCCTTAGCCCTAATCTGCAACTGTGAGGTGCCTGCAATATTCCGCCCCATCTTTTTGTCACTCTCTTAGGGTGTTTGTCATATGGATAATACCCTTTATACAGCTAATGGTTACTTTAGTGGGGTGATTATTTTTCACAAATAAGAAGCAAAAATACAATGAAGTCAAGAAGATAATCCATATAATGAAATATATTTAAGTGTTGATAAGTAGCTAAAAATGTAGTTTTTAGTCTCCAGCAATTTTTTAGTAAGATATTGCTTGTAAACCTAGACAGAGTTGCTATGAAAAGGCCATAGGTTTTGATTTTTGCTTCCTGAAAACTAACCTTTCAGGGGAACTTTTGCCATTATCAGTTTAATTGAGAAGGAGTGGTGCAGGCATCACCATTCCCTACTCATGGATTTCAAGTTAGTGAGACATAGGGTCGATCCCTGGTTCTGATGCACATTATCTGGGGTTCCCTTAGAATCTTGATAAGTGATGTCTGCTGTATAGAACAGCATCTCTATTCCAAATCTCCTGTAACTCCCATGATTCTAAGCTTTTGTCATTCCAGTTCTGCTTATAAAACCATCCCTTTGAGTCGTCTTTCTGTCACTGTGTTTTTGAGACAAAGGATTTTATATTTAGCATTCTGGGTGACTCTTTTCCTTGTCATGAATATTTCTCTACAAAATTGCTCATGAGGATTGATGTGTAATCATTTTGTTTCCCTGACCATGTTAGTCCCAGTTTGTAGATGATTTATTCAGAAGTCTGTCTTAATCTTTTACAGTTTAAAATAATTTGCTCCTCTCAACTTTTCATCATGAAATAGTGCTCATCATATCAAGATGATAAAGTAACATTTTCCCTCATTTATGTCAATAAATTATATGTTTTCAATGATACACAGTCCCTGCTGAGGGCAAATACATTAGTCAACTAGTTTTATTAAAACACTGTACGCGTATTCTTTCAATCCACTTTGAATTGAGACATGATGTTTTGTAAAGTCATATAAAGCTAATTTATTTTCTGTATTCTTGAATGCAGCTTGGATTTAACAATATTGTCTCTGTATGTATCAGTAAAACTGAGAGTTAATGTTTTTCAAAATTGCTGAAGGAATACCATAAAAGGTATAGGTAACAGACAATAGAGTAAAAGTGCATCTGTGATTCTAGCTTATATATAAATCTTGCCTTAAAATATTTTCCTTACCAAATACTATGAGAAGAAATACTGAATCACAGTTTGACAGATGTATATCAACACATGTACAGAAATAAGAATGTGTAGAACATTAAAGTGGTTATAGATTTATTAAATATGCAATAATATGGCTGTTGGTCTTTGATTGGGGATTTAAAGCAATTCTAATACAGATCTTAATTAAATTTAAGAGTCTAAAATTTCCAGGGTACTATAAAAACTAATCTTTATACATGACCGTTTCTATGATAAAAAATGATGCATAGTACCATTTTTGCTGTGTTTACAAGATTTTCATCCTATTAAAAATGTCCTTACTGGATGGTGGTGGCTCATGCCTTTAATCCTAGCATTTGGGAGGCAGAGGCAAGCAGATATCTGTGAGTTTGATGCCAGCCTAGTCTACAGAGTTAGTTCTAGGAGAGTAAAGACTACACAAAGAAGCCCTGTCTCAAAATTAAAAAAAAAAACTAAAAATTAAAAAAAAAGAAAATATTCTTCTAGGAGGAGAGTCACTTGTTGGTTCCCACCTGCTCAGCCCAAAAATAATCACATGGAAATCATATTGTTTAAATCACTGTTTGGCCCATTAGCTCTAGCTTCTTATTTGCTAACTCTTACGTCTTAATTTAACCCATCTCCACTAATATAAACTTAGTAAAATAATTACAGAAGAATACTTTTACATTTTTTCTAAGTTTTAAAATTGAATGATATAAATTTGTCTATTTTAGGGATTCAGTGTTGGGTACATTCATAGTCTTTAAATATGATGTGCCCATGACTTTGGATAGAGAAAAGTTAGACATGCCTTCCTAGTCTTTTCCCTTCACATCACCTTTAGCTTCTAGGTCCACTCATAAACTGTGCAGCTATTTTTCAGGTGAACAATTTACTGCCTCTCTGACTTTAACATCTCTTCCTTTCCCATGCTACAGTCATAATTAATGTAATTACTCACCACCTTAAATTTTTTCTTTCGGTGTTTGTGGGGAAAGGTCATTGTCCTGTCTTTAGGAAATCACATTATTACCAATGAAATGTTTCATGTTTAAATTGCTGTTTTCTGTCTGATTTGAGAATAAAAATCTATTTCTTATCGTATTGATGTCTACCACAGTGCCTCATATAAAGTAGGTGCTAAGTAAGGCTGGGTGACTTGTCTTGAATATTGGTTTCCTACATACATCTCTAAATTAACAAAGACATCTATGTTTGGGACACCATCCAAAGAGATACACTATTCACCTCTTGAAAGACTGTAATAGGAGATAGGTAAGATGTGTGACTAGCTTATTCTAAAAGTAAACCTTATGTCATGATTAAACACATAAATACATGTATCATATCATGCTTGATTAGGGACATGCAAACAAAACTAGAAGTTTTTGTCAGTTAAAGCTTGTAGAAGTTGAGAAACTAATAGTATCAGGATCAATATGCAAGTTTACCCAATGTAACTCTCCGATATCCTTTTTTTTTTGTAATTTTATTAAATTATAAAAGTTTCCATTTCCGCCCCTTCTCCCAGCACCCTCCCACTCCCCCCACTTCCTCTCCTCCTCCCTCTTTGTCCCTAAGAGCAGTCAGGGTTTCCTGCCCAGTGGGAAGTTCAAGTTCCTCCCCCCTCCCTCCAGATCCAGAAAGGTGAGTGTCCAGACGGACTGGATGTGCCATTGTCAATGGCTTTTCAGAAAGACTCCGGGCCAGCCACATTCAGAGAATCTGGTTGGATTGCGTCCTCGTTCAGTCCCAGTCCAACTGGCCTTGGTGAACTCTCATTAGATCCGTCCCCTTGTATCAGTGGGTGATCGCATCCCTCGCAGTCCTTATTTCCTTTTTCATGTTCTTCCTCCTTCTGCTCCTCATTTGGACCTTGGGGGGCTCAGTCCGGTGCTCCAATGTGGGTCTCCGTCTGTATCGCCATCCATCGTGGGATGAAGGTTCCCTCTGGTCTTGCCTTCTTTGCTCACGTTCTCTTTCCTTCTGCTTCTCGTTTGGACCTAGGGAGTTAAGTCCAGTGTTCCAATGTGGGTCTCTGTCTCTATCTCCATCCATCGCCAGATGAAGGTTCTGGGACAAGAGTCCCAGAACTCTCGATATTCTTGACATAACTTAACAGTGATTTAAAGATTGAAATGGTAGTTTTTGAGAAGCAACAATCACTAAGACAAGTATTAAACCCGTTTGACTTAATGGTCACAAAATTTCAAAAGCAGAAATAAAAGAATCATGGAAAGATTTCTGTTCAAGGATGACCACTGGCTTATTGTCAGTAATAACTAAGGAAAGAGAAAGCCAGATAATCCGAAGGATAATTAAGAGAACAATGGCTGGGTATTATTCCTGGCATGTCCATATTAAGTAATAACAAAATAGAATAATGTTAAATAATTTTATTAATTTGTGAGATGATATAACTAATGTAAGATTCACAATAACACATATTTTTATATAAGAAAAATAAACATTATAATGGAGCACATACAAATTATATGTTAAAATAATAAGTACAGAACAGAGAATTAAATACTAACCCAGCTAACACCAAAAGTGATAGCCGCAGTTGCAGTGGTATCAAAGTCAGGAAGAGTCAGTCTTCCAGGCTACAGCTTTGCTCACTGATGGCTCCTTAGAGACAAAGATGTTATACTTGGTCCAGAGATTTCTGTGCCACCTATGACCTATTAGCAGCTACTAAAAGTCAGGAAAACAGGCTGATTCTCAGAGACAGTCTACTTCCCTCTCCTCTTTACTTCCTCTTTGTTCTCACTTTTATGATAAACCACTCAAGGGAAATTGTGAGCTCTACGGATTTATTTATGTTCATTTATTTTCTACCTAATTTCTTAAAATGCCACAACACTGCTTCTGAAAGAGTGTCTAATGGATACTGTTTGTTCTCAGTCACATACTCTCAGCCTGTGTGTTTTCTCACTAGCATAAGCTGTCCAGTTATTTTCCAGGCCCCAGTGCTTACATTTGTATTAAATTGATATTTCTGTAATAGCAAAGGCAGACTGAGATGCATCTCCGTGGATGCCATAAATTCACACAAAATCTACTTTTCCCTTAAATGTGAGAATTCCTACCATTGACAAAGAAGGAGCATTTTCTATTCAGAGGGAAATTTTTCTTTCTTCTTGGGGCCCTTCTGTTTTTAAAGAATAAAACTATGATCCTGCATGAGACATCTTTTTTTCTGAGATATTACTTTATTATCTTACATAAATTCTTCAATAACTTTATTGTTCTTAGAATGCACACTTTTTTGATGAATATCTTAGAACCACTACATAAGTGCTTATTCCTTGGTGTAGATACTAATTAATACTCAGTTCAATACTATAGGAACTGAGTTAATGGGACTGAAATAAAACAATTATATTGCTAATTGTTGCAAATTTTTCATGCTTTTTTAAAATAACTATTTCTCCCTCCTAAGATTTTGATATTTACTTAGAGAGTTCTGAGTCAATATTAATTAGTTTATTTCCTTGTCATAGGCAACACTTTTGTATACTTTAATGGTATACAAAATAATATAGTATTATTTTACTATACAAAACACACTTTAATGGTGTGGGATTCCCCTCTGTATGCTGTGAATATTTTTTATTGATTTTACTGAGCTCTAGATTTTTTGTTTGCTCCTCTCCCTGCCTCCCCCCTCCCCTTCAAACCTCTCCCATGGTCCCCATGCTCACAATTTACTCAGGAAATCTTGTCTTTTTCTACTTCCCATGTAGATTAGATCTATGTATGTCTCTCTTAGGGTCCTCATTGTTGTTCAGGATCTCTGTCTAGGATTGTGATTTGTAGGCTGATTTCCTTTGCTTAATGTTTAAAAACAACTTATGAGTGAGTACATATGATAATTGTTTTTCTGGGTCTGGATTGTCTCATTCAATATGATGTTTTCTGGTTCCATCCATTTGCCTGTAAATTTCAAGATGTCGTTATTTTTTTCTGCTGTCTAGTACTTTGTTGTGTAAATGTACCACATTTTCCTTATCCATTCTTTGGTTGAGGGGCATTTACGTTGTTTCCAGGTTCTGGTTATGACAAACAATGCTGCTATGAACATAGTTGAGCACATGTCCTTGTGGCATGATTGGGCATCCTTTGGATATGTACCCCAAAGCGATATTGCTAGGTCTTGAGGAAGGTTGTTTCCTAATTTTCTAAGAAATTGCCACACTGACATCCAAAGGGGCTGTACCAGCTTGCACTCCCACCAGCAATGCATGCGTGTTTCCTTTACCCCACAACCTCTCCAGCATAAGTTGTAATCAGTGTTTTTGATCTTGGCCACTCTTATAGGTGTAAGATGGAATCTCAGAGTTGTTTTGATTTGCATTTCTCTGATGACTAAGGATGTTGAGTATTTCCTTAAGTATCTTTCAGGCATTTGAGATTCCTCTGTTGAAAGTTCTCTGCTTAGGTCTGTACTCCATTTTTTATTGAATTATTTGTTCTTTTGATGACCAGTTTTTTGATTTCTTTGTATATTTTAGAGATCAGACCTCTGTCTGATGTGAGGTTAGTGTAGATCTTTTCCCATTCTGTAGGCTATCGTTTTTGTCTTGTTGACCATGTCCTTTGCTTTACAGAAGCTTTGCAGTTTCAGGAGGTCCCATTTATTAACTGTTTCTCTCAGTGTCTGTGTTTTTGGGGTTATATTTAGGAAGTGGTTCCCTGTGCCAATGTGTTCAAGTATACTTCCCACTTTCTTTTACTTCCCACTTTCTTTTCTATGAGTAGTGTGACTGGGTTTATATTGAAGTCTTTAATCCATTTGGACTTGAGTTTCATGCATGGTGACAGATAGGGGTCTATTTTCATTCTTCTACATGTTGATATCCAGTTATGCCAGTACCACTTGTTAAATAATATGCTTTGTTTTTTCCATTTGATATTTTTTGCTTTTTGTCAAAAATCAGGTGTTTGATTAATATCCAGGTCTTCGATTTGGTTCCATTGGTCCTCCTGTCTGTTTTTATGTCAATACCGTGCTGTTTTCAGTACTGTAGCTCTGTAGCAGAGTTTAAAGTTCGGGATTGTGGTGCGTCCAGAGTTCTTTTATTATACAGGATTATTTTGACTATGTTACTTACAGCACCATTTGGTCAGTGGCTCAGGCATAATTCTAACTAGCACTTATATCTTAACCCCTTTCTATTAATCTGTATATTGCCATGAGGCTGTATCTTACCAGTAAGGTTCTGGCATCTTTCTCCTTTGGTAGCTACATGGCATGTGCCTGACTCTGCTTTCTTTCCTCCTCTATCTCTGCTTATATTTCCTGCCTTGCTATATTCTGCCCTCTCATAGGCCAAAGCAACTTCTTTATTAACAATTGCCAATAAAACTTGTTCATAGCCCACAGAGGGGAAGCCCACATTACCGTAAAATAACAGGTGCCAGGGCTGGAGAGATGGCTCACCAGTTAAGAACACTGGTTGCTCTTCCAAAGAACCTGGGTTGAATTCCCAGTGCCCAAATGACAGCTAAGAACTGTCTGTAACATCAGTGGCAGGGTATCCCACACCCTCACACAGATACACATGCAGGCAAAACACCAATACCCATGAAATAAGAATAAAATAACAGGTGCCATTTCTGTTTGCTTCTCTTTTGTAAATTATATTCTTTGTTTTAAAATGACATTTCTATTAAATCAGTACATAATAACTATTACACTCTGTTTTTGGGTATCAGCACTTGGGCTGAGAGTGCAGGAGAATCAGGAGTTCAAGGACATCGTGAGTGTGAAGTGTGTCTGAGCTACACAAGACCCCACCTCCAAGCAAACAAAACATAAGAAGATGCTCTTGCTTAGCATTTTCTATCTACTTGTTTGGATTGCCTTAGAAGTCAAACTCACTTTTATACAACAGATGAGAGATGGATTTATCTGAGAAAATAATGACATAAATACTATCTTGACAACAATAGGAAGAGCAGAATATGTGGGCAACTAAATCAATGGGGTGCAAAGTGTGCTAACAAAACTTTGGATACTCAGTGTTTTTAGATGTCTGGTTTGGCCTTCTGTTATAGTGGTAGAATACCAGCTCAAAGGCTGGAGAGGTTACTAAGGGGTTAAGCAGTGTACTGCTATTGCACGGTACCAGGGTTATGTACTTCCCAGCACCCAGGTTGGGTAGTTCAAAACTCTCTGGAACTCCAACTCCAGGGGATCTGATCCCTCTGGCTTACACAATCCCCATCACTCACATTTTACACATAGACAGGCACACCTGAATATACATGAATAAACATGAAATAAATAGCTGGCTGAGCAGAAAAAAATAAGAACAGAAACAATAATAATAATTGATTATTATGATGATTTTTCTCATAGTTTTGGTCATGGTGCATGTTGTTGTAGGAACATCTCACGGCATGACTGCCGGGAAGAAGAAAGAGACACATGATGCTTTCATCAGCTCTTCTGTTTTCTATGGTTATTCTACCCAGACCCTCAACCTCTGGGATGATGTCATCCACATTCATGACCTCTTTCTCCAATAGTCAATCCTCTCTGTAGACACTCTTTCAGACATATCCAAAGTAGTGATTTTCCTAGCGGCATCTCAAGCCAATGAAGTTTCACTGTCCCAAGATTCACTGAAATTGGCCCAAGGCAATTGTAATTATAAACACTTAACATTTGATTGAATTACTAAATATACTTGAAAACTAATGAAGTTAATTCATTGAAGTATTCAGAAATATTTTTTGATATTTCAGATAAGTGGCGGCTTTATCAAGTTAAGCCAATAAATTACTGTGTAGGAATGACACATATTTTTGATGTAGTAATTCTCAAAATTATGTGGTGGCATTTAATTTAAATGTCGGTTTTACTTTTCCCCTGTCTCCCTTAGGGATAAATCGTCATTAAAAACTATTAATGCAACTGAAGCATCACTG
Organism: Myodes glareolus; assembly: GCF_982192425.1. NCBI lineage: Eukaryota > Metazoa > Chordata > Mammalia > Rodentia > Cricetidae > Myodes > Myodes glareolus. Next base: position 23,885,891 of record NC_142051.1, read on the forward strand.
GAGTTGCCAGACTTAGACTATAATGTGGACTACAGTGCCTATGTCACAGCTAGCACCAGATTTGGTGACGGGAAGACAAGAAGCAGCACCATTAACTTTCGAACACCAGAGGGAGGTGAGTCCTCAGGGATCTCAATCAATCTGAGGAGCAGTCAGCTCAAAAATAATATCAAATACCAACGTGTATTACTAAGCCTAATAGCCATCATTAGCTGGATACAAAACTGCATCCACTTCCTGTGGGATGTTGGGAATTCTAAGTACTCTGTCTATGCTTCCATTTCCCTTTTGCTAAGGTGGAAAAAAGTGTATGACGTCATAGGGTTCTGATGAGTAAAGGAGTAAGATCTGTGGATGGACTCAGCACAGGACTGAACACATCACCAACATTTTATCTGTAGGCTAAATATATCAAAGTAAACTATGTGATGTTGACATTCTGTTTGCCTTTAGCTTTTGCTCTTTCAAGACTATACATTAAAATAGGATTTCATTTTCATGTACTCTGTACTAGAAATTGGCGATGTCACTGTCAGCAAATCAAGACCAATGGAAATCTTTTAGAGCAAGGATAGTATTGTATGAGCAAGAAAGCTCCATCTGTAGATACCATATGTTAAAAGTAGAAGGAAAGCCCAGCCCATGGTATGGATTTGATTTCTGACATTCACACAGATACTATACCTAAATTATGATTTTTCAAAAATCATTATTCCCATTTTTAACTTAACAACTGCTGTAAAATTTAGACACTTCAGCTTAACTTGTAGTCATGACTGTCAAGTTTCTGAATTGCTTGTTTTATAGCACCCAGTGATCCTCCCAAAGATGTCCATTATGTGAATCTCAGTTCTTCATCAATAATGCTCTTTTGGACGCCTCCCATAAAACCTAATGGAATCATACAATATTATTCTATTTATTACCAAAATGCATCAGGTACTTTTGTGCAGGTAAGAGCTGAGTATTACTTTTTATATCCTTAATATTGTTGATATTGTGGACTATTTATATTGATAATTATGTAGACATGTATTTTATAAAAGTCTCATTGATGTATAAAATAGTGGAGAAAAATCAGGTTCTTTTACATCTTCTTCCTCTCTCTCTCTCTCTCTCTGTGTATGTGTGTGTGTGTGTGTGTGTGTCTCCTCTTCTGTATCAGCTTTATGCGTATTTGCAGCAGTGAAGCTGATACCACATAAAAAGACTTCAATTTAATTTCTCCAATAACTTTTCTCTTTTAACAATAATGGTTTCATTTGCTATCATTCCCTTCTTAGCTGAAAACAGATTTTAATTTTGTTTATATGCAATACAATTTCAGTGATTAAATATTCTTGCATATTTTCAATAATTTATTTTTGTTGTTGAGATCATGATTTAATTACACTACACAATTTTCTTCCTTTCCTTTCCTCCCTCCCCAAAGTCTCCCATATATCCCTCCTTGCTCTCTCTCAGATTTATGATCTCTGTTTTCATTAATTACTGTTGCATACATATATGTATATCTGTATATATTCCTAATGCATAAATACAACCTGCATAGTCTGTATAATGTTACTCATAGATACATTTTCAGGACTGACTATTTGGCTGTAAGTAACTAATTAGTGTGTTCTTCCCTGAAGAAGACTAGTTCTCCCACTTGCTGCATTCTTTTTATTTATTTATTTATTTATTGTGTATACAATATTCTTTCTGTGTATGCCTGAAGGCCAGAAGAGGGCACCAGACCTCATTACAGATGGTTGTGAGCCACCATGTGGTTGCTGGGAATTGAACTCAGGACCTTTGGAAGAGCAGGCAATGCTCTTAACCACTGAGCCATCTCTCCAGCCCACACTTGCTGCATTCTTATTTGCCTTTAGTTCTCTGTGTAGGGTGGAGGCCTTGCAGACTTCCTCATTTACATTGGCATGTCCATTGATGTTGTCTGTGTTCAGCTCACATTTGGGAAGCCCTGTGGGTGAGACTTTGTGTGCATGTCTTCTGTAATTACTAAGAGACACAATCTCACAGTAAACTCTTTGGCCCTCTGGCTTTTACAATCTTCACTCCCTTTTGTAGACGTGTCCATTGGAGACGGCTTCACAGCTCTGCATTTTGGTTGGTTGTGTTTTTCTTTAATAGTCTCTGTCAAAAGAGAAGGTTCAGGGATGAGGGTTGAGGACTACACTTACCTGTGGGTTTAAGGATAAATATTTATAATATAGTATTTTTCCTCAATTGAAATTTTTTATTATTGGGAAGAGAGTTTTTATAGTCACAGTGATATTATTATTGCTTAGCGCCAGCTATAAAAAGGACCAGTAGGCATATGGCTATTAGTCTGCAGAATGTAGGTCATAGGACTGCAGTTTGCAGAGGGGACTTATCTGGATATGAATATACTAGTAATGAAAATGCCAAGATGGATTTAATTTAGAGAAATGTTTTCAATTATGCCCAGCACGGTTATATTATTTCTGCAAATTAAGTATTTATCAGATTTCTTATACATAAAAAAGAGAAAATGTGGTGGCTTGGTTCAATCAAAGACAGGGGAGGTAGAATATAATCTTGGACACACGAATTTAAAAGAAATGCTCTAATTTGAAATATAAGGTTTTTCCTGAGCAAAATGACTGAATTGGTTGTGACTTGACAATTCCTATTTCTGGGTGTCTTTCTAATTACAAGAGAAGGTTGTAAACTGTGCTTTGCAGAGGTTGAGCTTTATTTGTTACTCAGTACACTTAGCTTAAAGTCAGGACTTGTGATTGACTGATTGTCCCTAAGACTAGGCTGTTGTATAGCTCGCGGAGCTTTACAAACCACCCCAGACAAAGGCAGCAGAACACAGTGTCCAGAGGTCAGGTCCGTGCACACATTCTGCCATCCAAGTGGAGTTCTTAAGCTTTATGCCTTATCAGCAGACTATAAAAGTTGTATAGATATAGACACATGTGTAATTGTAGGTGGAGGTATTTTTAAACAAATGCCTTCAGAACAAAGAACAAAAGAAAGGTTTGTTTATTTTTTTTTCTGTACATCAAGCAGAACTTCTGCCCCTTTTGGAAAACTGAAAAAAAAAAAACAAGACAATTATTTCTTTCCACAAAGTCACTCTCAGACATAGCATTTTATCACTATGCCATAGAAGGTGTTCAACATGAAGGTTTCCCCTTCTTTTTCTGCATTTAAAAGATGCATCACAAAACGTTTCATGCAGGTTGAGATCTTAGCAGCGGTTTCCCTTCTATCCAACATACGTGCAGTTTGTGCAAAATTGCAGTTTGGTTCTCTTTGACTACAACTACCCCTCAGTTTTGAACATCTACCTCTGGTTTCAGCACAGTCGTCTAAGTCTATATATTCAAATCTGTGTCTAGAATATGATCCCATTTTTAACTCATCAGTGTTAGAATAGGTTATCTCCTATGAAGTGATCTTAAGAATGCTTTTAAGTGTGACAGCTGCAAGCAGGCATAGGCGAGTGATGCTCAAACGTTTCAGAAGCACGGTCTCATGTTGCTTGACATTCATTCAGGCTTGAGCGTAGCTCTAAAATTACTGTTCAAAGCAGCATATCTTCTCTATCTTTTTATAAGTTGCTAGAGAAAATACTTGGAATGAAAAATTACACAGCAGATTATGTATATAGTTTTTAACTTCTTCTGTCTCCTTCTCATAGAACTTTGTGGAACACCCCCACCCTTAGCATGTTTTATTTACCTCCTATTTCAGACGTCTGGTTCATGTCTTAGGTTTCTTCTGTTATAGCTAACATAATAAATAAAAATGAAACATAGGACATTCATATTTCTTCTATGTTCCTGGAACAGTTTAATGTGTAGGTTTAATGATCAACAAATAGTTTAATTGAAATAACATAAAATTGTTAGCATGGAACAAGGTTTGCAGCACTTAGCTATATGATTCAGAAGCATTTGAGCATGAACTTCACCCATCTTTCCATGCTTTCTTGAGGAGTAAGCTCTTTACTGCTGCTCAAAGATCCACCATTTCTGTTATCACACACTGTTTTTAGTAGAGGAAATGGCCTCTTATATTATTGTTTCTACTAATATGTGTCATGTTTTCTTAGCATGTCTGACAAAATGTCACATACATTAAAAGGGTTAAAATAAGTTTGTTTGATAATCAATTTTGAAAGCATTTGTCGGATACCTTCTGGCTGTATTTACTTGAGCAAAATGTAAGGTTTAATGATATGATTTGAGCCGCAAGACAGTATGAGACAAAAATAAGAAATACAAGGTGAAGAAATGAATGAAATAATCACCTGGAAGATGTCTAAAATTTTATGAAATTGTTTGATGTCTATGTTGCTAAGACGTACACCCAACAGGAAAGAATACTGGATGATTTAAAATAATCCCTTGTTTAGTTGTGATGTTTGCAGATAATTAGAATGAATTCTATTCCAAAGAAAAGCTAAAATCCATTCTAATAGCCTTCCAGTATTAATATTTTTAAGTTGTGGTTATATCAGGCAGTAATTCTATGTGTACAGTTAGTTTATGTGTACAGCTATTCTATGGTTACTAGTGTATTGGAAGGCATCCAAGTTCATATATCACGTTTTCTGAGAAACTGTTAGATGTTTTTAACATGTTTATTCTCAAATAAGGCACCACAAAAACCAAAGCACATCTTTTATTGTACTGGCAGATAATGTCAAAAGAACCACAAAAACTAAGCAATTTTTTTATCTCAGTGAATTTTAGAATCATCTTGACTATAGACTTAATCAAATGAAGTATCCTACATTAATTACTTAAGCAAATTATTCTTGCTTTTATTGTAGTTAAGCACAGCATTAATTGGTTTGTGTGTGTGTCAATGGAGTCTAATCCTTAGTAACTCCCTCTAAAGTAGGAAGAACTATTCTTATTTTATAGTTAGGGGCCAGGAAGCTTTGGCCCCTAACAAAATTAAATTTTGGTGCAGCCTTGCCCTGTTGTACTTGAGTTTAGGTCTGCAAGACTTAAAGTAACTTGTGTACATTGTATAGTGCATTTTTCTTATAAAAGTTTGGCTACTGATACACTTCTGTTGAGCCAGGGTCCACTGTGTATCAGTGGAGTCACCATGAAAAGCTGTTTTAATTTTTCTTTTCACATCTGTTGGAAAAGTATCTAATACTTTGAAAAATGCCTAAATATTTCCTAAGGGAAACTGGATTTGGCCAGCATAGCCACAGAGTTTTCTCTTGGCCATTTGACATTTTCTACTGGATATAACTCTAGTGTGTTTCTCTTTAATATTTGATGGATTGATCTAAAAAGAAAAACTGCTAGCAACTAGTTCACTTTTAGTACAGACATAGTTCCAGTTTAATTTTTAGTTTTGAGACAAGATTTCTCTGTAGCTTTGGAACCTGTCCTGGAACTAACTCCTGTATACTAGGCTGGCCTCGAACTCACAGAGATCCTCCTGCCTCTGCCTCCTGAGTGCTGAGATTAAAGGTGTGTACAACTACCGCCCTGCCAGTTTAATTTTTATGATAACATTGTCTTATGCTATTTCTCATAAGAATTAAAATATTAAAACCACAGCAGATAGTTCCTAGTCAATAACTACTTTGCAACAGTCATGCCTACTAAAACACACTCTGAATTATTACTACGATGTGCTTATTTTTCAGAATTTTACCCTTCTTGAAGTAACCAATGAACCTGACAACGTTACAGTGTCTGCAAAAATATACAGACTGGCCATATTCAGCTACTATACATTCTGGGTTACAGCAAGCACTTCTGTCGGAAATGGAAATAAAAGCAGTGACGTAATTTCTGTATACACAGACCAAGACAGTATGTAAATGAACACGTGATTTTATCTTTATTCAGGAAACTTAAAGATCTCATAAGTTGTCAGAAACTTTTATTTGTGTACATTGGCAATAAAATCTGTTAGGCATTTAACTGCTTGTCCTAGGACTTTAAATGTATCTAATCCAGTTCTGACTACTACAACTACAACAGCTTCTTCTATTTTTCCTGTATAATATTATTCTCACATTGTTGATGGTTTTTATTTTACTTTATTTATTTTTATTTTAGCCCTGTGCTGTGAATGAGCTGAGGGTTCTCCACATGTTTTTTCATAAACACCTGGAAGTCGAACTCTCTTTCTATGACTTCTAATGTCCATTAGACCTCATTTTACCAGTCTGTTCTGTTCTGTTATATAAGAAGTTATGTTATATATAAGAAGTAGTTCCTGCCTTTCATACTTTCTAACAACATTTGAACATATATAGATGAAAAAATATAAAATGAGTAATATAAACACAACAAAGGAATACATTGCTTGTCCTTGGTAAAGATCACTTTTGAATAATGGACAAGCTCAATGCAGGCTTTCTTCTCATCAATCCACTAAAATCCTGTTGTTTCTGTTGCTTTGAGAGATGTCCCAGTCATCCGGAATGAACAAGGAAGAGTACTCCTGCACGCATAGATGATTTTTGTGATAGTTAGGACACCTGCTCATTTGTTTCAGAAGTTTCTTTGAATCCCCAGCAGCTAACTTTTTTTTTAAATCTGGCTTTGAATCCACGCAGGACTTCATGAAGCGTTTTCTAAATTGTCTTTGTGACAAACATAATAAAAATGCAGTTAAAAGAAATTTCTTGTTTACAGCTTCTTCAGAATGCTGTTCACACAGGCCATTCACATAACTATGATGACCGATCCTTGATTTTGAATTTTTTTTTTTTGTTTCAGTTTCTAAAATGAAAAGGAAGGTGCATCACTGTCCATTTCCCATGTGGCTTCTGTTCCATTTTGTTTAATATTAAGGTTTTATTTGTATGCGTATGGGTGTTTTGCCTGCATGTTTGTGAGTGCATCAGGGGATTGGAGTTCCCTTGGAGTCCAAAAAAGGACATGAAACTCCCCTGCCCCCACTACTGGAGTTGAAGAGTATGTTAGTTATCATATAGGCTCTGAGTACCCAATCCAGATCCTCAGGAAGAGCAGCAAGTGCTCTTAACTGCTGAGTCATCCCTCCTGCCCCCTTCTTGTTTATTTTCATAAAGATTACTGTCCTACTGAGAATGCCTTTGACTTAAAGTTCTACTGAGTTAAATCCCAATGTGTACTGTTTGAAAAACATTAACTTACCAATATAAATATGAAAAACTATGTCTTCTTTTTGGCAAAAATAACTTGACTAGAGGACAGGTTCACCCATAGAATATAAGCAACATGTGAAAATGTACAGTTAAGGAATGTTTAGGAAAACCTTTTGGTATAATGTGGTCAATATTTCAGACTCTCTTAATTGTAGATCTCTCCCAGGATAATTGCAACCCATAATAGTTTATCAGTTATAATTGCAGCACCACAAGTAATAACTATTTGCTGTGTGTAGTGTCTTGTGAGACTTTCAAATTCACATTGAGTATAGTTGATATCTGAAAAGTAAAATTTTATAAGTGGAAGAATTTCTTAAAGTACAAATGCAAGTTAGTCTTTTGTTGGCTGGAGACATCTTGTTCCTGGGGTCAGAAAAGTTTGGAGTTAAACATTCATACTACAAACATGACTTTGACCAAGTCTCTTATGGACTCTAAGGATCGGTCTCTGCATAGTCAGACAATCATTGGAATAAGGAAATCAAATGTATTATTTAGAAAATTAAGAAATTTTTGATTCTACTTAGAAATGTGTTGCATATAAACACATGTAATCCCCACATGGTAAGGAAGGTAAGTCAGAAGAATAAAATAGAAACACAATTCTTCCATGTGTTCAGAATGAAAAGGCTTATTTTTAAAATAATTTTCATATTTATATGAATATGCATGTTTGTATTTAAAGAATGTACATGTATGAGCTGGTGATGGTGTTTCAATAACTACATTCAATTTGTAACTTGTTACCTCTGGAATAACGAATGGCTTTCATGTTCTGATCACTACCTACCTCAGTTCCTGAAGGGTTTGTTGGAAACCTGACTTTTGAGTCCACTTCATCAACTGCAGTAAATGTGAGCTGGGCGCCACCATCTCAACCAAATGGCCTTGTCTTCTACTATGTCTCACTGACTCCCCAGCAGAGTCCTCACGGCACGAGGTCACCTCTGATTACACGTGAAAACAGCATACATTTTGATAATCTGGAAAAATATGCTGATTATGTATTTAAAATTACACCATCAACAGAAAAGGGGTTCTCTGAGACCTATACTGCCCGGCTACACATCAAAACTGAAGAAGACGGTAGGAAGACACTGTTGCTTCTTTTGCAGATTATTAATGTCCTCTTTGTTTGCATTGCTTTTATTTTTATTTATAATTATGTTCTCAAGTAATCATCTTTTCAATAGACATAGTCAGTCCTAAGTGACTTACAATTAAACCAGTCTAATAATAAAATTAAGCTCAATTATATTTGAAGTGTCTTTTTTACTAATAAAAATTTGTTACCTCATTTAACACTCTTTTTCTTTTATAGTTCCAGAAACTCCACCAATAATCAACACTTTTAAAAACCTTTCTTCTACCTCAATTCTTTTATCATGGGATCCCCCATTAAAGCCAAACGGTGTAATTCTAAGTTATCATTTAACTTTACAAGGACCGCACGCCAACCATTCTTTCATCACTTCCGGTAACCACATAGTCCTGGAAGAACTCTCGCCATTTACTTTGTATAGTTTTTTTGCTGCTGCAAGAACGGTGAAAGGACTCGGTCCTTCTAGTAACCTTTTCTTTTACACAGATGAGTCAGGTAAGTTGAACCAAGTGATTTCTCTGTTCAGCTTGCACGCTCTGTTTTGAAGGAACAGCCTGAACAATGAAGAATATTAGGTCCTGTTGGTAGCCAACTTAACACCCTCCACCTACTTTGCGGATCTCTTTTCTTTTCCTTTTATCAATTTAGGCTTCGGAATTGCCTATTCTGTTTAAAACTGTTTTGAAGCATAGAGTCATAAATATAGGAGCAAAATTATTTCTGGTATTTATTTTGAGAATTGCAACATGTGGTAGTTTTATAAATCTCTCTGAGTTTGTTTCTTCAAGTAGTTAGAATCGAGACAGTATTTCTGTGATACACGATTTATGAACTCAAGTTTTATAATGTGTTTCCCTGCAGCGCCGTTAGCACCTCCCCAGAATTTGACTTTAATCAACTACACTTCAGACTTTGTATGGCTGACATGGAGCCCAAGTCCTCTTCCGGGCGGTATTGTTAAAGTCTATAGTTTTAAAATTCATGAGCATGACAGTGATACTATATTTTATAAGGTAGGTTGATTATAATAGAATATATTCATTTCAGACACTCAGAGTGTATATTAAAATGTTTTGAGCTGAAGGGAAATAGGCTGCTTCATATTAAACAAGGGAAGGGGATGGAGTGGGATATTTGCTCAGTAGTGGGATATTTGCCTCTTATGTGCAAAGCTCTGAATTTGATTCCAGGTACCACAGTAATTAATTGAACAATGAATATATTTACATAAAACCCCATTTTCCTATAATATGGATGTTTGTGGAAAATATAGGGAACCATTTTTCAGGTGAGAACTGAATGCCTCTGAGAACATTTTACCTATTCTCACAGTTTCTACATTTCAAGAACTAATTGTATCATTTATTTAGTGCTAAGAAATACACAATGATTTGTATGCTTTATTTAAAATCTAATATATACTATAGTTCTTTTTATTGATGAAATAAATATCAAATGAATCATTTCAGCCATTTCACAAAATATTTACATTGGTCTTGTGGTAATGGTTCCAGACAGCAAGTGATTCTAACCTCTGGGTCCTCTATGACAAATTCTTAGTCTGTGAATTTTAATGGTAACTCATTTGCAATCCTCAGTGCCTCTTCCTTATTCCATTTTGTTTAGACATAGGATCAGTGAAAAATATGCAAAGAACCCATAGAATAATATATCTGAAACTTAGAGTTCTAGTGTTTGAATGCCAAAGTATGTTACCGCTAGCTAACATTTACTTCAAAAAGTTCTCTCTCTCTCTCTCTCTCTCTCTCTCTCTCTCTCTCTCTCTTTTCCAATGGCAAATAAAACTCCTAGGATATTTTTTATTTGCAAGAAGAGTGCAAAATGCAGAGTAAGCATTCAACGTTGTAAATACTATAATTTATTTCCCTGATAAATCCAATTTATAACATGTGCAACTTACAAAGACAATCATAGAAAATCAAGAGCAACAGTTATGATTTGTTTGTTATCATCATCATGAACAACATCTTATTTCCTGGAAATTAATATGTTGCTTTAATATTTGATAGGTTGAGTAGCATTCTCATTATGTAACTTCTTAAATGTGGAATGGTTTCCTTGTATTAGTGACCAAAGTGTCTAGCCCTTTATTATCTATCCCAAGTTTAATCTCAGTGTTTTCTCATAATTTTGGAATGCCTGTATGGGCTACAGAAAATATTCACAAGAGAGAAATAGTTTCTTTGGAACAATCTCATTCTTAAGATTACCTTGTATATGCATCGGAGTGTGCATGCATATATATGACCTCATTTCCAGAGAATAATGGCCTTTAATTTAACACTCTTAACAGAATGATAAAGCAAAAGCTCTGACATCAAATTACCTGGTTCAAATCTTTCCATTGAGATTTACAGCGATGTGTTATAGAAGTTACTTATCCTCTTAAAATTATTTTCTTCAAATGCAAAATAATAAATAAAAGCTTCCTATGTTAATGAAGACTGTATAGGCAAATCCATATAAAACACCTTGGACAATTCTAGAAATATACTAAATGCATTCGCGTTCATTGCACAGAGATTAAAGAAGAACAAAAATTCCCTCTAGTGTCATGGTAACTTTGAACATAAAAGAACATTATACTCTTACCTGAATATGGTTTCAGTATCTTTAAACATTCTTTTTTTCTATTATGTGTTTTCCATTAATATTTCACTAGTAGGAAACATACAATTTTATGCCACACAATGTTAAGTATATAATTTTAGAGCAAGTAGTTTTCTTTTTAAAGATCTACTACATTTGATTACTTCTATTTGCCACTATTTTCAATCCTTCTTATTGATTATATTTTTCTTCAAATTCTCTTAAGTCTCTTCTCACGTCATACCCACCTCTAAATATTTAGTTTACCATGCTGGCTGTTTTCCTTATGTCTGACTTTCGCTGCTACTGCTTTTTTCAACTTTCCCTGCCAGGCTCACTTTAGGCTCCATTTTGTTTTTTCTGTTGTTTTGTTCTTTTTCTGTTCTCTATTACCTGCAACTCTGTTGAGACAGCAGACCATTGGGACCACCCCAGATGTCACTGGTTCCTTGTCAGCGCACGCTGGGACGCTGACATCACTTAGAAATTTGGGTCACTCTAAAATGCTGCCAGAAGTCATTTGTTTAGTAAAAAACTTTTGAAGAGTCACTTTTGTGTGAATATATTCAACAGCCAATAAGCTAATTTACTGCAGCAAATGATTAAACTCTCAAGTTCAGTCATTTCCCTGGTCACTAGTTCTTCTGAACCAAAATCAAAATGAATTTTTATTGTGATTAATTTTTTATGTGGATTTTAATAGCTAATATAAAGTCTTCTTGCCAGTGGGGACCATGTTCTGTTTATTAATTCGTATCATCCACAGATCATCGCTCAGGATGGTTTATAAATAGAAAGTGTGGAATAAGAAAGAGGTGGGAGAGCAAGTCCTCCTAGCTGTTGATGTCTTCCTGGAGATTGTTTTGTTTTTAAGAATAAATTTGAGATAACAATTACAACATTCCTTCTTTCTTGCAAGCCCTTCTGTAGATCCTTCTGCCCTCTTATAAAGTCATGAATTCTTTTCTCATTAATTATTATTACATGCAGATGTGTATATGCATATAACTATCTATTCCTAAATACATCCGGTTTTCATGAAGATGCTTTTAAAATGTGATCTATCATTATTATCAATGTAGGTACCTTAAGACTTAATGCACAGTGGATCAGCTAGGAAAGGCACTTGCCACCCAGCCTGACCACTTGAGCCCATTCCCCAAAACCACATGATAAAAGGAGAGAATTGACTCTCACAAGTTGTCCCTTGACCGCCACACAAAAGTCCTGGCGCTCCCTCCAAACAAATGAGCAGATTAGTGTTCTTGGTAAATTTCCACTAGGGAAATATGCAATAAGCCGTATAGTTTATCCTTTGAGATATATAGTTGAGGGTTTGTTTGACTGTTATATAGGTGCTTCAGCTTGACTTTTTGCTTTCATTGGGATACATTTCCAAATAACTTTTTTTATTGGTGGGGAAGTTTTCTATAAGAAAACATATTCTTCTCTGGTCAACTATCAAGGCTTTTTAGGTTTTTTTCCTGTATTTTCCTAAGAAAGTTGTCAAACTAGAACTTTAGGAGTTGTTTGGAATCTCCAACTTAAGTTCCATGGAGACAGACTGTTTTATCTATGACTTTCTTTCCACTGGCTATAATGCAGTTGCTGGTAGATCAGTAAACACATACAGGTATGTTGGGTATTAGCAAGTAGGTGAATGTGAATTTGGAAGACATAACTGCTCACTGCCCGTAAACTGCACTTAAATTTGAAACTTTCACTTAGCAAATTGAAAGGGAATTATAATAAGCTCATGATTCTAAAAAAAGTTCAAAAACAAAAATTATGAGATTCTTCAAGACCAAAATGGTACACAGTTCATCCTTGTATCATAAGCTTAACATGCCCTGCAGGACTGAATGTTAATGATCGTTTTAGTTATTAATATTCATCAAATCATAGGTTAAATATAAGAGAAATATATCATGATGTTCGAATACATGTGGTATGACAAATACATATTTGAAGATGCCTTGTGACTAAGCATCTTTTGCTTTTCAGAATATTTCAGGTTTTCAAACTGATGCCAAACTCGTTGGGCTGGAGCCTGTCAGGACCTACTCGATCAGTGTGTCTGCGTTTACCAAAGTTGGAAATGGCAATCAATTCAGTAATGTAGTGAAATTCACAACTCTGGAGTCCGGTTAGTCACAGTTTCTGCCTCTGCAGTGTTTGCTCTCATATTTAATCAAGACTTTCACCATCCTTCTGTTTAATAAAATGTTATTTAGTATTCCCTCAAAGGGGAAATGAATTCCAGGGCTTAAAGGTTAGGCTGGGTCATTTCTGGAATCATATATATGTATTGATACATGCATATTTACATACAACTTTTCCTCTGTAACTGAGAAAGACAATATAAAAGGCTACTTTTTTGTTCAAAGAGGTGACAAGGTAGGCTTCTAGACTGTGAAATGTCCCAATTCTTAGCATTACCTGTGGGGCTGGGAAGAGCAGGTAACTGAACCAGCACTTAACTGAACATAACTGTTCAGATTTTCATGAGTTGTGACTAGGATTGTTCTTCAGGAAGGTAAGCTATAAGACTTCAGAGGAAGGAGTCAGGGTTGTCTCTTGTACTTCATACAGTACCCTAACAACATAGAGTACTATAAAGGGCCACTGGCTTGGTTTCCCAGCAACCAAACTGCTGTAGCACAATGGTATGGGCCACATCCAGACTCTATATGGGCCTTGAATAGCTTTCATTTGTGAATTAGTTAATGGTGGGTTAAATATCCCCTTTTCTTTCTACTAACGAGGCTATATATTTGAAGACACCCCTCTTCATCTTTTCTTGGTAACAATGATTAATGAATGGCTGAAAATTCATTTTCTAGTCAATCATCACAGTTCTGGATGTTCTTGTATTAATGAACCTCCGCATTAAGATTGGAGGTTAAAGATGTGAAATCAATAGTTTCCCCCATGAACTTAGAGACTCTTGAGGTCTTCTCTCCCAGCATGCCTACAGACAAATCAAATCCCTAGTATTTGGAGCTGGAGCTGTGTGATCAGTATCTGAATCAGAATTCTAGCTGCCTGGCTTGTTGGTTGTGCAACCTTGACAAAGGCTCAAGATTCCTTTGAGCCCTGCATTTTCCACTGAAAAGAAACACACATTAGCCACAAACATTGTAGGAGTTATCGAAAATTTGAAAACATCCATTAAGCCTTACTTATTAGTGAGTTTGTCATGCAATAAATGCAGTATAAATATTATCATAATTATTCCATCCTTTTCATGAAGAAGCCATGATCCAGGCAGAATAGGTGGAAAATGTCTTCCAAACTTAGTGAGTAACCCAAGCAGAACACCATCTTTTGTTGTTGTTGTTGTTGGAAATAATGGAAATGACTGGGGGAAGTGTGAATCAACTTGAGGGAAAATATCTAAAGATTTTCAACCTATAAAATATTTAATAGTATTCACAAAATTAATAAAAGTTGAGGATCATCTTACATAAACTACTTCATAAACTAATGTTTTTCAGTAACAAAGTTATGTCACAAAACATAATGCTCTGATTACAAAAATCATAGAAAATTTGCATACACACACACACGCACATACCCTCAAATACTCACACACATAATAGGCTATCCTTAAACTTAGAGATCCCACCCGCCTCTGTATCACAAGTCCTGGGATTAAAGGTGTGGATCAATACCACCCAACTCATCTTTTATATATTAATTGTTTATGATTTGTTGGGATTTTAGTGAGTCAGTTAAGTAGATATTCCCAAAATGTTTAATTTGTTTATTTTAGACATGTTTTAATATTGCCATTCTGCATTGATGTATTCATCCTGCAAAAGAAAGGTTTATAAGGGACACATTTAGGACCAGAGAACAATTGTTGAGAGGTCATAAATTTCATGAACTTTCTTTTTTTATATATTTATTTATTTACTCATTATGGATGCAATATTCTGTGTGTATGTCTGCAGGCCAGAAGAAGGCACCAGACCTCATTACAGATGGTTGTGAGCTACCAAGTGGTTGCCGGGAATTGAACTCAGGACCTTTGGAAGAGCAGGCATTGCTCTTGACCACTGAGCCATCTCTCCAGCCCCCCATGAACTTTCTTTAAATCAAGTTTATATAATAGCAATATCCCTTTTTTACTGTTGTGAACAGTTTGTAATCTGTGAATTAACCACATGGTAATTTTCTCCCACTATCCTCATTTTACCATAATAATGAAGTTATGCTAAAATAGCTAAAACTAAAATTGAAGTTAGGCTAAAATACTGAAACTAAGGGACGTTATTGGATATGTCCACTGAAAGTAGTCAGTGTCTCTAACCTATAATCACTCTCACACATGGGGGTATTACTTTTTGTTGCTTTCAACTGCATAGAATGGACACCAGAGAAAAGAAACCATTATTAAATAAATTGAGAGAAGTTCGAGCAGAAAAACCTGAGACCCTTTAAAAAATATATTGTATATTAAAATAGTCCGTGTTCTTCAAAGAACCCCAATAGAATGTCTCTGCTTTTCTTATCAACTTCCCAGCCCTGTTGAACCTGAAACAGTGATAGCAGACAATTTTGTATTGCAAAAATGTTCAGTGATAGCTATTGAGAAGTTTGCACCAATCTGACTAAGAGAGCTGGCATCTATGACTGCCTGGACTTGAGGCCAATGCATTTCTGAGACTATGTGAGAATGTGTTTGCTGCTTGGACCTAGAAAAACATTCCATTAACGGCTCGAACTTGTGAGCATTAGCAAGATCAGAGACAAAAGTTTCCATTAGCCATTTATGTTAAGAACTTGTTGCACACATATTTAAAAAGTTGACATATTAAATTTTTATTTTATCTTTGTGAAATCTCATCTTAGGTCTTGGTTGCATAATTCAAAAATTTACTATATGTGTATAAATTTTAACTTGGAGTAAATGTTTTTCTCTTAAGTTCCAGATGTTGTACAGAATATAGAGTGTATGGCACGTAACTGGCAGTCAGTGGTCGTGATGTGGGATCCGCCCAGGAAAACAAACGGAATAATTATCTACTATGTGATAACAGTTGAAAGGAATTCTACAAAACTTTCTCCCCAAGACCACATGTACGCTTTTACAAAACTTCTTGCCAGTACATCATACGTCTTTGAAGTAAGAGCCTCAACGTCAGCTGGTGAAGGCAAGGAATGCATGTGTAATGTCAGCACACTCCCCGAGACAGGTAACTACTATGGAGCACATAACTGACCTGAAGCAGGTAACGGTGTAAAATAATTAACTAAGCCAAAATAGGTCATTAATAACATGAAGTATTATGAGATGGGTAGCTGACCTTGAGTATATGATTAACATGAATGCAGTAACTAGTATGGAGTTAAAAAATAACATGGAACAGGTGACTATTAGTAACATAAAACAGTTTACTAGTGTTAAACCAATAGCTTATATGAACTGGGCAAATAACCTGAAACAGGTATCTAGGCTTCAGGTAAGTAGTGTAAAATAGGTAACTAATGTGAGCAGTTTATCAGTATGGGGCTAACCCGACAACTAGCCTGACAGATCTAATGGCAAGTAGTATGAAGTAGGTAACTAATCTGAAACATTTAGTTATTCATAAATAATATCATACGCTTATCATAGTATTTACATGACACTTGTTTTCAGTGGTATGTGTATATAGTGGATATGACTGCCAATGTGTATGCATGTATGTATGTGTCTGGGGATGTGTGTATGAGTTCAAACATATACATGCATGTTTATGTTTGGTTATGGACACCTGAAGTCAACATCAGAGTCTTTTTACCCCATGTCCATTTTCTAAGTTGAGTCAGAGTCTCTCAGTTGAACGCAGAACTCATCGATATGGCTACTGTAGCTAACCAGCTTGCCCTAGGGATCCCACATCTCCTCCTCCTTCCAAGCTCTGGAGTTACAGGTAGGCTGCACACCCAGCCAGCATTTACCTTGCTCCTAACACTTGAATGATAGATTTACACACTCAGGCACCTCCACATTCACAATAGCACACTTATATGAAGATACTAAAGTTTAGTCCAAAAAGGGAACAAGCGCTTCCTTAGCCTACACATGTGATCTCTGAGTACCAAATGAGTGTATGTTCAACCTTCTTTTCTTTGATGGGAGATCGAGAAGAGGAAACAGAGACAGTAATACAAATATAAAATCCTCTAACGTATTGACTGTGTTTTATCATTACTTAAAGGAACTAATTAACATACAAACTTTTCAGACTATATTTTCTTAATAATTGTTTTCTTGGAATTTTGATTACTTCTGTGGAGTCTTAAGACTTGCAGTATCAGAGCCCTGTGCATCCATTTTCTTTTCTAAACCCTCAGAACTGTCTTTTAGACCATCCGAGTAAAAGAAAGAGGTCTCTCAGCTCCAGTCTATAAGAAGAAGCGTCACAACTTCTCAGCGGTGTCTCTTTGTGCTGTTACCTTCTTTCGACCTTCTCCCACATTCTACAGCTACATAAGAAAACCTGGACTCACTCTTGATAACACCACTTCCCTGGCTGTCAGCCCTAATGAGATCCATTGTACAGCCATAACTCTGTACCACTTCACACGCATTTCCTCTTCAGCGGACTGTCTTATGAATCCCAGCCCCCGGTGAAAATCACACCACCTAATTTAACTTCACATTTATGTCCCTGAGGACACAAACTTTAGAAATTTGAAAGGCCTACCTTCCTCTTCGGTGTCAGCATCCATTCAGTTCCTCCTCATCTTTCTAATGCAATGTTCCCCGGAGCTTGCAATATTCCTCCTTTGTAGGTTAGAATGGCCATATTGCAATTGCTTTGTAGGTTTCGAACCATGTTGTGATCTTTCTCCCAGGAAGTTCCTGAACTCTGAAAACATACCCAACACTCAAGCTGATGAATATTGTCAGGAAAAATAGGAGCAGTTCAGCTTTAAATTCCCCTCTCATGAAGGTGGCAGCTGCTTTGCCATCTTTGATACGTCTTGGGTTGAAACTTTAGCAGTTTTCCTATGGAGGAACACATTTCCATACAGGAGTGGTAGGAATGAGAAACAATGGCAGCAGTCAGGTTCCAAAAAAGAAAACAGCAAAACAAATGGTTCTTTATGCTGGGTTTTTACTGCTTCCTACAGTGTCTCTGCAGAGGTCTTGCCGCCCATAGTTATCCAGCCTGCTCTTCAGTCTTGTCTTTCCACGTAAGGACTTCAGTTGAATTGGCTCTAGAATACTATTTAGATCTATGTTCTGCCAGTTTAGATCTGTTATCGAAAGAACAGATTGGCTATTTGAAACATAGAGGTGATATTGAAAGCCACAGGCTATGTTGGTAACCTGTGTCAGTAGCACACTTTTCCAAGTGCTTCATCTGTTCTCACACTCCATAAACTGTACTGCAGAGCTTATCACCAGTTAGAGTTTGTCTCGCCAGTAGTACCTATATGCTTTCCCCATCTCTTCTCATATAGTGGCTGTCTCCAGCCTAACTTGATTTATTCAGCACAGTAGACTTCATCTATTCATCCTAGGAGACAGTACCGATGCAGCGCCTCCTACAGACTAGGAAAGTTCAGTTCCAGTGTGGGATCTGTAGTAGACCTTTCAATGGCATCCCAAGTTTGACGGCCCAGATTCCTGAACTATCATCCAATCTTGTTTCATCAAAGCCTCAAGTGGGGAAGTACCTGACTCTGTACCTTGAAGCACACCACAGACATTCCCAACAATGTAGACTTGTTGAAGGATCGGACTAGAGGACACGTGCGTGTCTGAGGACAGATGAAGAGCTTCATCCAGGTCCAACAAGGGGTGGCAACTAATTTATCAGTGGGAGAAAAGCAGAGCATTACTAGAAGGAACTATTTTCAATTCCACAGGGGTACTCTTTATTAGGGAGCCCAAGGTTAAAAAAATAGTCATAAGCGGACCACACAGGATAATAAATTCAAAATAAGTGAGACGTTCAGACTTCCAAAAATGAGATAGCTTGTTATTATTTTAAGTCTACTTGTGTTTTGAGTTAAAGTCAGTCAAGAAAACAAAGCAGAAATTCAGTTAATAGAGCCAAGATACAGCCTAAGTTCGGAGTACATTAGATATGCAGCCACCTGACTTCAGAGTCCAGATCTTTGTCACAATTATTTTTTTCAAGAGTTTGAGTGGATCTTACTTCAGGATTGGAAGTATACCTAGATGGATAATGGAGGAATATAAATAAAGATTTAGTTAGCCGTTGGCATTTTGGATGGCTTCTTGTGTACCCACACAGTTTGCTCCTCTGACCTCTGTCTCAGAATAAACAACCAAATAGCCTCATTCTAGATTTCTGGAGTCGGAATTTTATATATTAGCACATCATTTTTTTCCTTTAAACGAGATGATGTGGTTAGTAATACACTTAATGCTACTCTTTGCTCTTAGAGGGACCATGTGGTTTTGTTTCTGTTTACTTAAAATTCCTGGCAGAAAGTTCCAAGTCAGAAGGAATTTGTCATTGGGGCACTCACAAGTCTGTAGAAGTAAGAAAAGATTCATTTTCTCTGGTAGTTATTTTTATCAGGGATTTTTCTCCATTTCTGTATGTTATTTCCGCATACCCATCAGACAAAAGTAGACCTGTTTTCTCCCAGTCAAATATAAAATTCTTATAATTAAAATGAATCATTCAGATGAAATATTAATTTCTGCTTCAGAAGTATTTTTCATCTTTAAAATTAGGTGTTGAGTCTAGTATATAATTATGTTTATGATTACAATCCTCGTTAGGTATCTAATTTTTTTTATCAGGATTCACACTAATTGCTTGTTGATGAGATGGTAGGGAGAGCTGCGAACGCATTGTTCAGATGGAAGCAGCTTTATGGCTGCTGCAAGCTTCAGTTTATGGTGGAAAATTAGTCATGGTGTACAGCTAGCTCTGAGTCACAGACACTGCTCTTATTCCTGTCATAAGAAGAAATCAAATTTGGCTAACACTCCTACAGCCTGGTGCTTGACCTTGACTTATGCTCTTTTCAGGGATCCCCCCCCCCCGTTGTGTGTTTGTGTACATAAACATGCATACATTTGTATAAGTGAACACTGGGCAATCTCAGGTATCATTCAGCAGGTGATATCTACTTTATTTTATGAGCCAGGGCTACTTACTATCATGGAAATTGTCCAGTAGGGCAGGCTAACTATCTTGCATGTCCATCCTCCCATCTCCATCTCTCAGTGCTATCATTACAAGAGCACCCTGCTTTGACAGAGCATGCTTTTACTGAGGTTTTAAAGTAGCATATAAGTTAGAATTTCATTATAATTTGGAATTCAGTGTGGAATTTCATTTCAAAAATTGCCATTTAGACTACCCCAGTCTTCCCAACTCCTTGATTTTCCAACCCCTTTACTTCATAAATGTCCCATGTAACCTTTTGTCAACTCTGCGAACTCTGTTCGCAGTTGTAGGTAGTGGGGAAAATGGGAAAGTCCAAATTAGCGTTCTTTCTCGTCGGGTCAAGTGTGTCTTTTTAAATTCATTCATGTTCCACTTTATGCCCTGAAGTGGGCATGTCTACTGGGTTGGAGACTTAGCTCGATGGGCATATGGTACTGTATGAGGGCCTATATAGAAGAACAAAAAAGCACATAGATTTATTGTGCTTTAAAGTTCAGTGATACAATGCTTGACTGTCAATGGATCTTAAGAAGAACTTCAGCAATTTTGCTTTCAAAGCATGAGAAACAAAGCCAAGGGAAGGAGGCTTGATGTGTACTGGCTTTCTGTGACTGATTCTGAGCAGAGATAGTACTGGTCCAGAATGCCCCTCCTGCCTCATGATTTCCCTGCTTTAGAAATTAAGAATATTATCTGTATTTACTGGATTTTTTTACCCACCATTTAACAAGATAAAATAGAAAACTTTTGTCCTATCATGAGAATTATCTCATTAAAAATCTATAATGGTAGTTATACCGATGAGGGTAAATAAAATTTTGCAAAAATATGGAATGAAAATGTAGGAAAACAATTTATAACCTCAAACCTGTGCTTGATTTGCAAAAGAGAAAGTGCTACAAGCTGGCGTGCTGAAAGCTATAAACCACGGAGGCATTGTGGGAAATGTTTTTAACATTCCTAAACTTGTTTTGCATTATCTTTAGCTTGGACCAGTTCCAAAAAGGTAATGGTGGGTATAGTTAAACAGTCGTAGGTATCAAATTCTAAATTTAAAAGTTCTTTTAGACACATTTTTTAAAAAAATGAATTTGGGCTTCCATGTATAATTCTCCTTGACCTCCCTGTTACTCTAATATCTTTCATTAAGTGACCTCCACGCAGGCATTCTTGGCTGCACCCAAGTTCCAGCTAAAGCCAGCTGTTCCTCACGCAGTTTTTGAAGACGTAGTTGGGAACCAGGGCATATCTTATTACCTTATTTTCCATTCCTGCTCTATGTAGCTGATACTCTTCGGAACAGACTTGACATAATAACCGCCTCCCTCACTTTTCCTTGTTCTTTTTCTTTCCAGTGTTAAGGAAGTTATGTTTATGTGTAAAATTGTTTTCTTTTCTTTCTAGTAAATATAGTACCTGTTTTTATGAGATTGTAAACTGTGTAGACAACACTTAACAAAAGTATAAATACCCTGAAATATTCAATAAATGAATTGAGAAAAACCATGTTTCAAAAGGAATATATTAATTTTGACTTAATTTAAAATCAATGCTTTATAAATGATTTGATCATATATGTCATACAAATACTATTAATAACAAGTTAGTAAATTTAAAACACTAAAGCTCCTTGGCTTACAAAAATACAAATTTGAGGAAGAATCTTATTTTTTAGTGCAAGACAATACCTACTACCCACAATAAGGTTCTTTTGGAATTCAAATAGAATAAAATCCCATTTCTTAGTATATTAGTGAATTATACTTGTAATATGAATTTCACCATATGTTTACCACAATGTTGAATAAATCTTGTATTAGTTCTGTGATTAGATATCTTATTATAAAGAGTTACTACATTAAAAGTTGCAGTACTAGAAAGAAAATAAAACTGACTAGGCAGTAGTGGCGCGGGTCTTTAGTGCAGCACTTGGGAAGCAGAGACAGATGGATCTCTGTGAGTTCAGGGCCAGCCTGGACTCAAAGTGAGTATCAGAACTGTTTCACAGAGAAACCATGTCTTAAAAAAATAAATGTAATAAAATGTCTATATAAAGTAGGTTTGTTTCCTGATTGTTCAGACTCCCAAAATAATCACACAGAAACTATATTATTTCAAACACCGCTTGGTCCATTAGCTCTAGCTTCTTATTGGCTAACTCTTATATCTTAATTTACCCCATCTCCATTAATCTGTATATCGTCACATGAAAGTTCCGGCATCTGTCTCTAGTGGGGCTACATGATTTCTCCATAACTCCTCCTCCTTTCTCCCAGCATTCAGTTTAGTTTTCCCCACCTACCTAAGTTCTGCCCCATCAACAGGCCAAGACAGTTTCTTTATTCACCAATAGTATTCACAACATACAGAGGGGAATCTCACATAACCTCCCCCTTTTCGTTTAAATGAAGAGGAAGATTTTAACTTTAACACAGTAAAATTGCATATAAAAACAGTTATCAAGTAAGAATTATAGTTACAATATTTATATCTACTTTATGTTTTATCACAACTAAGGAAGACTATGACTATAGCTATAAATTCTTCAACTCCACCAAAGATTCCAGAAGGATATAATATTACCTAAGTAAACAGTAAGTGAATTGTAAGCAACTTCCAAAACTCTAGAAATGACAAAGACATGTCATTACCTAGACAGTCACCAAAGTTCTTCTGTAATAATGGGGCATCCATACATGCCCATAGTATTCAGGAAACCTTTTTATGAAACAGGAAATTTCAAAGACAATTCCACCTATATTGGCAGTTTATCAGTCACTTTCTTCTGTGTCCTGAAGAATGTCTAGCATACTCTTTCATGAAGCAGAAACCCCAAAGTATCGTCCGACCTTGAGGCAAGTTTAGCAAGTCATTTCTCTGTGGGTCCTGCATGTCCAATTCACATAGCATACCCTCAAGTAGTCCAGGCAAGAACAGTTTCTTGCCCAAATGGCTAACAAAGTCCAAAAGGAACTTCTTCAATGCCCATCACCCCCTTGAAGTAATTGGTGCTGATAGGAGCAGACGTCTTTTACTGTCATGGAAAGTCCTAATGTCTTAAAATATTTTAAATGCCGTATTCTGTAGCCTTTGAAAGATATGAATTCCGATCCAACTGACATACATCTCTGTAATCGAGAAAATCCAAACAACATGACTACAAGCTTGACTATTATAGATGACTCTCTATTTACCTATATATATTTAATATATATTAGTTATATATTACATTTTCAAATGAACTACACAAACACAACATCTTACTCAAGATCAGAAACATACATCTAATAAAATTGACCTTAAATTTGTACACAAAAATTTATAAACAATATTTGGGAATATGGGCATAGTTCTCTTCAAACTACTTCCTGCGTTTTGTTGGGCAAAGCAATTTTGGGGGGTGTTCATGGCAACCTTCAGGGACTCTTCATCGATCAAACCACATTAGGCTGAAATGAATCCACAGGTTCTCATCCTCTGTGGAAACAAAAGATGACCTCTTTTCCAAAACAGCGTATTCTTAGACCCAAATTCCGAAGTCAAAATATCTTTATAGTATACAAACTGGTTTAGCTTAGCAGCCCATACAATGAAATATCTATACTTAGCTCCTTCACAGACAAAATATTCAAAGAAAACACAATAATATGCATAATCCAGACTTTCTTTGTATTTTTCATTTTTATGTGGCTTATTATACTCCTTTAATCTATGACTGTCTGTACACTGTCTCTTTAAAGACTTTGCTTTTTTAAAAAAATAAAACATTTACTTCTTTTAATAACTGTCTATACTCTTTTTCTCTCTCCCAAGCCTACATACATTGTGTTTCATTTAGAGTTCTTTTTTATCTGAATTTGTCTTTATTGAATATCTGTAATTCATTTCTGATCAAATGTTTTTCTTAAAATGCTAAACCATTTTTATGAACTTAAGCAGTTCCATTCCTAGGGGAAATATATCTGCTTACCCCACTAAGTCCAGCATGCCAGAGCTGTTTTCTGCTTCTAAGAACCATGCTCACAGCCCATTTTTAGGCACATAGCCAGTCTATGTTGCCATTAAGCAAGTTGTAGCCCTCTGTTCACAAACCCCATTTAAATGCTTCATAGCTGGACCTCCAGATAGAGTCAGAGTTCACACTGGCAACATGGCTCAGAAAGCTGGCATTTAAAAATGGCATGGCTCTTTTTTTTATGCTAATGCTGAAAACATCTCTTAAAAGAGCCACGCCTCTGCTGCTTCTAGCAAACAGAGTCCACCCCAAAAATGTCACTACCAAACCATGCTTAACTCTGTTCTTTTGTGTATAGGATTCCTTTTTAAGCTCTCCCAGGTTTTAAATTAATTTAGTTGCCCTACATTGGGCATGACACATACATACACATACTTACATACACATATTTGTGTGTATACATATGTGTATGTATATGTACTATTTATTTATTTTACATTTTGACAACAATTTCTGTTCCTTCCTGTCCTCCAAGACCCTCTCCTCAACCTCCCATCTGTCTCCCCAGCCCATTCACTCATCCTCTGTTTCTATTCAGAAAAGGGCATGCCCCTGAAGGATATCAACAAAACATGGCATACCAAGTGAAGTAAGAATAAACACTTCACTTTGTATTACAGCTGGACAAAGCAGTCTAGTATGAGGAATAGGGTCCCAAAATCTAGCAAAGGAGTAAGAGATAGCCTCTGTTTCCACTGTTAGGAGTCCCACAAGAGGACCACGCTACACAATTGTCAGATATATGCAGAGGGACTAGGTCAGTTCCATGCAGGCTCCTTGGTTGCCATCTTAGTTTCTGTAAGCTGCAAGAGCCCAGGTTAACAAATATTATTACTCTCACTTGATAGGTTGACTTTTTTTTAAAAAAAATATTTCTTGGCATTATAATATAATTATAGATGTTTTGTATAGTTTTAAACACCTCTCATGTATCCCTCATGGCTCTCTTTCCCCTGAGCCTTAAGTGCAAAAATTCTATTGTAGGTGTTTCAATTGGGCCTGGGCTCTGCCATTCTACTTTTTGATCAGTTGTAATTTTTCTGTGTTCTTTGTCTGTTAAAACTAGAAGTTTCCTTGATGAGGGAAGAGAACTACACTTACCTGTGGGTAGAAGAATAAATATTTAGAATGTAGTGAGAAATTGTGCTGGTTTAGTAAAGTGGTGATTATAGGTTCTCTGCCAAGATCTATCACAAACTTCACCAGTCTGTGTAGTTGGCTAGGGATTCAGTCCCAGGCATGGTTTCTCTCTTGTTGAGCCAGTCTTAAGTTCAATTAGACAGTTGTTGGTTACTACCAAGGTATTTGCACCACTATTGCTCCTTTAGGATTATCATGTCACAAGGGTTGTTATGTTTCTTATGTATCACAGTTGGGTAGGACTATTGATTGCTTCCCTTCTCTTATAGCACCTTATGATACCACAGAGGTAAGCCTCAAAAGAAGCATTTAGGTCAGATCTATTTCAGGTCCTTAGACTCTGTGTCCAAAGTGTACGGTGTCTTCAACAACATGAAATTGTCTTCCAATTCTGGAGGAAAGACAAGGGCAATAGTAATGCCTTTTATTGTTTGGGGGTGTCTCTTTGATAGTCCTGATTGACACTCAAAAGGTTTCTTGTGTCTTGTGTTTGGACTTTTGTTAGATAGTTTATGACTTTTAGAGGAAACATTGTAAACCTAGATTGGAAAAGTCTTTCTAAACTATACATCACTTTTTATTTCTTTAATGGTACCTGTGGAGGAAAAGGTAATTAAAATTAAGTCCTGGTTAGTCTTTTTACCATATACTCTCGTTAGTATTTATTCCACATTTTATGAGTCTGAAACCTGTGACATTTGTTTTCTTTTCTTTCTGAGATTATAATATAATTGGATAATTTCCCCTTTTCCTTTCTCTCCTTACAAACCATTCCATTTATTGCTTTTTGCTCACTTTCAAATTCATGGCCTCTTTTTCTCATTAGTTGTTATGACATTCATATATGAGTAGGTAGATATCCTAAATAAAACCAGTTCAGTCAATATAATGTTGCTTGTATGTATGTTTTCAGGAGTTACCATGTACTATTTGAATTTTTAATCTCATGTTAATATATTTACTTTCTTACCTAAGAAGTCATCACTTATTTCAATATCATGAGTATGTTGAATTTCAACATCATGGATATACTGCTTTAAGTTTTATTTTATATGTTGAATAATTTTAGATTATATGATCAGGCCCATTATTCATCTTATGTCGTATAAAGTATGATAAAAATTAATTCTTTTGTATTATTTTTAATTTTATTAAAATTTTCCAAACTATTTGTTAAATAGCTCTCTAAGTTTTTTTTTCTTTATGGAAGTTTTGTCAAAAATAAACTGAGTTTATCACTTTGGTCTATTTTAGATAGAATATTTTCCATTCACTTATCCATCTTTATAGGCAGAAATTTCTGTCCCACAAGTTGCTCCCAAGTAACTGACATGGAGACTTAGTATTAATTACAAATGCTTGGTCAATAGCTCAGGCTTGTTCCTAGTTAGGTCTTACATTTAAATTGACCCATATTTGTTATCTATGTTTTACCATGTTGCTTGAATCTTTTCTTAGTGTGGCATGCTCTTCTCGCTTCTTCCTGCATCTCTTGGAACCTTCTTGGACTCCACCCCTTTTCTGTCTCAGGCTGTCTTGACTAATCTCTTCCTGCTCAGCTATCAACCAATCAGTTTTGGTGTTTTTTTTTTTTTTTAACAGTGAGACCAACACATATTTACAGTGTACAGAATGATTATTCCACAACACATCTTTATCATAAAACTACACTACATAGATCATTATGGCTTTATAAAGTCTTGTATTTTTTTTTAGGACAGGGTCTTTTATAACTCAGGGTGTCCTTGAACTCACTATATCCCAAAGATGACCTTGATCTTCTAATTGTCTTGTCTTTGACACCAGAATGATGGGTTACAAACATTCACTATCACACCTGGTTTAAAGTTGCTGAGTTCAAGCCCAGGGCTTAGTGTGTGCTAGGCAAGTATTCTATCTTTGGCTACATCTTCAGTTCTTATAGGAACTATTGAAGTCACTAGATAGAATTTCTACAAACATTCTTTTTCAAAATTTTAGCTGTATTTAGTTCTTTACATTTCCATATAAATTTTGTTATTAAAATAATCTTGTTCAGTTTTTTCAAACATCGATGTGGCATTTTCATTGATATTGCATGGAATAAATAAAAATTTGGGATTTATGACTTCTCAACATTTTGGAGTTGGGATGAATATGGTTCTTCATCTTTTTGGTCCTTAATATCAATAATTTTCAGTAAATAATTATTTGTCTTTTAATAAAAGTCATTCCTGTTGAGTGTTCTTATGTTACTTGAATGAAGTTCTTAAATTTTAGTTATATTTTGATATGAAATAGTTGATTTTAATATTGTAATTATATTCTGTGCTTTTGATAAATTCATATTCAATTCTTTTGATAAATTTATTTCTGAGTTGTAGAAGACCATTAAAATCCGTCCTTTTAGAAGTTCTATATATATAAAATTCCATACAGTTTGCAATGAAGGGAATTTTTACCTCTTTTGTAATTCTGACTTTTTTTTCTTCTTTTATTACACTGGCTAGATTGTTAAATCGTGACATATTGTTTTTCTCAGGTACAGGACAGGATTAGTAGTTTAATATTTTGTGTGCTGCTGTCTTAGGCTCTCTGTTAGTGGCATTTTCTTATTGAGAAATACTTTTTCTAGTTAAACATGCTTATTATTGCTAAATGGGCATTGAATTTTGGACTTGACTTTCTGTGTTTATGGAGGTATTGCTCATTTTTCCTCCCATTACTATGAAAACTGGCAGGACTTAGTTTGATTGTTAACCAAAGTTTAATTCTTTGTTAATTAAACTTTAATTCAAAGTTTGAATTCTATAGAGAGATATACTTAATCAGATGGATTATCCTACTGTCTATAGTTAGACTTGATTTGCTGATATGTTGTGTGGAGTTGTATCTGTGATTAAGTTATTAACTGTTACTTCTTTTATATTTTGTATAAATATAAAATATATATGTGTATGTATATATGTACATACATATATGTATGCATGTATACAATATGTATATATGTAGTATATTTTGAAGGTATTTATACTGTCCTAATGAAAGTAGTTGGGAAATAATTTCAACTTGTTTCCTCAGATAGTTTTATTTTATTCAATCTAAACTATTCAATGGAATTTATAAAGACATCTATCCTTGGCTTTTTGTATTATAACAGATATTTTTTAATGGACTGACTTTTTATTACTTATTTATTTAATTTTATATGTGTGTGTGTTTTGTCTGCATGATCAGATTGCAGTTCCCTGTGCACAGTGTAGAGGTTAGAATATGTTATTATTATTAGTTTGGATCTTTTTAAAATTATTTTTTCAAATAAATATATTGGAACACTATTATTTGATAATAACTTTAATCATACAAAAAGTATTTTGTGTAGAATATCACAGTGAACACTTAGTGATACACATGATAAGTGTTTATATTATAATAATCTATGTTGTATTTAATTAGTTTATTAGACATTCTGTTCGTATCTATTTTGATAACTAGAGATTCTATTAATCTTTTTCTTCTCCTTTCTTTCCTATCTTACCTCTCATAGAATTACTAAAGATTTATAATACTTAATTGTTAACTATGAATATTTTTTACAGTTTAGATCCAGGGCATTTTTGTGGATATATCTTTTAATCAATGTTTCTTTCTGTAGAGATATAGTCCTTGAAAAATAGAAAAAAATTAAATCATCATTCAACTAGGATTAGTATTGTGGCACATATCTTGTGGAAATCCTTTCATTTAGCAGTACATGCATTACTTTTCTTACTTATACCCTTCATTGTTAAAGTAATATTCTCTAGGTAACAATGTTGAACCGGCATGATAGGCTAACCTGAGTCCCTTCTGGCAATTAAACATATGATAGTTTTACCATACCGATAATTCTGTGTGCTTATATTTCTGTAACACTTTTTAAATATAGATCATATGAACGCTCTAAAAACTAACTAAAGTTTCCTATCAAAGTCTGAAAAATTGTGGTGATAATTTTTAATTTTTGTAAATATAGTTAAAAATTATCAGATAGTGTAATCATCCGTGCAAGAAGACACACAATGTATCTGAAATTCTTAGTTAAAAACAAAGAAGTTTCAAAACTTGGTTTTGCATATTTGTGTACCTAACCAGGTTAGGTGAGAAAGCAAACCAAGTGACCATCAGCCTCCCGTGGTAAGAGGCTGGCAATTTCTAAAATGTGACTCTCATAAATTAGCATATTTAAATATTTTATGTATGTCCATCTTCAATGTAGATACTGTAATTTAGTCCATGGAAACTGGGGGTTATTCAACTATCTAACAAGTTTAACATAGTACTACAGGCTCTTGAGTTCAACTGTGATGATCATGTTTTTGCTGATACAAATAATTTATGAATAAAAATGTAATTTCCTAAATGCTTTGGCCATTAATGTTGATCGCTTCATCACAGTTCAGTCATGTTTAGAAAATTTAAGCAAGCTGTGTGATTACTCCAGGAAACATGGGATGATGTGTTCAAATTAGTACCATCTGTGGGTTAAAAAAAAAAAGTTTGAAACTTTTAGTCATTCTTAAAGAATGGAAATCTGATTCTCCATGCTAAAGTGGGAGTAATCCTCTTTGTATCTGTAATTCAATAGGGCGGTTGCCTTGAAATGGTCCAGTTCCGCATACAGTTCATCAAAAGTGAAGATACTGGGTCGAAATGAGTATTACTGCTGGTCACTTAGGAGTACTTGTGAAGTTGCCCTGTTATAGATTATCCACGCATAACAGCATATATTGGGGGGCTGGTCATTTCTAGTTCCCCTTTCTAGATACATTGAATGGAAAAATGGGCGCTGTATTTGATGCCACATCGAAATCAAAGGACTATTTCAGTGAATTAGAATTTAAACACACAAATACTTGTTGAGGAACCACACTCTTCATTGTTGATTCTATTTGGTTGCCCTGTGGTATGAAATGGAAGAGTTTGCTACATGTGAGCATACGTTTCCACTAGCAACAGTGAGGAAATCATATATCTGGACTTTGTTTCTTTGTCAGGCAAAACTATGACTCTATTTAGTTTCCTTCTTTGGAATACTTACTTGGGAAAAACTGGGTTCTGTGAACCAGTAACTTACTGAAAATATTATTCTGCATCAGTTTTTTTTATTGAAGTCTCATTTGCTAGTATCCGAAAGTTGAAAGACAACGTTGCTCCCACAGTCACAGATAACAATTGTGTCTCCTGATAAGATGAGAAGGAGCCAGTATCTCTGCCTTTTGTAGTTCATTAACTAGCTTCTGCTCTCTTGTGTATGGTTTTATACACACCTCAACGTCCTCCCCCTAGAACACATAGTTGTGGCAGAGTTTAATTTCTTGTCCTTGAAGGATGCAGTTACTTGGTCCTTGCAAGGCTCCATCTTCTTGGTTGGGTTCACCCCTGATGGGTTGAAAAACCTTGGGACAAAAGATAGAAGGAGTGGTTGGAGGTATACTGAAAAGAAAAGTTTTGGCCGGGCAGTGGTGGTGCACGCCTTTAATCCCAGCACTTGGGAGGCAGAGGCAGGAGGATCCTGCTGAGTTCAAGGTCAGCCTGGTCTACAAGAGCTAGTTCCAGGACAGGCACCAAAAACTAAGGAGAAACCCTATCTCGAAAATAAAAAAAAAAAAAAAGAAGAAGAAAAGAAAAAAGAAAAGTGTCCTGGCCTACTTGCCTCTCTCAAGGGGAACAAAGTAAATCTGAATGAACTTTTTTAAAAAAAAAATGTGCCATCTCTTCATTACACTTAGGCTAAAACTAAAATCTTAAATCAGTCTAGATGGTGTCACAGGATGTGATTCTCTTCTCCTCACCACTACCACCTCTTCCTTTTGAGTCTGACTCTGAGTTGAGATTGATCATCTGACTCATTATTTCTCATGGTCTGCGCTCTTACTAAATCATCTCTCAGCAGCAGAGCTTGCTTGAGACATCTAAATAAAACCCCATGGCATGTATTCATTTAGCTGTGAATTCAAAAAGGGGAGTCAACAAAGTCTAACTTTGCTTTGAGGCAGGACCAAGGCCCTCCCCACTATATCTAGGCTGAACAAGGTATCTATCCAAAGATAATTGGTTCCAAAAAGCCAGTACATGCAGTAGAGATGAATCCTGGTCTCACTGCCAGTGGCCCCACAGTCTGCCCCAATCATACAACTGTCACCCACATTTAGAGGGCATAGTTTGGTCCTATGCTGGTTCCCTCACTGTCAGGCTAGAATTGGTGGGGTCCCATTAGTTCAGGTAAGCTGTTTCCGTGGGTATTCCCATCACGGTCTTGACCTCTTTGCTTTTAATCTCACTCCTCCCACTCTTTGACTGGACTTTAGAAGCTCAGCCCAAAGCTCCTCTGTGGATCTCTGCCTCTGCTTCCATCAGTTGCTGAATGAAATTTCTATGATGACATTTAAGGTAGTCATCAATCTAACTACAGGGCAAAGCCAGTTCAGGCACCCTCTCCTCTGTTGCTTAGGGTCTTAGCTGGGGTCATCCTTGTGGGTACTAGCTACAAAGCAAAGGAAAACGAGCCTATAATCCATGATCCTAGAGAAGCTAAATTACAAGAAGAACCCTAAGAGAGACATATATGGATCCCCCCTGGAAAAGGGAACTAGACAAGAGCTTCTGAGAAAATGGGAACAGGGGTGGGGAGAAGGGAAGGTAGAAGGGGAGGAGGAGAGGATAAGGGGAGGGAGGAGGAGAACTTGAAGGAATGAATGGTCGAGATGGGGGAAGGACAGAGATATCTTGATTGAGGGAGCCGTTGTGGAGCTAGCAAGAACCCCGGCACTAGAGACATTCCCAGGGGTAATTCAAAATCTTAAGACATGAAGCCTACCTCTTCCACAGAACTCCAGCCACACATATATATCTATCAGTTCTAATTTCTACTGAGTATCTGAGAGGCATTTCAGAGTCACCATACTAAAAATAAAACTTTATCCTTTCTTCCACATCTTCCTCCTTCCACAGAGCTTCGATCTTTTGATTGGTTCTCATCTTTCAATTTGCTCAGTCTCATGGCCTGGGGGCATTCAGTTTCCCTCCCCTTCCTCTCACCTCCCAAGTCGCACACGCGTCTCCTGCAGGATGTATTTGCAGTTTGAAAGCTCCTTTCCCCTTCTCTTGCCACCATCTGAGTCTAGAGTACTGGGGCCCTTTCCGTTGGCATCACAAACCCTACACATTCATTTCCCCATCCTCACCCTTGTCTCCCTTCTGTCTGTCCTAACTCAGTGGCAGGAATGGTTCTGCAGACACATGCTGGAGCCTGCCTTTCCTCTGCTGATAGGACAGCCGTAACAACACTCTGTAATAATGCGCCCAATCTGGTCTGCGACTCTCGAGCCTCCCCTCCTGCTCGCTCCTCGCTCCTTGTTATTTTGCAGCAAAGCAAAGCATCATCCTGTAATACACTTTAATTACGGTTTCCTCCACTAGAGCTGGTCCTCTTGGAAGCATTTATACAACTCCCTCCCTTTCTTTTACCAGGAATTTAATATCTTCTCATTTAATGTATTATTATACACGAAGCTTTCTTCCATTCCCCCTTTACCTTTTCTTCTACATCAATGATCACCTTCCAATGCACTATATACAACGCTCTCTGTATATTTTAAGCTTTTCTATGTATATGAATGTTTTGTGTGCATGTTGTATGTGCACTGCATGTGTCCCTTGTGTGTGCAGAGACCAGGAGAGGGCGCCAGATCTCCAGGAACCATAGTCAAGGAAGGTGGTAAGCAACCCTGTGGGTGCTGGGAAGAGAGCTTAGGGTCTTCTGTGGGGAAAGCAAGGTCTTTTAACCACAGAGCCGTCTCTCCATTACCCATATTATTTATATTTTTATTGTACTTTAACATAAATTTATTTAATTAAATAAATTTATTTTTTAATATAAATTTCACCAAGCAAAGATCTGGATTTGTTTACTGTATATTTGGTACCTACAATATTATCCATACTAGTAGATGATCTTTAAATATTTATTCAGTATTTTACCATTTTCACATATTTAGGAGTGTGTGAGTTTTCTGAACATTTATTAACTTCACTTTTAATCTGAATATTAGCATAATTCTCATTAATATTTCAATTTTTAAAAGTCAAAATCACTTTTACGTCATTTTAAAAAGGGTAATGATGGTATGGATAAGCATTCATGGTTGAGAACAGTTCCAATACCACTTAGCCTATTGATCTTTCATATTTCCAACTATAATATGCTTTTATTACTTTAAATTTCCTTTAAAAACATGAGCTTTAGTGTATGCTGATTACCCAACAGTGGGATCAGAGTCTGATAGAAGGTTCCCAGCTATTAAAGTAAAGTGTTGTAGGGCTCCTACTAAGAGCATACAGTTGTGACAATATATTGTTACTGCAGTCTGTACTGAAATACTAGTGTGTCAGGGATGTTACAGAGAGAGTTAGCTTTCATTATACACAATATCAACGGAGTTCGATTAATTACATGAATTTATTAAGTAAGCTGGCTTACTTAAAGCAGTTTTTAATCAAAACTTCTAATAGAAAGTATATGCTTATTGCTTACTAGATACCTAAATAATTAAAAATCTTCCTTAGGAACAGAACAATAAAAATTCAGGCTGTATCTAGGGAAGTTCTGAGGATGATGTACGCATATGATTATGTTCGGAACGGTAAATTTTTCTATGCAAATCCAGAGTGTTTGTCTACAACCATTTCAGAGTGGGTTGTACAGTCAAGTCAGAAATGACGAATAACCAAAATGTTGGAAATGATGGCCCCCAAAGGATCAGCATGACATTCTGCTCATTAAGGGTGACAATAATGAGCGGAGCGCTGCCATCATGTGACTTATCTTCCAGGTTGCCTTACGATGCTTGTAACTTTTCCCTTTAATTTTTAGTTCCCAGTGTTCCCACAAATATAGCTTTTACTGATGTGCAGTCAACTAGTGTAACGCTAACATGGCTAAAACCTGATACTATCCTCGGCTACTTCCAAAACTACAAGATCACCACTCAGCTTCGTGCTCAAAAATGCAGAGAATGGGAATCTGACGAGTGTGTCGAACACCAAAAGGTTCAATTCCTCTATGAAGTGAACGTAACAGAAGAAACGGTGTCTGGATTAAAGAAATTTAGGTGGTATAGATTCCAAGTGGCTGCCAGCACCAACGCTGGATATGGCAATGCTTCCAGTTGGATTTCTGCACAAACCCTTCCTGGCCGTGAGTATTGTCTTGACATATTTACTCATATTGCTCCTGTTATGCCAATGATTTTTACTTATTCACTGTGTACAAAATCACCAAAGGTGAAAATGAGTGATTATGCAAACTAACTTAAGAAGCAGCATATTTGCTTTTAATTTAAACAAAAATAAGTGTAAAACTAAATTGCGGTGGTTGTTAGATCTTTTTATATACACCTAGAACTGTATCAACATCTTAGAGTCCTATATTACAACAAGGAATTATGGGAACACTCTCTTATGGAATACCACTAAGCCATATTGATTAGCCATTTGCTGACCTAGAGTGATGCCTACACATTCACTTCATATAAATTATTTTTGTGACTTTTTTTTTCTGGTTTTCTGAAATGAGGTTTATCTGAAGCTTTGGTACCTGTCCTGAAACTAGCTCTGGTAGACCAGGCTGGCCTTGAACTAACAGAGATCCACCTGCCTCTGCCTCTGCCAGGGATTAAATTGTGCACCACCGTCTGTCAGTTTTGTGATTTTTATGTGGAATTTTCAACTTTTTAAATTGACTTCAGACCCACACAAGCATACTGATATACAGCTGAGGTTAGGGATAAAAATTATAGAAAGAAGTGTAATCTGTCACAACAATATTTACAGTTCAAATTCAGGGGAAAAGTCCTGAAAACACATTTCTTTTGGAAACAATTGAGTATAGATAAAGATTAATCTTGAATTTAAGTTTCACATTTTAAAATAACTGGCCTCCCCATTTACTTAAGAAACATTACTAGCCATGTTTGAGTCACGTCTTCATAGAAGTGTGGGGACTTCCATGAAACGTAAATGATTTGCAAGTCAAATTCTGCATGCCAGATTTATGTAGATGTTCTCTGAAAAGCCATCTTTGTCTCAGGCCTAACCCTTCTGAGTCAACATAGCTGCTCATGCCAACACTACTCCATGTGGTCAGCCCCCTTTCTGTGTACTTTATACAAAGCAACAAAATACCCGACCAAAGTGACTTAAGAAAGAAGGGACTTATTTTAACTTATAGTTCCAAATTAGTCCATATTTGGGGGGAGGGCATGCCATCAGGAGCATGCCCACGACTCTACACATTGTACTTCATGAAGCAGAGCAAGGAGCAGAAGTAGGCCTGCCAATAAACTCTCCACCAGCCCTCCATTGGGGTGCTTCCTCCAGAAAACCTCCTTCCACTAAAAATTCCACAATCTTCCCAAAATTTCCAGTAGCTGCGGGTGAAATATTCAAACATGAACCTGTCAGGGACATTTTATATAAACGACAACACCTTCTAAGTACAGAATTTAGACTGTTCCTCTCTTAATGAAGTTCTTACTCAGGGATTCCTCTCAAATTAAAATTTTATTTTTCCCAAAGAATTTTTTTTTTCTTATTAGCAGACAGACAGACAAAGACTGACTGACAGACAGACAGACAGACATGCGTATGATTTTTAGTGACAAATGGATTCTGTTGTGGAACCTTACAGCTAATAAAATAAGCTTTCATCTAGACACTTTGTCTGGTCCCTTGACTGTATCTTTTGTTACAGTTCCCTGGAGTGCCTGGGTCATTTTTATCACAGCGATTAACAAATGTTGTTTATTGTAATTCTACACTTGACGTTGAATCCCCCAAATTCAGTTTTCAACACGTTGCTTGTCCGAGTCCTTTTCTTTAACACTTCGGCTTTTCTGGAAGGTTTTCCCCTTTAGTTTTCTTGTTTCTTTCCCCCGTCTTTCCTGTTAGTTCTTTCTTAGTTACTCTTGCTTATTTTTCCTGCCCTGTTTCTTTTTTTTTTTATTCTAAATGTTGGAATATCCAGAAATTCATATTTGTTTTTTTCTTTAATATTACATAGCATCAGGAGATCTTACATTAATTAGATTTCTTCTGTCCTATGATTTTTGTCTACTTACATATTGATTATCCTTAAATCTGTATAGTCCCAAATGCTCCCAGGAACTATACATCTATATGACTTGATAGCAATAGGCAGACTTCTCTGACAAATCTCTTGAAATAAGTAAAATCTAAACACCAAATCTCCCCCATAGTCTTTTCTTTGTTATCTTTGTATATACTACTATTGATTTACTTGCAGAAAATGAAAATCTAGACAGTGTTCTTTTCCTCTTCTATCTGTCTAGGATTAGCTTCAACTAAGTGAACTAACTTGAGTTTTTATAGCTGACTTGTAACCATCTTTTCCTTACTTCTACCTCCTGTTTATGCTATAGTATTTTTACTGCTAAAATTCCTGCCTTTTTGGCTGAAATGTTATACCCTGCCTTTCTCAGCATGATCAGAAGAAAATATTTATATAGCCTTCTATTTAATGATCCATGTTTAGAATCCATCATGACATCTCCATCCAAAATAGCCATGTAGTTATTTTTATAGCACCATCTTACAGAGAATAAATAAATACCTAGTTATTTTAAAAGTTTTTGTTGGTTGTTACTGTAACCTAATTAGCTGGGATAATTTCTGATAATAGTGGATACTCTATAGGCATTTCCCAAATAAATGAAAAGTTGACTGAATAAACTACAGTTGATAAGGGAGAAGGAGTTGTTTTCCAGTGTGGATGATAATTAGGATGCCAATGCTGAGATAGGGAGGGAGGGGGAGAGAGAGAGACAGAGAGACAGAGAGAGACAGAGAGAGAGGAAATGTAAAAATACATTAGATTCAGTGGGGATAAGTCAGTAAGAATAGTCATTTTAAATGCTACTATTTGAGAAAGTATTGCTATTCTTTTTATTTACTTTTTTGAAAATTTTGTATACAAGTACTACATTTGCATCATTTTTACCCCTCCTTCTTTCTCCCTTCAGCTCCTGCAGCATTCTGCCTAATTTCCATTAAAATCCATGGCCTCTTCTTCCATAATTATTGTCACACACACGCACACACACACACACACACACACACACACACACACACATCGCTGATTCCATTTGTGGTTGCTCTTTTGTGTTTAGGGTCGCCATCTTGGGATTAGATAACCTATCAAAATGCTCATCTCTGGAGAAAACTGATTAACTCTCTCTGAGCAGCTGTCGGTTGCCTAGAGTTCTTCATTTAGAGGTGACACCTTGTGAGATTCCCCCATCTTCATTGGCATGCCAACTGGTTGCCAAATCTTGCTTAGACAGCCATATTGCTGAGATCACTGACGTAGCTTTTCCATCATATTTACAAGGCACTATCTAATAAAAGGCATCCTAGTCCACTGGCTCTTGCAACCTTTCCAACCCCTCTCTCATGGTGTTTCCTCACCCATGGGTGTTGGGTTGCATTGTGAATTTAACCAGTTGGGTTTGGGCACCCCATTCTCACCTGTTCTTAGCATTTGGGCTAGTTTTGGATGTCTGCAATAATCTCCATCTGGGGCAAAAAGAAATTTCTTTGATGAAAGGAGAAGTACAGCAACTGTGGGCATAAGGATCAGTACTTAAAATACTGTTAGAAATTCTTTTGGCTTAGGACAACAGCAACAGTAGGTTCTTGTCTCAGATCCATGTTCTCTGCAGTCACAGGAACCCGGAAGCGTAAAGAAACAGACACGTAAATATGAAAGCATGGGCAAAGCTGTGGCCTGAGGTACTCCTGATAGGAGTAGGCAAAATGACAAAGTGAGACTTTTAACTAAAAGAACTAACTTTAAAGCCCAGGAAGCTATATGTGATTGGAAAGAGTATCACAGTGAATAAAGTTGACTGATACGAGACAACTGAATGATAGAAACGATGGAAAATTAGCAGATGATGTATTATCTACAGGCCGGTTTCCTCTGGCCCAACTATTTGGTCTTCTCATGAAGCATGGTTAATAAAAGCCCAGAGACAGAAATTGGGGTTCAACCTGAAGGTCAGAAAAGCAAAGCAGCCAGTCACTGACTCTTACCTCTGACTCAGTCCGTAATGGCGGTCCTGCCTCCAGGAATCTCAGAATGAGACTGTGGTGTGAGAGCTGTTTCCTCCTGTCTAACATTCCTCTTTAGGACTGGGATTAAAGGCGTGCACTGCCCTGTTTCTGTGGCAAACTAGTGTGGCTACTGAGATTAAAGGTGTGTGTCACTACTGCCTGGTCTGTAAGGCTGATCAGTGGGGCTGTTTCACTCTCTGATCTTCAGGCAAGTTTTATTTATTAAAATACAAATAAAGAATCACTACACTCTGATGGTTGGTAGAAAACAGTAA